>NC_057416.1:27655290-28255290 GCF_019320065.1 Cervus canadensis
TAATTACTTCACAACTTTCAGTGGGTTTGTCAACATTGATATGAATTCAGCCATAGATTTACACGTTTCCCCATCCCGGGATCCCCCCTCCCACCTTCCCTTCCACCGATTCCTCTGGGTCTTCCCAGTGCACCAGGCCGGAGCACTTGTCTCATGCATCCCACCTGGGCTGGTGATCTGTTTCACCATAGATAGTATACATGCTGTTCTTTTGAAACATCCCACCCTCACCTTCTTCCACAGAGTTCAAAAGTCTGTTCTGTATTTCTGTGTCTCTTTTTCTGTTTTGCATATAGGGTTATCATTACCATCTTTCTAAATTCCATATATATGTGTTAGTATGCTGTAATGTTCTTTTATCTTTCTGGCTTACTTCACTCTGTATGATGGGCTCCAGTTTCATCCATCTCATTAGAACTGATTCAAATGAATTCTTTTTAATGGCTGAGTAATATTCCATGGTGTATATGTACCACAGCTTCCTTATCCATTCATCTGCTGATGGGCATCTAGGTGCTTCCATGTCCTGGCTATTATAACGTCTGCGAATGAAACATTGGGGTGCATGTGTCTCTTTTCAGATTCTGGTTTCCTCAGTGTGTATTCCAGAAGTGGTATTGCTGGGTCATATGGCAAGTTTCTTTTCCCAGTTTTTTTTAAGGAATCTCCACACTGTTTTCCAAGTGGCTGTATAGTTTGCATTCCACCAACAGTTGTAAGAGGGTCCCTTTTCTCCACAGCTCTCCGCATTTTATTGCTTCGGTAGACTTTTAATAGCGCCATCCTGACTGGTGGTAATGGTACCTCATTGTGGTTTTGATTTGCATTTCTCTAATAATTGAGTGATTGTTGATGCATCTTTTTCATGTGTTTGTTAGCCATCTGTATGTCTTCTTTGGAAGAAATGCTGTTTAGTTCTTTGCCCCACTTTTTGATCGGGTCATTTATTTTTTCTGGAATTGAGCTGCAGGAGTTGCTTGTATATTTTTGAGATTAATCCTTTGTCTGTTTCTTCATTTGCTATTATTTTCTCCCAATCTGAGGGCTGTCTTTTCACCTTACTTATAGTTTCCTTTGTAGTGCAAAAGCTTTTAAGTTTCATTAGGTCCCATTTGTTTAGTTTTGCTTTTATTTCCAATATTCTGGGAGGTGGTCATAGAGGATCTTGCTGTGATTTATGTCGGAGAGTGTTTTGCCTATGTTCTCCTCTAGGAGTTTTATAGTTTCTGGTCTTACATTTAGATCTTTAATCCATTTTGAGTTTATTTTTGTGTATGGTGTTAGAAAGTGTTCTAGTTTCATTCTTTGACAAGTGGTTGACCACTTTTCCCAGCACCACTTGTTAAAGAGGTTGTCTTTTTTCCATTGTATATCCTTGCTCCTTTGTCAAGATTAAGGTGTCCATAGTTCGTGGATTATCTCTGCGGCTTTCTATTTTTCCATTTGGTCTATATTTCTGTCTTTGTGCCAGTACCACACTGTCTTGTATGGACTGTGGCTTTTGTAGTAGGTCTTGAGTCAGGCAGGTGATTCTCCAGTTCCATTCTTCTTCTTTCTCAAGATTACTTTGGCTATTCGAGTTTTTTGTATTTCCATACAAATTGAGAAATTATTTGTTCTAGTTCTGTGAAAAATACCGTTGGTAGCTTGATAGGGATTGCATTGAATCTATAGATTGCTTTGGGTAGAATAGCCATTTTGACAATATTGATTCTTCCAATCCATGAGCATGGTATGTTTCTCCATCTGTTTGTGTCCTCTTTGATTTCTTTCATCAGTGTTTTATAGTTTTCTATGTATAGGTCTTTTTTTTCTTTAGGTAGATATACTCCTAAGTATTTTATTCTTTTTGTTGCAATGGTGAATGGTATTGTTTCCTTAATTTCTCTTTCTGTTTTTTCATTGTTAGTATATAGGGATGCAAGGGATTTCTGTGTGTTAATTTTATATCCTGCAACTTTACTATATTCATTGATTAGCTCTAGTAATTTTCTGGTAGAGTCTTTAGGGTTTTCTATATAGAGGATCATGTCATCTGCAAACAACGAGAGTTTCACTTCTTTTCCTATCTGGATCCCTTTTACTCTTTTTCTGCTCTGATTGCTGTGGCCAAAACTTCCAAAACTATGTTGAATAGTAGTGGTGAGAGTGGGCACCCTTGTCTTGTTCCTGATTTCAGGGGAAATGCTTTCAATTTTTCACCATTGAGGGTGATGCTTGCTGTGGGTTTGTCATATATAGCTTTTATTATGTTGAGGTATGTTCCTTCTATTCCTGCTTTTTGGAGAGTTTTAATCATAAATGAGTGTTGAATTTTGTCAAAGGCTTTCTCTGCATCTATTGAGATAATCATATGGTTTTTATCTTTCAATTTGTTAATGTGGTGTATTACATTGATTGATTTGCGGATATTGAAGAATCCTTGCATTCCTGGGATAAAGCCCACTTGATCGTGGTGTATGATTTTTTTAATATGTTGTTGGATTCTGTTTGCTAGAATTTTGTTAAGGATTTTTGCATCTATGTTCATCAGTGATATTGGCCTGTAGTTTTCTTTTTTTGTGGCATCTTTGTCTGGTTTTGGAATTAGGGTGATGGTGGCCTCATAGAATGAGTTTGGAAGTTTACCTTCTTCTGCAATTTTCTGGAAGAGTTTGAGTAAGGTAGGTGTTAGCTCTTCTCTAAATTTTTGGTAGAATTCAGCTGTGAAGCCATCTGGTCCTGGGCTTTTGTTTGCTGGAAGATTTTTGATTACAGTTTCGATTTCCTTGCCTGTGATGGGTCTGTTAAGATCTTCTATTTCTTCCTGGTTCAGTTTTGGAAAGTTATACTTTTCTAAGAATTTGTCCATTTCATCCAAGTTGTCCATTTTATTGGCATAGAGCTGCTGGTAGTAGTCTCTTATGATCCTTTGTATTTCAGTGTTGTCTGTTGTGATCTCTCCATTTTCATTTCTAATTTTGTTAATTTGGTTCTTCTCTCTTTGTTTCTTAATGAGTCTTGCTAATGGTTTGTCAATTTTGTTTATTTTTTCAAAAAACCAGCTTTTAGCTTTGTTGATTTTTGCTATGGTCTCTTTAGTTTCTATTGCATTTATTTCTGCCTTAATTTTTAAGATTTCTTTCCTTCTGCTAACTCTGGGGTTCTTCATTTCTTCCTTCTCTAATTGCTTTAGGTGTAGAGTTAGGTTATTTATTTGGCTTTTTTCTTGTTTCTTGATGTAAGCCTGTAATGCTATGAACCTTCCCCTTAGCACTGCTTTTACAGTGTCCCATAGTTTTGGGTTGTTGTGTTTTCATTTTCATTCATTTCTATACATATTTTGATTTCTTTTTTGATTTCTTCTATGCTTTGTTGGTTATTCAGAAGCGTGTTATTTAGCCTCCAGGTGTTTGAATTTTTAACAATTTTTTTCCTGTAATTGAGATCTAATCTTACTGCACTGTGGTCAGAAAAGATGACTGGAATGATTTCAATTTTTTTGAATTTTCCAAGACTAGATTTATGGCCCAGGATGTGATCTATTCTGGAGAAGGTTCCGTGTGCACTTGAGAAAAAGGTGAAGTTGATTGTTTTGGGGTGAAATGTCCTATAGATATCAATTAGGTCTAGCTGGTCCATTGTGTCATTTAAGGTTTGTGTTTCCTTGTTAATTTTCTGTTTAGTTGATCTATCCATAGTTGTGAGTGGGGTATTAAAGTCTCCCACTATTATTGTGTTACTATTAATTTCCTCTTTCATACTCGTTAGTGTTTGCCGTACATATTGCGGTGCTCCTATGTTGGGAGCATATATATTTATAATTGTTATATCTTCTTCTTGGATTGATCCTTTGATCATTATGTAGTGTCCTTCTTTGTCTCTTTACACATCCTTTATTTGAAAGTCTATTTTATCTGATATGAGTATTGCGACTCCTGCTTTCTTTTGGTCTCCATTTGCATGAAATATTTTTTTCCAGCCCTTCACTTTTAGTCTGTATGTGTCTCTTGTTTTGAGGTGGGTCTCTTGTAGACAGCATATATAGGGGTCTTGTTTTTGTATCCATTCAGCCAATCTTTGTCTTTTGGTTGGGGCATTCAACCCATTTACATTTAAGGTAATTATTGATAGGTGTGGTCCCGTTGCCATTTACTTTGTTGTTTTTGGTTCACGTTTATACAACCTTTCTGCATTTCCTGTCTAGAGAAGATCCTTTAGCATTTGTTGAAGAGCTGGTTTGGTGGTGCTGAATTCTCTCAGCTTTTGCTTATCTGTAAAGCTTTTGAGTTCTCCTTCATATCTGAATGAGATCCTTGCTGGATACAGTAATCTAGGTTGTAGGTTATTCTCTTTCATTACTTTCAGGACGTCCTGCCATTCCCTTCTGGCCTGGAGGGTTTCTATTGATAGGTCAGCTGTTATCCTTATGGGAATCCCTTTGTGTGTTATTTGTTGTTTTTCCCTTGCTGCTTTTAATATTTGTTCTTTGTGTTTGATCTTTGTTAGTTTGATTAATATGTGTCTTGGGGTGTTTCGCCTTGGGTTTATCCTGTTTGGGACTCTCTGGGTTTCTTGGACTTGAGTGGCTATTTCCTTCCCCATTTTAGGGAAGTTTTCAGCTATTATCTCCTCGAGTATTTTCTCATGGCCTTTCTTTTTGTCTTCTTCTTCTGGAACTCCTATGATTCGAATGTTGGGGCGTTTCACAGTGTCCCAGAGGTCCCTGAGGTTGTCCTCATTTCTTTTGATCCTTTTTTCTTTTTTCCTCTCTGCTTCATTTATTTCCACCATTTTATCTTCTACCTCACTTATCCTATCTTCTGCCTCCGTTATTCTACTCTTGGTTCCCTCCAAAGTGTTTTTGATCTCATTCATTGCATTGTTCATTTTTAATTGACTCTTTTTTATTTCTTCTAGGTCTTTATTAAACATTTCTTGTATCTTTTCAATCTTTGTCTCCAGGCTATTTATCTGTAACTCCATTTTGTTTTCAAGATTTTGGATCATTTTTATTATCATTATTCTAAATTCTTTTCAGGTAGATTCCCTATCTCCTCCTCTTTTGTTTGACTTGGTGGGCATTTTTCATGTTCCTTTACCTGTTGGGTATTTCTTTGCCTTTTCATCTTGTTTAGATTGCTGTGTCTGGAGTGGACTTTCTGTATTCTGGAGGTCTGTGGTTCCTTTTTATTGTGGAGGATTTACCCAGTGGGTGGGGTTAGACGATTGGCTTGTCAAGGTTTCCCGGTTAGGGAAGCTTGCGTCAGTGTACTGGTGCGTGGAACTTGATTTCTTCTTTTTGGAGAGCAATGGAGTGCCCAGTAATGAGTTTTGAGATGGGTCTATGTGTTAGGTGTCACCTTGGGCAGTCTGTATGTTGACATTCGGGGCTATGTTCCTGTGTTGCTGGAGAATTTGCGTGGTATGTCTTGCTCTAAAACTTACTGGCTCTTGGGTGGTGGTTGGTTTCAGTGTAGGTATGGAGGCTTTTGGACGGTCACTTATTGCTTAAAGTTCCATGTAGTCAGGAGTTTTCTGGTGTTCTCAGGTTTTGGGCTTAAGTTTCCTGCCTCTGGATTTCAGTTTTATTCTTCCTGTAGTCTCAGGACTTCTCCAACTATACAGCACTGATAATAAAACTTCTAGGTTAATGGCGAAAAGATTCTCCCCCTGTTAGGGACACCCAGAGAGGTTCACAGAGTTACATGAACAGGAGAAAAGGGAGGAGGGAGATAGAGATGAGCAGGAGGAGAAAAAAGGGGGACTCAAGAGGAGAGAGACAGATCTACGCAGCTGTCTGTTCCCAGAGTGTTCTCCGTATCTCAGACACCTACAAGGATTCACAGAATTGGATTGGGAAGAGAAGGGGAAAGGAGGAAATAGAGGTGTTCTGAGGTAGAAAACAGAGAGTCAAGATTGGGAGAGAATAATCTTCGGTTTAAAGATAGGGCTTCTCTTTTTTTTTTTTGGTAAGGTTATAGTGTAGTGAAAATGAAAATGAAGAGTAGTAGAGGAGTACTAGAGGACTTTAAAAGAAATAAGAAAAAGAAAAATAGAAAATAAAAGAGAAAACGGAAAGGAAAAAAAAGAAGAAAAAAGAAAAAGAAAAAAAAGAAAAAAAAACAAAAAAAAAGAAAGAAAGAAAGAAAAAAAAAATTTTTTTTTCCCCTAATTAAAAAAATCGTAAAAATCTATGTAAATGAAAGTTAAGGAGTAATGGGGGAGTAATAGGGAATTTTAAAGGAAAATAAAAGAGAAAAAATAAAAAAGAAAAAATATAAAAAGAAAAAAAAATTTTTTTTTTTTCCTTACTTAGAAAAAAAAAGTAAAAATATATCTAGGAGTTTCTCTGGAGCTGCTGCGGTCAGTGTGGGTTCGGCTCAGTTTCAGATAGCTCCTCGTTCCAGCTTACACTTCTCGATATCTACAGGGCCCTTCCAGTGAAGTCGGTGTTTTCTAGAGGGATTTTAATCTGTTGCACCAGTCCCTTCTGAAGCGGTTCCCTTTGTTTATTTGGCTTCTGTTTGCCGGTCTCTTCAGACCCTCATTTCCGCCCTGACACAGGCGGGCGGAGGTGGACTCTTATTCAGTCAGCTAGTTCCGTTGCGCTGCTGGGAGGGGCTGACGCTGCGGGGAGGGGCTGGCGCTGCGGGGCGGGGCTGACGCTGCGGGGAGGGGCTGGCCCTGCGGGGGCGGGCTGGCGCTGCCGGGAGGGGCTGACGCTGCTTTCTCCGTCTGCCGCTGCTCAGGCTCCCGGCTGTTCTATATGGAGCGCGCCCCGCGCTGCGCTAGGTTCCAGCCCTCGGGTGTTACACAAAAGCGCGGAAGGAAAAGCTGCGCCTGCTCTCTGTGCCTTCCCCGTCAGAGCGGTCCAGGCAGCGAGGGGCTTGATGGGCGCACTATCCCCAGGTGTGGCGCACTCACTCCCTTCCGCGGACCCAGTCTCAGTTTCCGCTGACGCCAGTCGGGTGCGCGCGCCTTCCGCCCTCCGCGTCCCCAGCCCCAGTCCCCGCCCGCGCCGGTCGGGTGCCTGCGCCCTGTGTCTCGCGGCGACCTTCCCCTCCCCCCTGCCTCCTGCCTCCGGCGGGGCTGGGCGGGTCCGCAGCCTGCGACCTCTTCTTGGGACTTTCTCCGTCCCTTTGTTCTGCGAACGGCCGGCAGTGTGTTCCGGCCGGTCAACTCTCTCCCCCTTGGTCTCCCACAGTTCAAGTTGGCACCTCACAGAAACTCCCTCCGATTGTCCTCAGGGCACTCAGGCCGACCCTAGCCCAAGCAAGGCCGCCTAAGACTCCCCTCCCGGGACGGGTCTCCGTCCTTAGCTCTTTTGTCTCACTTTTTATCCTTTATATTTTGTCCTACCTCCTTTCGAAGACAATGGTCTGCTTTTCTGGGCGCCTGATGACCTCAGCTAGCGATCAGAAGTTGTTTTGTGAGGTTTGCTCTGCATTCAGTTATTCTTTTGATGAATTTGTAGGAGAGAAAGTGGTCTCCCCGTCCTACTCCTCCGCCATCTTGGCTCCTCCTCGGTATTTGATTTTTAAAGATGGAGAGTAAATGGGAATCTGGGCATCTCAAATTGGGTTTGAGTCTGATGCCTAAAATAATAGTGGAAAAGTATATAAAAAGACTCGTGTCTTCTGGGAAAGGGTGCTCTCCTTATAAAAGGGGATCCTGAAACTAATGTAATTTGGTCCATTTACAAGCTGCAGCATTTGGTATTTAAGACTTTGGACTGTGTCCTTTTCGTCAGAGTCCTCAGTGTTTGGATGTGTATCAAATCAGATAAATGTGGGCCATGGAGCTGGTGTTCAGGTGTAATTCTTGAATATAGTCTCTGGATCCAAAATCTGTTTAACCTTGGCAAGAGGCAAAGCCAGTCCAAATTCAGGGGCAGATGTGGGCAATGAGGGAGTTTTGTGAGCTGGGCTACATCTCCCGGTCCATGCTGGAAGAATCAGGGAGATGCAGGAAGGGAAAAACAGATTTGATGCTCCTGGGCACAATTCAGATTTTCTAAAAGGCTAAGATGCTTTAAGATTTGAGCATAAACAAGCCAAAAGAGGAGATGGCTTTAGCAAGAAAACTTGTACTGAGGACTAGAAGCAAATAAAAGGGGACTTTACCCTATATCCATAGAGCAAACACCATGTCAGGTTTATTTCCCTGCTTGTGGTTTTCACTTTTTTCTTCTTTTGCTCTTTTTATTTCTTTTCTCTTCTTAAAAAAAAAAAAAAATTCTCATTGTTAAGCAAGTATACCGAATAAAAATTCAATTAATAAAAGAAAAACTCTGTTTGATGTTCAGTCTCTCCCGGAGGAGGGACCCTGGTTTTTCAAATTTCAGATTTGTCTAAAATTTGTCATGTACCACTCTTTAACACTTTATCCCAGTGCAGTGCCTAGTGAAGAGTGAACTGTAGAAGAAAGCTGGCTCTCTCCTTTTCATCTGACCTGGCACAAAATGCACCCTTGTTTCCTTGCATTTTACGTTCTGCTTTCCTTCCAACCCCAAAGATGTTTTTATGGCATGGCCACTAAGGGGTTAATGACTGCCAAAAACATAACTATTCTTAAAGAGCAAAGCGATGGAAATGGAGACCAGTGGGGGTACCTTTGGAATGATGTTGTACTGACTTGTAAAACTATTTGGTGGTGGACTTTCTGATGGTGGAGTCAGGGATTACAGAAAAACAATGTAGCATTTCATCCCAGGTCTGTCCAGCACCTTCTGCCTTCCACAGATACCCCACTGCCTTCTTCCCAGTGTTTTCTTCAAGGACATATAGGACTTGTTTTGAGAGATGCTGGAAGAGCTGGCAAGCAGGCAGGGAGGCTCTGACCTGACTGGAAAATTCTGTCTCCCTGACTCTGGGAGCTGATAATATTGCCCCTGTCCTGCTGGAGACAGTAGGTTAGTTTCAGACTGCTGCGTACCATGTCAGGGGTTAGAACACACGGAGAAAAAATAAATCTAATCTTCAGACACAGTTGTTCTTTCCTCAATCTACCACATCTACCAGGGAAATCAGATCTGGCAGCTCAAGTGCCCGAGACCAGCACAACGTGTACTTTCTGCCTTTCCACAAATTAGACTCTGGGAGACACGGCGAGAGGAAGAAAAGGAGGAACAGAGGAAAAAGCAGCAGAAGAGAAAGGCAAGGGTGAGAAGTCTGGGGCAAGGGACCAGACAGAATCGAAGTTTCCCCCTCCCCATGTCCAACCCCCGTTCTTTGAATATGTGTACAAATAGTTAAATAGTTCAGACACATTAACAATATTGTCTCGACAGCTGAACTTGGTCTGGAGGCTCCTTTAGAGGATACCAGAGTTGTTTTAGTCTGCCTCTGTGCTTCTGAGACAAGAAAATTAACACAGTAAGAGATGCGGCTGTGCATATATTATCAGAGCCCCTTCTCCTGGCAGGGGTTAGAAGAGATTAGAGTTTGTTAACATGTGCGGCTTTTTGAAATAAGGTGTATCTTTCAAGGGATACTTTTAATTTGCACTTTGCTGCCGGCGTGTAGTTAGGAGAGGGGACAGTCATATGGTGCGTTAATTCCTGTCACCCAGGACTGGCCCCCTAACCCCAGGCATGGCTGGAACTGGGGACCCACAGGAGCGAGAGGAACTGAGGCTTCTTGCTTGGCCACGTGTCTGGCTGGAACACTGCCCACCACCCACCACCCAAGACTTGGGTACCATCTTGGTCTCCATCCTTGTCAGGGAGTGACTTCCCTTCCAACCTGGTTTGGCCCTTTGAAGTGGTGCTCCTGTTACCTCGAATGTGGAAAAGGATTGTATTTGTCAGGCTTCTTCAGAGAAAAAGAATTAACAGTAAATATATATATATATATATGCACACACACTACTTTGTATGTAATATATATGTATAAATACTTATATGATATACATATAAAATATAATATAAAATTATATATACATATATAAAAGGAAATTTATTACAAGGGAAGTCCCATGGTCTGCCGTCTGTAAGCTGGAGACCCAAGAAAGCTGGAGGCATAATTCTGGTCTGAAGTCAAAATTAATGCAAAAAAAAAAAAAAATCCCTATGGTGAATGAACTATCAAAATTTTTAATAAAAACAGGCTCAGTGTTACCGATTTTTCTTTTGCTTCTGGCTTCAATGCGGCTCAGCTGGGCACTGACCCAGCCAATGCCATTCTGCAGACAGAGACCTTTCTCCCTGACGTTGCTTCCTCACCAAGGGAAGAAGAAGAGGCCATAATGTAGCAGCTGGGCCCAGGCCAGAGTGGTGACTTCGGACGCCAAGCCTGTTGCTGAGACTTTGGTTTAATACGCTGAGTATTATCTCTTCTACTGCTCACCTGCTGGGGTCCTAGTAGAAGTGGTAGTTTAGTCCCTAAGTCGTGTCCGACTCTTGCGACCCCATGGACTGTAGCCCGCCAGGCTCCTCTGTCCATGGGATTCTCCAGGCAAGAATACCGGAGTGGGTTGCCATTTCCTTCTCCAGGTCCTAGCTCGGTATAAAAGGAACTAGCCAATCGGGAACGTTCTCATACCTGGGCAAATGTGCCAAGGTCATCATTTTTTAAAATATAATTTTATTTATTTATTTATGTATGGCTGCTCTGGGGTCTTCATTGCTTTGTGCAGGCTGTGGCAGGCTAGAGTCCATGGGGTCACAAAGAGTCAGACATGACCGGGAGACTGACATTTTCATTTTTCAGTTGCAGTGAGTGGGGCTGCCCTTCAGTGAGGTGCCCCGGCTTCTCATTGCAGTGGCTTCTCTTGTTGCAGAGCACAGGCTCTGGGGCATGGGCTGAGCAGTGGGGCGCCCGGGCTTAGCTGCTCCTCGTCACGTGGGATCTTCCCGGATCAGGAATCAAACTCGTGTCTCCTGCATTGGCAGGTGAATTCTTTACCACTGAGCCAGTTGGGAAGCCCTAAGGTCATCATTTGAGAAGCCTTCTCAGCTGTCTTGGAGTCAGGACCACTTCCTTTGTAGGACTTTGGGGGGTGGCCTTGAATAAGACTCCATGTCCTGCAGGTCTGTTCTCTGGGACAAGGGTTGGGGGTCTGAGGACAGCATTTCATGGAGCCTGGTGGATACTTTGTCCTCTTTGCATCCTACGTGGGGCTCTGGCCCTCTTTGCATCCTACGTGGGGCTCTGGCCCTTAACTTAATTGCACTTCTGTCAGTCAGACTTCCCTCTGGTACACGATTTGAAACACTCTCAAGTTAAACTGTAAATGATTAATAATCTATAACTACCTCTGTGCAATAGTACTAGCTTGAGTCTTTGATCTTTGATAACAGAAATAGTGCAACAATAGATACCAGGCAAGATGGAAGGGAGGCAAAAATAGCAGTGTTTTCTGCTGGTGTGAAAGCCAGCCATAATATTCTGATTCAATTCAGTTCAGTCACTCAGTTGTGTCCAACTCTTTGTGACCCCATAGACTACAGCACGCCAAGCCTCCCTGTCCATCACCAACTCCTGGAGCTTGCTCAAACTCACATCCTTCGAGTCAGTGATGCCATCCAACCATCTCATCCTCTGTCATCCCCTTCTCCTCCTGCCTTCAATCTTCCCCAGCATCAGTGTCTTTCCCAATGAGTCAGTTCTTTGCATCAGGTGGCCAAAGTATTGGAATTTCAGCTTCAGCATCAATCTTTCCAATGAATATTCAGGACTGATTTCCTTTACAGCTGACTGGTTGGATCTCCTTGCAGTACAAGGGACTCTCAAGAGTCTTCTCCAACACCACGTTCAAAAACATCAATTCTTCAGCACTCAGCTTTCTTTATAGTCCAACTCTCACATCCATACATGGCTATTGGAAAAACCATAGCTTTGACTCGACAGACCTTTGATGGCAAAGTAATGTCTCTGCTTTTTAATATGCTGTCTAGGTTGGTCATAACTTTCCTTCCAAGGAGCAAGCGTCTTTTAATTTCATGGTTGCAGTTACCATCTGCTGTAATTTTGCAGCCCAAGAAAATAGTCTGTCACTGTTTCCGTTGTTTTCCCATCTGTTTGCTATGAAGTGATGGAACCGGATGCCACGATCTTGGTTTTCTGAATGTTGCGCTTTAAGCCAACATTTTTACTCTGCTCTTTCACTTTCATCAAGAGGCTTTTTAGTTCCTCTTCACTTTCTGCCATAAGGGTGGTATCATCTGCATATCTGAGGTTATTGATATTTCTCCTGGCAACCTTGATTCCAGTTTGTGCTTCATCCAGCCTGGCATTTTGCATGATGTACTCTGCTTATAAGTTAAATAAGCAGGGTGACAATGAACAGCTTTGATACACTCCTTTCCCGATTAGGAACCAGTCTGTTGTTCCACGTTCAGTTCTAACTGCTGTTTCTTGACCTGCATACAGATTTCTCAGCAGGCAGATCAGGTGATCTGGTATTCCCATCTCTTGAAGAATTTTCCACAGTTTATTGTGATCCACACAGTCACAGGCTTTGGCGTAGTCAATAAAGCAGAAGTAGATGTTTTTCTGGAACTGTCTTGGTTTTTTGATGATCCAACAGATGTTGGCAATTTGATCTCTGGTTCCTCTGCCATTTCTAAACCTGCTTTGAACATCTGGAAGTTCACAGTTCATGTACTGTTGAAGCCTGGCTTGGAGAACTTTGAGCATCACTTTGCTAGCGTGTAAGATGAGTTCAATTGGGTGGTAGTTTGAACATTCTTTGGCATTACCTTTCTTTGGGGTTGGAGTGAAAACTGACCTTTTCCTGTCCTGTGGCCACTGCTGAGTTTTCCAAATTTGCTGGCATATTGAGTGCAGCACTTTCACAGCATCATCTTTTAGGATTTGAAGTAGCTCAACTGGACTTCCATCACCTCCACTAGCTTTGTTCGTAGTGATGCTTCCTAAGGCCCACTTGACTTCACATTCCGGGATCTCTGGCTCTAGGTGAGTGATCACACTATCGTTATTATCATGAAGATCTTTTTTGTATAGTTCTTCTGTGTATTCTTGCCACCTCTTCTTAATATCTTCTGCTTCTGTTAGGTCCATACCATTTCTGTCCTTTGTTGTGCCCATCTTTGCATGAAATGTTCCCTTGGTATCTCTGATTTTCTTGAAGAGATCTCTAGTCTTTCCCATTCTGTTGTTTTCCTCTATTTCTTTGCATTGATCGCTGAGGAAGTCTTTCTTATCTCTCCTTGCAATTCTTTGGAACTCTGCATTCAAATGGGTATTTCTCTCCTTTTCTCCTTTGCCTGTAGCTTCTCTTCTTTTCACAGCTATTTGTAAGGCCTCAGTCAGACAACCATTTTGCCTTTTTGCATTTTTTTTTTCTTGGGGATGGTCTTGATCCCTGCCTCCTGTACAATGTCTCGAACCTCTGTCCATAGTTCATCAGGCACTCTGTCTCTCAGATCTAATCCCTTCAATCTATTTGTCAATTCCACTGTATAATTGTAAGGGATTTGATTTAGGTTATACCTCAATGACCTAGTTTTTTTCCTTACTTTCTTCAATTTAAGTCTGAATTTGGTAATAAGGAGTTCATGATCTGAGCCACAGTCAGCTCCTGGTCTTGTTTTTTGCTGACTGTATGGAGATTCTACATTTTTGGCTGCAAAGAATATAACCAATCTGATTTTGGTGCTGACAATCTGGTGAAGTCCATGTGTAGAGTTGTCTCTTGCATTGTTGGAAGAGGGTGTTTGCTATGACCACTGCACTCGCTTGGCAAAACTCTATTAGCCTTTGCCCTGCTTCATTCTGTACTCCAAGGCCAAATTTTCCTATTACTCCAGGTATCTCTTGACTTTCTACTTTTGCATTCCAGTCCCCTATAATGAAAAGGACATCTTTTTGGGTGTTAGTTCTAGAAGGTCTTAGAGGTCTTCATAGACCTGTTTAACTTCAGCTTCTTCAGCATTACTGGTTGGGGTACAGACTTGGATTACTGTGATATTGAATGGCTTGCCTTGGAAACGAACAGAGATAATTCTGTCGTTTTTGAGATTGCATTTATTCTGATTAGTTGACTTTTTTTTTTTTAAAAAGATGCAGGCTCCCATGCCATCTGGGACTTGGTCAGCTCTCCTCAATGTTTTCCATAAGAATATATTTGACAGGGACTCAGTTAAGTTCAGTTCAGTTGCTCAGTCATGTCCAACTCTTTGCAACCTCAAGAACTGCAGCAGGCCAGGCTTCCCTGTCCACCAGCAACTCCTGGAGTTACTCAAACTCATGTCCATAGAGTCAGCAATGCCATTCAACCATCTCATCCTCTGTCATCCCCTTCTCTTCCCACCTTCAGTCTTTCCCATCATCAGGGTCTTTTCCAATGAGTCAGTTCTTCGCATCAGGTGGCCAGACTCTAATACTTTAGCCACCTGATGTGAAGAACTGACTCATTGGAAAAGACTCTGATGCTGGGAAAGATTGAGGGCAGGAGGAGAAGGGGTCGACAGAGGATGAGATGGTTGGATGGCATCACCGATTTGATGGACATGAGTTTGAGTAAACTCCGGGAATTGGTGATGGACAGGGAGGCCTGGCCTGCTGCTGTCCATGGGGTCATAAAGAGTTGGACATGACTGAGCAACTGAACTGAACTGCACTGATTGTTGTTGATAACAATAAAGCAAGTGTGTTTTGTATTTATTTATTTTTCTATTGGAATATAATTGCTTTACAATGTTGTGATACCTTCTGCTGAACAACAAAGTGAATCAACTATAAATATACATTTATCTCCCCTCCCTGCTGGATCTCCCTCCCACCCCCATCCCACCCCTCCAGGTCATCAGAGCCCCAAGCTGAGCTCCCTGGGTTATACAGAAGCCCCCCACTAGCTATCTATATTGTACATGGTGGTGTAAATGTATCAATCTCCCAGGTCATCCCACCCTCCCTTTACAATAGCCAGGTCATGGAAGCAACCTATATGTCCAACAACAGGTGAATGGATAAAGAAGATGTGGTATATATACACAATAGAATATTAGCCACTAAAAGGAACAACATGGGGTCATTTATAGAGACATGGATGGGCTTATAATCTGTAATGCAGAGTGAAGTAAGTCAGAAAGAGAAAAATAAATATTGTGCATTAAGCCATAGATGTGCAATCTAGAAAGGCAAGTGTTTTGCAAATTATTAATTATCTCACAGGTTCATCCAGCCTTTGAAGTAACTCTGTGAGATAAGAAACGTCATTCCTGTTCTGTTGATGAGAAACCTGAGGTTCAGAAAGAAGAAGTTATTTGCTCATTTATTCATACAGTGAATCTCCAAGTGGTAGAATTGAGACTCAAACCAAGGTCAGCCAGCTACACATTCCTGACTCTTTAAGACTGAGACTTCTTCAAAACCACATTCTGAGAGCACTTATGCCCACAATGTCCCAGCTCAAGCTAGAAAGCTCTTAGATATAACTCTTTCTTTAGAGTGTGGCCCATTGAGACAGGAATGGTCCAAGAATACCGTGTGTCAAGTGGGGTTTCCTCATGGAGACTTCAGCTTTATTGAGCATGTTGGAATATCTGCATAGATTTCTTTCCTCTGGCAGTCTTGGAGAGTGGTATTTCTGTAGGGAAGACAGCATATCAGACTCCAGAGAATGAGTCTATTGAGACTCTGCTCTTGAAGGGTGTGTGTGTATGTTAGTCGTGTCTGACTCTGGTGACCCCACAGACTGTAGCCCACCAGGCTCCTCTGTCCATGGGATTTCCCAGGTTAGAATACTGGAGTGGGTTGCCATTTCTTTCTACAGAGGATCTTCCTGACCCAGGGATCGAACCTGGGTCTCCTGCACTGTAGGTGGACTCTTTACCATCTGAGCCACCAGGGAAGTCACTCTTGAGGTACTTTTCTGTATTCAGCTTCCAAGTCTGCTGAGGCTGACCCTTAGGAGCCTTGGAAATTCCTACAAAGCTGGAATCACGCTATCTTCTTACCTGGGCAGCAGCAGATGCCTCATATGTACTCAGCAAAAGGCAGAGTGAAGGGGAAATGCCTTCCAGACTTTGGTTAATAGGTCAATTAGCTCGTATTTGGGGAGACATGACTTGCCTGCAGTATTTATCTATCTGTGAGCGTTAACAAGCTAAATCATTATGGGAATACACAACCATAATAAGTGACTCCGACTCAGAGGTGACCCGATATTTTCTTTCTTGGAGACATTATTTGCTAGGTTTGGTTTTCTTGTGATCTCACAGAAACACATTTCTTCTGCAATCCCTTCTTTGAAGAAATAATATGTCAAACCCAGAATCTGGCACCAAAGCAAAGATTCCTTTTACTTTCTGTGTTCTGATGCTTGCCAGAGTAGTAAAACTGGGACCGGATTGCAAGTTTCTGCAAAGGGAGAACAGGGAAAAAACAGAAGAAAACAGACGGTATTCCTGCTTAAAAATAAACTAGCTGGTGGTGGACTTCTCTGGCCGTCCAGTGGTTAAGAATCAGCCTGCCAATGCAGAGGACACACGTTCGATCCCTAGTCCGGGAAGATCCCACATGCCTCGGGACAACTAAGCCTGTGTGCCACAACTACTGAACTGGATCTCTAGAGCCCAGGTCCATCACAAGAAAAGCCACCCTAATGAGAAGCCCTCACACCACAACTAGAGGATAGCCTGCGTGCAGCAACAAAGGCTCAGCACAACCAAAAATAAATGAAATTTAAAAAGAAGAAGTTTTTAAAAAAGTTAGCTGCTGGTGGTGCGGGGGTTGTGGGGGTAGGGGGTGGAGGGTGGAAACAATGACCTCATTCTTCATTCATTGATGATGTCTTTTTACAAACAAAGGAAAAGCATGTAGCCTCCTTAGCACCATATGTAGGTGCATCATCTTCTGAAAGATAACTGTGCTGAGAGGAGGGAAAATTAAGATCGGAGTAAAAGGACAAAAGTAAGAGACTGGAGTTTTGAATCCTTCTACTTTACAGTAGGTGGAGACACTGTACCTTTAACATAGTTGACACGTAATTTCTTCATATTTTTATTATCTTATGCCTTTCTCCCTCACAGCATACTTCTTTCTGTAATTATAGATTTTGCCATCATACTCAGCATGTATATGGAGAAAGTTATTGAGGGAATTATTTTCTTAGTATTTCAAAAGATAACTGAATTTTAAAAGGCAGAGGGATGTTCTGGAAGCTACATCTCAGTTTAACTAATAAAACCAGCCAACTGGGCTTCTGCCACATTTTCCCATCCTTTTTACTTGTGTTGAGTTTCTTCTACTTCAATCCTAATGACACATGAGCAACTTGGGATTTTTTTTTTTTGCTTTTTGTTATTGAAAGAAATGGAAAAGTCTTCTCTTCTTATTTCTAAAAGAAAATAATGCTATTTCTCTTCTCTCAGCTGATGACTTGAACTGCTACATCTTGAGAGTGTGTGGACAAGCAAGCATGTGGGTATACACACACACTACATTAAGAGCAGTCACCTTGACCTCTTTCTAAAACATAATTTTCCCCTCTATGTTTAAGTCTTTCTATTTCCTGCTCTTTCTTAGCATTACCTGTCTTCCAGATGTATCTAAACCTTTACACTGGATTCTACACATTTTCTGCTAGGAATAAAGGTGAGCGCTGATTGAGCTTCAGAATCTTCTCCATCTACCTTCCAGCTGCCTAGGTAACGCAGCTCTGCCATGCTAGTTTAGTTTCAGATATTTCTACCCTGTCAACTTACGGGTTATGCTTCTTTAAGACTTGGCAAAGTGTCTGCTTGCTGAGAAAAAAAAAAAAAAAAGAGTAGATTGACGTTAACACTCGACACATGCTTTTTGCCAAACACTTGCTTACAACATATGTCATAGCTATTGCCTTTTGTCTTAAAATGCTCAGTCCATTCTTAAAAATATTAAAAATGGAAATATTATCTCTGCCTGCTCAAAGAAAGACTGTCTCTGTTAGCATTAGTCATAAATGGATGAACGGAATCTGTTAAATTTACTAAAGGTCTTTCAGTGTTTTCTATCTTTTGGATCTTTATTATCTTTTTGTTTTCCATTCAGACAGAAGGGCATTGCTTGTGCAAGGCATAATTCAACTCTGAAGAATTTTTCTGGAAGCCTGGCTCCTATAAAAAATTTCTTCCTTTTAATGAACTTGATCAGATTTTAGCCTCAGGATAGGCGCTGGATCAATCTGTCTGTCTTTCTCTTTTTCCAATCTTCTGTCTCTCCTCTTTCCCCCTTTTGCATAATCTTTCTCATTATCAAATTATTTCTATGATTCATGTCTTTTCTTACTCCTTTTCACTGGACAACAAGCATCTTCAACCCACCTGCCAGAGCAAGAGAATTCCAGAACCCTTCCTAGACACAGTAGAAAAAAATTCAGAGACAGCGATCTCATGGCTCTTTCGCCAGTTGGATCACCAGTCAGATCACCAGTAATGTTAGCTCCTTTCCTTCCATTCCTAGATCCCCGTGAGGACCAAAGGTGTTAGCACAGTTCCTGTGCTCACCAAACTGTGCTATGCTTAGTCACTCAGTTGTGTCCAACTCTTTGCGACCTCATGGACTGTAGCCCACCAGGCTCCTCTGTCCATGGGGATTCTCCAGGCAAGAATACTGCAGTAAGTTGCCATGCCCTCCCCTAGGGGATCTTCCTGACCCAGGGATCAAACTAGGGTCTCCTGAATTGCAGGTGGATTCTTTATCAGTTGAGATACCAGGGAAGCCCAGTGAGGCCAGCCAAATTGCAAAGTTAGAATGTGGAGCAGAGAAAGGTTTACTGCAAGGACATGCAAGGAGATAGGTGGCTGTTGCTCTAACCTCCCCCGAGCTTCTGGAAGGGTTTCAGCCAAGCATTTTTAGAAGCCGGATGAGGGAGGAGGGGGGTCTTGGGTTCTGTGATCAGCTTGTGCACTTTTCTCTGATTAGCTAATGGTGAAACACAGCAGGTGGTGTCACAGGGGTTAACATTATCAGTCCTGGGGTCCAGGAGGCCTGGGGCTATCTGCTCAAGGTCATCAAATAGTTAACATCTTCCATTTGGTGGGGGATTGTCACATCTGCAAAACAACTCAGGAAATGTACATCAAATACTGTTATCTATTCAATAGGTGCTTCAGAGAGGAGCTAAAGCAGAGGATTTGCGGGAAGACCTCTCCCCACCCCTCTCCTAAGGCCTCAAGGGGTCCTTCTCCCTTACAAAGGCATATGATATGTCAGTAAAAGGAATTAGATGTGACCACCATGATTTATGCCTCCTCTGGACTCTTTTGTTGCTGTTGATTTCATCACTGTCACACTTTCTAGTCACCTCTGCAGCTGCTGAAGTTCCGGGCATTTTCTCTGAGAATATGTTAGGTCTCTAGACTTAACTTCACCAACAGTACAATAAACATCTGAGTAACATCGATTTCTTTAACATCCAGAGTTACTAAAAAAGTTACTTGGGTTTGCCAAATTTGAAAAATATAGTTATAACTTTAAATGTGATTTCTTGAAGATTTAAATTAAAAAGTATCTTGATAATTCTCAAAAAAAAAAAAAAAAAAGCCCTTTAAGCAATTATAATCAGTGGTATGTTGGAGCAGACTCATAGCAGAGAGAAAGAGCAGATGATTAAATTTTCAGGAATTTTGAGAGCAAGTTGTAAACTACTGACATTACTAAAAATTAAATTAGAAATTAGAAGAAACTATATCAAAAACAATTGCAATGAAAATGCAAACTCCTTACTTCCTAATTGTTTTACTATATTTTACTATTATCACTGCTTTCCAGTTTTTAAAGTCTGTTTTTCACATATAGTGAAAATGAAAAGTGAAAGTGTTAATTGCTCAGTCATGTCCAATTCTTTGCAACTCCATGGACTGTAGCCCACCAGGCTCCTCTGTCCATGGAATTCTCTAGGAATATTGGAGTCGGTTGCCATTCCCTTCTCCAGGGGATCTTCCAGGCCCAGGGATCAAACCCTTGTCTCCTGTTGGACAGGCATTCTTTACCATCTGAGCCACCAGGAAAATACTGTATAACATTATTAATGACACATCTCTTCCCAGTTCTGCATTGTGTTAAGTTTTACATTGGTTGCTTGAAATGGGTCATTGTACACCTATGGACATGGCCAAAATTGATAAATGTTACAAATCAGGACTTTTTCCTGAGAGAGTTGCTTGTTTAGCATTT
The DNA here is from genome assembly GCF_019320065.1 of Cervus canadensis. Classification (NCBI taxonomy): domain Eukaryota; kingdom Metazoa; phylum Chordata; class Mammalia; order Artiodactyla; family Cervidae; genus Cervus; species Cervus canadensis. Next base: position 27,675,396 of record NC_057416.1, read on the forward strand.
ATCGTCACACCGCTGTATGTGATTATTCCTATTTTAGAGATAAGAAAGCAGAGGCTCAGAGGTTAAATAGTCAATGAATACACTAAGGCATGGTATGTATGTAGGGGTATATTATCCAGGACTGTAGAGGTAACTAACTAGATCAATGTTGTGAAATGGAGTATTTCCTGCCATATCAGTAAACAAGGATGTCATAGCCATCAGCAATTTCAGGCTTCCAAATATGAACTTCTGACCCTGGAGATTGGTCAAAAGGGAGAGCAAAGCCTGTGATCCTGCAGCCGTTGGCTGCTGCTACTCCCTAAGGTGAATGAGGAACTAAGGATGTGAAAAACAAAGAAGCCAAGAAACAGGAAGCTGGCCCTAGATAGCTGAGATGCATATGAAAGAAATAATTTCAGTGAGCCCAGAAGCTTGCATCTTCCCATACATAGAAAAGCACTAAATTCCGTAACTCAAGATATCTGGTTTTCCTTAATTATCAATAATCTTTTGATATTCAGACTACCTGCCTCTTGCTGCAAACTTCTCTACAACCTCAGTCCTCCCCTCACCCCTACCTCTCCCCGCAACCTCCTCTCAGGTGACCCTGATAGGCTCTCTCTCTAGTCCTAAAAATTCCCACCAAATAAACACAACTCTCCATTTCTAGGACTATTTTTTAAGTCAACAATGTGAAACTTTGCATTGGTTTTACAGGTCAACTCTGATATAGGTATTTAGTGAACAATTGCTCTATGTCAAACACAGTACAAGATGCTCTTTTATACCTGGTCCTGAGATGAAGAAAAATATTATTGCTCTTATAGATGAAGAAACTGGGGCACAAAATAATTAGATGATTTGTCCAAAACCCTTTTAAAAAATGTTTATTTGTTTATTTTTGGCTGCACTGTGTCTCTGTTGCTCCTCATGGGCTTTCTCTAGTTGTGCTGAGTGGGGGCTATCCTCTAGTTGCAGTGCATGGACTTCTCCAGAGAACACAGTTTCGATCCCTAGTCTGGAAGATTCTATATGCCACAGTGCAACTAAGCCCCTGTGCCACAGCTATTGAGCCCATGGGTACAAAATCTTTTTATCGAGTTCATCTTAGAGTCCATCTCTCCCTGGCCTCAGAATAGATGACCTACACCATCTACTTCAAAACTAATAGGTCCAAATCTTGATGACATGTCCTCTTCAAAGGTTACTTCCATTAGACAGAAAAATGTGCAAAAATATGGGCCAGTCATGCAGAATCTTTAGCATGTATATGTCATTCTAGTGAAGTGCTTTTAGAAATTGGTTCCCCAGTGAAGGAGGGATTGGGAAACTTAGCCCTGTAAGAAAAATCAGCAGGGGAAATATCAGATCACTCCAGTTCTTTGTCCTCAAGCTCTGACCCAATAATTCTGGGTCATGGGAAAGTGACTTAAAAATATAAAGACCCAAAATTTCATTCAGTTGGGTAAAGTTTAAAACGCAAACACCACTGCATCTCTGCATGACATTTAGTGTTTCCTTTTTTACTCCTCAGGTCCTTATGTCCCAGGAGAACTCTTTAGGCAGGTTTTTTATGGACATACAAGCTAAATACTTTGACAGGGTAAATAAAACAACAACAACAACAAAACACTTTCACTTTAGCTCATGGGACCCAACTGTTTCAGTTGCTGCAGCATGCAGAACTTTAAAGACAAGCACAAACCAGAGGAGACCAGATTCTACATTAATGTTAGGTCTTCAGTTACAAGCTACTTTGGAGAAGAGTCTGCAGAAATCTAAATCTCAGCCTTGGTCCAAAAAAAGAATACATGATTCAAAGCATCTTTCTTAGAATCGAAGGAGAATGTCACTGGGGAATGGTGGGTTTGTGGGTAAGAGGTCAGGCAACTTTCCATTTTCATGTACTGTTGATAACCTTGCATCTGTTCCTATGTATGTTAAGGGGTCATTTTGATTTCAGAATCTCCTAATGGGATAACAGATCCCCTTATAAATACCACCTTATTTTTCTGCTATGAATCAGTTGCATACAATGGTGTGTGGGTACTGTTGCTGTGTAACTATATTCCAAACCTAGAGGCTTGAATCACTCATTTAATTTTGCTCACGATTTTGTGAGTCAGGAGTTTGCGTAGGCTTGATTGGGCAACTTTCACTTGGGGATCTCCCACACAATTGCAGCCAAATAGCAGTTGGGGCCAGTGTCCTCTAAAGTCTTGGCTGGGTTAGACCTATAACATGGTAGCAGTGGATGCTGGCTGTTGGCTCATCTGGGGTTGACAACCAGAGCTCTTGTATGTAGTGTCTACAGCATGACAGTCTCAGAATTGTCAAGCATCTCACTTTATCCTTGGCTTCTTCCAGAGTCCATATTCCAGGAGAAGCAAGTGGTTATTATGTGGCCTCCTGCCGCCTGGTCTCAGAAATCATGTGGTATCCTGCCATGTGTAAAATAAACAGCTAGTGGGAACCGGCTGTGTGGCACAGGAAGCTCATCTTGGTGCTCTGTGCTGACCTAAATGGGTGGGATAGGGGTGTTAGGTTGGCAGTCCAAGAGGGAGGGGATATATGTACACATGTAGCTGATTCATGTCATTGTACAGCAGAAATCAACACAACAGTGTAAGCAACTGTACCGCAAAAAAAAAAAAAAAAAAAAGTCAGTGATATCCTTTCTGAATTCTATTGGTCAAAGCAGTCATAGACCAACCCAGGTTCGAGGGAAAGGAGCGTAGACATTCCCTTCTTCAATAGAGTAGTGACAAAGGATTTGGAATGCAATCAAAATGCAGTTATAGGAATAATAACTGTATCAGTTTGCTGATTGGCTTCCCTGGTGACTTAGAGGGTAAAGCATCTGCCTGCAATGAGGGAAACCCAGGTTTGATCCCTGGGATGGGAAGATCCCCCGGAGAAGGAAATGGCAACTCACTCCAGTACTCTTGCCTGGAAAATCCCATGGATGGAGGAGCCTGGTAGGCTACAGGCCATGGGGTTGCAAAGAGTCAGACACTAATGAATGACTTCACTTTTCAATTTGCTGATTATATAGCAACAGCAAAAACAAAAATTTAAAAACAATGAGTCATCTATTTAGCTTACTATTCTGCAACTAGTAATTTAGACTGGACTCGGCTGGGAGAGTCTTGCGCTCTTTGCTGGGTTTGCTCCTGCATCTTTGGTCAGCGTGCTGGCTCTGACTGATCTCTCTGAGGACTCTGTTTGGGCAGAGTTGACTCTGGTCTGTGTGGACTCAGGTCCTCCAGTTGGCTACACTTAGCTCCTTCCCATGGTGGAAAGAAGGTCTGAGTAGTCTTGAGACCTCCTTGCAAAAGTGCCCCCCCATCACCTCTGCAAGCTCAATTCCAGGGTGTGGAGAGATAAAGCGAAAGTTGCTCAGTCGTGTCCCATTCTTTGTGACCCCATGGACTATACAGTCCTTGGAATTCTCCAGGCCAGAATACTGGAGTGGGTAGCCTTTCCCTTCTTCAGGGGATATTCCCAACCCAGGGATCGAACCCAGGTCTCCCGCATTGCAGGCCAACTCTTTACCAGCTGAGCCACAAGGGAAGCCCATGGGGAGACAGGGTCTGTCCTTTAATAGGGGTTGTACAATCATTTCAAAAGGATCATCTGGATAAGGAGGGGAATAATTGCAGCCATTTAAAAACTAATCTATCACAGCAAGTCATCCTCATGTAGTGTTTACTTTGCATCAAAAAAATGTTCTAAGTATTCTAGATGTATGGGTCATTTGATCTTCAAAACAATCCTAAATGTGGGATTTTTATGACATTATCCGTATTTTATGGACGAGAAAACGGAAACACAGAGAACATGTTAATAAGTGATGTACCAAGGTCACAGAGCTGGAAAACAATTAACATAATACTCACGCCCAGGCAGTGTGGCTCTCGAGACCACGGCTGTAATTCCTACACTGGTGACACAGTCTCTGTTCATAGGGGTGACATCGTGACAGTTAATTGGGGAGGGTTTATTTCTGTATGCCAACACGAGGGTCAGATACTACCAACACATGGCACTTTGGTCAGTGCTGGTTCTCTCGACCACGCTCCATGTCCTTTTAAACTGTTTTGTCTTCTAAGTGCATTCAAGTGAGTTCAGTGTGTATCATTAAAGCTACAAGGAGATTTTTATTACAGATTTGAAAAAGCTAACAGAGGAAGTGTACAGGCCCTGAGTTGGGTGGTAGAACTTGGTGTTTCCTTAGTCTTATTTCGTCATTTATCAAGTGAGGGAGTTAAACTAAGTGATCTGGTTTCATGACATTCTAAAATCTAAGTGCCCTTAGCATCATAGTCGTAAGTTGATCTAAAGCTCTTTAAGGATTATCTATAATAAGGATCACGAATGTACTATGAACAGCAGGATGGTATTTCCAGTTTTTGATTTTCTATACAGGAGTCTCCTCTTATTCATGGTTTCAGTTACCCATGACCAACCATGGTCTGAAAATACTAAATGGAAACTCCAGAAATAAACATTTTCTAAGTTTTAAAATGTGGGCCATTCTGAGTCGTGTGATAAAATCTTACGGGATCCCACTCGCTCCCGCCCAGACGTGAATCATCGCTTTGTCCAGTGTATCCGACCCTATTAGTCACTCAGTGGGATCATGGATCAGATCCACTGTCGGTATGGCAGTTCTGGTGTTCAAGCGACCCTGATTTTAAACAATGAAGACCCCAGAGACAAGAAGAGTGACGCTGGAAATCTGGTTGTGACAAAGAGAGGCCATAAAGGGCTTTCTTTAAGTGAAAAGATGAAAATTCTTTACTTACTGAGAAAAATGCTTAAAAATTGCATCTTGAGGTTGCTAAGATCTATATGAAGAATTAATCTTCCATCCATGAAATTGTGAAAAAGGAAAAAGAAATTTGTACTGCTTTTGGCGTAGCACCTCTAACTGCAAGTGACGGCCACAGGCTTAGTTAAGATGGAGAATTCTACAAGATATTTTGAGAGATACCACATTCACTTAACTTTTATTACATACATTATTACAATTTTACTATCTTAACTATTTATTAGTTATTATTGTTCATCTCTTACTGTGCCTAATTTACAAATTAAACTATATCATGGGTCTGTATTTAGAGGGAAAAAAGTATATAAAAAGTATATATAATAGGGCTCAGTACTATCTGGGTTTCAGGCATCCACTGGGAGTCTTAGAATGGATCCCCTGTGGATAAGGGTGGGGACTCCTGCATATTCTTCAAAATGTCTTAAACCATCTCCTTTTCTAGTTCCTAGAAACACATGTCCTGCTGATAATAAGAAATCAATGATTTCTTTATAAAACGTAGCCCTAGAGAAACAGTATATTTGTATGATGTGTTAATGGATGTTTGGATAGGCATTACAATGATTACTGCTTTAGCAAAATAATAATGATGATAACAATAAAAATAATAATGGGACTGTGCAATTAAGAAGAGAGGTACAGGGTCTTCCCTACTGGTCCAAAGGCTGCACTCCCAAATTAGTGGGCCCGGGTTTGATCCCATAGCCAGGGAACTAGATCCCACATACCCACAAAGAAGATCAAAGATCCTACGTACCACAATTAAGACCCAGCACAACCAAATAAATAAATAGATATTTAAAAAAAGAAGAGTGGTACGAAGGAGAAGAGATGAAAAGAGAGGGAAGCGTATGGGAGGAAAATGAGAAAACATGGAGGTAGCTCAAAATGGCATCTTTTGGCTTTTCATATAAAGGTTTGGTGAAGCTGACTTCAGAAATGGTCATTGACATGGGGGTTGTTTGCCAAGTGCTAAGGGCCACCTCATGCGAAGAGTTAACTCATTGGAAAAGACCCTGATGCTGGGAGGGATTGGGGGCAGGAGGAGAAGGGGGTGACAGAGGATGAGATGGTTGGATGGCATCACCGACTCGATGGACATGAGTTTGAGTAAACTCTGGGAGTTGGTGATGGACAGGGAGGCCTGGCGTGCTGTGGTTCATGGGGTCGCAAAGAGTCGGACACGACTGAGCGACTGAACTGAGTGTCCTCTGGGGACTTCCCAGGTGGCTCAGTGGGAAAGAATCTGCCTGCCAGTGCAGGAGACATGAGTTCAATCCCTGGGTTAGGAAGATCCCTCGGAGGAGGAAATGGCACGATCCACTCCAATATTCTTGCCTGGAGAATCCCATAGACTCAGGAGCCTGTCGGGCTGCAGTTCGGGGTCTCAAAGAGTCAGACATGACTTAGCCACTGAACACACATGCTGTGTCCTCTGCGGAAATGTGGAAAGATATCTGTCCTTCGGAGGTGGGTTTTCTGACTGGTCAAGCTGGACGTACCTTAAGGAAGATTCCAGAGCCTGGAGGACATTGGATGATGCTTTTCATTACCCTTGTCACCTGGAAACAAGAGGCTCAGCATCTCCATCATTTTATGGTACTTGTTTTAAAGGAAAAGTGCAGAAATGATCTTTTACCTACACAAGTACAGGCAAGACCACAGGGTGAAGTTGTAGAAAGAGCAGTGGCGTCATAGAGAGTGAGGAAAATGTTTGTACAGACTCTTGCCATTTAATCTTGCTGAGTCTTCATTTTCTCATAAGAGGGAAGTAGGTGTCGGATTGGGGTGGGTGGATGGGTGATTGGAAAGATACTGCCGTGGATGAAAAATAAAATAATTTTCTACAGATGTTCTGATTGTTAAATTGATGACAAAATTCTTACTTCCTCAGTGCTGCTGCTGCTGCTACTGCTGCTAAGTCGCTTCAGTCATGTCTGACTCTGTGCGACCTCATGGACTGCAGCCTACAAGGCTCCTCCATCCGTGGGATTTTCCAGGCAAGAGTACTGGAGTGGGTTGCCATTATGGCATTCTAAACTAATGCAGAACTGCTAACATTATAAACACATAGAGAAGTGTTGGTCGTTCAGTTGTGTCCCACTCTTTGCGACCCCATGAACTGTAGCCCGCCAGGCTCTTCTGTCCATGGAATTTTCCGGGCAAGAATACTGGAGTGAGTTACCATTTCCTTCTCCAGGAAACATGTAGAAAAGCATGTCTCAACCAACATATTTATAATGATCCGTTTACAAATTTCAGAAAATTTGCCAGCCTGTATGAGCTGGTGACAGCACATATCAACACAATCCCAAGATGACAGAAATATTCATACCTAGACAAATCAGAAATGTCAAGTTGGTCCAAAGGTGTATAAATAGATACAGGACTTAGTGATTAGGGAATAGGATTTTAATGTCCATACAGAATAAAAGATGTAGCTGTGGGTCCAGATGAGACCAATTGCTGGAAACAGACATCAGCAAAGAGCTGGGGTCCCTAAGAGCTGCCCAGGTTGTTAGCTGAATGAGCAAATATTAAGTCCCAAGAAATGGCATGGAAATATCCCCTTTACGTTTTGGGTGAGAGCAACTAACAAATCTCCAATTAAGAACTGAAGTTCAAAGCTCAGCCCATGCCCAGGTATGGAATACCAATTTACACTCCACGAACAGACATGAATTCTAAGCTGATAAATTAAACATGTGAATACTGACCCTGGACAGAATTCTCAGAGGTGCCCAGTAGAAGCAACACAAAGTTTCCCTTTAGAGCTTTTGTCTTACAGGAGGAAAAAGATTCACTCAGGAAAGAAACATTTGAGCTGAAGATAAATACTCATTCAAAAATTACACACTCCAAGAGGAAATGAACCATAATGAAGGGATTCAGCAGATACAATGAATGGCAGGATTAGTATTCTAAGAACTTGAGAGAGTAAAATAATCTGAAAATATAAAAATTAAAAAATAATAGCAATTTAAAAATAGATAAAAATATAATAAAAGAATGGTCATTAACAATTAGAGAAAATAAAATGTTGGAAGAGAATGTAATAACTAAAATTAAAAGCTCAATAGAGACTTACACTTCTGAAAAGAGGGAGCAGATGTACTTTCCTTATTCTTTTAAGCACAACTGAAAACCCTGAAAAAATATATATGATATGTATCATGTAATATAATTTTATTTTAACATGTCATTAAATGATATGTGTCATAATATTATATATTCTGATAATATTATATATGCTGTGATATTACATATTATGGGGGCTTCCCGGGTGGCTCAGTGGGTAAAGAATCTGCCTGCAATGCAGGAGATGCAGCAGATGCAGGTTTGACCCCTGGGTTAGAAAGATCTCCTGGAGGAGGGCATAGCAATGCACTCCAGTATTCTTGCTTGGAGAATCCCATGGACAGAGGAACCTGGTGGGCTACAGTCTACAGGGTTGCAAAGAGTTACACATAGCTGAAGTGACTGAGCAGGTATGCACATTATATATTATAGTATATTATACATTGTGGGCATATTATTATTTGTGATTATCTGACACACAAAATATTATACTATAAGACAACTCTGAAAGATGGAAAGAGTGAGGCAGATGGGTTAGAGTCCTAGGGCTCCAAGGAATGACATATTGGTGAATTCTCTAGGATTTCTTTTTGCCTTCTGTATTCAGACTCAGGGCTGAAGAAATTAGCAACCTGGAAATGTCAATGATTATACACACAAAACTCTATCCAAAGTTTGCTCGCTCAAGCCCAAAGACCAAGAAAGGGGCAGTCTAGCAAGACAGAAAACTGTTAGATAATAACAACTCTGTCCCAGCTAAACACCCCACTAAAAGAGTGTTCACACCCTCACCCTTTTGCAGTGGCTGAGTGAGGACCCTAGACTTTTACCCTTGTTAGGCTGTGACAAGGAACCTCAATGACTCTCCGGGGTAGTGTCAAAGTTGAATTGGAACTTTCATCTCCACGAGGTAGTAAGGATCCTGCCCTCCTTCCCTTATCCCTGATGTCAGCAAAGACCACATGGGGAAACTTACTCCCAGCACTGATGAGGTGCCTCTTTGTCTACACTCTGGGAGTATGCCTAGTGGGTAACTAGTGGAGATTCAGGCCTCTTACAATCACCAGAGGTAGTAAGATCACTCTTTCCCCTGACCATGTGGTCAGTGGAGGCCACCTCAGGAGCCAGAACTCCTACCCTATCAAGCAAGAATGACAAGTGCCCAGCCCAGCTGTCAATGAGAGTTGAGTAGGGAGCTCTGACTTCTAGGACCACTGGCAATAATGAAGCAACGTTTGCCAGTTCCCTTGCTGGAACTGTGTCAGAAGAAGCCAGGAAAAACAGAAGGCTTAAATAAGACCCAGAGTCTCATAACATAATATCCCAATCCACAGTTTCAGTAAAAAATCACTGTCCTACCAAGAAGCAGAAAAAGGTGAAACCAAATGAAAACTCCAATACTGTCACCAACGAAGGTTGCCAGCACTAAGATAATAGAGATGTTCCGGTTCTCTGACAAAGATCTGAAAGTCATCAGTATGAAAAATGCATCAGTGATCAATTACAAATAATTTAAATAAGTGAAAAAAGTCTCAGCAAAAAAAAAAAGATAGAAACTTTCAGCAAAGAAATAGAAAACATATGAAAAAAAGGAAATTTTAGAACTGAAAAATGTAATCACTTGGAAAAAAAAAAAAACCTGTTCTCAGCAGCAGATCCAATTGCTGTAGAACCATTTGTTGAAAAGATGCTTCTGAACCTTTGTCAGAAATTAAGTTCATTTATTTGTAACAGTCTCTTCCTGAGTTCAGTTAATTTATGTCTCTATCCTTCTGCCAATATAAACATAGTCTTCATGGCTGTAGGTATATAATATAACATCTTTAAATTAGAAAGACTCATTCTTCAGACTTTATTTTTATTTTTCAAAATTATTGTAGCTTTTCTAGTTCCTTTTCCTTTTTATGTATATATTTTACAAATATCTTGTCTACATACACACAATGTGTAAATACAAACAAGGTGTAAATACACATGGGGTGATGTGTAAATACACATAAATGTGTAAATATGCACAACGTGATGTAAGTAAAATCCAATGCTGTGAAGAACAATGTTGCATAGGAACCTGGAATGTTGGGTCCATGAATCAAGGTAAATTGGAATTGGTCAAACAGGTGGTGGCAAGAGTGAACATTGACATTGTAGGAATCAGTGAACTTAAATGGACTGGAATGGGTGAATTTAATTCAGATGACCATTATGTCTACTACTGTGGGCAAGAATCCCTTAGAAGAAATGAAGTAGCCTTTATAATCAACAAAAGAGTCCAAAATGCAGTACTTGGTTCCAATCTCACAAATGACAGAATGATCTCTGTTCATTTCCAAGGCAAACCTTTCAATACCAGAGTAATCCAAGTCTATGCCCCAACCAGTAATGCTGAAAAAGCTGAAGTTGAACAGTTCTATGAAGACCTACAAGACCTTCTAGAACTAACACCCTAAAAAGATGTTCTTTTCACCATAGGGGGACTGGAATGCAAAAGTAGGAAGTCGAGAGGTACCTGGAGTAACAGGCAAATCTGGCCTTGGAATACAAAATGAAGCAGGGCCAAGCCTAACAGAGTTTTGCCAAGAGAACATACTGGTCATAGCAAACGCTCTCTTCCAACAACACAGGAGAAGACTCAACACATGAACAGAACTAGATGGTCAATACCGAAATCAGATTGATTATATTCTTTGCAGCCAAGATGGAGAAGCTCTATACAGTCAGCACAAACAAGACTGGGAGCAGACTGTGGCTCAGATCATGAACTCCTTATTGCCAAATTCAGACTTAAATTGAAGAAAGGGAAAACCACTAGACCATTCAGGTATAACCTAAATCAAATCCTTTACGATTATATAATGGAAGTGAGAAATAGATTTAAGGGATTAGATCTGATAGAGTGCCTGAAGAACTATGGATGGAGGTTTGTGACATTGTACAGGAGGCCATGATCAAGACCATCCCCAAGAAAAAGAAATCCAAAAAGGCAAATGGTTGTCTAAGGAGGCTTTATGAATAGCTGAGAAAAGAAGAGAAGCTAAAGGCAAAGGAAAAAAGGAGAGATATACCCATTTGAATACAGAGTTCCAAAGAATAGCAAGGAGAGATAAGAAAGACTTCCTCAGCAATCAATGCAAAGAAATAGAAGAAAACAATAGAATGGGAAACATTAGAGATATCTTCAAGAAAATTAGAAATATCAAAAGAACATTTCATGCAAAGATGGGCACAATAAAGGACATAAATGGTATGGACCTAACAGAAGCAGAAGATATTAAGAAGAGGTGGCAAGAATACACAGAAGAACTATGCAAAAAAGATCTTCGTGACCCAGATAACCATGATGGTGTGATCCCTTGCCTAGAGCTAGACATTCTGGAATGTGAAGTCAAGTGGGCCTTAGGAAGCATCACTATGAACAAAGCTAGTGGAGGTGATGGAATTCCAGTTGAGCTATTTCAAATCCTAAAAGATGATGCTGTGAAAGTGCTGCACTCACTATGCCAGCAAATTTGGAAAACTCAGCAGTGGCCACAGGACAGGAAAAGTTCACTTTTCATTCCAATCCCAAGGAAAGGTAATACCAAAGAATATTCAAACTTCTACACATTGCGCTCATCTCACAAACCAACAAAGTAATGCTCAAAATTTTCCAAGCCAGGCTTCAACAGTACATGAACCAAGAACTTCCAGATGTTCAAGCTGGATTTAGAAAAGGCAGAGGAACCAGAGAGCAAATTGCCAACATCCACTGGATCATTTAAAAAGAAAGAGAGTTCCAGAAAAACATCTACTTCTGCTTTATTGACTATGTCAGAGCCTTCGACTGTGTGGATCACAATAAACTGTGGAAAATTCTTAAAGACATGGGAATACCAGATTTCTGTCTCCTGAGAAATCTGTTTGCAGGTCAAGAAGCAACAGTTAGAACCAGACAGAGAACAATGGACTAGTTCCAAATTGGGAAAGGAATACATCAAAGCTGTTTATTGTCACCCTGCTTATTTAACTTATATGCAGAGTGCATCATGCAAAATGCCAGGCTGGATGAAGCACAAGCTGGAATCAAGGTTGCCAGGAGAAATATCAATAACCTCAGATATGAAGATGATATCACCCTTATGACAGAAATCGAAGAAGAACTAAGGAGCCTCTTGATGAAAGTGAAAGAAGAGAGTGAAAAGTTGGCTTGAAACTCAGCATTCAGAAAACTAAGATCATGGCTTCCAGTCCCATCAATTCATGGCATATAGATGGGAAACAATGGAAACAGTGAGAGACTTTAGTTTTGGGGGCTCCAAAAGCACTGTAGATGCTGACTGCAGCCATGAAATTAAAAGATACTTTCTCCTTGGAAGAAAAGCTATGACCAACCTAAACAGCATATTAAAAGCAGAGACATTACTTTGCTGACAAAGGTCTGTCTAGTCAAAGCTGTGGTTTTTCCAGTAGTCATGTATGGATGTGAAAGTTGCACAATAAAGAAAGCTGAGCACCAAAGAACTGATGCTTTTGAACTGTGGTGTTGGAGATAACTTGACAGTCCCTTGGGCTGCAAGGAGATCCAACCAGTCAATCGTAAAGGAAATCAGTCCTGAATATTCACTGGAAGGACTGATGTTGACATTGAAACTCCAGTCCTTTGGCCACCTGATGCCAAGAAGTGACTCATTGGAAAAGACCCTGATGATGGGAAGACTGAAGGCAGGAGAAGGGGACGACAGAGGATGAGATTGTTGGATGGCATCACTGACTCGATGGATATGAGTTTGAGCAAGCTCCGGGAGTTGGTGATGGACAAGGTAGCCTGGCATGCTGCAGTCATTGTGTCTCAAAGTGTCGGAGTTGACTGAATGACTGAACTGAACATACACACACACAAAATTCTGAGATTTTGGTAAGAATTGCATTAAACCTGTCATCAATTTAAGGAAGTTGTCTTCCAATCATTGAATAGGGCAACGTTTTCCTCTATTTTGATATTATTTGATTACTTTTCTCTGAGTTTTGTGGTTTTAAGCACATAGGTTCTGTAAATGTTTTCTAAGATTTATACATAATTCCTTCATTTTTGGGGGAACAATGATAACTGCTGTCATAATTTAATGGTATTGATTGTATGTCTGTATACACGTGCTCATGGCTAGTATGTTGGAACTCAGTTGATTTTTTATTGTGCATTATACATTCTTGTTGAGCTCAGTCATTAGTCCTGGAATTTTTTTGTATATTTCTTAAGATTTTCCAATGTATGAAATTGAGATTTTTTTTCCCCCCAAATGTCTTTTTCATTCGTTAAGTGCAACATGCACTTTTACCATCACTTTGTTTGAGGAAGTATTTAAAGAACATCTATTTTTAAGAGCTTTTCTTTTTTTCAGAGTGTTCCTTTTTAAAATAACCTCTATTTTATAAATAGGTGTCTTGTTTTTTGAGAAGGTTAATAGATTTTCCTTAAGATCTACCCTCTCAGTTACTTTCAAGTATGCAATACAGTATTGCATACTTGACTATAGTCACCATGCTGTACATTATATCCCCATGACTTATTTGTTTAACTAAGAGCTCATACGATTAAAAAGAAAAAGTTCCCCCCACCAATATTCTGTTTCCCTTGAACTCTTTTTTTTTCTTCTGATTTGTGTTAGTGTTTTCATGTATTAGATTTCAATATCTGATCAGCATTGGTTGTCTGTTTGTTTTTAGAAATGTGGTTCTAAAAATTGTGTTTGAAGTGCTATATTCACTGATGACGATCACAAAAGTTGCCAATAAACCAGAATAAAAGTTTCAGAAATAGAGAGAGACATAAGAAAAGGCAGATTGTAATTTTTTAAAAAGGATTGTTGCTCACCTCTTCTCTGTAGGATTATACAGCTTCACCCATTATGTTAAATTTTTTTTTCTTAATTTATTTGGCTGCACTGGGTCTTAGTTGCAGTCAAGCAAATTAAGATCAAATAAATTTGATCTTCATTGCAGCATGAGGTATCTTTGTTTTTTTTTTTTCTTTTTTAGGTTGCAACATGTGGAGTCTAGTTCCCTGACCAGGGATTGAACCCAGGCCCCCTGCATTGGGAGCATAAAATCTTAGCCACTGGACCACCATGGAAGTCTCACCACCCATTACATTTGACTTGGTCATTGGCCTCTGCCTCAGTGACTCTGAGTATGGTCATGTGACATGCCTTGGCCAATGGGATGAGACATGTGTCACATCTGAGCAGAAGGTTTGTGTTTGTGTGATTTGACTATGTCTGTCTCTCTGCTACCTCCAACAGAAAAGCCTCTCCATGGTTATGGATTCTCCTTCAATCTGGGTTACGGGATAAGAAAATTCATGGGGTGCAGACAAGCCCAGTCCAGCTAGGTAATGACCAGTAGAGCTGAGGTCAATTATAGTCCTAATGACAAAATGGGTGAGCAAGAAATAAGAGCCTTTTCATATATTACTTATGTATTAGGGCTATTTGTTATGATTTGAAAGAAAGCTGCCTAATAAGCCAATAGGCTAATCTTAGGCTGTTTTTCTTATTCTATACACTGACCTTGAGGAATCTTATCCAGCTAAAATACTGAGGACTCTTAATGTCTATTTGAAACTTTATCTTTCTTTCAAGCTTTAGACCTATATTTCCATTTGCTAATTGTAGCCCAAAAGTCATTCCATTTAAAGAAACTTTTCTAAATCCTTTCTCTTTGTACTTGTCCAGCCAAAGTTACATGTTCCACTCTGTGTTTTAGAATCACCTTTAACACGCCTTTATTTATATTATTTACCTCATTGTAATGCAATCATTGATTTTATATATGTTTTTTGCCACTAGACCAGATCTCCTTGAAAACAGAGACCTTATCATTAAAGCCTGTAATACAGCTTGTGCCACATAGTCATGTTCGTTAAATATTTGCTGAAATAATGTGATGGTGAAAGTAATATTGGATTCAAAAGTTAATATTATCACAGTTTTAGAGAAATCTACATCTCCACATGTTGGAAAACTACTATGAAGCAACAAACATGGCTAAAAATAAGGAAAAAGAGGCACAATTTAAAAATACATTTGTTTTCTACTTAGATGAAAGCAGGTCATTTTCAATTAGAGGAGGAGCAGCCCTAAATATTCAGTACAAATATATGAAATTCTATTGATTTTCCACCTTTGTTTTAAAATCTACAATTTTATAGTAAGTGCAGAGGATCTATTTTTTTTTTTTTTGAAGAATAAATGGAAAGAAGAGGCTAAAGAGGAAAGGGATAGTTCACTGACAATCTATCTGTTAGACTGTATGCTACATATTTTTCATTGTCATATTTCATTCTCTTAAGAACCCTTCATGGGTCTTTTTCAGTTATGGTTTTCTCAGGGTGTATGCCCAGGAGGGGGGTTTCTGGATCATATGGTAGCTCTAATTTTAGTTTTTTAAGGAACTTCCGTACTGTTCTCCCATTGCAACACTATTCCCGATAGCCAGGACATGGAAGGAACCTAAACATCCATTGACAGATGAATGGATAAAGATGTGGTATATATATACATATATATACATGTATATATATATACTGAAATACTACTACTCAAATGTTACTGAGTCATAAATGTTACTGAAATGTTACTCAGTCATAAAAAATGAAATTGGATCATTTGTAGAGACAAGGATGGGCCTAGTGTCTGTCATACAGGGTGAAATAAATCAGGAAGAGAAAAATAAATATCATATGGTAATGCTTATTTGTGGAATCCAGGAAAATGGTACAGATAAACCTATTTGCAGGGCAAGAATAGAGATGCAGAGGATGGACATGTGGGCCTGGGGAGGGGGTGGGGTGGGCTGAATTGGGAGATCGGGACGACATATGTACACGAGCTGTGTAAAACGGGTATCTAGTGAGGAGCCACTGTATAGCACACAGAACTCGGCTCGGCGCTCTGCGGTGACCCAGATGGGAGGGCTGGGGGAGGGCGTGGGAGGGAGGCTCAAGGGGGAAGGGGTATATGTGTACCTATAGCTGATTCACTTTGTTACACAGCAGAAATGAGCATGACATTGTAAAGCAACTATACTCCGATAAATAAAAGACCTCTCCATGATGTGCATGTGTAGACGCAGACTGGAGTTAAATCATCTGTCCTGGACCACTCTTCTGCTAGTGAGTAGAGCCAAGGTTCGAGCTCTTCTGTCCTGATTTCTCATCTGGCAGAGTGTTTGGATGATTTACTCTGCTTTCTCTCTAAGAGCCCTTGCTCATGTGTGTACCAAGAGGTCATCGTCCTCCCTTATACACCACTATGAGAAGAAAGGAGATGAAATGTTATGATAAAATGTTAGCATTCTAGAGAGAAGACAGTCAGGACCTACTCAAATTTCATGGCTCCTTCTTCCTCAATGAACTGCTTGCTGATTTGATGCTTCCACATGTTTTTAGTGATCAGTTTGTGATTTATCATCCTGACACAAATATGGGTTTGAATGTTTAAACTGGAAAAAGAGTTTCCCTAGACAAACAGAATGACCTAATTTTCAGCCATTAATAACATGTCCATTTCTATTTCCTTTCTGGCATCTGAAGGACTGCATTATAGGCTCACTGACCTGCTACATTTAATTTGAGAAACAAATCCTCTTTTGAAATCATGGTGATCAAACACGTTATTAGAAAGAGCAGGACTCTATTTTCACCCCTGGAACTAGAAATAGTGGCTAGGGTTTGACATGCTTTGCAATAAGAAGATATTAGAATAGAAATTATTATGAAACTAGACAAGTGTTTGCATTTTTGAAACTACAGGCTAGTTTTTATATACAGTGTTTTTGAGCAACAACCTTTGTGAAATACTTGAGTATTTGAAGAATAAGTTTAACAGTCTAATGATTGCATTTTGTTTCTCACCAGCTCCTTTTGGTTACAGGCTTTCCAAAAGCAGACGCTGAAGAGGAGGAAAAGGAAAGTGAGATGCTTGGTCCAGGATGCAGTGGATACTTCAGCTCTAAGCACTAGGCTGTGTGCACTTTAAAGTAATCTTCCTTACTTTTCCAAACACATCATTACCCTCTGCTTGCTCATCTCATTTCTTGCACATACATGTTTGTTGAAGAAGATTATAAAAAATGTTACTGATCTCATTGATTTCATATTGAGTGTCCACTTTGTGTCTGTTGGGGGTGGTGTGTGTGTGTGTATGTGTGTGTGTGTGTGTGTGTGTGTGTGTGAGTGTATGTGAGACAAGTGCTATTAGGGACATGAAACGTGGAAAATAGAGAGAGAGCAACTGAAGACATGAAAAAGAGGGTTGTTTTTTTAGGTAGGGTATTCAAAGCAAGCTCAAATCAAATGTGAGCTGAATCCTGCATTGTTAGAAAAAGTTATAGGAAGGACAAGGCACGGGTTCTGGAAGCAGAGAGAGCAGGAATTCTCTTAGAATATACAAGCAAAAGTTTTCTTCAATATTCAGGCCAGCGTTGCTGAAGTATGGGAAATGGGAAGAAGAGGTGAAAATGATTCCGAGCATGCAGGGAAATACAGCCTTGATAAGGAATTTTGTAGTTTATTTTAATCGCAATGGGAGCTCACTGTGGAGGTTTAACTAGGAGATTGATCTAATCTGATACAAATGAAAAGTTCAAGTCTAAGAACTAACAGTTTATTTGTTTACCTATTTATTTATTTTTGTCTGTGCACATAGCAGGTGAGATCTTAGTTACCTAACCAGCAGTTGACCCATGTCCACTGCAGTGGACTGCCAGGGAAGCCCCATAAAAGCTGAAGGTGTAAAGTCCTGATTTTACCACTGTTTTAAATTGAGGATCAGCAATAATGATGAAGGAGGTAGCACAATAATTGTGTGTCTTTTCTCCCATTTCCCTCTGGTGATGGTTTGGCTGAATGTTTGTGTTATGGCAAGAATCAAGCCTGCGTGGAGCCCCTCTAGCCTGGCGGCTTGCCTGCATATGTCAACGACGTCTGATGCCAGTTGGCGATAGAAATCAACAGTGTATTTGTTCAACCACTGGAGCATTTTCTGTCTGGCTGGGAGTGGTGGACATCTAGTGAATTTGATGAATTGTGGCGTAATTCACTGTCAGCTGGGACTAGAACGGAACCCCAGCCACAGACCGAAAAGGTGACAGCCTTTCAAGCCGCAGTCCCTGGAATGACAGCTCATGAGCTCTGCCTGCAGCCTCTGTTGGTGGGCAATAGCATGTGCCTTCAGCCAAGCTGCCAGGGACCGTGTGGCCATCTGTCCTACGGTATTGGGTTTCCGGGGTGTCCTGTCATTGAGTGAAAACTGCTCACAGACCAAGCAGAAGGGAGAAATCTTCAGCATTCCCCACCTTTTCATCTAAAGAAGGAATGGTTTCTGGGTGATCTGTGGACAAGGGTATCATCCGTCTGAGATTGCCTGGAAATGGCAATCTGGGAAGTTAATGCAAATTTTAGGTTCAGAATGACTGATTTGTGGTTGCTACATCTCTGTGGTTATTCTGCAACTCTTTAGGCTGCCGATAATGTCTGTTGGAGGGTATTTGCCTATTCGTCTGATCTGCAATGTGATTTCTTCCTTTTAGTGTTCTGCAGTAGGAGGACACTGAGAAATACTGCGTTTCTCTCTATGTGTATGATATTAAAAGTCTAAATCTATAGGATTGGTCTTTCTTGGTTAGTCTCTAGGTATGATTCTGGAATTTCTTGTAGTTGTCTTATTATTGAAAGGCTATAAATAAATATTTTATTCCGTACTCTTTCTTGTAAGACAGGTAGAAGACAGGCATAATCACCAACCCCCTTTCTGCCGGTATAGAACCTGATAGCTAGAGGTTCGCTAACAGAGTTGTGCAGAAAGGAATTAGTAAGCCACTAACAGGAAAATCAACTTTAACCTAGACAGCGTATTAAATAGCAGAGACATCACGTTGCCAACAAATGTCCACAGAGTCAAAGCTATGGTTTTTCCAGTAGTCATGTACGGATATAAGAGTTGGACCATTAAAAAGACTGAGTGCCGAAGAATTGATGTTTTCAAACTGTGGTGCTGGAGAAGACTCTTGAGAGTCCCTTGGATAGCAAGGAGATCAAACCAGTCAATCCTAAAAGGAAATCAACCCTGAATATTCATTGGAAGGACTGATGCTGAAGCTGAAGCTCCAATATTTTGACCACCTAATATGAAGAGCCAACTCATTGGCTCTGATGCTGGGAAAGATTGAGGGCAGGAGGAGAAAGGGGGTGACAGAGGATGAGATGGTTGGATGGCATCACCGACTCAATGGACATGAGTTTGAGCAAACTCTAGGAGGTAGTGAAAGACAGGGAATCCGGGCATGCTGCAGTCCATGGGGTCACAAAGAGTCAGACGTGATTTAGCGACTAAACAACAACAACGACCATATATTCAAATGTAGTAGATGAGGACTTGAACTTTCCCCCTCAAAGAGCATATATTCTTCTTGGAGAGATGTGATACATAATTAGATTTGCTAAAATTTAAACTGAAAATGTAATATTAGAGAGGTAGTCTAACAGGAGGATGGACTGTATCATATTAAAAATCTAGACTTTACCCTATGTGTGTTGTGGAACTATTGACTGGTAGGAAAATAGTCACATTTGTCTGTTAAAAAGATCGATCTGGCAGCAGTGTTTAAATACACACATGCATATGCATATATACATATCCATATACTGAAAGCAGAAAGCAAACTACTTGATTATTCAATGAACAAAGAAAAACCAAGTCTATCTCCTGGGGCTCAGGATTCTCAGTCAATGGGTTTTCTACCTTTCTATATTCTTCACCCATTTGATATACACTACCAGATTCAAACTATGTATATTTGTATTAAATGAGAAATGACTCTTAGAAACAACTAGGATACAGTTAATGGTACTAGGTTAGTTGAGTGGCCATTTGGAAAAATAAAATGCAATTGGATCTCAACTTCTGCCTCGGATGGTGAAGAACTCACCGGCAATGCAGGAAACCCAGATTCAGTCCCTGAGTCAGGAAGATCCCCTGGAGAAAGAAATGGCTACCCCACTCCAGTATTCTTGCCTGGAAAATCCCACGGAAGGAGGAGCCTGGTGGGCTACAGTCCATGGGGTCACAAAGAGTCAGACACGACTAAGTAACTAACACTTTCACTTTTCACCTTCACAACTTATACCAAAAATTACAAATGGATCATAGATTTAATGTGAACACCTGAATCTTAACTTTTAGAAGATACCATAGTAGAATTACATATATGTAATTATATATGTGGACATTTATACCTGAAAAATAAAAGGCCAATCTGTAAGAAACATGACTGATAAACTCAGTTAGATCATCACCATCACCATCAACATCATCTATGTGCATAAGCCACAATAAGCAAAAGTCAAAAGGTGTGACAAATCAAGAAAACATACTTGCAGGCACTAATTTTTCTAATGTTGATTTTTTAATAACAAACTCCAATAATATAAAAAATAAGAAAAAGGCAATTCACAGAAAAAATATAAATGGCTCAAATATATGAAAGGATGTCCAACCTCTCTCATAATTTGAAAAATACAAATCAAAACTATACTGTGATACCAATTTCAACACCAGTTTAGCATATATGTTACTATTGACAGGAGATTGGGGAAGCAGGCCCTTTCAGACACTCTGGATAGGAATGTAGATTGTTATGGTCTCCAGCGGGGGAGCAGCGTGACAAAGGCTATCAAAATAGCAAATGCAAAGTAACGAAGTACCTTTTGAGTACTTAGCCAACAAGTACTTAGCCAACAAGTCTACCTCTAAGAATGTATATCTGAAGATATACTTTGCATTCATGAAACTATGTATACCTGACTTTATACAAGACAATATTTTTGAAATAGCAAAATATTAGAAACTATCTCCATCAATGGTGCATTATGAGATTACAAAGCAGACTGGCTATGGAATAACATGCAACAGTATCAAGAAACAAGAAGAATTTCTTTTAGTCCTATTATAGAACTTAATAACGATGAAAAAAATCAAGGAGCAAGCAGGTCCATCTATATTCTATACTTATATAATATGGGAAAAGATTAGATGTATGTGTGCATGTATATTCAGAGAATTAATTTCTTATATATGCATGAAATATCTTTGAAACAAAGGAAAGTGATAAAATTTGTTGACCTAAAGGAGAGAGACTAGTCTGAAGTTGAGGACTGGAGAGAGTATTTTCACTATGTGCTCTTTCTTTTCTCATTTGGTATTGTGTAAATGCATAATGTATGGAAACTTAATATTAAAGAGTAAAACAGAACTAACCATCAGAAGATAAAAATAAGTTCACAATAAGTGAATATAGACTATCCTAAATTACTCAGGTATTTTTTTCCCCATCTAGTGTCTTATTTAACCTTTATCTCTCTGTTATCATTCCTTTTCACAAATAAGGAAATTGAATTGTAGAGATAAGTAACTTTTCCAAAATCACACAGCTAAGGATTGAAACTTAGCTATCACTAATTTGGTCCTGCTTGCATTTTAATGACCAATTCTTTGCTTGTCTTAATAAAGATTTTTTTTTTCTTTTTCACAATGGACAATGCATCTATCTGGCACAGAGCATTTCCAGAGTCATTTCCTTTTTATAATTTAGGAAGCTTAGGGGTAAGGTTGAGTCCAAAGAAAGTCTGCAGCCCAGACTTTTCTGCAGAAAAGAAACAAAATTTGAATGCACAGTTTGCTTCTCCCAATTTAGACTTCAGTTAGCCACTCAGCAGTAGATGCAACTGGCAACTCCACCTTATGGCAACTTGAAAAATGTAATAAATCATTCATCTTTGTTTGAGAGGTCACTTTATTACAGGATGCATGGGGCGATGAGCAGCGAAATACTCAGAAGGGCACCAGGAGACCTGCTTTGGTCTGTACACCCTGTGGGCGTTATGTTTATTCAGTTCTATTTTACTTTCAAGGAGAAAATTGTGCCCTGTAATTATGTGTCTCTTACTTGTCAGTTCCTGAGAGATCCTCTGACATGTAGGGTGCCAATTATATTGACAGATCCTGTTCCTTGGATTCCACGGAGGCCTGGCTTATCCATGCCCTCTCCCACCTGCTGAGAGCAGATCATTAGAGGAGGTAGAGAGACATCACCAGGAGTGGTAGGCAGCCAATAAGATGGAGGGGCCAAGTTTTCTTTTAATCATAACCCTCCCTCTGACAGAGCAAGCTGCAAGGATGAGACTCATGTAAAACAAGAAGTCTCAGAAGCACAAAGGTGTAAGAACACAGAGAAAGAGTTCATGCTGGTCTCATTGAAATGAGGTTGGCTCTGAGGCAAGTCTCCAATTCATGGCTTGGTTTTGTTGTTATTTGATTAAAAAAAAAATAAGGCATCTATTCTGGGAGGGTTAATTAAAGTCTGGGTTGAAGCATGAAGATGCCATTTGGCAGTAGTTCTGTGACTTGGGAGCTGAAGTTTCTGATTCAGGTCTTGTCCTTCATAATTAGAGGGACTCATGATATTAACTTGGCTAGACAACTGTGCCCAAATTAAAAGATCTGTAAGAGCTTATTTTTTTCTTTCAGTAAGCACATATTACATTTAAAGTGACGACCCAGTGTTCCTTTGTATGTTGTGTGTGTGCTCACTCAGTCGTGTCCAACTCTTTGGAACTCCATGGACTGCAGGCCACCAGGCTCCTCTGCCCATGGAATTTTCCAGGCAAGAATACTGGAGTGGGTTGCCATTTGTTCCTCCAGGGAATGTTCCTGACCCAGAGATTGAACCTATGTTTCCTGCATTGACAGGCAGATTCTTTACCACTGAGCCACTTGGGAAGACCAGTTTATATGTTAGTGGGTGTTAAATTAGTGCAATCATTTCAGAGGGCTGTAAGGATGTTTCAAATACATCATTATAATGTTCCTATATATTCAATCAACAATTCCACATCGTCATTTTTCTTAAGGAAGTATTTGGAAAAATATGCAAAGATGAGCAGAAAGGATGTTCGTTGTGTTATTTACAGTAGATAAAAACTGTGAGTCTTCTTTAAGTACACAGAAATGATACAAAAAAGTAAATACGCAGCCATTGAAATGAAAATATCAATCTGTATTTACCAATTTAGGAAAATGTTCATGTGTTATGTGAGAGAAACAATGCACAAAACCATATTTGTAGTATGATTCTAATTTTTATATACATGATATATATAATACATATATAAAATACATGATAAAATGTGCCCAGAAATTCTCTCTGTGTAATAGACCCACTAATATCTTTCTTTTCTTGAAATTTTTGTTTGTTCACAGTTTTTAGTTTTTCTACTGCAAACTGGAACCGGTAAGATGAAAAAAATATTCTGCTAGGGGATCTATCACTCAAAGCACTCTATCTGAATTTTAAATCAAAGTGACAATAAAAAATAGATGGTATTATATGCTCTAACTAAATAAAACTAGTGTACTTATTATACACTGAATGAACATCTTTCATATTAATACATGGCAGAAAGACTGCCTAAGGTAAGACCCACTAGAAACTTTAAATTGCATTATTTTTCCCTTGCTAATATGTTATCCTTGAATTGCATTTTATCTTTTATTTATGGGAAACCTTACTTATCTTCAATTTATATTCAACTATTTTCTTATTTTCACATTGGGAATTAATGACATTGACAACTGTGAGTAATATTAATGGTTAATTTTAAATTGATGTTTTTATCCAAAGAGAGATGATCACTTGATACATAAGACTTATGAAGACAGTAAGCAGTTTCCTATTCTGCATTCTTCAGTCTCTCTCCATAGCCCCTAACACAGAATTATTCATCAAATAAATTGAGATGACAATGATAGTACCTCCAACTACACATATTTCATTCATTTCCTCACAGATATTTATAGAACCAATGACAACGGATAAGGTAGTGAGCTTGGGGCAATAGGGTATATAAAGTTCATTATTTCAAAGAGATTTTCTTCAGGTGGGTGATATTTACATATCATTTGAATCCATGTAATATGTAAGTAAACGTATGTATGAACACAGTCTATGAGACTTCAGAAGAGGGAAGAATTGCTTCTGTTTTCAGACACCTAATCAGGCTCCACGAAATCCGTCTGGACGTTGAAGGCTTTGAGGTATTTCTCCAAATGGATATTAGAAGGCGGTCCATTGGGTCTGTCACGAGCTACAGAGTCGAAATGGGAGATGGAAAAGCTTGTTTGGAGGGTGACTCCCAGTTTGGACTGCCAACAGAATGAATTGTAAGTAAGTAATCAGTGGAGAGGTGGATTTGGATCAGAATATGGAGAATTTGAATTCTAAACAAAGAAGCCTGCACTGTGTTCAATAGGCCTTCAGTAAGTTGATAAGTCTGCAGCATTTGAAAAGGGGCTGATATGATTAATTTGTGCCATAAGAGAATCAATCTGGCAGTACCTCATTGGATGACTGGAGGAAGAAGACATTTATTTTTAAATGTCTCAATTAATCATCACAAATTTGTCAATAGCAAATGATTCATTCCTTTCCATGTTTATAATGCTCATTACTATATTTTTTCCTCCAAGTTCATTTTCAATCCGAGCTTCACTGATAAGAGACATGTGCTTGCTTGAGGATGAGAAAGCAAGGAAGATCACGGACTTAAATTTCAGAAAGACTCTTTGTTTTTATTGCAAGTAGATCTCTTATCATTCTAGCCCCCCAAAAAAGCATTCCTATGCGGGCGGAGCACTTATTTTCTGTAATCAGAATATTTAGTTCTGAAGCCTATCACTTACCAGATATGTGACTTGGAAAACTTACCTGTATTTTCTGTTCCTCAGTTTACTTACTATTGTATAGAAATTATTATTGAATTATTCAATAACAATTATTGAAGAGTTTCTGTGATGATCAAATAAAAATAGGAATAAAATGCCCAGAACAGTGATTGCCTCATGCGTGTGTACAGGCTAAGTTGCTCCAGTCGTGTCTGACTCTTTGCGACCCCATGGAATGTAGCCCACCAGGCTCCTCTGTCCATGCGATTTTCCAGGCAAGAGTACTGGAGTGGGTGGCCATGCCCGCCTCCAGGGGATCTTCCCTACCCAGGGATCGAATCTCTCTCCTGCATTGCAGGCAGATTCCCTATTGCTGAGCCACCGGGGAAGCCTGGATTGTCTCATGGTAAGCCTTTAAGGACTGTTGAAGATATTGTTTTAACCTCCTTTATGAAAAACAAACAGAAAAGCAAAAAAACCCCAAGATGTTACATTGCTTCTGGATTTGAATTGGTTGTAGTTTCCAATTCTTCAAGGAGAAAAACCAGGCCCGGTGGTTGGTTGGTTTGTCTGCTTATGGATTTTGGTTTAGCAAGAGATGCCACATAACTTATAGAGAAGATGGTAAATTAATACAAGGCTAGGGAATTCATTTCACAGCTTAAGTGAGAAAATTTAATTCTTATAAAACATATTTTATGTCCTAAGTGAACAAACACAATTTCCAATAACAAACACAATTTCCAATAACAAAAATAGTTTACAAATTTAAATGGTCAAATTATTTTAGTTATAGAAGCCTTACTTTAGGAAATAGAAGAAAAGAATTTCAAAACTGAGCTTAGAAAGTTGGTATGGTTTAATTCTGTAAGATTTCAAGCTCCTTTTTCTTTTTGTTTCTATGGCACTGGACATTGCCATGGACTCTGAAATACAAATAGCAGATAATTATTATCCTTCCCTTGATTTCATGGTTAAGAGGATACTCTGGATGGCATAGTTCTTATTATTGAGACTTTCATTTCTTTACTTAAAGTTACTCAAAGACATTCAAGTCCATGATTTCTTACTTTTTATCCCATTTAGAAAATGTGGACCCTACACTGCAAAGTCATTCAGTGTATGTCCAGATTTGAAATTCCATGAATATGGACATGTGGATTCAGTATTCCTGGGTGGGTAAGTGCTTGCTGGAGTATTGCACTCCTGAGGTGACATGGTAAGTGGTTTGATTTCATCTTGTGTGGCCATGTGATTTCATGATTGCAAGTGATTTTGAAGATCATTTTTCCCACGAGTATCTAATGAGAGTCCATGAACGGTCAGACACTGCAAAGCACAAGATTAAGCAAAGCATACAAGGCTCCTGGTCTCACTGAGCTTGCATTCTACTGCAGGAGACGGATGATATGTGACATAAATAAATAAACAAGACTATTAAGAGTGTGCTAAGTTTTGAGTAAAATGAACCATGGCAACAAGTAGCTGTGGAGACTGTTAGATCAAATTGTTGGGGAATTCTTACTGAGATGATGACATTTGGGTTGTATCTGATCTTAGACACCTCTTTCCAGATCCTTTGTCAAAGAGCCTGCGGTATTCAATAAAGACAGTGGGGTTTTTTTGTTTATTTATTTTTAATAAACTTTGCATTTTAGAAGAGTTTCAGACTTATAGAAAAATTGAGAAAATAGTACAGAGTTTCCATATGCATCATACCAGTTTCTCCTGTGGGTAACATCTGACATTAGTATGGTGGATTTGTCATAACTAATGAGCCAATTTTGACACTGTTATTAACTAAAGGCCAGACTTTATTCCTTAGTTTTTACCTTATGTCCTTATTTCTCTTGTAGGATTCCACTCAGGAAATTACACTACATTTTTTTGTCCTATCTCCTTAGAGGTCCCTAGGCTTGACTGTTTCTCAGATTTTTTTTTTGTTTTTGATAACCCTGACAATTTTGTGGAGCACTGGTCATGTATTTGGCCCTCAAATTAATATTTGTCTGATGATTTTTCTCACAGTTGGATTGGACTTGGACATGTCTAAGAGCAGACTACAGAGGTAAGCTGTCTTTCTCATTACATCATATCAAGGATATATACAAGCATCATGAGGTATCAATGAATTATCACTGTGGATATAACATTGGTCACCTGATTGAGTTAGTAATTGCCAGTTTTACTCCCCAGAAAATTGCTCTCCCCCACTCCTGCTTTAGTACCTGTTTTTAGTGTATTATTTGGAAGTAAATCACTATGTGCAACCCACACTTAAGGAATGGGGATTTATGTTTCAAGGGTGGAGCATGTGTGCAAACTATTTGGAATTCTGCATGGGAAACGAGTATTCTATGTCACTTATTTATTAATTCAATTGTTTATATTGGTGTGAACTCATAGGTACATAATTTATATTTGACTTATAATGCAGTTTTACCTTATTTATTTTGTTACTCAAATTTTTTTTAGCTCTGGCCGTTGGGGAATCTTTCCATTAGTTCTCTGTATCCCTTTGATATACTGCCATCATTGTAGTTTTTTTTTTGTTTTGTTTTGTTCTGGTTTTTTGAACACTTTCTTACTTTCTGGCACTATCAGAAGTTCCAGGTTCATCTTGTAAGTTCTCTGGTACAGTCTTAAAATGAACCGTTTCTCTGAGGAGACCTGGGTCCCTTTCACTGGAGAACTGAATTAGAAACCAAGATCTGCGTGCTTATTGGTGCTGGGGTGTTGTTGCTTCTAGTCCCCAAGCTGAGAGGGCGAGGAAATGTGTGCATGTGTGTGCTCAGTCACTTCAGTTGTGTCCGACTCTTTGAGACCCTGTGGACTGTAGCCCACCAAGCTCCTCTGTCCATGGGATCCTCCGGGAAAAATTACTGAAGTGGGTTGCCATGCCCTCCTCTAGGGGAAATCTTCCATACCCAGGGATTGAGCCTGGGTCTTCTGTGTCTCCTGCATTGTAGGCAGATTCTTTACCCACTGAGACATCTGCGAAGCCCATGTGTGTATAATAACACATAAATAAACATAAGAAATTTATAAATATTCCTATATGTAGCTAACTCCATGTATATTAAGCTAAACATGGGTTCAGACTGATGTCACTAACTCCACTCCATTGTCACATTGTTTCTTCAAGCTTCATCCCCTCGCTGATCTGAAAACTCCAGCAGTTAGAAACCTGCATCCCTGTATCCACCATCCATTGACTTGGTTGTTCAATTTCAGTAAACACACACAGTTATTCCTGAATCCTTAACCTGTGTCCCCATTGGGAAACAGCTTTATAAATGAGAATATGATGCTAATGTAAAGTTTTTTTCTTATTACTATGAATCTGTTTCTTTACAGTAGATTGCTGTTCTATTTTTTGTTTTCTTGGTCAGGGAATTTTTCTTTCAATTTTTTTTTTGATGTGGATTATTTTTAAAGTGTTTATTGAATATTGCCTCTGTTTTGTTTTGTTTTTTTGGCCCCGAGGCATGTGGACTCTTAGCTCTCTTACTAGGGATTGAACCCGCACCCCTTGCATTGGGAGGCAAAATCTTAACCACGGGAATGCCAGGGAAGTTTCCCTTTTTCAAATTTTAGATGGCAAGCTTTATTTACAACTTTATGCTGCTTAGATAGCAAGAAAATGAAGGAGGGTTCTTTGCCATCCAATCTGTGTAATAAATGTGTGGATAGAAAAACAGACCATGAGTATTTTGTGGATGTAAAATAGAACGTGAGAAAGGGTATGAATAAGCTCTTCTTTTTATGAAAGGAATGAGGGGAGAAGGCAGAGGAGTCTAGAACCAAGAATATAGAAAGCTTAGTTGATAAGAACAGTAGAGATAGAAGATAACCCATTGGCTGGCGATAGAGGAGGATTTGGGGCTTCCCTGGTGGCTCAGATGGTAAAGAGTCTGCCTACAATGCAGGAGACCCGGGTTCAATCCCTGGGTTGGGAAGCTCCCTTGGAGAAGGAAATGGCAACCCAATCCAGTGTTCTTGCCTGGAAAGTCCAAAGGATGGAGGAGCAGCCTGGTGGTCTGCAGTCCAAAGGGTGGCAAAGAGTCAGACACGACTGAGTGACTAACACTTTCACTTTTTCAGAGGAGGATTTTGGAAGAAAGGGAAATGAAATGGTTTCCTTACATAGCGTGAGCATATAAAGATACGCTCCAATATTTCCTTCTAAACATTTTGCATTTCACAATTAAGTCTTCCTTTTATATGTATTTGTGGTATTATAAAAATAATCCTTCTTTTTCATGTGGTTAACCAAATATCTGAGTTCCTGTTATTGAATAGTGTATCTTTTCCTTGTTGATCTGTGTTGGTGCCTCTTTGATTCATGCACTTCTTTCTTTATTTGTATGGGTCTGGATTCTGAATTCTTTCTTCCATTGATCTATTTCTACATCCTTATGTGATTCTGCATTGTCTTAATAATTATAGCTTTATGATAATTTAATATCTCATTAGATAAATTGTTCTGGCTTGTTTTTGCCCCAAATTGTCAGGATAATTATGTCACAATTATTCTTGCTCATATTTGGTCAACTTCCATGAAAAACCCTATTGCGACTGTGAATGGCATTGAATTTATAGACGTAATATTGAGTCAATGCATTTATGAACTAAGTCCAGTTGGGTTGCCACAATAAAAGTACCATAGGCTGGGTGGGCTCATAAACAACAAAAATTTATTTCTCATAGTTCTGGTGGTTGGGAAGTTCAAGATCAAGGAGCCAGTAGATTTGGGATCTGGTGAGAGATTTCTGATTTTCAGAAAGGGCCATCTTCTTGCTGTATCCTCACAAGGGGTGACGGGAATCTCTGGACTGTCTTTTAAGAGGGTGCTGATCTCAATCATGAGGGTTCCACCCTCATGGCCTGGTCTCTTCCCCACAGCCTCATCTCCTAAGACTATCACTTCAGGGATTAGGTTTCAACACATGGATTTGGGGAGGGGCACAGACATTTGACTGCATTCTTCTCTTGATCCTTCCACATTCATGTCCTTTTTGTGTAAAATACATGTATTCCATTACAATAGTCTCAAAAGTATTAACCTGTTCCAGTGTTAATGTTATGTCTAGGCCCAAAGTCTCATCTAAATATCATCTAAATCAGATATGAATGAGAATTAAGATACAATTCCTCCTGAGACAAATTGCTCTCTAGCTGTAGCTCTGTGAAACTTGAACAAATTTTTTTGCTTCCAAAATGCAATGCTGGGACAGGCATAGGATAAATGTTTCCATTCCAAAAGGGAGAAATAGGAAAGAAGAAAGGACAGGTCCTGAGCAAGTCCAAAACTCAACAGGGCAAACAACATTAAGTCCTAGGGCTCCAGGATAACCCTTGGCCTATGCCCTGCCCTCCAGGCCCCCTGGCACCGGGGAGCTCACCCTTTGGATGCACTTGAGCAGAAGTCCTGCTTTTTGATACACTGGGGCGAGGGTCTTGCCTCCAGATCCAATGGGGCTGCTGTCCTGCCCTTGCAGCTTGGCAGGCACAGGTTGGCGCCCCAAGGCTCTCTGCCTACAGCTTTGTGCAGCCCTGTCCCCGCCACGCTGGGTACTTTCTGCCTGGGTCCCTTTCTGCCTCTGGATGTTGGTCTTGTTTGAAATCTAGGTGGAGGTATCCATGCCCCCAGCGCCTAGGCACCCAATGGAGGCAAGGCACATGGACGCCACCAAAGTTTGCTGCCTGTGTTCCCTGGAGTGTGACTACTGAGGCTTATGCAGGACTGAGTTCTGCCGGAGCTCTATCTGGGGCAGCTGAGAAGCCTGGCAATGGAGAGCAGGGGGCGCAGCCCAGCCCATGAGGTGAGATGGTGCTGGGCAGTGGCTCCAAGGTCCTGCGGGCACCGGGGCCCCTCCTGTGAGACAGCTCTGCTCTCAGGCCTTGCTCTCTGGGACTGTGATGGGAGGGACAGTCTGGAGGATCTCTGAACTGCCTTACAGGTCATCCTTTCATTGTCTTGGAGAAGGGCCCCTGCATTCTGTTGAGATGGCTGATCACCTGATTCATCACCTGATCATTTCACCTCTTGGCTACACTCTTAATATTCTTTCCTGAGCAAGCTTTCTTATTCTTTCTCATGTTAATAGGCTGAGAATTTGCCAAATCTTTAAGTGGTGCTTTCTCCTTTAATTAGCAATTTTGTTTTTAAATCATTTTTCTTTTTCACATTTTACTGAAAGCAGCCAGTAG
Organism: Cervus canadensis; assembly: GCF_019320065.1. Lineage (NCBI taxonomy): Eukaryota > Metazoa > Chordata > Mammalia > Artiodactyla > Cervidae > Cervus > Cervus canadensis. Next base: position 27,706,254 of record NC_057416.1, read on the forward strand.
CCAAGCCATGCCTTCAACACTGTGCTTAGAAATATGTATGCGTTCACACACTCAGTCGTGTCTAACTCTTTGTGATCCCATGGACTGTAGCCCACCCAGCTCCTCTGTCCATGGAATTTTCTAGGCAAGAATACTGGAGTAGGTTGCCGTTTCCTCCTGCAGGCGATCTTCCCCACCCAGGAATCAAACACATTCTTCTTGTGCTTACTGCATTGGCAAGGGGATTCTTTACTACTGCATCACCTGGGAAGCCCTACTTAAAATTAGCTTCAGTTTAATGTAAAGTTTCATTACTAGCAAGTTCTACCTTCCAGAAACACTAGAACATAAGCATAATTCAGCCAAGTTCTTTGCCACGTTGTACCAAGGATGACTTTCTTCCATTGTCCAAAATGTGTTTCTCATTTCTATCTGAGAGCTCACCAGAATGCTCTTTACCAACCATTTTCTTACCAGCATCCTGTTCAAGATACCTTAGGTTTTCTCTAAGAAGACTGAGAGTTTCTCTAAAGCTTTCTTTTTTCTTTCTGAGCTCTCATGAGGATCACTCTTAACAGTTTATTGTAACGTCGACTGATTTTTTTTTTTTAGCATAAAAGTCAGAACTCCTCCAGCCTCTATGCATACCCAGTTCCAAAGCTGTTCCCTCATTTTTAGGTATTTCTTCCAATAACACCTGACCCCCAGGACCAATTTCTGTCTTAGTCCATTTGGGCTGCTATGATATAAATACTACTGACAGGGTGACTTATGAACAAATGAATTTTTTTCTCACACTTCTGGAGGCGTAGAAGTTCAAGATCAAGGAGCCAGCAGATTTGGTATCTGGCGAGAGCCCCCAGTTGGTTTTCACAGATCACTATCTTCATGCTGCATCCTCACACTGCGGAAGGGGAGACGGAACTCTCTGGGATCTCTTAGAAGGGCATCAATCCCACTCATGAGATCTCTACCCTCATGATTTAATCACCTCCCCCAAATCTTCCATGCAAATTCCATCACACTGGGGGTTAGGTTAGAGTACATGAGTTTGGGGAGGAAACAAACGTTCAGTCTGTAGCAGTTACATCTAGGATTCTTTGTGTTCACTCAGTACGATGTCAGTCAGCAATTCCACTCCTGGGCACACACCCATAGAAAACCATAATTCAAAAAGACACATGCACCCCAATGTTCATAACAGCACTATTTACAATAGCCAAGACACATGGAAGCAACCTAGATGTCCATCGACTGATGAATGGATGAAGAATATGCGGTAGACATATGTAATGGAATATTACTGAGTCATAAAAAAGGAACAAAACTGGGTCATTTGTAGAGATGTAGATGAACCCAGAGACAGTCACACAGAGTAAAGTAAGTCAGAGAGAGAAAAACAAGTATCATATATTAATGCATATTTGTGGAGTCTAGAAAAATGGTATAGGTGATCTTATTTGCCAAGCAGAAATAGAGACACAGGCATAGAGAACAAATGTCTGGGCACGAAGGGGGTGAAATGGGGTGTGGGGTTGACATATGCACACTATTGATACCATATATAAGATAGATAACTAATGAGAACTACTGTATAGCCCAGGGAACTCTACCCAATGCTCTGTGTGGTGACCTAAATCAGCAGGAAATCCCAAAAAGAGGAGATTTATGTATACGTATAGTTGATGCACTTTGCTGCACAGTAGAAGCTAACACAGCATTATAAAGCAACTATAGTGCAAAAGGGAAAACTTTATTAAAGAGGAGGAAACCAAGGCATTATATTGCTGCACTGGCATTATATTGGAAAGACAATTTTAAAAGATCATTGGTAAATGCCAAGAATTATGACTGGGGCAATGTTTTTCTGGAACTCTCTTGCTTTTTCTATGATTCAAAGGAGGTTGGCAATTTGACCTCTGGTTCCTCTGCCTTTTCTAAATCCAGCTTGAACATCTGGAAGTTCTCAGTTCACGTACTGTTGAAGCCTAGCTTGGAGGATTTTGAGCATTGCTTCGCTAGCATGTGAGATGAGTGCAATTGTGTGATAGTTTGAACATTTTTTCCTTTATGTCCTTATTCCTCAAATAGTTATTTTAAAAGATGTATAGCACATATTTTCCAGCTTTTAGCATTGCTTTATATTATTTTGTCATAGTGTTAAAAATGGAAGCTTTTTACATTTGCTCTTTCTCCGTAAAAATGGACAAGGAACAAAAGTTTATATGAAGACCAAAACCTACCATGTAACATTATAAAACCATTTGGAAATTGTGGCAACAAAAATAACCATTGCAGCATTTTTGAACTTCTGTAAAAATGACCCATTTTCCAACAACTCTTTACACATCAACATATGTTGTTCAAATATTTGATATGATTCAGCCATTTCATTTTTACTTTGTGAAGCACATATTGCAAATAGTCTAATCATATACAGTCATTTGTGCAAGTAATTTTCTCAAACAATAAAACAGTACATAGATGTATAAGAAAGCATGGCTGTTTAAATATTTGAATAACGCTCAGATAATGTATTTTAATCAAATAGAAGCGATTTCCCCCTTTTCCCTATTATTTGATGCCGATTCATATAGTCAAATACTGTTTGTAAAGTTCTCTTTTGAGCATCATACATTTAAATCACATCACTTTTAACATGTAACCCCAAGCAGTACCACTATTGAATGTAGGAAAATGGACCTGATTCTGGTCTGTGTTAAGGGACCCCTTCTCCCTCTAGCTCTTTGGAGATCTTGCCTTGAAATTTTCTAAGTGCCCCTAACCTTCAACCATCAGGGTGGCATTACCTACTAGGCAAGGTACCATGAGCCCATACACCTTCTAAGTGGGACATTCAATTCGCCACCCATGTGTGGGGTCAACCAGATGCCCGGAGGAGCCCTGTAACTCATGCAACCACTCACTTGTCACTTCCTGGAAGATGGTATGGGCAGCCCATCATACTTGCTACAGTTACCTAATTTCATTCTTGGGGAACTGGACCATCAGAAAGATACTGACACATGAAATCCCTTGGCAGTCCAATGGTTAGGACTCTGCTTTCACTGAAGGGAGTACAGGTTCAGTTCCTGTTTGGAGAACTAATATCCTGAGAGCTGCTCAGCACAGCCAAAAAACAAAAAAAGATGCTGGCACAGTGATTCGGGGCGACTCAAAAAATATTTGCTCATGTATCCTAGAGGGGGATCCACCCCAAAGATGTGTTATAAAAACACGCCCTCTCCTATCCCATCTCTGTGGTCTGTTTCACTGAGAGCAAATCCTAGTGGACCACTTTAGCCAGCAAGTTTCCTAAAGGTGGAAAAATCTTAGAGGAAGCACAATAACCTTTGCATTCCCATCTTCTCCTTAGGTAGTCAAGTTTACAGTTATTTCCAGAGGAGTTAAATGGGCCTCACTTTCCTGGTGTGCATGCTCAGTCGCTTAGTTGTATCCGACTCTTCGTGACAACATGAACCGTAGCCCTCCAGGCTCCTCTGTCCATGGAATTTTCCAGGCAAGAATACTGGAGTGGGTTGCCATTTCCTTCTCTAGGGGATCTTCCTGACCCAGGCATCGAACCTGCATCTCTTATGTCTCCTTCATTGGCAAGCGGATTCTTTACCACTAAGGCCACCTGGAAAGCCCACTTTCCTGGGAGGAGGGTTAATACCATCCTCCATGCCCACAGTTGCTTTGAGAATCCTGAGAGATGGAGCCTGGCTCCTGGATCTTACTGATGGCTCCTGGGTTCTAAGACCAAGCCCCGGAATCCGAGTGCAATCAGTTGCTGAGGCCCGAGCAGTGTGATGAAAAATGGTGGTAAAAGCTTCATATAAATCTACACTTTTTTTCTTTTTTTGTAGCCCAAATGCCAAAATATGGCAAGAGAGAGGCCATTTTCACTGATTTCTGGCCCATTCAGAAATACTGGAAATCTCTGGAGAAGCAGTGGCAGGGAAATTTACAGCTCAGCTTTGCTGACCCGGTAAATTTAGATGAGAATCAAAATGTGTTATTGGTTCGTGGGCTTTTTCTTTCTTTGCAGGGGAGCAGACAAGTTATAAAAGAGGCTCTGAAAACTCATCCAAATCTGTCCATGATGATGTGTTAACATTCTGGGAGAAAAGTCTTTTGGGGAAAAAACAGTCTTTTCGTTTTCAAAACTTTATGTTTGCTTTTCCTGGATTACTCCTGCCTAAGACTAAAAAACAAGTAGAAAAACAGTGATTTAAGCACAATAGTGGTAGATATAAATCAATTCTCATCCAGTTTTTCTGTATTATGAGTGGGATCTTTGGAGCTATTAATTCACTATTCACAATGCTGTATAAATAGAGAGTGATGATAGAACCACACATTTAATTATTTATTTTCTGACTGAGGCATAGAGAAGTGTCTTCAATGGTATTATTACGGAGTCACACATCAGGTGGTTGAGCAAATATCAGAGAACAGAATACAGGTGATCCAGGGGTCTATTATCTCATGCCCTCTAAAACAGGAGGTCTGGAGGAGGATTCAAGGGATTCAGGAAGCCCATCCTTCATATTTCAAAAGGCTTAAATAAGGAGTTGAATTCAGGGACTTCCGTGGCAGTCCAGTGGTTAAGACTTTGCCTTCCAGTGCAAGGGGTGTGGGTTCGATCCCTGGTGGGGGAACTAAGATCCCACATGCCTTGATGCCAAAAAACTAAAACATAAACAATACTGTAGCAAATTCAATAAAGACTTTAAAAATGGTCCACATGCAAAAGAAAAAAAAATCTTTAAAAAGGTAAAGAAAAAGAGTTGGACTCAGATTCTTAGGCTCCTTCCGCTCACCCCATTTTGTATTCTACACAGTAGACTTGGAAGAAAGTCACAGGGATTCTGAGAACTTGACCATCTGCCTGGGGGACATTGGGGCTAATTTCTCCTGAAGAAAATTGCCAAAATCTTATTAGTGCAGAGAGAAATTTGAAGGGTAAACTCTAAAAGGAACAGAGTGGAGGAGGGGGAAAGAGGGGAAGAAAAAAACGGGATGGGAGGGATCTATTGATTCTCTAATGGGAGTTAATTTGAATTTTTTGGTTAGAGTCCCTGGTCACAGTGCTACTGCATCAATTTAACGGGCTGAACTGAAAGCAACAGAGACAATACCAAAAAATGTGAACCACACAGGGAACATCCCTCCATTTCATCTGGGTGCTTGCTCAGTTGCATTCAACTCTTTGTGACCTTGTGGGTTGTAGCCCATTGGGCTCCTCTGTCCATGGGATTTCCCAGGCAAGAATACTGGAGTGGGTTGCCATTTCGTTCTCTAGGGGATCTTCCCAACCCAAGGATCGAACCTGTGTCTCCTGCATTGGCAGGTGGATTCTTTACCACTGAGCCACCTGGGAAGCCCCATTTCAGCTGAAGCTCAGCCAATTAGCAAAGTCGGTGTCTGCAAACTATGTTACTCATTTTGAGCCTGAAGCTTTCTCATGTTGGAATAAAAAACAAGCACATATGCAAGTAATAATAATATAGTCTTATGAAACTAATTCAACACATGTATTTATTATTTGCAAATGTACTGGGTGGATTAAATAGCACAAATTTATCATCTCATAGTTCTGGAGGCTGGAAGTCTAAGATCGAGCTGTCATCAGGGTTGGTTCCTCCTGAAGGCTGGATGAAGAACCTGTCCCAGGTTTCTCGCCTCACTTCTGGTGGTTTGCTGACATTCCTTGGTTTGTAGATACGTTAACCTAGTTCTTCCTTCAACTTGACATGTCTTTCTCCTTGTGCAAGTCTGTCTTTATGTCCAAATTTCCGCCTTTGGAAGAATGTAGTCTTAATGGAAGAGGGCTCACCCTAATGACCTCATCTTAATTTAATCAACTGCCAAGACTATATTTCCAAATAAGGTCTCATTCATTGATACTGGCATAATTTCGGCACATGAATTTTTCGAGAGATATACTTTTACCCATAACAGGCATGGATATAATAATGAATTTTAATATTGCCAAATTTAAAAGGGAACGAACAAAATAAAGTAAAAGGTATTACATTTCAATTTAAGAAACTAAATTCTAGTGTAGCTCCTGTGTCATAATTAAAGGAGGTCATAGTCATATGAAAACTATCTTATTTGCAGTCTTTGGGACAACATATGGGAGTGGCTTTGAGGATAATACTGATAAAGGGAGCCCCAGGCAGAAAGGTGTTAGCAGACGTTGTGGGACATAATTTTACGGCTGAAATATCTCTTGCCATAGAAAGCATCATGACACAGCTTTTTCTAGGAATAAGTGAAGACTTTCTAACATTAAGCCATTTGTGTTCTTTTTCTACTTTCATAAAATCAAGTTTGGTTCTGACTCTTCCTTCACCACACCTTCCTGATCTTATCTTTAAATGCTTTACACCTGAGGTTTTGTCTGAGCCAGAAAAGGGCACGTGTGTGTGTGTGTGTGTGTGTGTTGTTCAGCCATGTCTGATTCTTTGTGACCCCAAGGACGGTAGCCCACCAGGCTTCTCTGCCCATAGAATTCTCCAGGAAAGAATACTGGAATGGGTTGCCATTCCCTTCTTCAGGGGATCTTCCCCACCCAGGGATCAAACCCTGGGCTCCCACATTGCAGGCCGAATCTCTACCATCTGAGCCACCAGCAAAGCCCAGATATGGGCATATTCCCTATAAAAAGTTTTAGTCAGGAACAGAGAATAAACATTTTCTGTTGAGCATAATTTGGTTAGGAAACAGGTGAGTGTACTTCCTGAGTGATGCAAAATTACAAATAGCTCTGTGATCTTGAAAATTATCCCTTGATTTCACCCATATTTATCACATATTGAATATCTTAGGAAATGAATCACCATCACATGATTAAAATAACCTCTGTATTTTAATTCTCAAGGCTCCTATGGGAGTAAAATCAAGCTTCTCTGTATGCAAAAAGGAATTGAAGAAGGGATGCAAAGTCTTACAGAAAGAATAATAAAAATGCTTTTAGAACCCTACAATGCTAGCAGTATTTTATGACTGGAGAGACTTGGTTAAAAATTGATAAATTGATGCTGGGGGATTAGTGGATTTAACCTAAAGAAAACACACACACACACACACACACACACACACACACACACACACACACACACACACACACATACACACACACTCTTCCTGATGTTGTAAGTACCCTACATACAAACCTTCAAGTTGCAAACTTTCAAAGATGTGAATGGTACATTCTCATGTCCAATCATGTAAGTTACTTCATGTGTCCGGCATTTATTGTCACGTGAGTGCATCTTCTCCTAGTGGTTATCCCTTTGTGTACTTTACGGTACCGTATAGAGGAGGGCAGTAGTGCCGTGTCTTTATTTCAAGACTGGGAAGCAAGAATAAAAGCAGCATTGATGTAGCTGGTACCTAATGTACCTTTCAGGGTACTGTACTGTAAGATTAAACATTTTTTTGTTACTTTTTATGTTTTTTTTAATGTATTATTTGTGTGAAAAGTATTATAAATCTACTACAGTACAGTACTCTATAGCTGCCCTGGAGAAGGAAATGGCAACGCACTCCAGTATTCTTGCCCGGAGAATCCCACAATGGAGGAGCCTGGCGGGCCACAGTCCTTAGGGTCTCAAAGAGTCGGACACGGCTGAAGCAACTTAGCATGCACTCACACACTATATAGCTGATCGTGTTAGTTGGGGACCTAGGCTAACTTTTTTGGACTTCTAAACGAATATAACTTAGGAACACACTCTTGGGATGGAACTCATTCCTAAGTAGGGGACTTACTGCTCTAGGATTCTAAGTCTGGATGATTTTGTTGGACTTATAAACAAATTGGACTTGTGAACACACTCTCAAGATGGAACTCATTCCTAAGTAGGGGATTTACTGCTCCAGGATTCCAAGCCTGGATGATACCCACTTTCTCCGTAGTGTATTTACTCAGAACAAATGGGTTGATCATTGAGAACTGTCAGTTACTATCTCAACACATATGGAGGAAAATCACACAGAGAATCGTCCTGCTGGGTTGATTCTAGACTCTCCTTATGTCACCATGTTCCACTCATGTCACAACAAAGGTTCACAGAAAGTTAGAGACGGTAGTGATCACTTAGTTCTCTCCTCTGTAGATAAGGACACAGGTGAAATGACTTGCCCAAGGTTATTTGTGCTTCCTGGAATATCCCGATCTAAATCCCCTGGGGTCCCCTCAAATGTTCTTTTCACCACATCATAGTTGGCTCAGGAACTTTCAGGCCTATGTTTGGAAAAATTCCTTCATTTCATTCCAGGTGCTTTAAATTTATATTTAGAGCTAGTTGTACTGTTTCAAGGATAAGAGGATATTATAGAGCACCCCTGGATTATTTCAGTTGTGTGTGTTTGGGAGCTTGGAGGGAGAGGGAGAGCTAGAGCTGATCAGTGAAGTACATTGTCAATCACTTAGCTACAAAAATAAATAAGAATCTTCAGAGAGAACGTCTGTTTATAATATGTGCTTATATGATCTGACAGTCTCACTTTCCAAAATTGAATTAATAAATCATTCACAGTACTGGCTGGAATAGTTAATACACTTTCCTTGCCCCAGCAGAGAGGAAAATGGCCCTGCTTTCCTTAGCTTTATGACACATTAAGCCTAAATAGAATTAATGATTGAGCTCTTGAATCATATTTACTGTGGAGGGCTCCATGTGAAGGCCAGTGAGCAACAGAAATATGCAGGAAACTTCTTTTATTATTAAAAACAGCTTTTTTTATTGGCTCTGGAAACTTTGTTCAGTTGTTGAGTTATTACTTGATAACATAAGCCATGCACACACACACGTGTGTGTGTAGGAATTTTCCAAGACTTTATGTATATAAAACTATTAGGATTGGGATTTGGGGGTTGCCATGTACCCACTGCTATATTTAAGATAGATAACCAACCAGGATCAACTTCAAAACAATTTATAAGGAAAACATACCCATGTTTTATTTCTAGTATTTTGTATTATCGTACTATTTATTTTTTATTTAATTTTTACTGGAGTATAGTTGATTTACAATCTTGTGTGAGTTTCAGGTGTATAGCAAAGTGAATCAGTTATACTAAGACATATATCCCCTCTTTTTAAGATTCCTTTCCTATATAGGTCATTACAGGGTATTGAGTAGAGTTTCTTGTGCTATACGGTCGGTTCTTATTAGTTACCTATTTTATATATAGTAGTATGTATATGTCAATCCCAGTCTCCCAATTTATCCTCCCATCCCATCATGCTATTTAATCTGTCTTGAATTTTCTGAATCTCTTTATACCCTGTGGGGAGAGAGACAGAGGGTTAGAGATGGAAGGACAGAGGAAGGGAGAGAGAGGGAGACAGAGGGATATAGAGAGAGATACAGAGAGATTCAGAGATTGAATAGAAAAGCAATTCTTGATGGCCTTCAAGGGGCAATTTAATGGAAATAAGAAATCTTCATCTTAAAACTCAGTTCTTAAATAATTCCTGATGTTTTCTAGTCACTGGGACATTCTAAAGTAGACGTGGAAGACAGCAGTAGCAATTAGATATTTTAAAGGGCGGAGATAAACACACTGAATTCTTCTCTCCTCTTGCTAGAGCAGTTAATTATTGAAATCTTAAGTGTATTATATCTAATGAATAATTAAAGCATAATTTTAATGAAATATACTTCAGGATTTTAAAGTGAGAGCAAAACATGGTATTTTACTGCAACAACATCAGGGCATGTCTTTCTTCCCTTTGGCAAGTATTCTACTCAAGAAAATACTGTTTTTATGGTCAGAATATATTTTCTTCTGTCTTACAATTCTAGAATAAGGAAGGTAGATTAAAAGGTTATTTCCTCCATTCTTCTGGCTTTAGACTAAACCACTTCTAAAATCATCCCAAGTATATTTTTGAAGGAGCTCCATGGATTTGCTTGTTTTAGGTTTCTTTTAAATGACACATGTATGTGCACAGACATCATACATATCATATATTTTAAGTTAGAGAGATATGTCTCCAGTAAAAATAAATGAACCTTTCATCTAAAACAAGACTGTACCAATACATGCAGGAGAGAGATGGACATTCCACTCAATCATAGGGTTTTTCAGAAATGTTAAGGTTTTATTTTTATATTTTTTCATTGATATCTTGTTGATCATCAAAAATATTATTGAAAGAAGGAAATAGATAGGAAGGTAAAATAAAATATTTACCATTATCAAATGATGGCTAACTAAAGTTACCTTCTTTGAAAAATAACACATAGAGAAAAGGAAAAGAAGAGATGGCCTGTTTGAGACCGAATTTTCATTTTTCTCACTAGACATAAGGGTGATATCATATTATTTACCTTTTTGTATGAAAATTTCTTCTGCTTCCTTCTGAATATTAATTTCTACAATCCAGACATACAGAGGATATGGCAGGAGATTTGGGTAACTATTTATAACCCCTGAGATAGGGGTTTTTACTTGAGTAAATAGTCACACAGCCTTGTCCAAGATAGAAGGCTGGCTAAACTAGGAAAATGCTGTAATTCTTGGAAGCCAGAAACTAGAAGTTCAAATGCATATGTGTGCATTAAAAGTTTTGGCAACTCAGCAAATGTGAGTAGAATCAAGGAGTAACATCTCAAGGCACCAAACTTAACAGGAACACTAACCCAATTCTTTTAGAGCTCTTCTTAGATACTACCTTTTTATTCAGAAAGGAGAAGAAACAGAAGTTGAACTTTGGGTTTGTAAAACAAGTGAACAAACAAAACACTTTCGTCTTCTTTTTACATCCTAAATACTAGCTTAATATCCTAGATTAACTGCATTTTTGTAGCCAGAGACACATAAGGAATGAACCCCACCTTCAGTCCATCATGCAAATTTTACCCAGTGCTGTAAATGTCTTTGCTGAGTTAATTAATCCCTTAGAGATTTCTCTTCAAATCAGATTTGTGTCCTTTGTTTCTGAGAAGCTGAAGAGCTGGCAACGTGCAAAGCTTTTGCTGTCCTCAATTTATAACTTGAGAACAATGATAGATGGCAAATTAATCAATTTGGGACATGAAAATCATGTAGAAGTATGAGAAGAAAAAAAGACACGGAACTGTGATTTATTAGTTTTTAAGTTTTCACCACCTGGATCTCAAGGTAGTAACTGAATTTGTTTTCTGATCTAAGAAGCCCCAAATTCTTGGATTACAAATCCTTGCCAACCCCTTCGCTGACTGAGATGGTTGACATTTGTTTATGAGCTGGATAGGAGAGTGACAGGGCTAGTGCAGTGGGAAGCAGATGAAAGGAAGTGAGTGAAAGAGAGAAAAGAGGAGAGTTGCCTTTTCTTCTTAAGACTGGAGAACCTACTGACACCATTTCTAAGTTAATATCAATTGCATACAAGACATCTATTTATGTAAAAGTAAATAATACAAATGTGCAGAAGAGAAGTGAAGCTGGCAGAATGCTAAATATATGTTTCTAATAATAGAGGCAAAAATATTGGGTATGCATCAATCAGGATTCCCCAGGGAAGCATTGCCAATGAGAGAAAGAGAGAAACTGATTTATCTAAAGTGTTGGTTCACACTACTGTAGGGACTCAGATATCTGAGATCTCTGGGGCAGGTTAGCAGGCTCTAGATCCAGGGAAGAGTTGTTCTTGTAGCTTCAGTACTGCAAACTACTGATTTAATTTGTTGTTGTTTAGTTGTTGTTTCTGATTCTTCTGCAACCCCAGGGACTGCAACCCACTAAGCTCCTCTAACCGTGTCTATCTCCAGGCAGGAATACTGGAAAGGGTTGCCATTTCCTTCTTTTGGATAGCATCACTGACTCAATGGACATGAGTTTGAGTAAGCTCCTGGAGTTGGTGATGGACAGGGAGGCCTGGCGTGCTGCAGTCCATGAGGTCTCAAAGAGTCGGACATGACTGAGCGACTGAACTGAAGTGAACTGAGCTATCAGGGAAGCCCAATTTAAATGTTGAAAGTGAAAATGAAAGTCGCTCAGTTGTGTCTGACTCTTTGAGACCGTATGGACTGTAGCCTGCCAGGCTCCTCTGTCCATGGAATTCTCCCAGCCAGAATACTGGAGTGGGTAGCCTTTCCTTTCTGCAGGGAATCTTCCCAACCGAGGGACTGAACCCATTGCAGGTGGATTCTTTACCATCTGAGCTGCCAGGGAAGCTCACCAGGGATGTTAATCACATCTAAAAAAAATACTTTCACAGTGACATCTAGACTGGTGTGTGACTGGCTACCATAATCTAGTCAAGTTGCCACATGAAGTGGAAACGCATTTTTCTTCTTTTTTCTCTTCCGCTCCTTTTCTTCATCAGCCTCCCACTGCACTAATACCACAACTCTCCCATCCATCTGATAAACAAATGTCAACCATCTCAGTCAACGTAGGGGTTGGCAAGGATTTGTAATCCAAGAATTTGGGGCTTCTTAGATTGGAAAATGAATTCAATTACTTGAGATCTAGGTGGTAGGAAAACTTAAAAACTAATAAATCACAGTTCTGTGACATTTTTTCCTTCTTGTACTTGATTTATTATGTCCTAAATTGATTATTAGGCTTCCCTGGTGACTCAGTGGTAAAGAATCTCCTGCCAATTCAGGAGACATGGATTCAATCCCTGGATCAGGAAGATTCCCTGGAGGAGGAAATGGCAACCCACTTCAGTATTCCTCCCTGGGAAATCCCATGGACAGAGGAGCCTGGTGGGCTATAGTCCAGGGGTTGCAAGAGTTGGACACTACTTAGTGACTAAACAGTAACAACAAATTGATTACTATTGAAGGGTAATAATATTAAGCTATTACTTACTTGGCTAAAGAACACGCTGAAAGCTGCTAATTTTAGCAACTTGAGTCAAAGTGTACTGAAGGCAGGTGATTTGGTATTTATCCTTGATCTTCCTGGCAAGTAGGCTAAGATATTGCTGATAATTTTTCTTGAAAAATCAGACAGATCTTGGTAATGTAAAATGAGGTAAGAACCAAAGGAAGAAAAACAGTTTATCAGTGCTGACATGGAAGTTTCTATAGGACATGAAGGTGAAGAAATCCTGCTAATTTTTGAGTACATGTTCAATGCATCTTGAGCTCACAGAACAAGCATCAGTAGAAAGTTACTTTTGAAAATATTTAATGTGTAGATGGCAATCGAGGTCATGTGAATGACCAGAGGGAGGCCTAGAATAATAAAGAAGTGTTCCAAGAGAACAAGAGGAAGTAAAGGAAGACGATTTAGCACAGCGTACGGAGGAGGAATAGTGATGAATAAGAATGACAATGAGATACAGAGGATGAGAACCAGGATAAAGTGGCATTACGGAGGTCAAGGCAGTAGAAAACTTCAAGAGGAGAGGAGTGTTCAATAATATCCAACATCAAAAGGAAGTTATAAAAAGACCATGTTTGAAAACATCCCATTGGCTTTGAAAATCAGCTGTAAACAAGTGCCTTTTGCTGGTGTAGCTTAAATAATGACTTAAATCATGTCCTTTTAAAAATTGGAATGTAATGGTTTTACAATGTTTTGTGTTAGTTTCTGCTGTACAGTGAAGTGAATCAACTAGATATATGAATATATCCTCTCTTGGAACTCCCTCCCACCCCACTCCAACCTCCCCTCTCTAGGTCGTCACAGATCACCAAGCTGAACTCTCTGAGCTTTAGAAGTCACATCTTAATGCTCCTACCCCTGTCTTGTGTGAAGTTCTGTGCTATGCTCTGTAGGTGATGTCTCTTTTAATATTTCCTATTCCCTTTTAATACCGCGAGAGGCAGGTATTATCATCATTGTCCCTATTTTATAGATGTATACACTCAAGTTTAGAAATGCTAACTATCTTTCCCAAGGTCATACAGCTCAGGATTGGGACGTGCTTGTCTGAATTCCTGTTTGAATGCTAAGTCTGTGCTCTTCATTCAGCTGCTCCTTGTGGTCCAAGGAGTAAAGGAGGTGGACTAAGGTCTATGGAATGAACGAGAGCTGATGAAAAGGGAGAAAGAGATGACAGATGATCATTTTCTAGGATAGTAGTAGGTAGTGGAAGGATGCGCATTTGAGGTCTATCCTGAGGTCTGAGAAACTTGTGTGTGTTTGGACCTGGCAAGACAGGAATCAGGAGAAAAGAGGGCAACCTCCTTGATGGTCCAAAATGATAATAGAATCCAGATGGAGTCCTCCTCTCCTTGGATTGATGGATGGGTGACCACTTAGAATGGTGTTTGACAATGAAGACAAATGGAGATAGACACAAAATGGAAGTAGGTCTTAAGGATATAAACATCTGAATCTAAGGACAGGGATTAGAAGGGAATTTAGACCAAGTACATTTCCTTTCAGACAAGCGCTCTCCTCTGAACGGTCCAGCCAAAATCACAAAGCCCCTGTCAATACCACCCCTCATTACACCTAGCCTGATGTAGCTTAATACCAAGCAATAGGCCCCATTAATCAAATTTAAGGCAGTAAAAGTAGAATCTGGGAGTTGTTATCTGAGTCACTTTTCCCCAGGTAAATAGGAATGTGTTTTTCTATAAATTGCTCTGAGGTGCCCTGAGATTTCTTTAATCGAATTGCGAGAAATGATGGCCAATACTTATTTGATGGGGTCGTGTTGACATGTCTTTTCTTCCATTACATTTTCCCCCAGATAATAAGGCTCCACAGACTTCTGGATTAAAAAAAACACAAGGTTACTATCACAAAAGGAGGAGGTGAAAAAAAGTTTGCTGTTTGCTTCCAATGGTTTAGCAAGTGCTAAAAGTCCTCATGGGGTTGATAAGTGAAAATTTCAACCTTTTAGTAGATTCCATCAGACTGGCCATATTTGGGAACAAATCTGTACCATACTAACCCCTAAACTGCAAATAGTGCTCAGAGAATTCCTGAAATCTACCTAGAATTGTTTACTAACATTTAAACTAGACTCCATTTAGATCTAGAGTCAGTAACATGCCTTGAATAATGTAATTTTATCCAAACTTAAACATGTCTTTGTATCTGGAAGATATACATTCTTCATTCATCCTTGATGAGCACAGAAACATCAAAGTTGTCATCATTCTATTTGTCAAGATTAGTTATTTTTTTATTCCTCTTTAGTTATTAATAATGCATAAGCAGAGAGGTCTTTGGGCTCCTTTTAGATGGTTTCTGTCTTTATTCTTCTTGTTTTCTCAGCACGAAAATGTATCAAAGCTATTTCTCTAATCTATTGTTCTTTGCCTTGAATGCTCTTTGTCAGATGCTTATCTTTGAGGTTTTAAGCCGTTAAAAACCCTCTTTTAATCTCCCTTTATCGAATTGCACTGTATCTGGCTACAGGCTCTCCTAATATCATCGTCTCCTTTTTGTTTACATCCAGATCTGAGCATGCAGATAAAAGATGACTGGGACACAGTGAAGATTTCCTCAGCTGCCCCTGTGAAACACGCATGAGACATTCACCAACTTCTCAAAGATATTTTAGAGGCATGATTTTCCAGTTCTAACCTCCGGGTGGCAAAATCCAATTTTCTGACCCCACATTTATCTTCTACCCCTCCCTATATTTCATAGTCAGGAAGGGTGTGTCTAATATTCACCAAATTCAGCCCATGTCCACCACCCACCTTAGCTGTTGGGTGTCAAAATATGGTGCATGTAGAGCAGGCATGCTGTTGCTTTCTTACACCATGACATCCCCTCTAAGACTCTTCTGCCCAGCCAAGATGGACAAGCCAACACTTGGTACCCATATTTCTGTGCTATATACTAATTTTCTAGTTGCTGCTCAATTTCCCCCATACATCGATGTTCATACCAAATTTTAACCATTTCAATGTGTTCCATTCTTTCTATCCTAAGTTTACTCATTTATACTTGAACACTCCACAACCAGTGCTTCTTAAAATTGCTTGCACATTGGAGTCACTTAGGGAACTTAAAAAACATTTCCACTGCCTGGTTCTCCATCCCAGACCAATTAAATTAGAATCTCCAGATGAGGCTCAGACATCAGTATTTTATGTAAAATTCCCCCAGATAATTATACTATGCAGCGAAGTTTTGAAAACTATTGTTAACCCAATAGTTTGCTGTGAGATTTTTGCTCATCTTTATTATTAGGCAGTGTTTGCTTAAAAAAAAAAAAGGGCCTTTTACTTTCTCTGAAGTTCAGTTCAAGTCTCTCAGATGTTTTCTGTAGAGGTTGGCGCTGACAGTCTGATTATCAGAGTTAATGCGTTCTCACATCCAATTCTCCCAGGGAGAGAGTTGCGATCCTACACAGTTACAATCCTCTAATATTCACTTGCAGAAACTCAAAGACTGGGCAAAGTAAGTTAATAACTTTCTTCTAATTGTACGAAGGGAGGAAAATTTCTAGAGAGGTGGGGGCAGCAAATGAGCAGAGGGGCAGTTCACTTATCCTGAAATCAGAAATGTGGAGAAGTAATATTCCCTTTAGTCAATCCATCAAGTCATTGACTAGCTCAAGTTCTGCATATTGGAGACAAATCAACATTTTATCTCTTTGATTAGCAGTCGTGCCTTAACAATATGCCATATGCATGAATGGGTTGGGTTCAGTCTTTGCCTATTGCAACTAGAATGCACTTCTTTAGAGAGGATGCTTACCTGCAACTACTGTCAGTGTGGGACCAGATGGCTTCATGATGCGGTCTTCCCTATGCAAATGATATTCGTCTTGAGCCTTGCTTGGAATATAAATTAAAGCATCACTTCACAGTAAACTATATGTGTTTGGTGATCAATACGGGACTCTAATTTTCTCAAGTTAATGCCTTTTAATGACAGGTTCCCAATGCTAGCTGTAGACAGTTACATGCAAGATTATAAATCATGGTGATGTCTTAGCCCTGAATTATTAATCTTTGCTCCCCCCTGCATTACATAATTGATAATGACTATATTGGCAGTTCCAAGAGGGCTCTGGAGATGGATCTGTTCAGTGGAAGCAAAAGCATTACCACCGTGGAGTGTGGCAAACAGCACTGAAATGACATGCTGTGTATTCTAATGAGTGGATTCTGTCACCTGTAGTTGTTTCCTTGAGTTTCCCAGCCTTTCCCTTCTCCTAGGAAGGTTAGCTCTGGTCAGAAAATGATCTAATACAAATAAACACGCTAGCTCTCACCACAAATATTTGTTCCCGGTGCATTTCCGAGTCATTATTTTTTTTCCTATTTTAAATTAATTTTTAACAAGTGGACTATAATTGCTTTACAATATCGTGTTAGTTTCTGCTGTTCAATGAAGTGAATCAGCCATAAGTATACCCATATCCCCTCCCTCTTGAGCTTCCCTCCTTCCCCAGCCTCCATCCCCGCCCTCCCCCCACCAGGTCATTACACAGCATTGAGCTGTGTTTCTTGTGCTATATAGCAGCTTCCCACGAGCTAGCTATTTCACACGTGATAGTGTATATATGGGGCTTCCCAGGTGAAGCAGTGGTAAAGAATCTGCCTGCTAATGCAGGAGCTTCAGGAGACTTGGGTTCAATCCCTGGGTTGGGAAGACCCCCCTGGAGGAGGAAAAGGCACCCCACTGCCCTGGAGGAGGAAATAGCAACTCACTCTGGTATTCTTGCTGGGATAATCTCATGGACAGAGGAGCCTGGTGGGCTACAGTCCCTGGGGTCGCAAAGTCAGACACGATTGAAACGGCTGAGCAGAGCACACACATCGGAGTGTACATATGTCAACACTGCTTTGTCAGTTCATCACCCTCTCCTTCCCTCGATTTGTAGTGATGTGGATGAACCTGGAGGTTGTGATACAGAGTGAAGCAAGTCAGAAATAGAAAAACAAATATCATATATTAATGCATGTGTATATAACATATATATATAATCTAGAAAAACAGTGCTGATGAACCTATTTGCAGAGGAGGAAGAGAGACACAGATGCAGATAATGGACACGTGGATTGAAGTCATATTTCATGACTTTTACTAATGGGCTTCCCTGATAATTGCTCAGTTGGTAAAGAATCCACCTGCAATGCAGGAGACCCCAGATCGATTCCTGGGTCAGGAAGATCCGCTGAAGAAGGGATAGGGTACCCACTCAGATATTCTTGGGCTTCCCTTGTGGCTCAGCTTGTAAAGGATCTGCTTGTAATGCGAGAGACCTGGGTTCGATCTCTGGGTTGGGAAGATCCCCTGGAGAAGGGAAAGGCTACCCACTCCAGTATTCTGGCCTGGAGAATGCCATGGGCTGTATAGGCCATGGGGTTGCAAAGAGTTGGACACAACTGAGCGACTTTGACTTTCACTAATGAAAAAAAAAAATACATTTCATCTCTCAATGGAGTCCATTGATCAAATAAAGCTACCTGAGAGAGAACTAGTGAATTCTTCCCAGCAGATCTACATTCTTTATGGATTTACCCAGTTTGGCAGCAAATGGAATGCAGCAGGAAGGGTACACAGACAATTTAAGGCAGGAGAGATGCCCAGAGGCCCACCACAATGACTAAATTGTCTAAAATATGTGTCTCTCTTGGAATGGGGATTTTATTCATTGACAAAGGAACTCTTCCCCCTGTGAGTCTGGCTGATTTCCTCTGACAAAGGGGATGAATGAAAATTATTTGGCAGTTTGACTTAGGCCAAAAGTCTGGTCTAGAGGGAGCAATCTACTTGTGTGTGACTACTCTGTGAAATATACCCACAATATATTTTTCTCCGTCCGGTTGGACTATTTCCTAAGTGGCAACTGGCTTTTCATATTTTCGCTATAAATGCAAGCAAGTTGTTAACACCTCCACTGACTGTTTTTGTTTACAGCATTTCCTTCCATTTTACACATGCACTGGGGGGCGAGGGGCTCCCTTTCCACACCACACAGATAGGTACCTGCCTAGGGAAAATGCATGGCATTTAAAACAGGCCACTTTTATTGGACCAGAAGGGAAGCTCTCTCTAATAATAACCAACCACATGGCCCTTTCCCCTTGTCCTTTCCTTGTTAATTCAGCAAAACACATTCCAGATAATCTACTCAGAGTGATTTTTAACCATTGTCTCAGGAGCCCATTTGACAATTGGATGCTGTAAAACCATCCCTGCTGCCTTCCTCCTTTCTCTGGTGCTATCATGCCCTTTCATTAGGCCACCCATCACGATGCAGTCATGTCATGTCTGGAGTCTAGAAGACC
This sequence comes from Cervus canadensis, assembly GCF_019320065.1. NCBI lineage: Eukaryota > Metazoa > Chordata > Mammalia > Artiodactyla > Cervidae > Cervus > Cervus canadensis. Next base: position 27,725,409 of record NC_057416.1, read on the forward strand.
TTACGCTTTGCTTTTGTGTTAATACAGTCACTTTATGCTGCTACGTCTTGTTCCTGTATTTGGGCAGTGGTGACAATAATTCACACCCTGACCTATCGTTCACATATGAAAGTTCTTTGAAAAGTGTAAAATGGGATGTGAATATGGAGTCAGTAATTTGTTGAAGGCTATATGGTTCAGAGAAATAGACAGAGGTAGGTGAGCAGACAGCATCCTTGGGTTTTCTTAACAAGGGTCATTAAACCAAGAACATGAAACCTTACTTGCCTTTGTGTCTCCCTTCTCTAACTCATTTTAAGTGTTTTGCATTTATCATACAGTTGATAACTTATTGAGTTCTTTCTTGTTCCCTGATTGTCAATATATACTGCCCCAAATGACATTCTACTATCATCTGTTGTTTTGAAATTTAAATTGTTTCATGTGTGTTTAAATTATTTTCTCAACCATGGGGCACCTGCCCACACTGTTTCAATAGCACAGTGTAACATAGTCTGTCCTTGAGAGAGCCCAACAAAACGAAACATCCCGTGTATTTTTAGCTTCCCTCTGTGTAAGGGTGGGCATAAAGTTTATTATATGCTTTTCTAGTTAAGCCTCAGAGAAAGAATAGATATGCTGATGTAGGAAGAATTAACCACATCCCACATGAGAGTAGCCTGGGCAAATCCCTCTGGCGTGATTAGTATCTGCTAAAGAATGCAGATTTTGTAATTTCTGACAAAGAAAATAAATGGTGTTTGAGTTGGAATCTTTGGTCTGATATCTTCAGAAAGTATATGCATTGCCTTTTTAGACATAATTTCCTATTTGAACTAATCTGTATTTGCACCACTAAGTTTATTTTCTACTTAAATAAATATTAAGGGTTTAATGGTCCTCATTTTAATGAATATGTCAATCTTCTAATGTTCATGCATGCCATATATTGGGATAGATTTAAGCTGTGGTGCCATCACGGTTAAATCACTTCCAGTTGTATAATCAACTTATGGAAAGAAGATTGACTTGAGGTTACTTGGGGAAAGATATCCCTTCATTTTGTAGATGAATTGGAACACTTAGGCTAATAACATAATGGTAAAAACTAATTTGACACCAACTATTAGAAAGTGGCTTTAATTCCATAGCTTTAAAATGCCCCTGTTCTATGTATATGAGAAGCTTGCATTTTCTCTAATATACTATTTTTATTTTTAAGTATATTCTGGTTAATAATATGTTCCTCAACTTGATGGATACTATGGTCTTTCCAGTTTTCAACATTTCTCTTCAAAAAGAGTTTTTAAAAATTTTCCTTCAGGGACTTCCTGGCAGTCCAGTGATTAAGGCTTTGCCTTCCAATGTAAAGGATGCAGGTTCAATCCCTGGTCAGGGAGTTAAGATCCCACATGCCTTGTGGCCAAAGAACCAAAACATAAAATAGAAGCAGTATTCTAATAAATTCAGTGAAGGCTTTAAAAATGTTCCACATCCAAAAATTTTTTACTTCTAATAAAAATGAATTCAGAAGGCAACTTCTCAAACCGAGAGGGAAGTTCGCAATTTAAGTTTGTGATAATAAATCCTGCCTGTTTACCAGGTTTTGCCACCCATCTTGCTCCATTGCTAGAGCCAGCTCCTTTCTGGTCTTTAGCAAAATGTTCTGTACTCACTGCCTGGCCATCCCCATGCTGCTAGTCTAACTCTGACTTGTTCTCTGTTCAAATTTTTAGATGTTTCCTTCATTGTCAAGATTCCGTTCTGTCTTCTTTCTCCCTTCCCTTGCATCTTCCTTTCTTCCTTCCTTCTTTCAAGTATTAAGAAAAGTGTCTTCAGTCTACATTTGGCTGCTTCACTATTTATCTAGTTCCCTTTATTCTGCAGCCACAAAGGAAGCATCTTCAGCTCACAAATGCTTTCCAAGTTCATATCCACCTCCACTTCATGATAAGCAGCCTCATCACTGTTTGTCAGTAAAATGCATTTGCATAATTTAATAATTATTTAACAATTTAATAATAATTTAACTTAATAATCAATTAGAACTACAAGGCTAAGTACAAACTAACAACATTCCTCTGGTCCACCCCTCCTTACTTGTAATAGTCTTCTACAAGCCATCTCTATCAAAGTTTTCCTCCTCTGTTTCCTTTTTATGGTTCTATGATGATGTTGCTTCAACTGATATTCAGGTTTTATCTTATTTATCTTGTTGTACCTGGCTGATGTATTATACTTTGATTATATTTCTTTTCCACATTTTCCAATGGAATTATGCCCTTTCCATTATGAGTGAGTCCTGTCCTTCTAAAATTTGTATGTTGAAATCCCAACCTCTCACTCAATTGTAACCACATCTGGAGAAAAGATGTTTAAAGAGGTGACTGAGTGAAATGGAGCTGTCAGGATAGGACCCTAATATAATATGACTGGTGTCCTTATAAGAAAAGAGACAGAGTTGAACAGAGAGATGACCTTGGGAAGAGGCAGCAAGAGGGCAGCCATCTGCAAGCCGAAGACAGAGGCCTCTGGAGAAACCAACCTGCCAACAACTTGATCTTGGACTTCAGCTTCCATAATGCTCAGACAGTACATTTCTTTGCAGCCATCCAATCGTTGATACTTTGTCATGCCAGCCCTAGCAAACCGATATGCCCTCTATGAACCTCGGAACACCTTCGTTATTGCAACTGTTCTGTAATTTTCCAGGAAACCTCTCAGATAACTCTTTCTCTTTCTCCCTATTGTGCTCAGTCACTCAGAAGAGTCCTGCTTTTCCAGCAAGAACACTGGAGTGGGTTGCCATTTCCTCCTTTGGGGGATCTTCCCAGCCCCAGGATTGAACCCGCCTCTCCTGCATAAACCCCTGTTGGACTTATGCTAAAGCCTGACACACAGTCCTTCTCCTGTGACTTCACCCCATCCTTGGCTGCATCCCCTTAACTGAGTTCAGCATCTTCCTTTGTCATCACTTACTGTCTTGTTTTGACAGCACACACATCAGCATTTTCATAAAAAACGTAGGAAGGGAGATACTGTTTCAAACTTGAATACCTCAAAGTGTTTTATTCTGCTCCCATACTTAATTGACAAGTTGGCAGCATTTATAACTGCAGTTTGAAAACCATCTACCCTAAGAATTTTGAAGGAATTGCTTTATCATCTTTTAGATATGAGGGTTGTTGCTGAGAAGTCCAATGTCTTTATACTTTTTGATGCTTTTTTTATCCTGATTTATTTCCTTTTTTCAAAGGTCTTTGGATTTTCTTTCTTCTCTTGTTTTCTGAATTTGCATGCTGAATTTCCTGCACTTTAGGAAATTTATCATTTATTATACTGGGACTTAAAACTATTTTAGTCTGGAAAATAATATCATTATCTTCTGGAAAATTTTCTTGAATCATTGTACCCCAGATTTAGTTCCTTGGAAAACAGACTATGAGAGAGTGATTAACATGCAAGTGATTAACTATGAGAGAGTGATTAACATGATCTCCTGCAATGATCCTCTACTTTTCCATATATGTGGATAGGTCTTTAGGATCAGTGGGCCTCACTGTAGTAATACTGGGTAGAGACCCAGCTATGCTTTTTTTTTTTTCTTGAGAGACCACCAAAGGTCAGTATTTATAAGTCTTTTTTGGGTATGTTGGATTTTTCCAGAGATGATTACTCCAAACTCCTACCTCTTTTGGCCGAAACAGGATATTCTTGCAGCAAAGCGGAATTAGGTAGGTTTGAGAGGTATTATCAAACAGTAACTTTCAAGCCGAATGTCTCTTCCTCACCTTTTCTCTGTACCAGATGTGCTAAAATATGGGCAATCTCTGATTCTGTTCTTCCACAAAATAAACCCCCAGTTTCTGGGAAGGGACCAAGTATTTAAATATTCCCCACAAGGATATTCAGGTGGTCTTAGCTTGCAGTCTCAGGCCTCACAGTAGCCTTCCTTAAAATATATTAGTTTGGCCAAAAAGTTAATTAGGATTCCTCATGTGCTGTTACAGAAAAACCTGAATGAACTTTTTGGCCAACCCTAGAATCTTCCCAGGTGGCATTAGTGGTAAAGAAGCTGCCTTCCAATGCAGAGGATGTCAGAGACGTGGGTGTGATCCCTGGGTCAGAAAGATCCCCTGGAGGAGGGCATGACAATTCATTCCAGTATTCTTGCCTAGAAAATCCCATGGACAGAGGAGCCTGGTGGGCTAAGGTCCATAGGACCACAATGAGTCAGACCCAACTGAAGCGATTAAGCATGCACACAATATCTCAGTATACAAGCCTTTAGAAACCTCTGCTGCATGATTCACTTGTTGACATCTCTTTATCCCCTGATGGCTCCATCCACCGCTCTTTGTGTTGTGGGTTTGTCTTTACTCTCATTCCAATGGGATTTCTGAAAAGAGCAAAGAAAAAGCCTCAGGTATTTAATCCTCCACGTTTAACCAGAGGTTCTCACTTTATACTAGAAATGTAAAATTCTACAGAAGTCAGTGGAGGGAGAGATTATTCTTGGCTGTGGGGTGTGAGTAGGTCAAGAAGCTTTATGCAATAATAAAGATACTTCCTTTCAGAGTCTATAAAAGACTGGGCATATGGCTTTTTATTATCAATACAGTCTGTCTAATCTGTAACAGCACTGAAAATGTTGTTGAATTTCTTCTGGCAAGATTGATTATTGATTTTCATGGTACTGTCTGGAGAAGGCTATTTTTTGTTGTAGATTCCTTCTCATGCAATTAAAAAAATACAAAAAGGAGGAAAAGAAAATATATAGTGACCAGGCTTAGATTAGGCTTTCTTTCCATCTCCATTTTCTCTATCCCAAGCAGAATTAAAGTCTTGAGGAGGAAAGGTGCTTAACAAATAGGACTTGTTTGTATCATTGATGCTATCATTAATCTAATAGGGCTGCTCAAAGTTCTGTGGCTGATCCATTTAATAATGTCAAAATAACCTTGTTAAAGAAAAATGCTTAACTTGACCTTCAAAACCTTTGCCCTTTTCTTTCTTATTTTGAAATTTGCCTCTTAAGACAAAGTAAATAAAAATTATCCTTAAAAACTCCCCCACGCTTATTTACTCATTCTATGATTTGGAGACAGTCTTTAAGATAGCTACTCCACTGGCATGAGATGTCCGAAAATGCAACTGTCTTACAGTTTTAATTACATATTATTACAAAAACTTAGCAGTTTTATTTTGGTGACATTATTTTATTTGGGAGGAGGTGAACCTGTCACTGTCTGATTGTCTTCTCAATGCTTTTAGGTGTCTTATTTTTTTTTTTAACTGGAATATGGCAATTTAATAATTATGAATATGGTTTAGTCATTTAATGTCAGTATCTATAGAAAGAATTAACATGTTTTTTGACAACCAAGCAAACTCTGGGAGTTGGTGATGGACAGGGAAGCCTGGCGTGCAGCAGTCCACGAAGTTGCAGAGTTGGACACGACTGAGTGGCTGAACTGAACTGAAGACTTTTCTTGAAAACTCAAGGGGATGAAACATGAGGGGATAAAAGATGCAGCTTGGCTTCTACCCCTAATATTCTACTGAATTTGCCCCTTCAAAGATCAACGATGATCTTCTAGTTGACAAATCTAAAGGCTGTTTCTTAGCTTTTGTTCTCCCTGAAATATTTGACTAAATGATTGAGAGAGCTCTTCTTGAAAATTTTTACTCTCATCCTATCAGGTTTTTCTGGATCCCCGTTAATCAACTCACCATTCCAGTGTGTGCATTTGTGTGTGTGTGTGTGTGTCTGTGTTTGCTCCCCATTCTCTTTATCCACTCTAGGCAAGTGCAGAAACTATGCCCTATTCATCTTAGCCTGATGTTTAGTGGCAGTTCAACTAATATTGTTGTTTAGTTGCTAAGTTGTGTCCTATTCTTTGCGACCCCATGGACTGTAGCCTGTTGGGCTCTTCTCTCCAGGTGTTTTCCCAGGAAGGACTACTGGAGTGAATCACCATTTCCTTCTCCAGGGGATCTTTCCAACCCAGGGATTGAGCCCACATCTCCTGCATTGCAGGTGGATTCTTCACCACTGAGCCACCAATATTAAATTCAATAATTTAAAAAATCATGATAATGGATAATAGATCTATGAAGATGAAAGAAATAAAGAGATGAATAACCACTTCTTTGATTAAACAAAGCTATATATTTTGATCCTATTGCTAACCTTATTTCCACATTTCTCCTATTTTTTAGAGACAACTCACCAACACAAATTTTCCATCACATTGCACATCACGAAGTGTATCCACATTTCAGATGTTCATACATATAAAAGAGTGTCATTATCTTCTTCCCTTCAAATCAAGTGCTCCTTAGTGTTTTCCTGTTACTATGTACTTGTCATTCAGGGCTTGACACCTCATTCATCTTTGACATGTCATCTTGGATGACTTCTACACTAATAGAGGACTGAATTCTTCCTCTGTTTTCTTACCTCCAAAATTTGACATCAATATTATCACTACTGTGGCCCATCATCCCTCCATTTTTTTCTTTTCCTAAAAGTTTATTCAGCAGTTTTCCAGGGCGTGTGCAATAAATGAACTAACCAATCCATTAAGCTGTCAATCACTCAGTTAATGAATATTTATCAAGAACACCATCTCCAGTAACCCCAGGGAGGTAGTCACTGAGGTGGGGATCAACTTAACCATAGTCATAGAATGATTTCTTTCTCCATCTCAGAAACCATCCACCAGGGCATTTTTATACAGAGTGACATTTTAAGAAGATTCTGAGGGGCTTCTCTGGTAGCTCGGTGGTAAAGAATCCACCAGTCAACACAGGAGACACAGGTTCGATCCCTGGTCCAGGAAGATCCCGCATGCTGTGGAGCAGCAAAGCCCATCTACCACAGCTACTGAGCCTGTGTTCTAGAGCTGGGGGCCACAACTACTTCAGCCAGAGTGCCCGAGAGAACGTGCTCCAAAACAAGAAAAGTCATTGCAGTGAGAAGACCCAACACCGCAACTAGAAAGTAGTCACAGCGTGCCACAAGTAGGGAATAGCCCTTTTGCAGCAACGAAGACCCAGCATGGCCAAATAAACAAGATTCTGAGGTGAAATGTCTCCTACCATCTGGTTCAGCTTAACTCCTCCCCTTACCTCCTACTCTTCTGCACACACCAGTCCTTCCGGATAGAGGGATACGGTGAGACCACTCCGTGTGCCTTGGGTCTAGAGTTTCCCACCTCTGAGCTTTTATATTTGTTGCAATTCCTCTGCCTGCAGGAAAGGTGTCTCAGCTACTTTAAATATCCCTCTAAACATGGAAGAAATCCTCTTCCTCCATGAAATCTCAGCCAATCACGCCAGGGCTTAGTGGTTTCCTTGTGAGTGGTACCCTTTCCAGTACCTACCTTACATATGGATCACACGGCTGGCTTGTCTGTCATTTGGGTTTCAGTTTAAATATTGCTTCCTCAGGGAGGCCTCCCCAGTGAATCTAAGGCAAGCCCTCTCTCAGTCTCTTTTGGTCCCTTTATCTTGCTTGTTTCATGGCACTCACTACCCCGACACTTTCTTGTTCACATATTTTTGCTGAATCTGTCTCCTCAGGCTTGCAGTTCCCATCAGGGAGGGCAACTTATCTCAGTCACTCTCACATGCTCAACACACACATACTTGCTGAATAAACAAATGAATCATAATGTTTAAGGGGACATAAACATATGTTTAATATGTCCGTAAGTGCCATTCTCATCACTTTATGTATATTTGGTAATTTAACACTTACCAAAACCTTATGACGTATATTGTACTATCTGTGTGTGCATGCTAAGTTGCTTCAGGAGTGTCTGACTCTATGGATTGTGGCCCACCAGGCTCATCTGTTCATGGGATTCTCCAGGCAAGAATACCAGAGTGGGTTGCCATTTCCTTCTCCAGGGGATCTTCCCAACTCAGGGATCAAACCCACATCTCTTGCATCTCCTGCATTGACAGGCAGATTCTTTACTGCTCAAACCACCTGGGAAACCCATACTGTGCATCATTTAACTAATGCACAAGGCCAAGATCACCCAATACTAAATAACAGAGTGGAGTGTCTTATTTTAGAGTGCATAAGTTACATTTATTTTTATTTATGTCAAAACCCCACAATAAGAGGTGAAAGAATGATATATACTTTCTCTTGAACTGTAGAGCAAGTTTCTTGAATATAGGCAAGGAAATCTCATAATTCTTTTTGTCTCCCATAGTATCTAGAATTATCTTATCCAAAGCACACAAGATTTTGCAATAAGTGTGATGTCACAAAAATGAAATCTAGTTTAAAAATGAAACACCCTTCAGAGCTCTCCATGTGGGATATAACTGCATTCAGAAATGGGGGAAAAAAACCTTCAAATTTGAGAAGGAACAACCAAGAAAGAAGTGGAATCAGATACCGCCTTTTTTCCTAATGGGTTCTTTCCCTCTCTCCAAAGAGGGTAATCACACAGGCATCATTAGGAATTAGAGCAGAAGAGATGTTAATGTTTTACATCTTTTCATAAAACTAGAACCTATTTAGCTATCACTAACCTTGAAGTACTTAGGTCCTGGAAAGTGGAGAGTGAATGATGGTTTATGCTAGTGTTATGACATCTTTTCCAGGGATATCATAAGATCAGCTTTCTTAGACTATTTAGTTGTTTCCGTTTACATCCCCAACCAGGAAGAACTGTAACTCTGATGAACGACTTTCTTTACCAGACCAGACACCTCATTTACTGCCTTGAAAAATTTGGATTAGCATCTTAGCATCCAAACTGTCCCTAGAGGCAAAAAAAAAAAAAAAATAGGAACGCACCAAATCAAAGCTATTCTGAACAGTGATTGTAACATGTTAGAAAAACTACTCTGCATTGACTTATGCAGTTTGACCTGATGGTGCTATACAAAGTATCCCCATTTTCAAACAATCAATATTTCAAGATGTGTGAACTTGGGGCTTAAGATAAATTCAGCAATTCAACTGAAAATCTGTCTATATACTCAAAAATAACAAATCAATGAATTTTGACTGTAACTTTGAAATTGATTTTTTAGCTAATATCATTATAAACGTATTATAAGTGGCGTGAATCGAAGGGTGGCATTTGTTTCTATGAATTCCACCTGTGCAATCAGATAGATTTTTGTCTCATATTAAGCTGTTATTATATCGTCTCTGTAAAGTCATCCTATATGTGATATCTATTGATGCTTCAAACGGGAAAACCAGAAGTCTAAGCTGTGGTTGGCGTGTTCTGTTGCTAAAAGTGGAGATGCGATACAGACGCCAAGGTATGATATTTGCCCCGTGGTCTTTCTTCACTGTTGCAGCATCTTTGTTTTTCTTCTTGTACTACTTGATGGTAGCCCAGTTTGTTTCATCAAAGCCCCTAAGTCATGTTGCAAACACTTTCTGCGAGAGAATCCATTCTTTTTTTTTCCTGCCCATGCTCTGGAAGCCCATATCAATAAGATGTTGTTATAGAGCTGTCATTTTTGTCCTACAACAAATCTCACTGTAGCAGATTGTCCTGTGGCTGCAGATGCTATTAATGTTTTCTCTGCTCTGTCAATTGATTTCAAGGCTGCCTCCCTATCATGCCGTGCGCTCCTTCAGAAGGTACATAAGCCAGACTGAAGGGAAGGATCATAAAAGTGTCTGACAACCTCACATCATCTTCACACAACCTGTCATTGCTGGATAAATTCTTCCCAGGTGGATCTTTGTGTAATAGTCTCCTCAGCTCTCCAGTCAACTTTCCTCTTTCCCACAATGGTAAGGCTCTTAACCGAGCTAGAGAAACCATCTGGATATTTTGTGGTCGCAAGGGCCCTCATACTCACTTTCAAAATAAAAATAAAATGGTCAAGTAGGCATTATTTCTCTTTTAACTCTTAAGTCATAACTGACATACCAATGGATTCCATTGAAATGTTTATACTTTCATTTAAGGAAAGCTGTCCATGGCTTCCCCTGCTGATTGATTCTCCAAGTGCGTGGTGATTTGCACATTAGCCATCATTCAATGTGGGACTCTGCTTCCATCTCCTGTCCTTCAGTCATTTGGTCCTTGCCAAAATGTCCTAGAAATTGGTCCTACCCAAAACATCCATGAGCATATTTGGTCCATGCCAAATAGATTTGGACAGAACCAAATGTCTACATTTGGTGTAGACCAAATGTCTTACAGATGTTTTGGACAGGACCAGATGTCTATAAAACCTTGCACATCGTTCCAATTCAGACAATGGCTGGGTAAGGGCCATGACAGAGGAGCCATGAGAATGGGTGGCATTGTCTCCCCAAAAGTGAGCTGAGTGAGAATATCAGTCAAAAGTGCCCATGCAGTTTTTCCATATCACACTTGTTCTTCAAAATGGGATCATTTGGTATTTTTTTGTTGTTGTTGTTCTTTTGATACTTTCTGTTTGCTCATCTTCTGTGACTCCTCTCTTTCCCCATCTTGGGGAGTTTTCTGATACTGAAAACCTTGTTCATCAGTCCTGTGGGTTTCTGTGACATTCATCGAAGTGAAGTGTTCTCTCAACTGGAATGCAACTGTTTCCATTAAGGGCTCAAACAAACCCTGCATATGACTTGATCTCCCAGGACATACACAACTCATTCACTTCCAAAGATGAGAACCATGCAGCAGGAGTCCTAAGGACCTGTCTTCAACATATCTTGACAACAAAATGTCAAGGACAAGTCAAGGACAGTCTTTGTATTTGCAATGCAAGCATATCATGATAGACAACGCACATGTCTGGTAAAAAGTCTTAACTTAAACCAGATTTGGTTTCAAAAAATTTTGAGGGAGAAAAGAAACTACTTCTCATTTGAAGTGTTTCATAAGAGACTTCTTCCTTCTCTTTTTCTGACCTCTTCATGTTCATTATCTTATCATGTTGACAAAAAGTAGATGGTGGCATTCCTTTATTTACATAAAAATAGCTTTCTTTTAATGAGGGGAAAAAAAAAGGAACAAGAAGGAAACTAATAGTAGAAGTCACAATCTAGAAATAGACCTGGGTGAATATCAAGATGAAACACTGACACTGTAGAGAAAGAAAAATAATTTCTCTTCTACCCTTCCAGGTTTCTTGGTCAAGACACTGCCTGTATTAAAAGAGAAATTAACAGAAGGACACAAGATTTAATTTAATTTTATATATACAAAGATATGATATCCAAAGAAGTGACCAAAGCTATCAGCTTTTATACTTTTTAGATAAAGAAATAATAAATTTGCAAAGCATTGTAAAGTTAGTAAAGAAGTAACAAGGTTTGTTCATACAACCTTCCAGGCTTTGAGTTCTGTCTCTGGTGATAAGATATATTTCTACTTCCCAGTACAAGGAGGGTACTTTTCACCTGGGAGTTTATTTCCTGTCTTCAGGGGGACAAAGAAGGGTAGAATGTTCTCTTTGCACTGGCTGTTCCTTAAATAACTTAAATAATTAATATGCTAATATGGCGCATTTTGGAGTAACCTGCTCTCAGTCCCATCAACTCTTTAAAATCAAAGTAAATTCATCATAAAGGTATAGATCCAGTATATATAGCAGATGGCCAATGTTCTTCCTTCCCTAGGGCCAAATGTACCACATTCCTGTTCCTACAAACATTTCTGTTACTTTGACACTTTCATAAAAACAAACCAACCCCCCAAAAAAAGCATCTCTCTTTGGCAAGCACCAAAGGCAAAATGTTTTGGAGGAAAATAAAATTTTGCAAAGGAGCTGAGTGGCTGTAGAGGACGAAGGCTGTCATTACTGTCTGCTTTATTCTTATAGCATTGCCTCAATCCTTCCACTAATGTTTCTGAACACAGTGGGGCACAGCGTAGACACCTGAAGAAGCAGTGGTAGGAAGGTGGTGTGGGTGGGAGGTGCACTCAGGAGATGTCCCCTGCCCGGAGACCATGGGTAGGAGAGGAAGAGGAGGACAGCACTCAGGGTATGATTGGGTGGAAGCCTCTTCAGCTCTTTGCTCCACTTGGCGATGCTGCCATCACACAGACAGGTCTATAGCAGGGCAGATGGAGGTGTCAAGGGAGAAAGACCACTCAGACCCAAAGGGAAAGTGGTTTGCCACCTGTCCAATATGAATGAAATGGGGCATCATACATACAATGGAATATTACTCAGCCATAAAAAAGAATGAAATACTGCCATTTGCAGCCACTTGGATGAATCTAGAGATTGTCATACTGAGTGAGGTAAGACAGAGAAAGACAAATACCATGTGATACCACTTGTATGTGGAACCTAAAAAAAAAATGGCACAAATGAACTTATTTACAAAACAGTCAGAGACGTAGAAAACAAACGTATGTTTACTAAGGGTGAAAGGGGAGGGGAGAGATAAATTGGGGGTTGGGGATTGATGTATATTCACTACTACATAGAAATAGATAGCTAACAAAATCCTACTGTATAGGAACTCTACTCAATTCTCTATAGTGGCCTAAATGGGAAAAGAATCTTAAAAAGAGCATATATATATATTATATGTATAACTGATTCACTTTGCTATACAACAGAAACTAACACAATATTGTAAATCAACTATACTCTAATAAAAATTAATTTATAAAAGGAAATGGGGCATCTATGATATTCTGGGGCTTGAGGTTGTTATGAACCTGCAATGAGAGAACTGCTGTCTCATTAGCAGTCCTTGATAATGCCCACGTTCGGTGGGCCCATCGGAGCTAAAGGAATAAGCTCTCATGAAGGGCATGGAGAGATACGGGGATTAGAATAAACCCATCGATGTGCCAACAGGTGGAAAATACAGCTCTTATCGCTCTCCCTCTTCTTTTATGTGCTCATGAGATAATAGCACATGTACTCATTCAAAATGAACTATTGACTAGGACTTTGCACAGTCACTCTACCTCTTTTTACTAATCTAGGGGGATTCATAATGTTATCTCTTTGCGGCTCAACCCTTCTGAACCTGTCAAATAAGTGCTCTCACAATGCATATTAATCTGAGACATGCATTTGAAAGAAAGAGCTGATAAGTCCATCTTTAAGATGTGATAAGTATAAAGCATTTCTAATGAACGGGTATTGTGTCAAACATCTGCAGGATCACCAAAACCTGGGGATATTTAATTAAAAGCACACACACACAAGATAATGAGGGGGGGAAGGAGACTCTGCCTGTATGTGGGTTTCTAGTTTCTAAAAGTCAGCCATCTTTTGCTGTATTGCTGCTACTTAAATACTGCACCCAAAGTCATGCATGAATCTGAAAGGAAATGTGCAGTGAAACACACTCTTTAATTGGTATATGACTTCTTTGGGTGTGTCTGTGTGTGTGTGATGATAAATAGTTTAGGCATCAAGGAAGTCATAAATACATTATCAGAGGTAGTTCAGTTCTTTGGAAATTGATGTTATACTGGGCAGAAATATTTGTCTTAGGGATAAAAAGAAAGAACATGGAAAATAAAAAACTTTCCTGAAATCTGTGCTGTGAAGCTAAACTGGGAAGCTTAAATAATCATTCCTGAACAAAGGGAACTGCACCGTCAGAAGCCTGCCAGAAGTCGAGAACTCATTTAAAGGGAATTCTTAAAGGCTACTTCTGTCAAGGAAAGTTAGGTTGAAAGATGACAAGTTTTCCTTCCCCATTTATAGGCTATAATTTACCCTTTGAGAACTATTTTCCTTCCTTATCTTTGCTTCAGATTTACTCACTCTAGTTGTTCAAAAAGCACAGTGATTTGGCAAACGGTGAGAGAGGGGCTGCACCTTGAGAAATTGTAGTATCCTTGAGTTCCATGGAGATTGTCAAGGCTTTCATCTCTCCCCTGTTATCGCTGGCTAAAACTCCTTTCTGCCCTTTTCAAAGGTCAGGGTCAGTAGATATTTTTGTAAGGGGCACATTTGGACTAAAGAAATGAGCAAGTGTGCTGACAGCAAGACGCTTCTGAAAAAGAAAGCAAAGAAAGATCATTGGCCTGGAATCCTTCCTCGGGGTGGAGGTTTGGGGCAATGGGACAAGGAGAGGGTGGGATAACAAAATATCTGGATTTAGCACTGGGTCTGTTCACTGACATGAGCGTGGAGGATAATGGCCATTGCCAAGGGAGAGGGGTGTGATGAAAGAAGCACAGAAGCCAGGATAAACTATCTCTTCTCCCTCTCTTTCTAGGGGTAGCTCATTATTTGTTTGTTCTTAAAAATTCTGAATGTTCTCTGCAAGTATGTTGTTAAATGTGTGCATTGGGAAGAAAGTGTTAGCACCCCAAGTTCAGATAAGATTGGGCACCTTCAGGGAGGTATGGCCGTAGACAATAGCACCCCAAGTTCATTCAAGAAACATAAACATATTGAGACAGTGCATAAAAAGTCTTAATTCAGTTTGTGGCACTGACCTCAACAAAGATGCTCTTTTAGTCTCAAACCAGTTAAATCACAGCCTTTATTTTTTTTCCTGGTTCCTCTGGGTAAAATAAAGATGTAATGCCAGGTAAACAATGTCTTGGTTATCATCGATGGAAGATTCATGCTTTCCACGTCTAGTGTTAAGCAAATGAAAAGAGGGCATACGCTTTTGTATTTTCATGTGTTTCTAAATTAAAAAAGAAAATCACACAGGTATCTCATTCCCTGGAAGAATGTGTAAAACAAGTAGATTAAAAAAAAAAAGACAACATTTAAAAAAATAACATAAAATATATTGACTGTATCTGTTGCCTTCTTATTTGATGTAATTTAGACAAGATATAAAGAAATATGGTTACTGACATCTCAATGTTGGACTGTTTCTAATCACAGTTTTACTGTTTCCTTTTTAAAAAAATTTGTTTATTTTTTAAATTTATTTGACTGTGTCACATTTTAATTGCAGCATGTGGGATCTTTAGTTTTGACCTGTGGGATCTAGTTCCCTGACCAGGGATTGAACCCAGGCCCACTGCACTGGGAGTGTGGAGTCTTAGCCACTGGACCACCAGAGAAGTCCTTACCATTTCCTTTTTGACTTATATTGGTGATCATCTCTAATTTGCCTGGAGTTTTGTTCATGCATTTCAAGTTCGGCCACTTCTTTTGTCTACTATTCAGCTTGTTTTTCTTTCTTGATAAGCTTCTCTTTTTTTTTCTTTTTAAAAACACTTTCCCTCAAATTTTTAATTGACCTACAGTTGATTAAAATACTATATTAGTTTCAGTTGGGCAACATAGTGATTCAATATTTTTATAGGTTGTTCTCCATTTAAAGTTATAAAATATAGGTTGTATTCCCTGTGCATTATATACATATTCACTACATCTGTGTATCTTGTTTATTTTATACCTAGTGGTTTGTACCTCTTAATCTCTTTCCTTATTTTGCCCCTCCCCCTCCCCCCACCATGGTAACCACTAGTTTCTTCTTTGTATCTCTGAGTCCCTCTCTGTTTGTTATATTCATTCAACCTTTAGCATATTTTTTTTTTTACTCCATTGAAGAAACAGAGGGGAAATAAAGTAACTGTCGAGAAAAACTGTGATTAGAAGAAAGACTATTAGGAGATTTTGATTTAGGTTGCTCTACTTTTTTTCCCTCTAAAGTACTTTTAAACTCTTTTCCCAGAAGAAGATGCTTGTTCTGCATTTGTATATAATTTATCTTTGTACTAAAAGCTGCATTTACATCCAAGGATTTATAGCCTGGAACCAATTTTTTAGTCTACAGTAGAATTTCTTCTTTTTGAGCTTATGTTAATTCTAGGTTTCTTAAAAAGTAAATTGTCTATGTTTTGTTTGCATATGATAGTTTATCAAAATAGAAACACATGATTGTTTCTTAAAAGGGTCTAACAGTAAGTCTTAGAGGTGATACATAGAATATAGTGAAACTCAACTGATAATGAAGAAATCTGTGTATTTTAACAATTATTGATGAAGCCAAGAGAGCTTGGATGAAGAATAGCTATGGTTCATAATAATTTGATGCCAATTTATATGAACTTGTTAATTTTAAGGATCGGTTTGCTCATTTGTAGAAAAACTGGCAATGACATAGATTTCACATGTAAAGTATAAATACATATTTAAATTAATGTTTTTTTCCTTCATATAGGACAAATTTAGTCACAGATTATGTTTCATGGTTATAGTGATTTCATTTTTGTGTCAAGTAAATAAGTGATTCACAAAAATCTCTTATCTCTGTCTCTCTCCCTTTTATTGATGTTTCACTTAAAGGGGTTTTATCCTTAGAAATTACCTTCTCTTTCCCAGGAAATAAAATTATCCCAAGTTTGCTTTTAAAAAAGCAACATACAAAACAAAACAACAATCACAAAATAACATTGAAAAAAAACCAAGAACTATTCTCTTTATTTTCTGCTTTCCTAAGCTCGGAAACCTTAGTTTATGGAAATAAGAGATCCATTATTAAGATTCAGAATTCTTGAAGAAAATTTATTCTTATGGTACCCTTAGTACAATCCTTAGGTGTATTTTCTTTTACCTACTTCTCCTTTTTCACCTACTTCTCTTTTTTCAAGAAAACTTGTTAATCAGATATTTATTCACTGTTGAATATGGGCAAACATTTGGTTGACACAAAGTCTATAGTTGGAAGTTTGCAATTTCTTGGTTTGCATTTTTAGTGGTTCCCATGAACATTTACTTATATTTGCTGTAAAGCCTTCTTTATTAACTATATCATGTTAGCCATACAGGGGAAATCAATTTCTATCACTTCAAGTACTGAATCTAGATCTCTGAATTACCATTTCACTCCTTCAGCACTGATGAAGTTCACTTGTTTCCACGTCATTTAAGCCTCAAGATGATAAAGTCTATTTATAAGCATTGAATCTAAGAATGAATGATATTATGTAAATGTACAGAATCATTATTTTATCCCAAACCAAGGAGCATTCCAGATCAATGTTATGATACATTGTTGAATTTATTGTTTTAGTCCTAATGACACACACATTATATTGTCAATTTCAAGTTACTGGGCAACTTGTTCCAAAATGCTTCCATTCATCATATTGACGGTGATGTTAATCAAATTGACTATCCTTAACAAAAAGCCCTGCTTCATTTGAGTTATATTGCTTTTCTGCCTACGGGGAACATTTACACAATTAACAAAAGCAGATCGAATGCTAATAAAGAAAACAAATGAAGATTTATTCATAATCCTCAAAAGGATTGTAATAATTTAATTAAGGTGTATGGTACTTTTGGAAGGGAAGTGATAAAATGGGGAAAAAAAAATTCTTTGTGAGAAGGTGAAAGGGAGGGCCAAAGAAGCTTGTTAAAGAATTCTTCAGCGTTTGTAATTTTCATTGATTTTTAATCTCAAAGAACAACAGACAGGAGTCCATTGAAGATAGAAGTTAGCACTTGAGGAGGAGAAGGAAGAAAAAAAAAGAGGATCAATCAAAATCTGAAGCTTGCCAAATACTTGAAAGCTATTGAAACAGCCCAGAGGGAGAACAAGAGTTTGGGGTGGTCCAAGGGAATAAAAGAAATACTTAACGGGATGAAATTAAAGAGCAAGAGAAAATTCGAACTGATAATCGAAGTGTTTTCTGGCAGCCACAGATGATCCATTCCTAAGCGATGCTAGACTTCCCGTGGAGATGTTTTCCTTTAAAGTTTTATTCTCAGCCATTAAGAGGAAAACAAAGCTTCCTAAACTATGAGATGAATGAAACATCAATGGTGGTGAAGGCTGTTGGCTCAGTTAAATGTACTAAGGTCTTTCGGGGTAAGAATACTAATGCAGTAATAATGTTCAAACTTAGACTAGACTCTGAGGCTTGTCCACCTCATTAATAACCCAGGTACAAGGAGTATTTCACAGTAATTTGGGAAGTCATAGCCACTCTTTAAAGTCATCAAAGCACTAATTCAGTCTTTCAAATTCATGTATAATTGAGAAGGAGTTATGCCTAACATGGCACCAGAAAAATCTACGTGTCATGGATACATGCTCCCTCCTAGGTGGATGTTGGATGCAGTCTAGCTGGGAGCCTCAGCATCGACACATGCAGTATGAGGGCGTCGTCTAGGGCTGACATGTGTCAAGAGGTAGGAAAGGACATAGGAAAGTGGCTTTATGAGAATCACCAAGGCAAAAAATGAACATTCTGTTATTTCACAATATTGTGAAATTTATGAAGTCTAGATATTTATCTTCTTTTTTTAAAGATTATTTTCTGGATGTGGACCATGTTTAAAGTCTTTATTGAATTTGTTACAATCTTCATTCTGCTTTTTAGGTTTTGGTTTCTTGGCCACAAGACATGTGGCGTCTTAGCTCCCCAGCGAGGGATTGAACCTTCACTCCCTGCATTGGAAGGTGCAATTTTAACCACTGGACTGCCAGGGAAGTCCCAATGTCTTTAACTTCTTAAAATGTATGGGCTTGCTTATAGGAAGAGAATTTTATACTGAAAGACCCTAGACCATTATGTTTCTTATTAAAAATAAAAAACAAGCAAAGCGATGGCATATTCAGAGATGCCTATATATGAGGAGCATCATATGCAATAGAATAAGTTGCAATGAAAATTTTAAGACATGAATGCTAAACACAGTTACGCTGTTAACTAATATCAAACTTTTGGTAAGAAATGTCACCTCTCTGGACCTCCATTTGGCCTTCTATAATAAAGAAGGAACTGAATAAGATAAGTAAACCCGTACATAAGTAATATTTCCCAACTGCTTCAATGCTCCTTTCCTGCTCTCTGCTTCTAAAATTCTCTTTGAATTGATTAGGAAAAAAGTGTAGAGCTGTACAGGTTATGATAATTTGGAATGTGGGAAACCTCATTATGGGTTTAGGTTGAGTTGGCAACACATAAAACATATCCAGGTCAAAGGAAGAGTGAAAGGAACCACAAAGGAACCAAGAAATTGACATCCTTCTTTTCTCATTTCTCCTCCTTGTTAGTCTTTCCTCCAACGGGGTGGTGGGTTGGGTCCTAACTTCAAATCCTATAAAAAGAGGCCAAGCTAACATCCAATGATGCAGGAACATTTAGCCATGCCTTGTCCGGTTACAAAAAAGAAAATGATGGAAGGATTCTGATGTTAGGTTTGGAAAGAGAAGCGTCATCCAATTAGTTTGATTCCTGAGCTAGACAGTGTTTCCTTTTGCTTGCTATGTCACTATTTCAGTTGATGTGAAGTGAAGTCACTCAGTCGTGTCTGACTCTTTGCAATCCCATGGATGTAGCCCACCAGGCTCCTCTGTCCATGGGATTTTCCAAGCAAGAGTACTGGAGTGGGTCGCCATTTCCTTCTCCAGGGGATCTTCCCGCCCCAGGGATCGAACTCAGGTCTCCCGCATTGCAGGCAGATGCTTTACCGTCTGAGCCACCAGGGAAGCCATTTCAATTAGAACTTCGGTAAATATTCGAAGACTCCCGGCTAGTTTCCTTTCATACACACTCAGAGCAATGCACAAGGATGAAGCAGAGCTGGAAAATCCTATTTGACAGAGGGGATTTTTTTTTTTTTTTTTAAATGGGTACAATGAAGGGACAGAATAAGTTCAGTACAAAAACTTTCTGCTTTTCAACATAGGGACTTTCTATAGTGCTTATCGTTATTAATCTAAATTCTGCTTGAGATGTAAGGGAAAAAAAAACACATGCTTCCACTTACCTATGTCAACTTATTACTTTCTTGTTTGGAAATATGAAAGACTTTGTGTTGCTCAATGCCTGTGTATTGAATATGGGTTAGAGATAGCAGGGAATGAAATTCCATGTACTTTAAACGATTTGGTGCTTCACTTTGAAAACAAATAAATCAAACATAAGCTGTTTAAACATAAATTAAAGATGAACATAGAATAGGCAAGACATAGCACAAACCCATGTCCAGAAAGGCTTAAGATGTAAAGCCCTAGGTATTAGCATGTTTGGTTTGTGTCAGTGCTTCGAAATATCAAGATTCATTGCTCTAGACTGTAGCACTGATGAACAATTGTAAGGATGGAGATATTAATATCTTGTAAAATTATTTAAATAATAAAATGAAGTCTGCACAGAGTTCATGTCAAAACAAGAAATCTAACCAGTAAACATGAGTGGCTAGTTTGATTAAACCCCATCAGCCTGAAAATCTCCTAAAACCCATTAAGAGGGACTTCCCTGGTGATCCAGGGGTTAAGACTTTGCCTTCCGATGCAGAGGATGCAAGTTAGATCTCTGGTTGGGGGGCTAAGATTCCTACATGCCTTGTGGCCAAACAAACAAAAAACAAAACTAATATTGTAACAAATTCAATAAGGACTTTAAAAATAGTCCACATCAAAAAATATTTAAAAAAAATAAAAACCCCTGAGATAGAAGATTCAATCTAGAACTGATATTCCAAACATTTCATTAATTTTTCTTAACAAGGAAGTCAATAACAGGTTGTGGAAAAGGTCTTGGAATCTATATGAGGAGTTCTGAACATCCTGAATTTGACTCTACTGTTTATAGGATATGTGGTATTGGGCAAGATACATGTCGTACACAGATAATTCCCCTACCAAAAAAAAAAAAAAAAAAAAAAGAAGAAGGTGCTAATGCCTACTCTTCTTTACTCACAAAGAGCTGTGAGAATTGATTGAAATTATATTTGTGACATAATAATAATTAAATAATAACTCAGGAACCAAACCCCAAGTTCTTAGCATTATCTTAAGCACTATAATTGAATAACTTTTTTAAAAGAATTTTTTTTGGTGTGTATGATTTTTGAAGTCTTTATTGAATTTGTTACAATATTACTTGTGTTTTATATTTTGTTATTTTAGCCCTGAGGCATATGGGATCTTAGCTCCCCAACCAGGGATTGAACCCACGCCCCCTGCATTGGAAGGTGAAATTTTAACCACTAGACCACCTGGGGAAGTCCCTAATTGAATCATCTTTTAATTTTCACAAATGAACTAAGAGTTAACAGTACCTTTCCATCTTAAGGATGAGAAAACTACTGCTTAGAGAGATAAAGGGGCTTATCTAAACTCACATGATAAGTAAGATTGAGAACAAAGCTTTAAATTTGTTCTTCTCAGTCCTAAAGCTTGTACCTTTCCCCCTGTGCCACAGTAATCTTGGAAAAGTAGAGAGTCTAACAAATGTCTCTAAGTAGAAAACACTGTCAATTACAAAGTTTTGTCGTTACAAGCAGAATTATAAAACGTTCCTATGGCAGCTTTGGCTATTTCTATTTTGGTTTTGCAAGCAAGGTTAGGAAGACTACCAAAAAATCTACTCATGTATATGTATGGCTGAGTAGCTTTATTGTTCACCTGAAAGGATCACAGCATTGTTAATCTGCTACAATTCAACATAAAATAAATATATATATATATATATAATATATATACTAAAAGTCTACTCATTTCTCAAGACTCGTTTCCAATGCCACTTAGTATATGAAGCCTTCAATTAAATTTCCAGTTGATTCTACTTACTTCTTCCTTGTATCTGTATGATGTCTGTGATTTTTAATAGTCTTCACATTTTCCTATGCCTATCTTTTCCTTGAGACCAGTACTGTTCAATACAATAGATATGAGTGTCATGTGGCTATGTAAATTAAAATTAAATAACTTTTAAAATGTAGTTCCTTAGTCAACTAGTCACATACCATGAGTTAAAGGCTACTGGCTGCTATATTAGATAAGGCAGATATAGAACACTTCCATCATCACAGAAATGCTTCAGATAATGATGCTCTAGATCGGGGTCAGTTCAGGTTGTGGACTGGTACTCCCTGTCAGATCAGTGGAGGCATTAGATTAGAAATAAAGTGCACAATAAATGTAATGCACTTGAATCATCCCGAAACCTGTCCCAGGTTCATGGAAAATTTGTCTTCCATGAAACCTGTCTCTGGTGCCAAAAAGGTTGGGGATCGCTGCTATAGATCATAGGTTTAAAACTACAGAGTGTGGGCAGAACCTGGCCACTGTCTGTCTTTATATATTAAATTTTATTGGAAGACAGTGGTGCCCATTCATTTCCCATTGTCTCTGACTGTTTTGTGCTACAGGGGCTGAGTTGGGTAGTTCCGACAGAGACCAAATGGCGAACCAAGTCTAAAATATTTATTATCTGCTCCTTTATGGGAAAAAGTTTGCCAACTCCCCATTTAGACTATAAACTGCTTACTTGAGGCCTAAAGCTCCAATTCTTTTCTTTTTTTTAGGTGGGGTGGGTTGGGTAGGGAGTGGTTCCCGTTATATTACTAATAAATTGTCTAGTAAGAATTGATGTCTTTGCTAAAGTAGGTTGACACCAAGTTAAGAAATTAACCTGTAACTCTGCATCTTGTATTGCAAGAACATTGACTCAGATGGTAAAGAATCTGCTTGCCATGCAGGAGACCTGGGTTCAATTCCTGGATAAGAAAATTCCCTGGAGGAGGAAATGGCAACTGACTCCAGTATTCTTGCCTGGAGAATCCCATGGACAGAGGAGCTTTGGCGGGCTACAGTCCCTGAGATCTCAAATGGTCAGACATGATTGAGTGACTAACACACTTTTGCATCTAGTAAGTGATGGAGTCAAATTCGAAACAGTTCATCTGATATACAACTATGTGCTCATTTCATGGCATTCTGTTGCCTTTTGATCATCTGGAGTCATCAAGGAATGAGTAAAAAATGATGACACCCTGAAGTCAGGGCCATAAGCAAGATCTCCTCTGGATAAACTTTATTCTCACACTTGCCTAAAGGCAGTTGTATCTTAAGTCATCAAGAGTAACCTAGACACTTAGATTAATAAGATACAATGAAAATAATAATGACCAAGCACTTTTGCTTGTGAGTTATCCCTTTTTTCTCTAATCACAGTATTTATCTATCTACCTGTCTATCAATCTATCTGCATTCTCAGGTGCTTACTTGTACCCCATTCTTTGAGACCCCATAGACTGTAGCCTGCCAGGCTTCTCCGTCCATGAGGTTTTCCAGGGAAGAGTGCTGGAGTGGGTTACCATTTCCTACACCTCTATCTATCTATCTATCTAATTATCTATCTACCTAAATAGTTCAGGGAATAAGCTTTGCAGCTGAATACGAAGAATAATGGAATACGCAACACGTGTGTGTGTGAGTGTGGGTTTGTGAGTGTGTGTGTAAAAATGAGCAAGATTGCGAATGGTGACAGTCATTGGAAAGTGTGTGAGAGGTTGGCTTTGGTCAAATGCTAATAAAATGTATCATATATTTATTGGGCACAGCCACTTAAGTGGTGGTGAACACAATGTGAGCAAGTTAATTGCCCAACATAGTTACCAAAAGGATCTTCTCACTACGGGTGCTGTATTTGAGAAGTTTCTTTTTTTTTTTTTTGAGAAGTTTCTTGAAAACGGAAAGAGATTCTATTTGTTTCTTCCTGTAAAAGGTTTTTTTTTTTTTTTCCTCACCAGAAAAACTTAAGGAGATTGTCCATTAATCAAATAGAAAGGCAGGAAGAAGCAGAATGAGAGATTCTGCTGCCCCTCTGGGTTCTTACATTTTTACTCTATAAATATAGGAAAAGATCAGTTCTCTTCCTTTGAATCATTCTTCTTAACTGAAGGAAACAATATCTCAGTGCTACCTCAAAAACTGATTAATTCTGCATAATCTGGACAGATAAAATCTCCTTCAGTGCTGAGGGGCATGAAAAGAGTTTAGTGCAATGTCCTTGCCATACAATTAGGTGTTGATACCAATCTTCTAACTGCCTTTGAAGTGGAATTGAAGAGCTTTATAATAAAGATAATAAAGCTATGAAATGTAGACTCTGTATTGGCTGAAATTAGATAATTAGCTTAGGATTTCTTCAATTACATATTTAGGAGCAGGAGAAAAATGAGGACCTGATGCCTAGCAACACAAGCTAATAATGTAATCTATACAAATTGAGGAGTGTACACGGATACTCAAGAAATACTAAACACTGCAGTGTGAAGATGGAGTCTGGATTAACAGAGGAAGAGTGGTTATGAAGCAAACACACATAGCCAACATAAAACAACCTACCTTTAGAAAACAGAAGAACAATAAAAGGTCAGGGGAAAAAATGTATTAAAGGGTGCAGAAAGCATTCTAGAAGCCCAAACAAACCACACCAGATCTATTTTTAAATATAGAAAAATCTAATACAATTGATTTGCATTTTCCACGTTAATGAACTGAGTAAATTAGCTTTGTTTATAAAGCTCCACATGAAAGGTGTTGAGTCTCTCCTCACCTCATCTAAATGGTGCAGGCATCACAGTGATGAGATTTAAGGTAAGAGATCCCTTAATTGGCACCCAGCCTTGTATACTGCAAACAAAGCTAGTGGAGGTGATGGAATTCCAGATGAGCTATTCCAAATCCTGAAAGATGACGCTGTGAAAGTGCTGCACTCAATATGCCAGCAAATTTGGAAAACTCAGCAGTGGCCACAGGACTGGAAAAGGTCAATTGTCATTCCAATCCCAAAGAATGCTCAAACTACCACGCACTGCACTCATCTCACATGCTAGTAAAGTAATGCTCAAAATTCTCCAAGCCAGGCTTCAGGAATACGTCAACCGTGAACTTCCAGATATTCAAGCTGGTTTTAGAAAAGGCAGAGGAACCAAAGATCAAATTGCCAACATCCACTGGATCACTGAAAAAGCAAGAGAGTTCCAGAAAAACATCTATTTCTGCTTTATTGACTATGCCAAAGCCTTTGACTGTGTGGATCATAATAAACTGTGGAAAATTCTTCAAGAGATGGAAATACCAGGCCACCTGACCTGCCTCTTGAGAAACCTATATGTGGGTCAGGAAGCAACAGTTAGAACTGGACATGGAACAACAGACTGGTTCCAAATAGGAAAAGGAGTACGTCACGGCTGTATATTGTCACCCTGCTTATTTAACTTATATGCAGAGTCCATCATGAGAAACTCTGGGCTGGAAGAAGCACATGTTGGAATCAAGATTTCCGGGAGAAATATCAATAACCTCAGATATGCAGACGACACCACCATTATGGCAGAAAGTGAAGAGGAACTAAACAGCCTCTTGATGAAAGTGAAGGAGGAGAGTGAAAAAGTTGACTTAAAGCTCAACAGAAAACTAAGATCATGGCATCTGGTCCCATCACTTCATGGGAAATAGATGGGGAAAGAGTGGAAACAGTGTCAGACTTTATTTTTTTGGGCTCCAAAATCACTGCAGATGGTGATTGCAGCCATGAAATTAAAAGATGCTTACTCCTTAGAAGGAAAGTTATGACCAACCTACATAACATATTAAAAAGCAGAGATATTACTTTGCCAACAAAGGTCTATCCAGTCAAGGCTATGGTTTTTCCAGTGGTCATGTATGGATGTGAGAGTTCGACAGTGAAGAAAGCTGAGCGCCAAAGACTTGATGCTTCTGAACTGTGGTGGTCAAGAAGACTCTTGAGAGTCCCTTGGACTGCAAGAAGGTCCAACCAGTCCATCCTAAAGGAGATCAGTCCTGAATGCTCATTGGAAGGACTGGTGCTGAAGCTGAAACTCCAATACTTTGGCCACCTCATGCGAGGAGTTGACTCATCAGAAAAGACCCTGATGCTGGGAGGGATTGGGGGCAGGAGGAGAAGCGGGCGACAGAGGATGAGATGGTTGGATGGCGTTGTTGACTCGATGGACATGGGTTTGGGTAGACTCTGGGAGTTGGTGATGGACAGGGAGGCCTGGCATGCTGCGATTCATGGGTTCGGAACGAGTCAGACACGAGTGAGCAACTGAACTGAATTGAACTTGTATATGGAATGTACTTCCCAGGTGGCTCAGTGGTAAAGAATCTGCCTGCCTATGTAGGAGACACAAGGGACCTGGGTCCAGAAGATCCCCTGGAGAAGGAAATGGCCACCCACACCAGTATACTAGCCTGGAGAATTCCATAGACACGGGAGCCCGGCCAACTGTAGTCCTTAGAGTTGCAAAGACTTGGACATGACTGAGCAATTGAGCAGCAGCAGCTTGTGTGTGGAGCCAGTAGTGTGAAACCAACCTTGACCTCTCAGAGGTGAAACTGAGGGTCATACATGATGGAAAAGACGTGCAAACTGTAGATTATCAGCTTGAGAAGTAAAAGTAATTGACAGTATCACAAACCTCCCTTCATGGTTTACATCCCATTTTAATAAAATTACCCCAACACAGATTGCTTTGTTTTTGAAATCCTCGTTTGGAATTGTTCTCTGTGCTCTGGGCGCACTTTTATTTTAATTATTTTTAAGGCATATGCATTGTATTTTTATTTATTTATTTATTCCAAAAATTAGAGGAATAGAGACCCAGGAATAGAGACCCAGATGTGGACAACAGACATGTGATCATGGGGTGGGGAAGGGGGTGTGAGGTGAATTGGGAGATTGGAATTGATATATATATATATATATACACCACCATGTGTAAAATGGCTAGTGGGGAGCTTGGTGCTCTGTGATGGCCCAGAGGGGTGGGATGGGGGTGAGAGCGAGGTCTACCAGAGAGGGGATATATGTGGATATAGAGTTTGTAACTGTTTTAATCTAGCTATAGCACACCTTCACCTTCCAAATGGGGGAGTTGGTTTTCAAAAGGAGTCAAAACCAGTTTCATCAAGTGTAAATAATGGGTAGGTGGTCAGGCTAGCTTGCATTATTTTTAATAAAATATAATTGGTGAATATTTAGCATTGAATCGGATTTTTTTAGTAGTACAAATACTGCCTACAA
Organism: Cervus canadensis; assembly: GCF_019320065.1. Taxonomy (NCBI): domain Eukaryota; kingdom Metazoa; phylum Chordata; class Mammalia; order Artiodactyla; family Cervidae; genus Cervus; species Cervus canadensis. The sequence continues at coordinate 27,752,117 of NC_057416.1, forward strand.
AGGCAATTGCAAGTCTTGTTCTAATGACAATCGGACTAAAGAATACTTGTTACATGCATCATAGACCTACTTTACTCTCTGAAAGTTTTTTGTTGATAAAAGGAGATGTTCTAGAATGAAGAGAAGGTGGTGTTGCTGGATTCACCTTCCTTGTTCCACTGCTTCAGTTTCCGTGACACTAAGGTAGTTCAGTAACTTAAAGTTGATGGAATGGCTATGAAAATTCATATATCATTTTTTCTCTGAGATTTTATCATGTTTGAAATGAGATTCTGCTCCATAAGAAAGATGATTCCATTTGAAACCTTTAACTCAGGTACAAATGAAAACAATGAATAGATTAAGAGATTAAATTCTACTTTTTATCAATAAGAAGGTCTCTCCTTTGCAGTAAAACAGATTACTGATCTGAGTTCACTTTTCTGCTATGGAGAAAAAAGGAAGGGATTGTCTTCATGGAGAATGGCTGATTTTAATATTAATTTACAAGAGTGAATCCATTTTTTCTTTAAAATGATGCCTTTCCTATGTAGTTTTGGTTGGATTTTAATATAACATCATAGTCATAAATTTGGTTTTGGATATGGTCTTTTGAGTGGGAGGGAGGATTTTATTTGTCAGATTAAGTCACTTGTGTGTATATGTGTATGTGTGTGTGTTTAAGGACGGAAAGGAAGAGAGAGAGAGAGCAATCAGAAAAAACGCAACCTCTCATTTTAGAGGTTACACAAAATCCAATTGACCTTTTTAAAAACATCTAATTGTCATGCACTCAGGTACTTTCCGGGCTCAAACTGGCAGTCAAATATCACAAGAAAGGTTATTCTTGTTATTTCAAAACCTGTTTGAACCAAAAAGTATTGAGTGTCCTTGGGGAGATTCCAATTAAACTCATCATGGTCTTCTCTTTAATTAATTAATTACTTAATGTTTGTCAAGTGTTTTGAGGATGCTAAGTGAAATGTATGTGCTAATTATTATTTATGAAAAGCAAATAAGTCATTAATGGTTTCTAGTTCCTCCCAGGTATGTTGCTTTATCTGGCTAAGTTTTATGAACCCAAAGAATAGTGCATTTTTGTAGTTTTCTAAGATGGACAGTACAAAGTGTCATTTAAATCTAGAGACACATAATAACTAGATAATATTTTTTTCCTCTCTCTCCATCTAGTCTATGTTCTCTGGTTTTACCAGTGATAAGTTTTCTCTGTAGAATAAAATAGAGGTGGTGTGTAAATGCCTAGTCGTGTTTTATCGTGTGCTTTGCATTATTTAAATAAACTTTAGAATTGTATGAGAACCTTGAATTTCTGCATTAATTTAAAAGGAACTTTTAAGGAAGAGAGGAATAAAGGATTGTTTTCCCATAATAGTCTTCACCAACATTGCTTAATAGAACAGCTATTTCACTCTATGTTCCATTTTACAGTGTTGGTGATAAGAGGAAATTTCAGTCTGAGCTCAGTGGAATTTTGACCTCACTGTTAACAGAGCTCATAGATATATAACTACAGGAAAATACTGGTTGGGACTTGAAACACACACACACACACACACACACACACACACAGCAGTGTAGAAAATTAAGGGACTGAGACAGCTAACAACTTAAGTTCTCCCCGATCTGTGTCTCTCATTCATCACTAGTTGTTCCAGCGCTGAGACACAGGAATCCAGAAGAACAGCTTGGTAGCAAATTTTGAGACTTGGAGACATGTAATCTTTGTTATTGAACCTACTGTAGCTGCAAATCATGTTTTAAAATATAAAATTGCAGAAGGTTTTGCAACCTTTAAATCTTTTCTTGTCATTTTATGTTTCTGGTGTTAAATTGTGCCGTGTTAATGTCATCTCCACTTGGTAATATTTACAGCACCTAAATCAATGTTGAGGACACGCAGAATATTGGAGGATCAACTCTACTTATTCCAAATACACTTTAATATTTTGACTGCCAGACCAGAGTTCGAGAAATAACTGTGGTAGAATGATAATGAGAAGTTTAACAGTTTTATGATGGTTGAAGCTGACTTTATGAAAGTTGATAAATTTCATCTTGTAGGTTTCAATCTCTCATTCCCTACCGAGAGATGGGGAGAATACATTGATACTGCATTTCAAATTGGCTAGATCAGAAGGAACAGCAGCTAAAATCCATTACAACCCAATTACATCCATCAGCTGAAGCTGTGTGCATTCATTCGTGAACATCAGCATTTAATCCATAAAGAGGAACTAATGAGAAATTTGAAAATGGAATCCACGCATCAGTAAGTTTGGAGAGATTTTTCTGGGATTAATGATCTGCCAGAGAATCTTCAACATGCTGGAAAGCTATTCTCTCTGGGTTTGTTTACTGACCAAGGGGAGAAAAAGAGGTTTCCTTCTGTCTACTCATCAAATACCAGAAAGATTTTACTCGTCTTAGTCCTGGAAAATGGGATGCCGTGTGCTTTGGACGTAAGGTATGTTTTGGTGGACACTGCTGTCTTTGAATGGGAAAAATTAAATTATCAGGTGGGGAGTTTCCAGTTAAATATTAGTGGCAAGAGTCCTAAACAAATTCTTCCACCTCTGTAGCCACTCACCAAGCAGTGTCCTTTATGCTTGAATCCTGGGAGCATGTTTAGAGCTGCACGTACAAACAACAATTTTATACTGCAGAAATTTAAGCATAGTTTTATCTTTTTTTACTCTTTGGTGATTGCATAGATAAGAATAAATATTCTACTTGTTGAATTCCAATTACTTACAGAGGAACAAGGCAGTGTATGAATGGTGTAGTATCAACTTATTCACTATTGCATAACTTCTTACATGTAATTTCTGACTGTAGTAAACATGCACTTTGCAAAAACTGAACATGGGATGAAGCTTGAGAATTTGAGAGGATTTCTTCCCATCGAGTGAAAATGGTTTCTGTTGGCATACAACTCAAAGATATTACTATTCTGAGGTTTGTGTGGTGTAGTCATTCAGATGACAGAAATGTGTGTGTAGAATGTGGAGGATCCCACTTCTAATGATGTCTGGAAGAGGAGTTAGTTTCCATTTTCAAATCATGTTGGACAGTGGGATCTGTTCCTTTGCTTTCTGGACTTCCTGGAGGTTTATCCACGTAGGTGTGCACACCCCACCTCATGATATCAGTGGCTTTTGTGGAGGTTAAAATATGATATGAAACTACATAGTCCTTATTTTTACCTCCTCCTGTAAAATTTCAACAAGAAGTTTAACTTATTTTCCATCCTTAGGGAAATATCTACATTGCAAAAGCATATGCAAAAGAGTTTGGTCTTTGTAATTTTGGCAAAGGGGAACCTTGAGGAATTTTCAGTGGGGGGATGATGTCCACATTTCAGAAGGATTATTCTAGCTGCAGCAAAGACTGGATTGGTGTGAAGTAGTGAAATGAAGGTGTGGAGATCACAAAGAGGATGAGTTGTGAGCAAAAGAGGATTGCCAGTGGAAATGGTGTTGGGAGAAGAAATGTAATAAAGGATATGCCAGACATAGAACCAGCACAACTTGGTGATTGAAAAGCCAGGTTTTTGTTAGGACAACCAGGCTGGCGGTGGTGCCATTTTGAGAGGAACACATGGGTTGGGAGGGGATTAGATGCCTTTCATGTCATTCCTTAATCTTCTTGAGAATCTTTTTAGAATACAGCTCCTGAGATGCGGTGCCTCGGAGTGAGCTCTTACCATCATACTTCCAAGAGACAGGCTGTAGCTCTGAATCAGCTGACCTGAACTTACACCCTGGTTCCTGCCTTTCTTACGAGTGGAAAAAGAAATCAAGTGAGAGACTTTTAAATAAGAAATTACATAGTGAGTCTGTGCATATCAAAATATATCCTCAGGCACTTTTAAGAAAATTTTAGATTTTTTTTTAAAAGTCTTTCTGTTCATATGTGTTCAAGGGACCAACTCCACCTAAGAAAGAGGTCAGAGAATTCAGGGCATTTCAAAGCTGGGAGGCGTCAACCTGAGATGGAGAAATTTCTCATTCCTGTGTTCTGGGGATTTCTGTGGTTTCACAAATAGTGTCTAAAAATATCTATTTTAAAAAACCTTCTTAATTACTCTCAATTCTGACCCCCATTGACTCAAAAAGAACTAAGAAGCTGAAGGCCAGGTTTGTTTGATGGGAAAGGGGCAGAGAGTAAGGAAAATAAATAGATGAAGAGGGATAAAACAGACATAGATCTGAACTGTATCAATAGATACATTACTGTGTTTTTTTAATGTGGTTACAGTTTTCAGGGACATGAAAGTCTATAAAGTGTCAGGATTTACAATATCTAAAAAGGCCCATTTCACAGTCCATTTTAGTGCATCACACTGCTGAAGATTCATGAAATTTGTAACTAAATAAAACTAATGTAAGTAAATTTACACGAAAGGTTGACTAATCCTTGTGTTGTCCTTCTAGTGTTAAGTTGTGCTATTTCTATTTTCTGCCTTCTTTATTTTATTTTCTCATTCCTAAGTTTTTTTTCCCTCTCTTTCTCTGTTGTATTTATTTAGCAAGGCATTGAGAAAATAGGCAATAGATGTTTCCATAGCCACAAATATGGATATATCTTCATTAGCAGTTAAACAAGGCAGATTTTTCTGTAGCACCTCAGCTGAATCTTAGCGATGCAGCAGGGATACAGAATGTAGGGAGTGGGTTGTCATAAGAGTGGTTAAGGTATATTCTACTAAGTACCAGTAGGCTTAGATTTTCTTTTATCATCTTTTAAATTTTGAACTAATCATGGATTTACAGGAAATTAAAAAGATAACACAGAGGGGTCTCATTACCAAGTTTCCTTCTAATGATAATGCAAATATGGTGTAATAGCAAAATCAGGAATGTCTGTGTATGGTTTTCTGCCATTTTATTACATGTGTAAATTCTTAAAACTGCCATCACGATCAGGATACAGAACAATGTCATCACCATAAACATCTATTGGTGCCATCATTTTAAGCTTGAAAGACGTAGGGAAGTCTTACCATTCTTTAAGTTACTTACACCTTCCTTCAAACTCTGCTTTTATTTGTTCAACTTGCCTTACTGAACTGAGTAGGACCTTTAAAACACTACTGAATGAAAGTGGTAAGTGTAAATATCCTTACCTTACTCCCAACCTGAAGGATTCACTTGTTTTCAAAATTGAGTACAATGTTAGCTGCAGTTTTTGCTTTACATGGCACTTTTCATGTTAAGGAAATTTTCTTATCTTCCTAATTGTGTGTGTTTGTTTTGAAGAAGTGTTGAAGTTTGCCCAACATTTTTTTTTTTTTTCTTTTTACAGTTCATTGACATTTTGGTTTTTCAAGAAATAAGAAATATGTGTTAAGGTCTCCAAATTCTCTCATATTAACAACATTTTGACATGTGCTTAAATACTACTAGATGCACAGATATTTATAAAGTTTATATCTTTACTGTGAAATATATTTTTTTCAGTTAAATTTTTAAAATCCTATTTATTTATTTTTTAAACTTATGTATATAATATACTGTATATTCTACTCTCTTGATCTCTCTTTCTGCCATTCTTTCTTGTTTCCTTTTAATTCAACATTTCTTGTAGATAATATGCATTTTTATTCAGCATGAGAGTTTTTTTCTTTTAATAGATGTTTTAGGTTTAATGCTGAAATTTATGCATGCAATTAATATGCATGATATAATAGATATGATGAAAGAAAGAGAAACTTGGCACTGAAGAAAAAGGGAACATGTAGCTTGTTCAAGAACGAATAGGACATACAAAAATAGGTCAAGAATTATGCCTTAAGAGAAATTCCAATTAATTCCTAAAGCAAAAATAATATAGTCCAAAGTCCCTGAATATAATGCCATAAAGTTAAAAGACTGAAAGATATATGCAGGTAAAACCTCAAAAATGTCCTTCTAAATAAATTATGAAGTAAAGACAAAGTCTAAACAAAAATTAACAACTATTTTGATGCTAAAGACTTTAAGAGGAGCACAAATCAAAAGCTTTAGTATCTGTCCGAAGTTGTACTGAGCTGAAAAATCAGAGCATTAAAGTGAATATATTATAGAATAAACATTTAAAATAAATTATGTATACAAAAGTAAGACGCTAGGGGAGAAGCAGGGGGACAAAGCAGTGAGGGAAAATAAGAGGAATTAATATAGATAAAACTAGAATAAATGGAAAACAGAAAGTGGAAGTGATCCATAAAATGAAAAATAAACTGTCAAATTATCAATAAAATGGACAAACTTAGATAATTTTCACCAATAAAAATACAAACTAATAACAGTAGGAAGGAGAAAATAAATGGCATTCTAAATGTTTGTTATTGTTCAGTTGCTGAGTCATGTCTGACTCTTTGTGACCCCACGGGCTGCAGCACGCCAGGCCTCCCTGTCCTCCACTATGTCCCAGAGCTTGCCCAAACTCATGTCCACTGTGTCAGTGATGCCATCCAACCACCTCATCCTCTGTCACCCTCTTCTCCTTTTGTTTTCAATCTTTCCCAGCATCAGAGTCTTTTCCAGTGAGTTGGTTCTTTGCATCATGTGATCAAAGTATTGGAGCTTCAGCTTCAGCATTAGTCCTTCCTGAGTGAATATCCAGGATTGATTTCCTTTGATTGACTAGTTTGGCATAGATTATGTTAAAAATTAAGCACCTTAAAAAATTCATTTTTCTAGTGAAAAAAATTACCAAAGTTCATCTAATGAATGGTAAAAAGTGTTGCTAGTACATGGGAAAAGTATTGAAAGCTTATCTATCATGACATGGCAATAACAGAATCAGAGTATTTTATCAGTAAGGCTAATTGCACCTCTGAAAAAGAAATAATTTCCTTGTAATTTTTTTTTTTTGATTAAGAGAAAGGAATAGAATCTTTCTTAAAGCGTTCTATAGAGGTAATGTAACTCTGATGTCAAAATTGAATAAAAATAGCACATAAAAGAAAATTCATGAATACAGATATGAAAATCATAAATAAACTATTACCAAGTTAATTTCAGGAATGCATTAGCAGACTGCTAATACATTATGCCTGAAAGGTGTATGCTGAGAACCCAGAAATATTTTAGATTATGAGACATGTGCATTAATATAATTAGTGCATTAACAAATTAAAGGAGGAAAGTGAATAAACATTTCAATATGGATGATTAAATCACTTGATTCATTTTAATATTTGTTAGTGACTTGGGAAAATCGTACCTTAGTAAGTTATAGAAAAAACTTCTAAAACATGGTTTTAAAAAAATCTACCAGAAACCTTAAAAAATATCATAAATAAGAGCAAAGTATTTTAAGTGTGAGAGGTTAAATAACATACATCTCTCCAAAAAAAGGTCCTCATCTCTGCCACCTGTGAATACATTGCCTTACATGCTTAAAGTGACTCTATGGATGTAGTTGAGTCAAGGATCTTGAGATGGGAAGATGATCTTGGGTTATGTGGGTAACGGGAGTTAAAGAGAGAAGAAGGCAATGTGATGATGGAAGGAAGCGGTTTGAGTGATGTGAAGAAGGAATGTGGGGCCAGGGAAGGCAAGCAGCCTGCAGAGGCTGGTGGAGGCAATGGGCAAGTTCTCCCTTGGGGCTTCCAGCATGAAGCAGCTCAACCAATACCTTATTTGTGGCCCCTACCCCACTGGTGGCTGAGTGGGAAAGAGTCCGCCTGCAATGCAGGAGACACAAGTTCGATCCCTGGGTCAGGAAAATCCCCTGGAGAATCCATTCCTATATTTTTGCCTGGGAAAATCCCATAGACAGAGGATCCTGGTGGGCTATAGTCCACGGGGTCACAAAGAGTTGGACATGACTGAGCAACTGAACATGCACATCAGGTTCATTCAGGACCTCCAGAACTATAAAATAATGCAATTATGGTTTTTTATGAATGAATGATTTTAATAGATCATTTGGGCTTTAGTGTATTGCATTTTTTATTTCTATTGACTTTTTTCCTTTGTCTTTTTGAAATTGAAGAATAATTGCTTTACAATGTTGTGATAGTTTCTGCTATACAACAAAGTGAGTCAGCTCTATGTGTGTATACATCCCCTCCCTCGTGGACCTTCCGCTCCCCATCCCACCCATCGAGGTCATCATAAAGTAGTGAGCTAAAAAAAATAACATAAAATAAAGTAGTGAGCTGAGCTCACTCTGCTGCAGCTTCCCACTGGCTAGCTATTTACACACGGAAGTGTGTGTATGTCTATCCTACCATCCTGATTCGTCCTACCCTCCCCTTCCTCCGCTGTGTTCACATGTCCATTCTTTACGTCTGTGTCTCTATTCCTGCCCTGCAACTAGATTTATCTGTACCATTTTTCTAGATTCCACATGCATGCATTAATATATGATATTTAAGTCACAAAGTTTGTGGTCATTTGTTACAGTAGCACCAAGAAAACTAATATAAAAAAGAATCTGTGGTAGGTCAGAAATAAGAAAAGAATCCCAGTTATTATGCTAATATTGATATTTTTGAAGATAACAGACCATGCAATAAAATGAAAGTAAAAGAATATGTCTCTGTGTGTATATACACATACACAATCATCTGTCTATATATCTACATCTATCTATCATCTATCTAGAACAAACTGATTGTTGACCAAAAAAACAATATCATGAAGAATTACTGGGAAAAAAACCATCAGAAATAGTAAGAGTCCAGGAAAGTAGCCAGATAAAAAAAATCAATATTAAAAAATCAATAACTTTCTTATACAGTAGTAATGACTAATTTAAAATGTAATAGAAAAATGGGTCCCATTTAGAATAGCCACAAAGCTCATTAAATACTTATGATTAGGTGTGGCAAGAAACTTGTAAAACCTATTTTTAAAAAACTAGAAATTTACTGAAGGTCATAAAGCACACCCTGAAGAAAGGGGAAAGTTAACTTATGTCCCTGGCTAAGAAAAATTCAGTATTTGAAATAAGTAATGTCTCTACCAATTATTCTTCATATTAAGGTTAACCTGACAATGTAAATCTGTGATGATTTTAAACTTATTATGAAAAAAACATGTGCAAAATGTTAAGATAATATTTGAAAGGAAGACCAACTAGAGACTAGTCCTACCAAATATCGAAACATATTATTGCATTAAAGCAATTTAAACAGCTTGGTTATTGCAGGAAGTAATGATAAAATTGATGGTACAGAATATAACATTCAGAATTGTTTGTTTTTATGAGGATTCAACTTATACAAAAATTGACATATGAAGTAGGAGGTAAACAATAAAATATTTCACACTTATACTTTGACAACTGGTTATCCAATTGGAGAATTTTGTTTAGCTCTCTCCATAACCTCATTAAAACATAATTTTCTGCAGATGGGTTCAAAAGCTAGATGAGAGACAGATCCCAAAGCTTTCAGAAGAAAATGCAGGAAAATATTAAAAATATTAGAGTTGCAATGATTTTCTAATTCTAATACAAACCTAAAAGCAACAAGGTAAGTAATCTGTATTGTTGACTGCACATGAGTTATAAATTATATATTGTTAAAAGGATAAAAATATATGCATCATCTCTGACAAACAAAGCATTAATCATTAAATACATTAGAAATTCTACAGATAAATGAAAAAAGACAGACCAGTAGAAAAATGAGCAAAGAACTTGAAGAAGCAATTCACATACACACATACTTGTACACACAAATATAGACATCAATATCACTAGTATTCACACTAAATTAGCAGAAAACTAGATGAATGAAAATTAAGGCTCGGCAAGGTGTTATAATGAAAGCTTACTATGTAACAAATCATACTAAAACAGTAATTCTTAACAACAGATACTTGTTACTTCACATTCTCTGTGGTTAGGGATCTGGGAGGTGCTTGGCCCATTGTTTCTGGCTCAAGGACTCTCAGGAGGTTGCAAACTCTTGGCTGGGGCTACAGTTAATCTCAAAACTCAACAAGTGAACTGAAGGGTCCACTTCTAAGCTCACTCACACATTTAGATCCTTCAGTTCATTGTGCTTGACTGGACTGAGGGTCTCAGTTCCTTGCCAGGGCACATGGGTTTCTCCAAGGGGTAGTACAGCACAAAAAGGAGAGAGACAGAGAGATGGAAGCCACAGTCTATTTATAACATCCCATCACTGAAATGGGTTTCCCAAGTGACCCTAGCGGTAGCAATCTGCCTGCCAGTGCAGAAGACATAAGAGACACAGGTTCGATCCTGGGTCAGGAAGACCCCCTGGAGGAGAGCATGAAAACCCACTCCAGTATTCTTGCATGGGAAATTCTGTCGACAGAGGTGCCTGGCAGGCTGGAGTTCCCAGGTCGCAAAGAGTCAGACATGACTGAATCAACTTAGCACGCACGCACGCATCACTGAAATATTCTATTTGTTAAAAGTGAGTCAATACATCCAGCGCCTAATCAAGGGGAGAGAATTACAGAAGTGTGTGAATATCAGGATGTAGAGATCATGGAGAACCATCTTAGAGATTCTCATAATCTTAGTTGAGGAGGGGATTGCTTTCAGAAGACAGTTTGGTGTTATCTACTGAAGCTTAAAAGGCACAAGTCCTGAACCAGTGGGTCTATGGAGTTTGGTGCAATAGTTGGCAAGAATGAGGTAGAGTTCTGTATTGACAAAGTCATTAAGCCATATTGTTAAGTGACAAGACAAGTAATAGAAGAGTGCCTTGACTCTAGCAGAACGTCACTAGGCAAAAATAAGCAAAGCAGAACTCTATTATTCTGCCCACATTTCTATAATTCTGAGACCTTGAAAGTTGCCTGGATCCCATCCCATGCCACCCCTTACCATGAAGCCAAATATCCAGGTTACTGAGTTTCAAAGTGAGGATATAGTTTATTTTCTTTCTGTAAAGGTTTTTTTTTTTAAAAAATACAAATACCATATTTACAACTGTATACAGAAATAAATTTATCTGTTTATAAAAAATAAAGTAATAAATGAAGGCAAAATAAGTTTAGAAATAAAAATGTTTGAAGTACATACATTTAGAAATGCAGTGTTTTGCTTTATAAACTCATGAATTGCTTGAAATTCTTTTATAATTAACTTTTAAAAATAATACAGGGGTAAGTAATTTCTAAAACAATGACGTCACTGATAACACTTCTAATTTAGTTGGATTCCCAAAAGTCTTGGAGTGTCTTAGGTTCACATAAAGATTACTCATGACATAGATGTTTTTTCTTTTATTGACTAGATATCAGTTACAAATCACTGAATCTGAGATTATGTCTTACATCTACCATAAGCTTAAATTCAAGGACTGGAAAAAATATGTTCCAGATAGTTGTAGATAATATCAGGTCAAGTCATATTTTTATGACAATTTCTGTAGGATGACAAACTGATGAAACATTAAACATGGAAGCAAAGCTCACTGGATTTTTGTTCTGATTGAAACACAACAAAAGCAAAAATAGAACATAAAGTGGTAAGCCAAAGCTGAAGTTTTTAGTATGGTAACACATATACTTTCTGGTCTTTTGTCGATTACATTGACTATTTGGGTTTCTGCTCTGTGATAAGATAAGCATTCTAATTTAAATAATTTTATTCATATATAAACACAAAAAATCTTCCAAACTGTAGCTATATCAGTTCAGTTCAATAAACACAAAAAATCTTCCAAACTGTAGATATATAGCTTGACCCAGTTTCACACAAATGAACACTTTCTGTAACTTCCAAGCTAAAGAGATTAAACACATTATCAGCATTCAGGAAAGCTCTTTGTGCTCCCTACCCATCACCACCCACCTCCTCAACCCACTGAAAAATACAATTCTGATTTCTAACCCAATACATTCGCTATACATTAGGGATGCTTCAAAACAACTTCTGAAGTGATTTACCAAATGATACTCTTACCAGTACTGAAGTTCCAAGGTTTTATATCATCCCATTGCTTCTTACTGGTAGTTTGTTTGCTTTTAAACTTTTCTGCTAAGCACTTAACTGGAATTTCATTTGGTTTTAATTTATATTTCCTTGATCATCAGTGAGACAACATCTTTTAACAGCAACTATTCATTTTGATGTTTTCTGAAGGGCTCGATCAAGACTTTCGACACTTTTTCTATTTAGTTATGTGTCTTTCTTGTATTGATTTGTAGGAGTTCTTTATATATTTTGACAATGAATCCTCTGTCAGATACAACAAATGTCTTTTCCCACTAAAGACATTTTTCTTTAAGGTCTCTAAAGACCTTGATAAAGGTCTTTTTCACCTCTTTAGTCTCTTAGCGATGCCTTCTGTAAAGCGGAATTCCTTTATTTTAATGTAGCCTCACGTAACAATAATTTGCTCCAGAGTTAACATTTTGTGTGTTTTGTTAAGAAATTTTTGCCCATCTAAAGGACATAAAGATATCCTTTTCTTTTTTATATCTAGTAAATGTGTTACTTTACCTTTCATATTTAGACTTGCAATTCACCTGGAATTCATTTTGTGTATGGACTAAGGTAAGAATCAAGGTTTATTTTTTTCGCATGTAGATAACCAATCGCTACAGCGGCACTTGCTGTAAATACTGTCCTTTCTCACTGCTGCATCATGCCACTTTTATTCTAAGCCAGATGACCAGATATGTGCAACATTTCTCTGGACTCCTATTTGTTTTTCAATGCTCTCTTTGTTTATCCTTGTGCTAATGTTACACTGTTTCAAATACTATATAATTTATAAAATTATTTTTACAAACTTCTGTAAGTTCTCCATTTTATTCTTAACATTGTCTTTGCTATACAGACTTAGTCTCGTGAATGACCTTGTGAATTCTAGAACTATGCTGTCAGTGTGCCTGTGTGTGTTTGCTCAGTCGTGTCTGACTCTTTGTGACCCCATGGACTATAACCCTTCAGGCTTCTCCATCAGGAGGATTTCCAAGGCAAGAATACTGGAAAGAGCTGCCATTTCTTTCTCTGGGGGGATCTTCCCAACTCAGGGATTGACCTGCACATCCTACATTGGCAGGCAGATTCTTTACACTTGAGCCACCAGGGAAACCCCCACTATTTATATCACCAGTTAATTACTTTTTAAATTATCTCACAAAAAGTGCATAGACACAGTTAATTCCCTATTCTCATATCCTAAAGTAATAAATAGCAAAGTACAAGATTTGAGAAAAGAAATACTTTAAAGAATAATGATATTTCTAAACTCTAGGAACTCTAGTATTCTTAAAGAATCATCATTTCCAGCACAATAATGAGCTATGAGGGTCCAAGCGTTGTTAGGAGGTCAAGGTTAGAAGGTGAATATTTGCTATTTTCAAGGATAATCCTGTACTGAAGTATATGTTCTGTCTGCATTTCATCTTCCTATAATAAATGTTGAAATAAGTCTAATGCATGTCTACTCATTAAGAGAAACTTATTTTTATTTCCCACTGTATATTTAAATCAAATGAGTGTGTCTTCTTTTCCCCTAGCCCCAGTCTCTGAAAGAACATAGATCAAGTAGCCATGAATTTTCTGGTCCCTCTTATGGTCACAGAGTCACGAATAGCTTTAACTGATAGCTTTGTTTCCTCCTGTCTCAAAGGCAAATCAAACTCTGGGCTTGATCTTACATTCTTCTCTGGGCTGGGCCATTGCTCTGAGTGCGTCTTTCTGTCTTTCCTTTCTCTTTCGCTGCAGTGTTTCTCCTTCTCCTACCCCCTGCTCCCTGTGGCTTAGAACACCATCAGGTCTAGAGTCAGAGAAAGAAGAGAGGTGAATGGGATAGGGTTGGGAGCTTCAGCTCTTTAGATCTGTCAGGTATTTAGCCTTGACTCCCTGCTAGATGCTTCTGGAGGTTTTTGGAAGCTCCTTTGGGAAACAGTAAACGCATTGTCCTCAGACTTGACGCTACACTTGGCATGAAGGAGCTTAGTTCCTCTACCAGGGAACGAACCTGTGCTTTCTGCGGGAGAAGCATGGAGTTTTAACCACTGGGTCACCAGGGAAGTCCTAATCCTGTTTGTTTTTTGATAACTCCCTTTATACAGATGCTCTTAGAGGACCATTCCTTAGATAAATAGCTAAAATCTCTTCTCTTTATATTGATCAGTGAGCATTAGTTCCCTGTAAACAGTAAGGAATCTGCCTGCAATGTGGGAGACCCAGATTTGATCCCTGGGTCAGGAAGATCCCCTGGAGAAGGGAATGGCAACCCACTCCAATTTATTCTTGCCTGGAGAATCCCATTGACAGAGGGGCTACAGACTATGGGATTACAAAGAGTTAGGCATGACTGAACAACTTGCACTCACTCATTCAACCTACTCTAAAACTTGGAGGATGTATCGGATGTATAGCGACTTCTATGAGCACTCCTGATGAAGTTCGTCTCTTTTGACTTTAGGTGACAGCAGAAGCACCGTTCCCTCCTCCCACCTCTCCATTTGGATTAAGAAGACAGGACGTGTAACAGAGCACCCACCCTCCCCAAATCCTTCTTGTGAAATTCCTGACATTTCCAACATCCTTTACTCATTTGATGTTCATGAGTTTCCCTATTGATTCTTTGAATCTACTTTGAGATGTTTGCTTTATAGACTCTCACTATACACTTTGGTATCAATCATCATTTACATTGTGGCTCCTGAGTTGAAACTTCTAAATAATATCTTATTCACTCACTCATTTGTTTATTCACTTATTCATTCATTTGGTCATACTTTCAACAAATATTGATTATTTACTATGTGCTAAGCATCACATTGACTCTGAAGTTAGACTAAAGAGGAAGAACATCCTTCCTGCTTGGTTTCCAGAGAGAGGAGACCAATAACCAGATTATATAGAAGTTATATTGCATATTAGAAAGTGGTAAGTAAATGCAGAAAAATAAAGCAGGGAAGAACAATAGGAGGTAGGTGAGGATATGAAGACAATTTTAAACATAGTGGTCAGGGAAGGTCTCACTGAAGCATCTCATCTGAAAGAAGACCTCTATGTAGAGTGTTCCAGATAGATGTAATGAGGTGGATGAACAGTTGGTCAGTTAGAAGCACATAGAGAGGCTGATGGCTGGAACAGCATGATGGATGGGCTGAGTAGCAGGGAAAAAATCATGGAATAATTGAAGAGCTAGAGTACAGTGGTAGTTGACCACTATACCTTTTCCTCCCCTGAGTAACAAAAGAAATCATTGAGAAGATTAGACTAGAGCAATGAGTGTTGATTCAAAGTCTTAAAATAATCTTTCCACCTTTGTATAAAAATAGATAGTAAGGAAGATAAATATGGAAGCAAAGAGACTAGTTGGAAAGCCATTACAATATATTGCAGGTAAGAGATGGTGGTAGATTGGATCAGAGAAGTAGCAGGTCAAGTGGTAAAACAGAAGGGTCAGGTTAGGGATATATTTTGAAAATAAAAGCAAGAGAATTGGCTGACAGATTTGATGTGGGGTTGCGAGAAAGAGAGCAGATAAAGCCAGTGGCAAGATTTTTGGTCCAAGCAACTGGAAGAATTACAATTCATTGACACAAGGGGGGTGTAGTTGGCAGGAACTTTAAAATGCTAGTGGGCAAGGCCAGGGGTTCATTTTTCATTTTTGCACATGTTGAAGTTAATTTACTTAATAGATATCCTATTGGAGCTGTTGATTTAGATACATGAATTTGGAGTTCAGAAGCTTAGCAGAGAGGTCTAGACTCAAGACATTAATTAGAGAGCTATCAGAGTATGCATGACAGAATTGGGTTGCCAAGGGAGGGGCTGTAAGTAGAGAAGAGAAGGGGTTTAGGGATTAAGCCAAAGGCCAGAACTGTGAGAAGGAACCAGCGAACTGACGGTAAGAGCAACTGATGATAGGAAAACAAGAAAAATGGAGTCCAGGAAGCCAACAAGAAAATGTTCAAGGACGAGGGGATAATCACCTGGGTCAAATGTTCTAGAAGGTATAATTAGATCAACAGTGAATTTTGATCATTGAGTTGAACAACCTGGTGACCTTGACATGAGTACTTTCAGTGAATGGGTGAAAACCTGTTTGGATTAAATAAACTAGAAAATGGGGAAAATAAGATGTTTCAGGTAGTGATCACTCAATACCAGTTTTGCTATAAATTAGAACAGAGGAATCAGGTAGCAGATGGACAGAGAACAGGAACCAAGAGTAGGTTTTTAGAAAGTTTGGGGTGTGTATTAATATGTTGATGGCAATCATTTGGTAAAGAGAGAAAAACTGATCCAGGCAAGAGAGATGGCATTTTTGCTGGAGCCGTGTCTTTGTGCAGAAGAGATAGGATGTAATTTAGTGTCTAAAAGGTGAAGGTCCCTGAAGATAAACTACAGAATGAGAGAATTTAAGAAAGAGAATGCAAGAAACAGTGAGGCTAGAATTTGGGAAGGATCATATAAATTTAACCTGATAGAGTAATATGGTATGATAGGCTTGCCTTCTTTTATTTCTTCCTCAGCTTTTTCTGATCACACACACACATATACACACACCCTTTACTTGTTTTTTACTCCTGGATTTCAATCGCTGTCAACAGCAGTACAATCTGATTTATACATGCTCTAACTGCCTGCTTCCTATTAATTTATTCAAGAGATATTTATGGAGTATCTTTTATGCCCAGGTACTGTTCTGGGCACTGGTGATTTAGCAGTTGAACAGGATGGTTAAAGTCCCTCATCTGATAGATGCATCCATTCTAGTGTGTGTTGACGGGAGAGGAGTAGAAATAATAAATATGTAAGTAAATAATATGCAGACTTGGCATATTAACAGCAGGGTATCCAAATTTTAATATTTCTATTTATGAATCATGCAGAATCATGTACCTGAGCTTGAAATATATGTGATCACACTGCTTAGGAGGAACCTTAAAGGTGCGTGACATAAATTATTGCGTTCGTTTCATTAGAAGGAAATCTGAGACAGAGATGGTGACCATAAATTGTATAAAGTCAAATTGAAGTAGGTAGGGAACATAGCAACTACTATTAAGCCAAATCAATATTTAATTTCAATTTAAAGGATATTTTAATCCTCACTAACAGTCAGAAACTTGAGCAAACCCTTTCAATTATCCAACTTCCTAAACTATGTAAAAACCCTAATCATATATATCAACCCCATTTCTTTTTGGCCTAATTGTTGGTAATCCTTTGATGTTTTTTAAAGATTTCACTCTTTTTGTCCTACTTTTTAACTATATATTGATTATACATAGGTCAAATCTAAATCCTGTGACTACTTTGCTCTCTTTTACAGACAAAAATGTGACAGAGATGTGAAAGTTCCTCAGATTAGAAATAGATCTGGGGTACAGTGACTTCTAGGAATCATCTGCCTTGGTGTGGCAAGAGTGTTTTAGGATCAGATCACTGAGTTTGAAAGAGAGACCACTGTTTCCTGTTATTTCTTCAAACTAAGAGCCTTTAGCAGAACTGATCCTAAAGTACTCCCATGTGAGATTACAGTAGTGGACAATAAGGTTTTTTGTTTTTGTTTTTTTTTTTTTGGCCTTGCCATGTGACTGACGGGATCTTAGCTCCCCAACCAGGGATTGAACTCAGGCTGATGGCTTTTTAAGCACTGAGTCCTAATCATTGGACCACCAGGAATTTCCTGGACAGTAGGTTTTTAAAACTCACTTCTCTTGTTAACTGATTCTGTCTTCACACCCTAAACCGCTCCAGGAACATGAGCCATGGTGGTTCTATTTCACCTGCAAAACCTTTGTTCTTACATCTTCTTCTCTACTTATCTTCCTTATTCAAACATTTGGCAGAAAAAGTGGTCTCCCTCACTGAATTTTGTCTTTTCTCTGCTCCAAGCATCAAGGCTCAGTTAAGACTTGGCCTATTCCCTGCAGTATGGGCCCTTTACTAATTCCTGGAAACACAGTTTCTCAAATCAGTTCCTTTTGTTTAAGGCAACTGGAAGCTTGAGATCCCGTGATGGTTATGTGTAAACACATATTATATTTCCAGAAAAAATTATTTTTTAGCATTCAGTTTGTTTTTCTAGCTATAGATTTTTCTGAGTTAAAACTCTGTTTTCACAATTTCCAAAGTAAAGATACAGAATATAGGGAGAGGATCACACTACCTAAACACACACATCTAGGGGAAGGCAAAAGCAGACACACACACACACTGATCTGGTCAGAATCTCAGCAGGTAATGTCTAGTATTCTCGACCATTTTTACACATTGTTTTAAAAGTAAATCATAAGAAAAGCTGGGCTAAATGTTACTGAATTAATACCAGATGAGGATTTCTTATACATTCCTAAAAAGACAACCTTTTTCAGATAAGGCTCCAAATCTCCTTTGTTTCTCAGGAGAAAAATATGCCATTTGCCAAATTCCACTATACACACATTCACATAGGTTTATTTACCACATTGTTCTACTAAATGTCTAAGATGGTATATAACAGCTACATCAAATAAAAAGACATGGCAGAAAGTAGAAGATGAAAGAGGGAAAGCAACGAACAAAACATCAGTCAAGGGACACATGAAGTAGAAATAGGAAGGAAGCTCAGACAGCAATATCCACCAGCATCCTTTTCACTAAAGGTGGACACAAAAACAGTGCCACTTTCCCTGGTGGCTCAGATGGTAAAGAATCGGCCTGCGATGCGGGACACTTGGATTTGATCCCTGCGTCTAGAAGATCCCCTCGAGAAGGGAATGGCAACCCACTCCTGTATTCTTGTCTAGAGAGTGCTAAGGACAGAGGAGCCTTGTGGGCTACAGTCCATGTGGGGGTAAAGAGTCAGACATGACTGAATTATTAACACTTACAGTCCTCCATAAAGAGAACGCCTTTCTTATACTATGGTTTATACTATTGATAGTTAAACAAAAATAAAGCAAAAGAACAATCACTGATACTGAAAATGGATTTCTTTTTTTTCTGGGAATCATTGTAAGTGATTTAATATAACACAGAACTCCTTCTCAGCATTCTTACAGTGGATGCAATGATAGATCAGCTAGTTATTTCTTGAAATGCCTGCAAAGTAGGGCAATATATCACTTGTGCAGTTGTGTAGGAGCCCAAAATTGGGGAGGCGGGCACTAAGGAGTGGCCTCATACTTTCATTGGCATTAGGAACAATTGAATAGCTCATAATGTGCAGATACCCACACCCTACCTACCCAAGACATTCTTGCTCAAGAATGCTCAGAGGGAACCTTGAAATATGCATTTTCAACATGCATTTTAGGTCATTCCAGTGCTCAGGGCTGATGCACTGGGAAGACCCAGAGGGATGGGATGGAGAGGGAGGCGGGAGGGGGGATCGGGAAGGGGAACACATGTAAATCCATGGCTGATTCATGTCAATGTATGGCAAAAACCACTTGAGGAATGAAAATGGAACCCCTAAATAAACTACTTTGAAACAACTTAAAAAAAAAAGTCATTCCAATTAGGTCACATTTCAGAGCACCTATGTGATGATTTCAATTTTTTTAATATTAGGTAGATGATACTTTCATGATGAATGCACTGCTAAAGATACATGTAAGATAAGCTTCAGAAATCCCCAAGCTCTGTCTCTCAACTTGGAAAAAAAAAAAGCATTTCAGAATGCAAATTAATGAGAGTGTTGTTGGAGGGATAACCCTACATCTGATCTAATTATTTGTTTTAAATAAATCATTTGCAAATTTCACTCTTAGCTCTCATTACTAATAAACAGCTTTATACCACCCTTAGGGCAGAAAGTGAAGAAGAACTAAAGAGCCTCTTGATGAAATTGAAAGAGGACAGTGAAAATGTTGGCTTAAAGCTCAACATTCAGAAAACTAAGATCATGGCATCCAGTCCGATCACTTCATGGCAAATAGATGGAGAAAAAGTGGAAACAGTGGCAGACTTTATTTTTTTGGGCTCCAAAATCACTGTAGATGGTGACTGCAGCCATGAAATTAAAAGACACTTACTCCTTGGAAGAAAAGTTATGACTAATCTAGACTGCATATTAAAAAGCAGAGACATTACTTTGCCAACAAAGGTCTGTCTAGTCAAGACTATGGTTTTTCCAGTGGTCATGTATGGATGTGAGAATTGGACTATAAAGAAAGCTGAGCGCTTTTGAACTGTGCTTTTGAACTGTGGTGTTGGAGAAGACTCTTGAGAGTCCCCTAAACTGGAAGGATATCCAACCAGTCCATCCTAAAGGAAATCAGTCCTAAATATTTATTGGAAGGACTGATGTTGAAGCTGAAATGCCAGTACTTTGGCCACCTGATGCGAAGAGGTGACTCATTCGAAAAGACCCTGATGCTGGGAAAGATTGAAGGCGGAAGGAGAAGGGGACGGCAGAGGATGAGATGGTTGGATAGCATCACTGACTCAATAGGCATGAGTTTGAGTAAACTCCAGGCATTGGTGATGGACAGGGAGGGCTGGAGTGCTGCAGTCCATGGGGTTGCAAAGAGTTGGACACGACTGAGTGACTGAACTGAACTGAACTGAATATATTCCACAATTGACAGCAACATACATGCCATCCATGTACAAATCACCTGGAGAGGAATGTATGGACTGGTATCCTTCAGACAAGGCTTGACAAATATAATTTCTTTTGGCTTTTTAAAAATAGTATTGGGTGAGTTTAAGACTGAACTATCTGGCAGATACCTAGAGTGTAGCTGTGTGTGTTGGAGAAGGCAATGGCACCTCACTCCAGTACTCTTGCCTGGAAAATCTCATCAATGGGGAGGCCTGGTAGGCTGCAGTCCGTGGGGTCGCTAGGAGTCGGACACGACTGAGCGACTTCACTTTCACTTTTCACTTTCATGCATTGGAGAAGGAAATGGCAACCCACTCCAGTGTTCTTGCCTGGAGAATCCCAGGGGTGGGAGAGCCTGGTGGGCTGCCGTCTATGGGGTCGCATAGAGTTGGACACGACTGAAGCGACTTAGCAGCAGCAGCAGTAGCTGTGTGTGTGTGTGTGTGTGTGTGTGTGTGCCTGTTCAGTTGTTCAGTCATGCCCAACTCTTTGAAACTTCATGGACTGTAGCCATCAGGTTCCTCTGTCCATGGGATTTTCCAGGCAACAATACTGGAGAGGCTTTCCATTTCCTTCTCCAAGAGATCCTCTCAACCCAGGGATTGAACATACATCTCTCGCGTCCCCTGCATTGGCAGGCAGATTCTTTACCACTCAGCCACCTGTAGTACAATTAAATCTAAGCAATATGTTTTAAAAGCAGTCAAGCTGAGTGTAAGATTTTTACGTTTTGTAAATTGTGGGATTTACTAGGATACTCTGGGAGAGAGGGCTTTCCGTGTCTGCTTGCCAAGTCCAAGTTCTCCTTGGAATGTATTTTCAATCTGCATGCATAAAAAAGTTTAACCAAAGTTGTGACTCAAGCACCAAAGAACAATATCTGGAAGTCATTCAAAGGACAGTTCGGTTTGAGAAATGGTCTTTTCTGGTATCCCTTACAAGGAAAATTGTGGTAGCAGTGTTGTCTAGGTAATATGGCTTGTTTCAGACCCTTTGGTTCTCTAAGGGTTGCCTCTGTACCAGAGAATCAGCATCTGCTGGCAACTTGTTTCAAATCCAGATTCTCAGACCCACCCCAGATCTACTGAATCAGAATCCCTGAGGATGGATTCTCATTGGGCTTTCCTGGTGATTCTCATGCATGTTAAACTTTGCAAACCGGGCTGTCTAGCTTACTCAAATTTTAGAGACCAGGGAACAATCTACATAAAACAATAACTTTAGCTTTGGAAAATTGATTTGTACTTCCTCTTTCTGGTAACAGGAAAATGTTGGAACTGTATATGTAAATATATACAATTGACTCTAATTATGCTAATTGTTTCTACTTGATTTATTTCAAACTGTGCTTATTTGTGGGCTTCCCTAGTGGTTCAGACAGTAAAGAATCTGCCTATAATGCAGGAGACCCAGGTTCAATCCCTGGGTCTGGAAGAGCCCTGGGAGAAGGGGATGGCTACCCTATTCCAGTATTATTTTTAGGTACTTTTCTTATTCTTTATTTACTGGTTGCAAAATGGTGGCTATTGGGAAGAATTAATTTTAGGGGTCAATGCAGCAATTTAAAAAATAGATTTTAACACTTCCAGTAATTTTATTAATTTGAAAATGTCATGCCCAATTCTTTGCAGGTTTCCATAGCCCATTTTTTCCCTTTATTCAGAGATTTGTCCCTGCCTAGCCCTTAAATCAGAGAAGGCAATGGCACCCACTCCAGTACTCTTGCCTGGAAAATCCCATGGACAGAGGAGTCTGGTGGGCTGCAGTCCATGAGGTCACGAAGAGTGGGACATGACTGAGCGACTTCACTTTCACTTTTCACTTTCATGCAGTGGAGAAGGAAATGGCAACCCACTCCAGTGTTCTTGCCTGGAGAATCCCAGGGACGGGGGAGCCTGGTGGGCTGCTGTCTACGGGGTCTCACAGATTCGGACACGACTGAAGTGACTTAGCAGCAGTAGCAGCAGCCCCTAAATGCTGCAAGTTCAAAAAATATTAAAGAGTACTGTACTATTTTATTTCAGTTCAGTTCAGTCACTCAGTCGTGTCCGACTCTTTGTGACCCCATGAACCGCAGCATGCCAGGCCTCCCTGTCTATCACCAACTCCCGGAGTTTACCCTAACTCATGTCCATTGAGTCGGTGATGCCATCCCACCATCTCATCCTCTGTCATCCCCTTCTCCTCCTGCCCCCAATCTTTCCCAGTATCAGGGTCTTTTCAAATGAGTCAGCTCTTCGCATCAGGTGGCCAAAGTATTGGAGTTTTATTTAAAGAGTACTGTTTTTTCCAGCCTTATCTCTTACTATGCTCTTATACTCCTTTATTCTAGTGATTGTTCTTGTATTTTCCCAAATGCATCTTGTATATTTCTCCTCTTTTTTGTCTTTATTATATTCATCTTTACTAGAATTCACTTTTCATTCCTGTTTCACATCCTTCAGAGGCAGCTGAAATTCCATTTTTACCTTGAAGTCTTACCTGACAAACTGAGCCCAACTACTTTTTAAAACACCACCTAGGTGGCTCAGATGGTAAAGAATCTGCCTGCAATGTGGGAGTCCTAGGGTCAATTCCTGGGTTGGGAAAATCCCCTGGAGGAGGGCATGGCAACCCACTCCAGTATACTTGCCTGGAGAATCCAGATGGACAGAGGGGCCTGGTGGATGACTGTCCATGGGGTCACAGAGTCAGACACGACTGAATGACTAAGCACAGCACACATTATCAGGAAATGCCACTGCACAGATCGCAATCCGATGGGAGCTTTAAGCTCCTTCAAATACAGGAGCTGTATCTTCTACTTGCATTTACATGGTTCAGTGGACTGTCTTATACACAGTTGGTGCTGCAAACATTTTTGATTAATTTTCTTATTAACACAACCTATTACAGATTAAAAACCTCGTGCATATTAGGTACCAACTGCCTCTTTTTTATAATATTATTTTATTTTTGAATCACTTCTTTTTGTATTAGTTAGGGTAGTGA
The DNA here is from genome assembly GCF_019320065.1 of Cervus canadensis. Classification (NCBI taxonomy): domain Eukaryota; kingdom Metazoa; phylum Chordata; class Mammalia; order Artiodactyla; family Cervidae; genus Cervus; species Cervus canadensis. The sequence continues at coordinate 27,775,599 of NC_057416.1, forward strand.
CTTTGTGTATACATGTGTGTGTGTACACTAAGTTGGCTTCAGTCGTATCTGACTCTTTGAGACCCCATGGATGCAGCCCTCCATCCTGGGCTTTTCCAGGATACAGTGGATTGCCATTTCCTCCTTCAGGGTCTTCCTAACCCAGGTATTGAACCCAGATCTCTGGCATTTGAAGCAGATTCTTTACTGTCTGTGCCACCAGGGAAGCCCATATGTATGCATATATACATATCTTATATTTTAGGCTATGTTGTATGGCAAGTGGAATCTTAGTTCCCCGACCAAGAATTGAACCCATGCCTGCTGCACTGGAAACTTGGAGTCTTAACCACTGGACCTCCAGGGAAGTCCCTCTTTTAATACTGAATCATCTGACCAACTGGACTGTGATGAGACCACACACCTTTTACTAGAGGGGCTTCCAGTAGTGGGTACTATTCACTGCTTAGTGAATAATGACATGTATGGTGGATAATACCACGTATTTTAACTGGAGTGGCCAATATTAATGCTCTCTTTCTGCCTATAACTGACCCAGTTGTAATAAACCTATTATCTCATAGTCAATACTTCTGTGAATTATTTAACTACTAGGAACACACGTACTGGTCACAGAGGAATTTGTCCACTTCTGTATATGTGAAAATATCCTCTATTTGTAAATACTTTCTCTTTGATAAAACGCTTTCTCTTATGTTATTGCATTCATTAGGGAAACAATACGAGGTATATATTATTATTTCCATTGCTCAGTTATAAGCTCAACAAGTTTGAGCGGTTTGCCTTCCTGTGACCCCAAAGGTCATGCTCTTTTCTGTGTCACTTGCCTCCTCTGACTTTCCTGAGTTGATAAAACTTTGTCTTCAGTTCACTGTTAGAGGCTGCTAGCCAGCAAAGCTTTAGTTCCTAAAGCTCAAACCACATTTCATTCAACTGAAGAGTGTGCTTTTTAATTCCTTGGAATGATTGATTTAAAAAATTATAAATCAAACTCACCATTCCATTTGGCCAAAAAATTGTTAAAAAAAACACAAAACTTAGGTAATATGCAAGCTTTGTCAGGGACACTCTCATAAAGGAAGTCAATGAAAACCCCAAGACACCTTTAATGTTTTCACTGTAGAAAAGGTCATCTGATGAATATGAGTCTTTGATGATGACTTAGTTGTTGTATGAAAGGCAGAAAAGCAGTGATTTATAATAAAGAGTTCACAAAGGATACTCTGGGAAGCGTTAAGCATCCAATGTTCAGAAATCAGCCACCCTGAAATCTCCCGCGCAGGGATTACTAAACTCATTTCACATGTTTGTAACCTAATTAGGTCTTCAGAGAGAGTCTCCTGAGGCCAAAGACTAACAAGATGTCAACCCCTAGTACTGCTTTATTCACATTAAAAAAGGGCTTTCAGTCCTTCAGGAATAACAGTTTCATTAAACGAAGCAAATTCCAGGGAAAACCAATCAGGTTGTAAAGAATTTACATCCTTCCGTTTATAAATGATCTTCCTGACTCTCTCTTTTTTAATCTTCCTAAAAGTTGGTTGGTTTTTTAATCTTCTTTAAACTGTCACTTTCCTTCCTTTCTCCCATTTTGCCCAAGTACAGTCATTTTGATATATTTGCAGCAGCCAAGCACCCATTGCCAAAGACATATGCTCTAAACATTTTCATCAGATTCCATGTAGCTACAGAACGTAGAGAGACATTTTTCAGTGGTGCTGGGTACTGGCTTGGGGATTCAAAAACACCCCTTGAGGCATGAAATCCTCTGTGTTAAACCTAAAATAGTAATGTTCATCTCAATCATCTAGATGATAGCTGTAGAAATGTCCTATGGGTTAGATTTTTATCACCAATGACACTTCTCTACCCATGCCTGCTTGAGGTTTAAACCTTCTTAATGTGTTTTTCTTTAGCAAGCAACCAGTCTAAACCACCTGCTGTTTCTATGAAACAGAGCAAAAATGTGGCTTGATGAAACTTAATGGCTGATCCTTGTTTAGATATAATCTTCTCAATCAAGTTATTCCAGCGGGCACACCTGGTTTATGTTACAACTGCTTCTCTGGAGTGGAAAGGAGCGGGTGAATAATATGGCAGAACCAGAGGCCAACTGAAGCCTTAAGGTCGGGTAAGAGAGCTCCTGATGGCTATGGACGGCCGTATGGTAGGAAACAATGATGGAGAAACCTCTGGCCACAAGATGCCATCCCCAAATTCATTCAAGTTGGCCGATTGCCCATAAGGCTCTCTGCTGCTGCTGCTAAGTCACTTCAGTCGTGTCCGAATCTGTGCGACCCCGTAGATGGCAGCCCACCAGGCTCCCCCGTCCCTGGGATTCTCCAGGCAAGAACACTGGAGTGGGTTGCCACTTCCTTCTCCAATGCATGAAAGGGAAAAGTGAAAGTGAAGTCGCTCAGTCGTGTCTGACTCCTAGCAACCCCATGGACCGCAGCCCACCAGGCTCCTCCATCCATGGGATTCTCCAGGCAAGAGTACTGGAGTGGGTGCTATTGCCTTCTCTGATAAGGCTCTCAGGAAGAAGCAAAACAAAGTGACAGAGTGCAAATCCAATATATTTTAAAATAAAAGAGCAGAGTTGTAAACAATTACCGGCAGGATCAAGCACTGTTCAAGTTACATATTTGTGTGTATAATTCCTCCTAATGGCACCAAGTTCAATGTCATATGAAGTATATCCTAGAGGGAATCCTGTGAGACTAAGCCTTTTTAATGACTGAATAATCCTTATGATCATCATGGTGACCTATAATGCTAAACCCTTTCTTTTTCTTGTGCCTTCCTATATTAAATACAGTTTTATGAGGATTTTTCACCTTTAATATATCAGTTATTTTACAGCCGCACTTAATAAAAGAACTGGGTACTTTCTACAAGGCATGGCTCGAGGCTGATTTTTTGATACCCCTGTAATCATAAATGAAGGGTTGCCCGTGGTCCAGATGACATATAAAATGGGGGACACAAAAATTTTATTCTGTTAGACCTCAGGGTTGCCTCTCTATCACTTTGGTATTTCCTTTGACTATTTATTCTCAAGGATGCTTTAGGTATATGAATAGCATCTACTGGTCAAATGCAACTTGTTTATCAAAACACCCATGTAGTTGAGTTTCATGAAATGTGTGCTGTTTTCTCATCAAAACCATGGTCTTGTCATTAGAACCTTCATAAATCATACTCCAAGAACAGCTCCTTAACTGCCTACTGTTTTCTTTTCAAATACCTGTTGTTAATCTTCCTGACAGTTCTGACAGTCGTGTGCCTGCAGCTTTGAATTCCACATGTTGTAAGCAGCTTAAAACTTCAAGCCAAAGGAAAAAGAATATACATCCGTGGTAGAGACCCTAGATTCTTCTGTGCTGTGTTGCCATGGGCAGGCTAAGTTCAAAGAGGAGGTTTTTCTCAGGGTCTAAAATTTGTTCATCAGCCACAGGAAGACACAGTACTGGTCATTTTCATCACCAATGATAATAATAGCAGAATCTGCCATTTTAAAAGGATCATACATTTTTACATGTATTTATTGTGACACTTAGAATAGTTATATATAAGGTGACTCATTATCTAAGGTGTAACAGATGATGGACCTTATATCCAAGATGTTGGGATGCCCTCCAGGTAGAGTGAGGGAGTGGAAGAACTTGAAGTCATGCCTAGACGTTATTTAAAGCATGTCTTGGGCATCCCTGGTGGTCCAGTGGTTGAGAATCCACCTGCCAATACAGGGGAAGTGGGTTCAATCCTTGGTCTGGGAAGATCCCACATGCCTGCGGAGCAATAAAGTCTGTGTGCCAAAACTACTGAGCGCATATGCCACAAATGCTGAAGCCCGCTCTCCCTAGAGTCTGTGCTCCCCAACAAGAGATGACACCTCAATGAGAAACCCACCCATTGCAACTAGAGAGTAACCTCCACTCTCTACGACTAGAGAAAGCCTGAGAGCATCAAAGAAGACCCAGCCCAGGAAATAATAAATCCTTTTTACAGAAAAAAAGCTTGTCTTACTTCCATTTTGCTAAGCTGACCTTCATCCAATCTGCCCTTTCTAACTTAGAAGGACATATAACCCTTATTTCACTCTCATTAATTAAAGGAGTCAGTCTGGATTGTAATACCAATCAGAACAGTTCTCCAGAGGCCAGAGATTAAGATGGGCTTAATCACAAAGTTGGCACCTGCTTGTCACTGTAGACATTCCTCATACAAGGACATTGTCAGAGGTAAATTCTGAGTTCTGGGTGTGGCAGGCAGAACTTCTTCAAACATAACGCTTGGGTCGAGCTCCCTTTGTCCTCAGTCACTCCTGATGACATACACAAAAGGAGGATAATCCCAGCCTTCACCTGGAGCCCCAGTCCCTATGGAGCATCATGTTCTGGGCATGCTGTCCTGGGTACCATCTTGGCTGAGTCATACCAGTGTATGTTACATTTTAACTTCACCTGCATTTGGCTTAAAGCTCAACAACTCAGAAAACTAAGATCATGGCATACAGTCCCATCACTTCATGGCAAAAAGAAGGGGAAACAGTGGAAACAGTGTCAGATTTTATTTTTCTGGGCTCCAAAATCACCGCAGATGGTGATTGCAGCCATGAAATTAAAAGACACTCGCTCCTTGGAAGGAAAGTTATGACCAACCTAGACAGCATATTAAAAAGCAGAGACATTTCTTTGTCAACAAAGGTCCGTTTAGTCAAGGCTATGGTTTATCCACTGGTCATGTATGGATGTGAGAGTTGGACTATATAGAAAGCTGCTATAAAGAGCGCCAAAGAATTGATGCTTTTGAACTGTGGTGTTGGAGAAGACTCTTCAAAGTCCCTTGGACTGCAAGGAGATCCAACCAATCCATCCTAAAGGAGATCAGTCCTGGGTGTTCATTGGAAGGACTGATGCTGAAGCTGAAACTCCAATACTTTGGCCACCTGATGCGAAGAGCTGACTCACTGAAAAAGACCCTGATGCTGGGAAAGATTGAGGGTAGGAGGAGAAGGGGATGACAGAGGATGAGATGGTTGGATGAAATCACCGACTCGATGGACATGAGTTTGAGTAGACTCCGGGAGTTGGTGATGAACAGGGAGGCCTAGCGTACTGCGGTTCATGGGGTCTCAAAGAGTTTGACACGACTGAACGACTGAACTGAACATTTGGAAAATGGGGCTTCCCTAGGTGGCTCAGCAGTAAAGAACCCACCTGCCAAAGAAAGGAGATGTGGGTTCCACCCCTGGGTTGTGAATACCCCCTGGAGAAGGAAACACAACCCACTCCAGTCTTCTTGCTTGGGAAATCCCTTGGAGAGAGGAGCCTGGTGGGCTACAGTCCATAGGCTCACAAAGAGTCAGACATGGCTTAGCAACTGAGCATGCATGCATGCATATTTGGAAACTAGGGTATTTTAACACTTTCACATACTTAGCTTGACTGAGAAGTCTTCCTCCCCATAAGCCATCCAAGCTTCCAAAGAAATACTGGAAAGCAAGGCTATCATGGGCATGACAAAGGGCTTAAACGTAGGTGTGTGGGATATAAAAATTATAAAGGACATTTGTACATTTATAGCTTCCTCATTTTATAAGAGAACTCAATCCCCCAAACAGTGACAAATATATGATAAAGCCCTTGGCAAGGACAAAGTCCTTAGTTGGCCTTCAAGGCCCTTTAGAGTCATGGCTGACTTTCCCTATACCCTCCCCTTCCAGTGCTTCAGACTCACCATATTTCCTGAACACACCTCACATGTGCTTGGCTGCCCAATAACACTCTTTCCCCAGAGAGCTGCTGGTGCTCTCATTTTATCCAGTTCTTAAATAAAATACTCTTCCTTTGGGATGCCATGTTGGGCCAGCCTCTCAAAAATAGCATCCTCGCACTTCTCTGCCCCTGTGACTTTATGATTTAAAGAAATGAATATTTAGCTTTAATCCATGCTTCCTGGTTCACAGCTCTTCACACCTTTGGCGTGTCCTGAGCCATAAAAGTAGTGGGAGCATCTTTTCTTATAATATTTGGGTTCTTGTCCTCAGTTCCTGAGATCATTTCAGAGCCATAAAAGGTAAAATCGGTGTCATTCTATTCATAACAAGTCCCTTTCCACCACAACTGAATTTTGTTAATCAGGTGACTTTCAGAACTCTCCTAAAAATGGCAGGGCAGGACTGGTCACCATGGGAACCATCCTTGAAAAGAGAGTTGGAACTTTCAACCCAGCATTCACAGTGCCTGACATATAGAAAGAACTCAATACATGTTAACTTCATTGAAGATACTAATAGCAACCGTGTCATACTAAGTGAAGTAAGACGGACAAAGACAAATATGCGATATCACTTATATGTGGAATCTAAAAAAATAATGCAAATGGACATATTTACAAAACAGAAAAACGGACTCATAGAGAACAAGCTTATGGTCACTAAAGGGAAAGCAGAATGGAGGGATAAATTAGGAACATGAGATGAACAAAAACTACTGCGTATAAAATAGATAAACAACAGGAATTTACTGTATAGCTGTTGTTATTTTAGTCTCTGAGTTGTGTCTGGACTGTAGCCCACCAGGTTCCTCTGTCCATGGGATTCTCCAGGCAAGAATACTGGAGTGGGTTGCTATTTCCTTCTTCAGGGGATCTTCCTGACCAGGGCCCAAACTTGTATCTCCTGGATTGGCAGGCAGATTCTTTACCACTGAGCCACCCAAGGGAAGTCCTTTGCCGTAATAGCACAGGGAACTATATCCAATATCTTGTAATAACCTATAATGGAAAAGAATCTGAAAAAAAATTTGTACATAAAACTGAATCACTTTGCTGTATACCTGAAACTAACAAAATATTGTAAATCAACTATACTTCAATAAAAATAAATAAATAGCCATGTTAGCTCACTCTATTTGCCAAGTCCTGTGAATGCCAAGGATGTCGCTGTGATGATGGAGGTGATCTAGGCTTCTCAGTTCCCAGACCAGAGCTTTTGGACCACTCCATGTTTTCTCCAGCATAGCCGAGGCAACTTTGCTCTGGTTCCTTGAGTGTACAGTGAGTCTCATGTCTTTCCAGGTTCTTATACATCCAACTAGTTAGGAACTTTCCGTTGGTGGAAGGGACTTGAGTCCAGCGCTGATCTCCTCTCTTTGTCTCAGGGTCCCTCTAGACGATGTGGTCCGCAAAAAAGGCAGAATGTATCAGGGATGTATATCCTAAAAGAGGATGCAATAGGGTTTCAAGAATGAGCCAAAAGGGCATGATTTTTTTTAACCCTTCTTAATGTATATTCTTTAAAAAGTGCTGGCCCACAATAAGCAGGTGTTTCTGGAATGAATGAGTGAATGAAAAGAGCAATCTAGATATATTATTTGTATATGTGTCAGAGAGCACAAGGACATAAGGGAAAAGCAGAAATGGATAAAAATGGTTCTCTCTGGGAGCATAACTCAGAAGGAGGAAGGATAGTAGCAGTGGATGGTTGATTTTTCATTAGGTGAATCTACATTATGGTTTAATTTTTCAAACTGTATTCATATATTACTTTGCACAAAAACACAAAAGTTGTTATAAAAATGTTTAGGAAGAGACATTTGATCAGTGACATGTCTGTGAGCTCCTTCCATTCTGTGAACTTATTGCCTATACTGATCCCAGTAGCAAGTCCTGAGACTCAGATACACTTATTATCTGATAGAATCTCTTTATATCTGGTAACCACCATCCTGGGGGTGAGGAAGAGTTGTTCTGTGAATCAAACTACAGGAGGTCATACAGAAGTACATGTCCTGGTTGATTTATTTGGGGAAATGGACAATTTTCACTTTTCTTTCCCCCACATTGAGTGGCTTGTAGGATCTTAGTTCCCCAACCAGGATGGAACCCACACCCACAGCAGTGAAAGCTGCTAACTACTGGCCTGCCTTAGAAGTCCCCACATGGACTATTTTCAAGCACGGATAATTACAATGAAATTAGGTGAGAGAAAAAGAGATTGTTCACCTGGCGTAATGCCCAAACATTTTATAAATATTTGTGGACCTAAGGAATCAATGAGCCAAACCAGCTTTTATAAACATTTCCCTTTTGTGATGTCAGAAAAATCTCACTGTATGCCAAAGAATTTTCTAGAAGTGCCTGTACATCTTTTTGATTAAATTGGATCAACAGATCAACTGGCATAATGGGAGGTTTATTGACTCAGATCGATACAGAGTAATTATTATATCTACATTATATTTGAGAGCTAGCTGAAGGCTATTGACTAGTAAACTCTGTTCTCTGATTTGTGTAGGTGGTGAGAGCTAGGAGGAAGGGGATGTAAGAGCCCAGTCATCACATGTCCAAGCTGTGGTCGGGCTAGCAGACTGATTGGGAGGGCACAGGGGGCAGGCAGTATCTCAATAACCTATGTGGGAAAGGAATTTGCCAAAGAGCAGATACAGGAATCTGTATAACTGAATCACTTTTCTGTATACCGGGAACTAACACAGCCTTGTTAATCAACTGTACTCCAATAGAAAATAAAATTAGGGAGTTTGGGATGGACATGTACACACTGCTGTATTTAAAATGGATTCCCACCAAAAGCCTACTGTATAGCACAGGAAACTCTGCTCAAAGTTATGTGGCAGCCTGGATGGGAGGGGATTTCGGGGGAGAATGGATACATGTATATGTATGGCTGAGTCCCTTTGGGGTTCATCTGAAACTATCACGATATTGTTAATTGGCCATACTCCAATACAAAATAAAAAGTTAAAAAAAATAAAAATAAAGTTAGTCCTCCCAAAAAGAGCATCAGAGAGCTCTGCTCTATCCCCTCTACCCCCAGAAACCCAACCTGGCCATGGGCTGGGACTCTGCTCATTCCCTACGTAGAATTTGAAAATACTAAACACTCTCCCTACTCCACCTACCCGGTCATCTGGGAGCCTCTGCTTTGGAGGGTGAGGGAGGGTCAAGACATGCATATTCAAATTTTTCTGTTTTCATTGAATCTTCCCTGATTAATATCTCTCAGAAACCTATGATTATCATCATTCGCTTACAAAATGCAAATACACTCTGTGTTCCCCGCAAACATTTTGGGATAAACACAACCAAACTGCCAGAAGGTTTTATTTCCCCAAAGCGCCCCTTGCATGTAAAATATGGCTCTCTCCCAGTTCCATTTGTTAAGCTCTCCTTCTCTTTCTAACCTATAATCTGTCTTCACCGGAAGCAGGAACCTGATGGGTTTTATGGGGCTCAAACAATGGGAATAGCATCCCTTCATTGTCTCCTCCCCTGTCCTGGCCTGCGAAATGTCCACTGACATAAGCTGGCAGTCCAATAAAAATGAAAATCCTATTCAATATTCCATTCACTCTTGTACATATGCCGTATTGGCATTTTGCATGTTAATATCTGACACTGTTTTTTAATTTGTTCTAAACTGCCAGCTCATTTGCATCATCTCTCTGTGATCTCCCACCTGTGCAGCAATTTGCAGGGAAAACATAACCATTTATGTACCTACTGAAACTTGACTCAGTAACAGAACCTCATCCAGGGAGACCTCATCTTGTTTTCTAAACATTCTCCACTTGGGCTTTGAACTGGGTTCTTAATACGCATACCTGCAGCCCCAGTCATTGTTTCTTAAAACGAAGTGAAGCTTTCAGATGCTCACGCTTTAGGACTAAGCTGAACAGCTTGATGGCATCCACACGGTAGTATATTGGGTTTTGTGTTGTCAGGACCACACGACCTCAGTGTCTGTGCAGCCTGGACTGGATGGTGGGATGAGGGGTTACAGAGATTGTAAAACAGGTGCATGTCAACAGTTTTTTCTTTTTTAATGAATTAATTTGGCTGTGCTGGTGTTAGTTGTGGCACATGGGATCTTCAGTCTTACTTACGGCATGCGGGATCTTTTTTTTTTTAATTTGCGCATAATTGCTTTATAATGTTGTGTTGGTTTCTTCCGTACGACAAAGCAAATCAGCAATAATTGTGTGTATATCCCCTCCCCGTTTGGCCTCCCTTCCCCTCCCATCTCAGCCTCTACGTTGTCACAGAGTGCCAGGTTGACCTCCCTGTATCATAGAGCAGCTTCCCACTAGCTATTTTACACACGATAGTGTATATATGTCAGTGCTATGGAATCTAGAAAAATAGTACTGATGGTACATATATACAATGGAATATTACTCAGCCATTAAAAAGAATACATTTGAATCAGTTCTAATGAGATGGATGAAACTGGAGCCCATTATACAGAGTGAAGTAAGCCAGAAAGATAAACATCAATACAGTATACTGACGAATATATATGGAATTTAAAAAGATGGTAACGATAACCCTGTATGCAAGACAGAAAAAGAGACACAGATGTATAGAACAGACTTTTGGACTCTATGAGAGAAGGTGAGGGTGGGATGATCTGAGAGAACAGCATCAAAACATGTATATTATCAAGTGTGAAACAGATCACCAGCCCAGGTTGGATGCATGAGACAAGTGCTCGGGGCTGGTGCACTGGGATGACCCAGAGGGATGGGATGGGGAGGGAGGTGGGAGGGGGGTTCAGGATGGGGAACACGTGTAAATCCATGGCTGATTCATGTCAATGTATGGCAAAAACCGCTACAATATTGTAAAGTAATCATCCTCCAACTAATAAAAATAAATGAAAAAAAAAGTACTGATGAACCTACTTGCAGGGAAGGAGTGGACCTCCAGGATCTTTAGCTGCACCATGTGGAATCTAGTTGCCTGATCAGGGGTCAAACCTGTGCCCCCTACATTGGGAGTGCGGAGTCTTAGCCATTGGACCACAAGGAAGTCCCACATTTCAACAGTTTTAACAGCAAGGAGATACCACTGTTAGGCAACTTGGGGAGTTTTTTAAAAAGCTATTTATTAGTTCTCATAAGCTAAGAATTCATAACCTAGAAAGGAAACAGTGTCCTATTCTATCTTCTGTATTATAAAGTGAACATCTCAAAGGATTGAGCTTTGCCTTATTTTCCCCAAATTAATTGAGCTTAGCATGTGGAATCTGGAAGAGGAAGATGCTGATTCCAATGAATTGAATTCAGGTAGAAAAAATCTCTTGTTCAAGATCTGTGTACTGGCAGTAGATAAGCATATTATTTGTTAAATCATATTGCTGCTTATTATCTGTCTCTTCCTGATAAAAAGATAAGCTCCATGACAACATGTATTTTTATCTGTTATTCTGCTAACTGATGGATCTTAAATGTCTAGAACATGGACTGGTACAGTGTAAACACTCAATGAATACTTTATGAATGACTGTATGGACAATGGTCTCTGCTCCCTTTATGAATCTGAGTAATCATGGGAATCTTCCTGTGAAGTGGTTCCTAATCTTTGAAATTTCATAGGTCAAATGCATTTAAAAACAAAAGAAAGTGAAAGTTGCTCAGTCATGTCTGACTCTTTGAGACCACATGGACTATACAGTTCATGGAATTCTCCAGGCCAGAATACTGGAGTGGGTAGCCTTTCCCTTCTCCAGGAGATCTTCCCAACCCAGGGATTGAACCCAGGTCTCCCTCATTGCAGGCAGATTCTTTACCAGCTGAGCCACAGGGGGTGCCCAAGAATACTGGATTGGGTAGCCTATCCTTTCTCCGTGGGATCTTCCCAACCCAGGAATCAAATTGGGGTCTCCTGCATTGCAGGCGGATTCTTTACCAACTGAGCTATCAGGAAAGCCCAAAAACAAAAGAGAAAAGGAAAAAATATAGGACTGCTAGAACCAGTGCTGCCATTTTGTAATTGTTAAATATGGACTTTGAAAAATAACAATGAATATCCTGGAAGCTCCTCCTTGCTCCTCTGCACTATTCATAACACTGCCTTTTTTGTGGTTTCTACACAGCTCAGTGGTCCATGATCTACATCTTATAACACCCAGTTTCTCCAAGCATGGTCAACAATAGCAAAATCAACTGGGAACTTGTAAGAAATGCAGATTCAGGTTGAAAAGATTTTCTTAATAAGAGAAAGGACTTTTCAATGCAGAAGTAAGAAAAAAGGAAGTAATCTAAAATAATTGTTAGCCTTTTCTCAGAAACGACTGATACAAACTTAAGTCATGAACCAGCATCTGTCTGCTGGCAAATTTTCAAGAGCTCTGAGCGTAAAAAACCACAGCTACAAGCGCTTCTGAATTGACATGACTTCTACGATAATGGGCCAGTCCTAAGGACATGCTGGATTCCAAACTAGACAACTTAAGTGATTACAGAAGCAGAGCCTTAAAGGGAATTTGAAAGATCATCTGGTCCAATCACTCAGGCCAGGGAAACTCTAAATCATCCAATTTTGTTGCATGGCTCCCAGCTGATTTGATCCCTCTTGAGTGTCCCGATGCTTCCAGTGCTTCAAGGAAATGCTCACCAGCCAGTTGGTGTGGCTGTGGACACTTCCCATCATCTCCATCCCACGCCCCACCTAAGCCTGACAAAGAGAACGGAACTCGGAGAACAGCTTCCGGCTGTTTTTCTCTCATTGTTGACATTTTCAACAGATATTTGTTTCCTCAACTTCTTTAGATAATAATGAAAATAATCTGGTAGTAATTTACGAGCATAAAATACTCTCTGTCAGCTAAGTGAGGAGGATTTGCATCTGTAAATACATATCTTTGTATATAAAGATGGGCTTCCCTGGTAGCTCAGCTGGTAAAGAATCTGCCTGCAAGGCAGGAGACCCCAGTTTGATCCCTGGGTTGGGAAAATCCCCTGGAGGAGGGCATGGCAACCCACTCCAGTTATTCTTGGTTGGAGAATCCCCATGGAGAGAGGAGCCAGGTGGGCTACAGTCCATGAGATCACAAGGAAACATATATAAAGATACACGCATAGGGACTTCCCAGTGGTCCAGTAGCCAAGGTTATCAATGTTAAAGGCCTGGGTTCGATCCCTGGTCAGGGAATTACATTCCACATGCCACAACTGAAAAGAAAAAAAGACCCCGCCTGCCAAGACTAAGACCCCGTAGAGCCAAATAACTTTAAGAAAAGATAACATTTGCATAGTGGCACTGGTGGCAAAGAAACCTCCTGCCAATGCAGGAGACTCAAGAGACACAATTTTGATCCCTGGGTTGGGAAGATCATCTGGAGGAGGAAATGACAACCCACTCCAGTATTCTTGCCTGGAAAATTCCATGGACAGAAGGAGCTGGTGGGTTATAGTCCATGGGGTCACAAAGAGTCAGATATGACTGAGCACATGAGTCGCTTCATTTACCTGTACATGGATTACCTTAAGAGCCACTTCAGCTACTGACCTCCAACATTCCCTGAAAGGAGTTCAGGGTGGAGTAGTTTACAGTGTCCCTCATATAATTTGAAATTCCCAGGTGGCTTAGATGGTAAAGAATCTGCCTGCAATGCAGGACACCTGGGTTTGATTCCCAGATCAGGAAGATCCCCTGGAGAAGGGAATGGCAACCTACTTCAGTATTCTGGAGAATGCCATGGACAGAGGAGCCTAATGGGCTACAGTCTATGGGGTTGCACAGAGTCAGTCACGACTGAGCAACTTTCACTTACTCACTCACACAGATAACCTGGCTTCATATTTACAACTCCAAGTACCAGGCTTATTTAAAAAGTCTTTTGGTGGATGTTTTAAGAATGTTGATTTTTTTTTTTAGTAGGGAATATAAAGGACAGAGGGGCAGATATACCAGTCAACAGAATACTACAAAGAAATCTTGGTTTTGCCTAGTAGGCTACTATTGTCAACAACCCAGAGCATAACCAAATCCAATATCTGCAGTACTGCTTGTTATAAAGAATTATTTCTTGTATTTCTAGATCACCAAACATTTTATTTATTAATGTAGGTGACTACTAAGGCATAGAAACAGCTTTCTTGAAACAGATATGGCAGTTATAATTCCAGCATGAAAAATTCTATTTGTGAAATTTTATTTCTATTTAAATCTTATTATTTCTGGGGGGAAAAAGATCTCTGAATTGACTAGAAGTCTCTAAAGACAGCTGCTTTCAAACAGACTTAAAAATAGTTTTATTTTTCATTGGGATTTTTCATGTGGCAGATGTGAAGGTGAAAGGTCACTCATTCATTGTTTAATTTCAAAATGGAGCCAAAACAAATTGCAGCCACAGTAAATTTGCCCACCTAATCTTACATGAAATGTACAAGCATTCAAATATTCTTATGGATTAGGGCAGCTTACCACTGCTTCATGTTTGACTGAAATTTCCTTGAAGGAATTGATGGAAAGTGAACTTGATCTTATAATAAAGAAATACCTAGAAAGTTTACTCTCTTTCTGCCTCTTACTCCTTTTTTATCCCTCATGCAGTATCCAAATCCATGTAAACCACTAGACTTCTAAAGACAAAATGTCCAAACATATTTTTTGCTTTCCCATAGTTATTTGTCTTCCTAATTAATTCCACAGTCTGAAATAAATTATTGACTTACCAGACTTTCTTGTTTTCTGTGACAGCTTCAGCAGTAAACAGGCCATTAACAATTCATAATGAGAGGACATGTTTGTTTTTTTTCCCTGTGCTAATTTGGTACCCCATTAGAGACTGTCTCTGACTCTTCCCTTTGCTGTCGACTCCTTTTGGAAAAGGGTGACAGACTGCTGGGCCCTATATCTTTGAAAAAAGAGACTTTTCAAAGGAAAAATAAAACTGTCTTTTGCCATATCCAACTCCTTGTGCAGAGACAATTCGTAAGACTTCTCTTTTGTCCTTTTCTTATCCATTTTTAAAAAGTACTTTGTAGGGGAACTGCAGCACTCTGTATGTGGACTGAGTCATTCTTGACCTGTGCTCTTCATTCATACTCACTGACTGCTTCCACACAAGGTTGAAACTGATTTTCTATGAGTCTATGCCAGAAAAAGAGATCTGAATATTCTTCCTGAAAGATGCCTTGAAAAATGGGTGGGGTTTTACAGAGGACAGTATCTTTATGGGAGAAAGAATATAGGCAAAGAGAAATTCAAGAAAAACTGATAGGATGGTAAGTAGTATGGTGTAAAATACTATCCCATTGAATATTTTTTCAGTTTGAAGCTTAGGGATAGAAGAGATTGGTAGAAAAGATACCTGATTTAAGGAGGGAAGAAAATGCCTTGTTGGAGGAGGGCGTTGAGAGAATGTAACTTCTGGTTGACCTGAGATGTGGACCCAGGGAGGCAGAGACTCCTCCTCCTCGCCCCTGTCTTTAGAATGTATCTTCTGCCCAGCATTCCTGCCCTAGCAGTCATTTCACAGACACAACCTTGAGAGGGCAACTCATTACTGAGACCACCTGGATGAGATAACATGACTGATGCCATTAAGACTGCTACATAGACTGGGAAGGTTCTGACAGGTACAGAGATCTACTTCTTGCAGCCACTCAAGATAAGCCTGCATATACGTCCTCTTCATTATTAAACCTGCCTGGAGTGGTCCGCCTCTTTCTGCCCTCCTTGTATTCGGGTTGGTTTTAGATTTCACCTAGAATTCCTGAGGTTTTATTTATTTATTTATTTTTTTCACAATTGATTTTTTTTTTTTTTAATTAGTTGGAGGCTAATTACTTCACATCATTTCAGTGGGTTTTGTCATACATTGATATGAATCAGCCATGGATTTAACGTTTCCCATCCCCGATCCCCCCTCTCCACCATCCCTCCTCCACCCGAGTCCTCTAGGTCTTCCGCAGTGCATCCAGGCCGGAGCACTTGTCTCATGCATCCCACCTGGCTGGTGAATGCTGTTTCAGCCATAGAAGTATACACGCTGTTTCTTATTTGAAATATCCCAACCTCACATTCTCCACAGAGTTCAAAAGTCTGTTCTGTATTTCTGTGTCTCTTTTTCTGTTTTGCATATAGGGTTATCATTACCAATCTTTTAATTCCATATATATGTGTTAGTATGCTGTAATGTTCTTTATCTTTCTGGCTTACTTCACTTGGTACTGTCTGTATAAGGGGCCTCCAGTTTCATCCATACTCAATTAGGACTGTTTCAAAATGAATTCTTTTAAATGGCTGAGTAATATTCCATGGTGTATATGTACCACAGCTTCCTTATCCATTCATCTGCTGATGGGCATCTAGGTTGCTTCCATGTCCTGGAGTCCTGAGGTTTTAAATCATCCCTTTGTAAGTTTGGAACTGAATCATAGAGGATAGGCAACCATTCTTGGATCAAGTACAGAAAAATAATCATCATCTTGCTTCCCAGGTGGGTCAGTAGTAAAGAATCTGCCTGCCAATGCAGGAGACGCAGGAGACGCAGGTTCAATCCCTGGGTTGGGAAGATCCCCTGGGGAATGGCAACTCACTCCAGTTTTCTTGCCTGGAAAATCCCACGGTTGCAAAGTATTGGACATGACAGGGCAACTGGAGCATTCATGCACATCCTTCATCTCACATTGGTCTGGGAATTGCTATGTGAGTCTTGATTTAGAAAAAGGAAAGACAAAATGGAGAAAAATAGGATAATATTGCTCAGACTTTAAGGAATGTGGTAGAATCAAGAGTAAAAAGAAAGTACATTGATTAGAGAAGGTGCTTTGGGATGAGACTTTTATTCAAACTTAGCTTTGGGTCCCAGTGTCTTCATCTATAAAACTGGGAAAGTAATGTGTACTTCACTAAATGAGAAAATTGTAACTTAATGTTGAGATTGGCATATAGTAAAGGATTTAATGAATTGTAAATAAAATATTTACTAAATAATATTATTGAGTTAAATAATTATAATATTAATAATTTTATCTTATCAGTTATATTTATTTATTTATTATTATTTATTTCTTATTGTAGCTAAAGAATCTCAGAAGTTTTGTTATTGAACCTTCGGTTTAACAGAGAATGATGATTCCATGACAATACATTAAAACTTTAGTAGGGAATTTCAAAGAAAAGTTGATCAGCAGAGCAAGAGAGTACACTGTATCTTCCTTAAGTGTCTTTTTGTTGTACTTTCTTCAAGGACATAAAAAGAATATTTTCTCAGTTACACCAGCATGTGAAACTGAAAAAATGTACACCCTCCTTGTCAGAAAACCACTTGTTTAGTCCCAGGGGTGGGTGGCCCCAAATCTTCTTTCCTCTTTGCATCCACACTCTTTACAATGTGACTTTGCATTTCCTTCTACCAGGAGGCAGAGTTTTCCCTACCTGTGATTCTGAGTTTGGCCACGTGACTTTCTTTGACCAATGGAATGTTAGTAACAGCAGTGCCAACACGGGCTTGAAAAAGCACTTGCACATTTCCTCTTCCACTCCTGCTCTCCTCCATTAGCCAGGGCGATGGATGTTCAGTTCAGTGTGTTGGTGGATGAGTCACAGGGAGCCAGCCTAAGTCATCCAACATCCTAAATGAGGTCCTCTTAGGCCAGTTTGCTGACCTTCAGGAAAATTCCAAACACACGGAAGCCCAGTGGACCCACATGCCATTGGAACAACTAAACCTGAGTGCTACGACTGGAGAATCCATGTGCCACGTTGAAGGATCCCTCATGCCACAGGTAAGACCCAATGCAGCCAGATAAATTAAACAAATAAATAAGCATTTTCAAAAAGTAAATAAATAAACCATGGACACTCAGGATTAATTTGAGATCTATACCTCAATCCTCAAGCTTTGCTCTCCTCCACCTCTCCTCACTATGACTTTGCCCCCTAACCCCAGTAAAACTCAACTAGAAAATCTTCGGCAAATAATCAGAAGGAATATGATGATACATCAGGAAAGAAAGGATGGAGAAAAGCAATCATATGCCATTTAATTGGGAAAAATTTCACGAAAATGGCAATGGTGTTAGAGTAATATGTTTCCATATTTGGATGCCATTTCTGGTATTTATTAGATGTATAATGTTAGAAAATTACATTTGTTCCTAAGTATAATATCAAGATGATACTTTATACACATATTTTTTGAAGAATCATATAGGAAAGACAACTGGAATGGAATAATGGGGATTCCATGCATAATGGCTTTTTTTCACCCCATGGCCACAAGGCATGGCCTATTCTTGAATTATTCTTGTCTTACTCTTGACCATAGATCATGTCTCCTTTACTTGATCCCTTCATGAGTGAGAAGACAGTGTCTCTTATCTTCTCATCCCTAAGAGTTAGCATAAAACTCAGTAAAATATTCTTAATGTTTATTAAATGAATAAACCAAATCCCAACTATAAGCAGCAAAATAGACATTGGTCACTTATGTATCAGCTTCGTTGCTGTTTTGAAAAGCAAAGTTTGAAAAAGGCTTCCTTACCCTCTTGGACCTGTTGGTGGGTATGTAAATTGATACAACCACTATGCAGAACAGAATGAAGTTAAAAAACTAAAAATAGTTTAAAGACTAAAAATAAAACTACCGTATGATCCAACAATCCCACTACTGGGCATACACCCAAGAGAGCCATGATTCAAAAAGACACATTTCCACCCCTATGTTCATTGCAGTGCTATTTACAAAAGCCAGGACGTGGAGGCAACCCAAGTGTCCACCGACAGATGAATGGATAAAGAAAATGTGGTCATCTATACAATGGAATATTACTCGGCCATAAAAAGGAATGAAATTGGATCATTTGTAGTGATGTGGATGAACCTAGAGTCTGTCACACAAAATGAATTAAGTCAGAAAGAGAAAAACAAATATTAACATACATTCATGTGTATATATACATATATATGTGGAATCTAGAAAAATAGTACAGATAAACCAAATTTGCAAGGCAGGAATAGAACTGTAGACATAGGGAACAGACTGTGGACACAGGAAGGGGAAGAAGAGGGTGGGACAAATTGAGAGAGTGGCATTGACATGTATATACGACCATGTGTAAATAGCTAGTAGGAAGTTGATGCATAACACGTGGGATCAGCCCGTTCCTCTGTGATGACCTAGATGCATGGGGTGGGGTGGGGGAGAGGTCCAAAACGGAGGGCATATATGTATATATATATAGCTGATTCATGGTTGTTGTACAGCAGAAATGAACTCAACATTGTAAAGCAATTACACTCCAATTTAAATAAATAAGTAAAAGAAAAAGTCTTCCTTATTTAGAATCCAACAGTATTAGGGATCCTATTTTCTGTCTGGATCACTGGGCCATGACAGAGGTTTATGGAATAGATGTTACTATAATTATCCAGAGACCTTGGAGGTAAAAATAAGGAAGCAAGAAAAGACTGGGTCTGTTTTCATCAATGTGTTATGTCCACTCTGAGGATGTCTCAATATATATCCAGGGGAAATGTGAGCTCCGAGAAGATGAAAAGTTTTCATTGTAAAAGCCTGTGTTGTTAGTGCAGTCAAGAGGGACAGCAATGAGGAACTGCCTAAAATAAGTGAAACATCATGTAAATTGATCTGAAAATTACTAGCAGTTATACTATCTCCAACGAAATGATTCATGCTGATTCGAGGAAGTATTTCTTGCCTCTATTAACAGCCTTAATGTTCGGAGCAGTGGGAAAGTCATGGAAGCTGAAGAAGCTGGCAGGTCTTACAAATTTTCTGCTCCCAGGAAGGGCATACCTGCTTTGCACAGATCTTTCAGGGTTTTAGTTTGCCACAAGGAATTAAATTCTGTAGAGCTATAGCCAGGTGTTGTCTTTTCATCCTTCCTTCACTTCTTGGCATCTAGCATGACATGGAATGTCTGGCAGGTGAACTCAAGTCCTAGAGACAAATGCATAACTTTACATCCATTTATTTTCTTCAATGAAGTCAGTAGCTTATTGGAAGGCTGTATTCATTGGTTGATCTACTCTGCTTTTTATTTGTTTATTTATTTTTTGGCTTTCTTTATCAATGTTACTTACTTATTTTAAAATTTTTATTGGAGTATGTACATGTGTGCTAAGCTGTGTCTGACTCTTTGTGACCCTATGGACTGTCTCCCGCAAGGCTCCTCTGTCCATGGGATTTCCAGGGTAAGAAGACTGGAGTGGGTTGCCATTTCCTTCTCCAGGGGATCTTCCTGACCCAGAGACCAAACCCAAAACCCAAACCTCTTATGCTTCCTGCATTGGCAGGCAGGCTCTTTACCATTAGAGCCATGTGGGAAGCCCCTTTATCAATGTTATTTATTTATTTTAAATGTTTTATTGAAGTATACATGATTTTCAAGTTTGTGTTAGTTTCAGGTGTATAGCAAAGTGGATCAGTTACACACACACACATAGCCATTTTTTTCAGATTATTTCCCCATATATGTTATTACAGAATATTGAGTAAAGTTACCTGTGCTCCATGGTATGGGTCCTTAATGAGTTTGAATGTGATTTTGTGCTTGTGTTTGTGAGTGTGTGTGCATGTATAGTGATACATGTAACAAAGGAGCCTGTGTGTTTTTAACTTCTCTGCAGTAGTGATTATCTGCTTAGCATATTCTGCTTTTTTTTAAACTAGCTCAGCCTAGGACACCAGACTAAGAGAAAAAGGAGAACGAAGATGTTTCACTGCCTCCCTTTTCAAAACATCTGCTTAAGATTTACAAAAGACTGAATTACAGCGTTTCACTCCTATTTCATCACTTCCCTTGAATAAATCACCTCTCTCTGAATCTTAGTTTTTCCACCTGTATAGGGGGAATCACATTTACACATGCATCCAATTGGGCAGAAGTCTGCAAATAGAAAGCAACCAGAGAGCAGAATTTGTAATCTTTTTATTCTTACACTGTATTTGATTTATTCTAGGAATTTTGGTAATCATCCTCTTAAATCATTTCTAAAACTGTCAGCAAGTTGCATCGTGGTTGGGCCAGGAGATCGCAAAATTGAATATTCATATCAGTGCAAATCATTTCAGTACTATTCCTCTATAAACCTGGAGGAAATGAACTTTAGTTTAAATTTTCATCGGCGCAGATACTAAGTAGCTGCCCTGGCTCATTTGCGGAAGAGCCACCTACTATACCGCATTCCAATTTATAGTCTGAAATATGTTTAACACCTACTGCAAAATATTTCCTAATGTCCTCCTAAAGGTCCTTTTATATGATTTATAGTAGTTTTCCTAGAAAATCATACAATCAGTTTTAATGTGTATTTATTAAATTTCTGGTCTGTGTCCATACTGGCTTTGTAACTGAAGACGCTACTAAAGAAACATGAGAACATCTCTGCTGACCGAGAGCTCAAAAATCATCTGTGCTGATTTTCTGACCCCAGCCAGACTGGATTTTATGGTGTCTGTGTCAATTGACCTCTTAGAAAAAAAAGCATACCATGTACTGGAGTAGCTGGAGAAATCTTTGAAGGTGATGGGCTGAGCTGGTAAGTGATGACAGAAACATTTGGAGGGATCACGTAGGTAGCACATAAGATTGTGCAGGCTGCCTAACTCTTGGGAGTATCACTCACATAGTCTATAAAGTAAATAACACTCCGTAGACTTGTGCAGTGTCCAAACTGCCAAGGATACAAGAGCATAACTTAATGGGAAGGAGAGGCAGAATAGGGTCTGAGCTGTGGGTTTCTATGAATCACATATATGATATTTCACAGCTATGAGATCGTGTTAAAATTATCTTCTCTAAATCTCCATTTCCCCACCATTAAAATCAGGTTTATAAAATAGTTCCTTACGCACATGTGAGGATGGAAAAAGATAAGAAGGGTTGAATATTCAGTACACTCCTGGTCACTGAAGTACATTGTAGTTTTTGCTACTGCTTTTATTTTTAATTAAGAATTTGGGAGAGCCTCTGAAGCCTTTCAGCTACAAGTTATTCAGGAAACTTTGAATGCGGAGTGAGTGTGCGTGTGTGTCTGGGTGGGGGTGAGGGTGGCGTAGTATCTTTCTCACTGAAGATTTAAAAGGGCAAATGATCGCCTTTGGGGGACATGGGAGCAATCTAGAAAAAAAGGCTGCATCTCGATAAATGTATAATCTATCTCCTGCTTTTTTATAGCTTATTCAAAATCTGCTGATAAGAAAATGCCTAAGCTGGTCCCCGTTTTGCTGTTTATTCAGAGTGTAAACAGACATTGATATTAGCACGTCACTTGGTTATAAGGCTGGATTTTGCCAGGAAGAGGAATGCAGTGAGAGATGATTGTTTCTGGAAAAAGAAGTAAGAAAGAGTGAGATCTCTTAGCCTAGTGTGCCCCTGCCAGAAATGCACCCACCGATGGGAAAGACACACACATGCCTGAACCGTTTATCTTTTGTTTGGAAGAAGGAGTGTGTGTGTGTGTGTGTGTGTGTGTGTGTGTGTACACACCCATGTGTGTTGGGGAAAGGATTAGGGAGAATGGGGATACAAAGATTTTTATAGATATATAGAACTTTACAGATTTGACACAAGGATATATGGCCCTAACTTCAGTTTCCTATTTTCTTCAAAGGAGCTAAACATTTAAATATATAGTTTTACTAGTTTATAAGTGATTTTAATCAAAAAGTATAGGCATACAATAAAAATCTGAAAAATAGGATTATGATTTTTTTCCCTCTTAACATTATTTCATTTCCTCTTGGTCTATTTCCCATGCATTTTTTTTTTTTGCAGTGCTTTAACCATAGTGTAAATATTAATTTGCATATTCCTTTCTCACTAATGATATAAGTATTTTTCATGTTGCTAAGTCTTTTTCATTACCACTCATTTTAATCTCCGGAAAGCACTGTAAGACTGAATATAAACATTTTATGCCATCATCATCCTACTACTGGAGAGAGTAATGGTTTTTTATCATAAATACTGTTTTGATGGTCTTCTTACTGCATAATTTCTTTCCCACATTCCCACCACCCCTCCCACCTTTGGAAGGGATTTACCTAATAGAATTACTAGTAAAAGGATATGAAGATTTGCATGGTTAAATATATTTTGTGGGGGCCTATTTCTTGAGAAGATGTAGATGTGTAGATTTTACCAATGCATCCTTCTAAATTCCCACTTTCCAGTCCCCAGGTCTTATCGCCAATACTCCTAGAAGATGTAGAACATCAGTGCTTATGCAAAAGTCGACTAAATCTCAGTAACCCCTATAGGCAAGTGTGATTCCAACAGAGGTCTGAATCATCCTGCTCGTTAAATAAGAGCAAAGTCTAAATTACAGCTAAAGCCAAAAATCTTCTGATCTTTATTTCCCTTGTTTCTGGATGTAGAGGGTAAAAATGTACCTCCTTGAGAGAGTCGGGCAGTGGTGGAGTAGCTCAGTACAGATGTGGTGTTAAGGAGGGCGTGGGAATTGCAAACAGCTCGCCTATTTCTAGAGCAGCGAAGGAGCGGCCAGGACTCAACAAGAGCGATGCATGAAAAACGGCTTAAACATTAAGCAGCTACGTCCTGTCATTCTGGTCCGAGTGGGTGAAGAATATGCATAAATAAAAATTAAATATGAGAAAAGGGCTAAAAATAAAATCATACAAAACTCATGAAGCTGAAACTCTGAATACAAATACAATCCCACGTCTTTGGGTGAAATCCATAACCAGTTTTCGGCAATACCCACCTGACTCGCTCATTGAATTGCAAAATGAGAGAATATAAATCAGAGTTGACAACGAGGTCTTATTTCCCTCTTTAGAGGATTTAACTGAATAATAAATCATACAGATCCAGCCTTGTGGACCCCTTAGGATTCAGAACCATTCTCTTTGTTTCAACCTACAAACAATAATTCCTACTATGTGATACATGTAGAAAGCAAACCTCCCCCCCTCACGATGTCACCTCCCGTTCCAATTAAGCAGATCAGTAAGGAGAGAGGTTTACTTACTCTAGTCAGCCAGAACACAATTGGCTACTCATCTGAAAAATCTTCTGATTTTAGTTCTCGCTGCCTGTCACTATCACATTATTTTTTAAGATAAAATTTTCTCAGATATTACATGTAATACATGAGTATCTGCCTGTTAAAAATTCCAGCTCTCTGATATGTAGAGAACACTACATTATAATTTTAGCTAGCCTCCAGTCACCTCAACTGTCTCAGAATTAATTTCATTAATATAATTAGTCATAGAAGCACACACTGTCTCACACCATACTTTTCATATACATTTAGATATATTTATGTGTCTATATTATAGACAAACACACATATATATAGTTTAGCTTTTAAAAATTTATAGTATTTTACTATTGGCCTTCTCTGGTGGCTCAGACGGTAAAGCGTCTGCCTACAATGTGGGCGACCCAGGTTCAATCCCTGGGTCGGGAAGATCCCCTGGAGAAGGAAAGGGCAGCCCACTCCAGAATTCTTGCCTGGAAAATCCCATGGATGGAGGAGGTTACGGTCCACGGGGTCGCAAAGAGTCGGACACGACTGAGCGATGTCACTTTCACTATACATATTATAGATATTGTTTTTTGACTTCTAATAATATGTTTTAGGAAGTCTCTCCGTCATTATAAGATATATATATATACACATATATACATACACATGTATACATCTATATGTATATACATGTATATATGAGATATATCTCTTTAATATATATCCTATATGTGTATATGCATGTGTATATGCATGTTATATGTGTATGCATGTTATATATATAATATATAGTATATATACTATATATATAATATATATGTACATGCATGTTATATATATAATATATTTCCTACATGTGTATATGCATATTATAAATATGTATATATGCACATAATAAAATGACAAGAACTTCTCTGACATTAAGATATATATGTATATAAATACATATTAATATGTATTACCTATATATTATATATATATATATACATACACATATATATATGGCTACCTTATTCTATTTAAATGCTACATTTCATTCCATTTGCAGTTGTACAATAATTTACCCAACCCTTTAATACTGAAGAACACTTGAATAGTTTCCAGATTTTAAAAAGTAATGCTATAATATAGCATGTGCATGCATGTATGTGTGTGTGTGTGTGTGTGCGTGTGTGAATCTGTGCATTTATTTGTGAATCTATCAGGATAGACTTCAAGACTTAAAATAGCTATGTCAACTAGGCTTGAACATTTAAAATTATATTAAATCTTATGAAACTGTTCTTCTACA
This sequence comes from Cervus canadensis, assembly GCF_019320065.1. Classification (NCBI taxonomy): domain Eukaryota; kingdom Metazoa; phylum Chordata; class Mammalia; order Artiodactyla; family Cervidae; genus Cervus; species Cervus canadensis. The sequence goes on from NC_057416.1 coordinate 27,800,671, forward strand.
ATTTATAGGAATACCATTTCCCCCACTATTTGCCAGTACTGGCTATTATAAATATATTTGCTAAATTAGAGTGGGAAATGTTGCCTCTTGTCATTCATGACATACCCCCAATGTTAATGAAACTGAGCTTTTTTAATGTTTCTTGCTTGAATTGTATTTCATTTTTTTGCAAATTTTCTCTTTACATTTCTCCTAGTTTTTTTTTTCTCATGGCTCTTTGTCTTTTTTAATTGATTTATATATATTTATATAAAATTCATATGCATATGAAAGCCTTTTTTCTCTTTGTTCAAAAGTATTTACTTAAGATTTTTGTTGACTGTGTTATATTAGGGAGAAGGCAGAAGAGATGGGGACTGAGGAGAGAGAATAAATTATATTGTGATCTTATAGTTTTGTTCTGCAGAGAGAGCTATCCTTGTTGTTTAGAAAAATAGATAGCACTTTGTAAGATCTGAGAAAGATAGTGAAACGTAAGTTTTAAGGATTAAATCAGTATGGATAAAAAATTGCTGGCTTTCAGTATGTCTCCCACTCACTTCTATGTTTTAGTTGATATTTTCATCCAGCATCTAAATGCAGGTTTCTAACTGAATCCAATGGCTATCTTTTATGTAAGACAAGTGATAAGGTCTTACACTTTATACTCTGCGTCTTGGCGTGATTACCCACCATTATATTTCTTCTGCTTACAGAGCAAATCTATATTCTTCATCAGGAAAAGATAGGTACATGGGACTTCCCTGGAGGTCCAGTGGTTAAGACTCCATGCTTCCAATGTGAGGGGCATGGGTTTGATCACTGGTTGTGAACTAAGAAACCACAAGCTGTGGAATAGCCAAAAAAAAAAAAAAAAGCCCAAATACAATTAAAAAAAAAAACACACACACACAGAATAGATAGGCATAAATGGTAAAACTATAATTTCCTAAATTTAAACTACTCCTATGATCTAATATTCAGTTCCAGAATGAAACTTACTGATTAAACTCCTATAAATATATAGAACATTCAAGATTCAGCTCAACATTCAGAAAACTAAGATTGTGGCATCTGGTCCCATCACTTCATGGCAAATAGATGGGGAAACAGTGGCAGACTTTATTTTCTTGGGCTCAAAAATCACTGCAGATGGTGACCGCGGCCATGAAATTAAGACACTTACTCCTTGGAAGGAAAGTTATGACCAACCTAGACAGCACATTAAAAAGCAGAGACATTACTTTGCCAACAAAGATCCATTTAGTCAGGCTATGCTTTTTCCAGTAGTCATGTAAGGATGTGAGAGTTGGACTGTGAAGAAAGCTGAGCGCTGAAGAATTGGTGCTTTTGAACTGTGTATTGGAGAAGACTCTTGAGAGTCCCTTGGACTGCAAGGAGATCCAACCAGTCCATCCCTAAAGCAGATCAGTCCTGGGTGTTCATTGGAAGGACTGATGCTGCAGCTGAAACTGCAATACTTTGGCCACCTCATGCGAAGAGTTGACTCGTTTGAAAAGACCCTGATGCTGGGAAAGATTGAGGGCAGGAGGAGAAGGGGACGACAGAGGATGAGATGGTTGGATGGCATCAATGACTCCATGGACGTGAGTTTGAGTAAACTCTGGGAGTTGGTGATGAACAGGGAGGCCAGGTGTGCTGCACTCCATGGGGTTGCAAAGAGTCAGACACGACTGAGTGACTGAACTGAACTGAAATATATAGATGTTTGAAATAAAATCAAACACCTTCCTCACCTGCACTTTTCACTCACTTTCTTCACCATGGATATGAAATTTATTTATTCAAAAATCAAATGCATATAGAGGCAGACCTCGTCTTATTGTTTTGACATTATGCCTTGCAGATTCTGTATTTTGTACCAATTGAATGATTGTGGCCACCCTGTGTCCAGCAGCTCTATCGGCTCCCACTATTTTTTTTTTCCATTTATTTTTATTAGTTGGAGGCTAATTACTTTACAATACTGTAGTGGTTTTTGCCACACGGTGACATGAATCAGCCATGGATTTACATGTATTCCCCATCCCGATTCCCCCTCCCACCTCCCTTTCCACCCGATCCCTCTGGTTCTTCCCAGTGCACCAGGCCCGAGCACTAGTCTCATGCATCCAGCCTGGGCTGGCGATCTGTTTCACACTTGATAATATACATGTTTTGATGCTGTTCTCTCTAAACATCCCACCCTCGCCTTGTCCCACAGAGTCCAAAATTCTGTTCTGTACATCTGTGTCTCATTTTCTGTTTTGCATATAGGGTTATCATTACCATCTTTCTAAATTCCATATATATGTGTTAGTATACTGTAATGGTCTTTATCTTTCTGGCTTACTTCACTCTGTACAATGGGCTCCAGTTTAATCCATCTCATTAGAACTGATTCAAATGAATTCTTTTTAATGGCTGAGTAATATTCCACAGTGTATATGTACCACAACTTCCTTATCCATTCATCTGCTGATGGACATCTAGGTTGCTTCCATGTCCTGGGAATTATAAACAGTGCTGTGATGAACATTGGGGTGCACGTGTCTCTTTCAGATCTGGTTTCCTCGGTGTGTATGCCCAGAAGTGGGATTGCTGGGTCATATGGCAGTTCTATTTCCAGTTTTTAAAGAAATCTGCACACATTTGCTCACATCATGTCTCTGAGTCACATTTTGGTAATTCTTGGAATATTTCAAACTTTTACAGTATTATTCTATTTGTTATGGTAATCTGTGATCAGTGATCTTTGATGTTGCTATTGTTATTGTTTGGAGGTGCCAAATTAAAATTTAAATCTATATTAAAATTTCAATACCGATTTAGATTATTTTCCTAGGTATGTTTGCACTTTCTACTTGTGCTTATTATAGAAATTTCCCCAGTGGAGTGTACATATTTCTACATATGTCTTTCCACTGTTTTATTAACATCTTGATAACAAAGATCTTTTTTCTCCATTAATGTGTCATTAATGCCTGAAATAATTCATAAAATGTAGTAGGTGATCCAACAAACATTGATTTTTTAATATACAGTTGTGGATAGAATACCCTCCCTTGCTCACCAAATTATATTAAGTGCACACCTGTGATTTGGTTGTGACCTGTCTTTCCTGACTCTTCTTTAGTTCCTTCCCTGACAGGGACTTCAGTGGGTAAAACTCTGTGCTTCCAATGTAGGGGGTGTGGGTTCAATTCCTGGTCAGGGAACTAAGATCCCACATGCCTCATGGCAAAAACAAACAAACAAACAAAAAACCAAAAACAAAAAACCCCACAAAAAGAAGCAATATTGTAACAAATTCAATAAAGGTCCACATCAAAAAAACAAACAAACAAAATTTAATGAGGTTTGGAGGGATAAGAGGAGAAGGTTATTGCTACCGTAGCTCTGACTTTAGAATCAACAGTGTTTCTTCTGTAACAGAAAAGGGGAGAACAACTCTTTTACTGTTATAAGTCTCATAAATTGAATAGCGATGATTGTTTATTATGAAGGAATAATTTAAAAAGTCATTGAACAGTGTTTTGCTCCTCATGGAAAAACTGAGTGATTATTCTTTTTTGGTTTTATTTTTTTGTGGTTTTTTTTAAACTTTTTATTTTGTATTGGGGTATAACTGATTAATAAACAATGTTGTCATAGTTTCAGGTGAAGAGCTAAGGGTTTCAGCCACATATACACGTATCCACTGAATGATAATTCTGATGAGAGCACAAACAACTGCTTTGCTTCTCTCCTTACTTCTTTTATTTTAAAGCCAGGATAGGAATGGTTTACTTATGGCAAGAGCTGAAATCTTAGGCTAGTTTTGTTTGAAAGAAATATATATTTTTAATATGAGCTCCTGGAAATTTTGAAACTGCAGAGAATTTCTATTGGCTTACATAAAGAGGGAATGCTTCTCTCAGGAATTATACTGACTGCTGCCTCCCAAATGTCATCCTGTAGGTTGGTAGGTACTGATTTTCCACTTCTTTGTTGAGTCACTCCCAGAATCATGTAGTTTGTCTCTTCCACATAGAACAATAGCTCACCCATCTCAGATAACTGGACAGACAGCTATTGATCTTACCTTCTGCAGGCTTTCCAGAGCTCTTTCTAAGACTCCATTTTACCCCTTTCACATTTACTTTTGAAGTGGATCGCCCCACCACCATGCAATGTATGGTCATATAAGTGTAGTTGTGAAAAATGCAAATCCAAAGCTGTGCAATGAAAATATGAAACTCTTATGAACACAACACAAAATTATGCTAATGCCCTGAATTGAAAATTCTTTTTCCAGAACCACAGAATTCCAAAGTTGGCAGGCAGCGTGAGCTGTGTTGACCCTGTGACTGCCGCATAGCAGTGTCACTTCAGCTGGTGAGCAGAGAGGGCTGTGTCATTTGACAGGATTAGTTTTACAAAATGCATATTTCAAATTAAATGTGGCCTTCAGGATTCCATCCCTCAAACAAAATGCAACCGATTTGCATGAAAATGATAAAAATTGCTCCACAGAAGTTGTGCATAATTGGTAATCTGTAATAAACAAGACATTTATATGGCTGGATAAGGGAAAAAAAAGGATGGAAGAAAAGTCAGAATCCAGGAATAGATGGTGGTAGTGGGGAATGAAAGAAGCCAGAATGAAGACATGCAGAACAGAGTGAGCAACAGAGAGATAATTGATGCAGAACAGGCTTCCCTGGAGGCTCAGATGGTAAAGAATTTGTCTGCAATGCAGGAGACCTGCGTTCCATCCCTGGGTTGGGAAGATCTCCTGGAAAAGGAAATGGCAACCCACTCCAGTATTCTTGCCTGGGAAAGTCCATGGGCAGAGGAGCCCGGTGGGCTACAGTCCCCGGGGTCCCAAAGAGTCGGACACGACTGAGTGACTAAACTTTCACTTTTACTAATGCTGAGAGCGGGGAAGGACATGGGAGCACAGGGGTGCCCAAGAAGGACTAAGATTTGGGGCAATACCAGCATTCAAGCCATCCCATTTGGTCCCCTTAGCTCTCAAATGGAGCCAGGAAAAATCTAGATAGGGCAAGAACAGAGACTCTGCTCAGAGCCTCAGATCAGCAGGAGCCCCCTTGGCATCCATCAGCACGACTTGGGGACCAAGATATTCAACTGGCTCCTGTCTATGCTTGAGTCTCCCCCTGTATTAACTGAGGGTGTTCCCTGGCTCTGGTCTCGAATTCTAATTCCTCCTTTGTTGTTCCTGGGATCTCTGGCATTCCATCTTGGATAAACACGTGGGTTTATTCATTTCACAAAAAGAGTGATGCTAGCTACCACTCGGTGGATACTTTGCATCAGGTCTTCCTCAGGGACTTTTTCCAGCGATATAAGATACTGATCTCCTCCTCCAAAGGAGTACTCTACTTAGATGTTTCAGGCTTTTTTTAGACATCTTCTGTTTCTGTTATCAATGTGATTAGTCTCTCATTAGGATAAAAATTATAAGCTTAGTTTATAATTACAGGGAAGAAGGTATACAGAAAAAATAGAAAAATAAGTTATAACATCTTAGTACAGAGTTTCATATTAAATAGCTATTTCTACTTTTTTAAGAATTAAGCATGTCTAATAATGCTCACTTCCAAATCAAGACTTTTTGTAAGGTAAAGAAAATAGTTATATAGACAAATACCTTATGATATCACTTTTTTCTCAGAATCTAAAATATAACACAAATGAAACTACCCACAAAACAGAAACAGTCATAGACAGAAAAGAAACTTATGGTCACCAAAAGGGAAAGGGCTGGGTGACGGATAAACTAGGAGTTTGGGATTAGCAGATACAAACTATTATATATGAAACAGTAGAACAACAGGGTCCTATTGCAGAGAACAGGGAATTATACTAAATATTCTGTTACAAACCATAATAGAAAAGAATCTACAAAGAATACACACACACACACACACACACACACACACATATATGCGTGTAACTGAATCACTTGACTGCACACCAGAAACCAGCACAATATTGTAGATCAATCATATTTCAATTTAAAAAAAAAAAGAGTTTACCTCCAACTCTTTACGCTTTTCATAATAGTGTTTATTTTTTCCATATATTTAGAGATAGCTCCCCATACAGCTATATGATTCACATGTATTTTTTAAAGAAGTATACGCTCTATAAAATAGTAGTAAATTGCTTTGCATTTCAGTTTTTATATAACACAGAAAATGGACATTGTTTTGCAATGTGAATATAATTTTGAGGGGAATAACTCCTATTAATTAAGACCTTATGAGCAGGTACTGTTAGGCAATGATTTCAATCATCTGGCCATGTTTTTGTGGTAAATGTTGGTATTGGTATGTAGATCTCTACTCACTGAGACAGTCAATTCCTAGGCAGATTGATAAGAAGTCCAGGGGTCCCCAAGGAGAAAGGGGTCTGGAATTCTCAAGGAGGAAGAGAGGACAAACATTTTTCCCTTCTACATTCCTTAGGATTATATAACAATACTGTATCCTGCTTGAGGACAGTCTCTGGAAAAAACCTTCTGGCCAATCCTGTTATCTTAAAATGTAAATTATGGGAGTAGGTCTATTGAGGTCTTTACAACCTCCAGACATTCTTTTGATTCACAGTAATAACTAATTAGAGAGTATATAACTCCATTGCTGACATTAGCAAGGGGACACTCTTTCTGCCCCCTTCTGATGCCTATGTCAGAAGCTTTCTCTATCTCCTTTATACTTTAATAAAACTTTATTACACAAAAACTCTGAGCTATCAAGCCTCATCTCTGGCCCTGGATCGAATTCTTTTCCTCCAGAGGCCAAGAATCTGGCATCTTTTCGTGGTTCAGCAACAACCTTTCATCACTGTGTTCTTGTATCCCAAGTTCTTGAATGCAAATCTCACGCTTAATCTAAAAATCATGCATAACCTAAAAATCAAGCTTGACCTAAAAGATCATGGTATCCGGTCCCATTGCTTCATGGCAAATAGATGGGGAAACAATGAAAACAGTGACAGACTTTATCTGGGGGGTCTCCAAAATCACTGCAGATGGTGACTGCAGCCATGAAATTAAAAGACACTTGTTCCTTGGAAGAAAAGCTATGACCAACCTAGACTGCGTATTAAAAAGCAGAGACATTACTTTGCCAACAAAGCTTCATCTAGTCAAAACTACAGTTTTCCATTAATCACATATGGATGGGAGAGTTGGACTATAAAGAAAGCTGAGTGCTGAAGAATTGATGCTTTTGAACTGTGGTGTTGGAGAAGACTCTTGAGAGTCCCTTGAACTGCAAGGAGATCCAACCAATCCATCCTAAAGGAAATCAGTCCTGAATATTCATTGGAAGGACTGATGCTGAAGTTGAAACTCCAATACTTTGGCCAACTGATGTGAATTGCTGACTCATTTGAAAAGACCCTGATGCTAGGAAGGATTGAAGGCGGGAGGAGAAGTTGATGATAGAAGATGAGATGTTTGGATGGCATCACTGACTCGATGGACATGAGTTTGAGCAAACCCCAGGAGTTGGTAGTGGGCAGGGAGGCCTGGCGTGCTTCAGTCCATGGCGTTGCAAAGAGTTGGACGTGACTGAATGATTGAACTGAACCTAAAAACATACTGTGATTTGATGTAAAAATAGCTCCCCAGCAGTTTGTATCACTCCTTCTACACAATCTCTGAACAACTGTGAAATGGCATACCCTGGTATGGAAGCTGCTTCAAGTTCCTAGCTGGTTAAGCAGTTTTATACATTTTATTAGTGTATTAATAGATTTTATAATCAACTGAAATATGTAATTATAAGTGCATATCATCCATATTACCAGCTTGATGCTTGGGCTTAGCTTTGCATTGATTGAAGCACTGGAGTTTTAAAATTAATTATGAAGAGAGTTGATGGTCATTTAAGTTTTCCCACATGAGGGAAAGTATGGGAGTAATGTATGCTCAGGTAGTGGGGGATGGCTTAAAAGTTCATTCAGGTTTTTCCACAAGATGTTACAGAAAAACCCGAATGAAATTTTTGCTGGGTGAAGATAAAATGTGGATAAAGAAAGAAAATATGTCATGTGATCTGGGTGCTGTGGGTTTTTTATTTTTTAATTGGGGAATGGAACAAGTAGCCCTGCCATAGCTTTGGGGAATGAGAGACTGAGGTTGTACAGGATGGTGGTTTTGGAGAATGATGGGTTATTCACTGGGTCTGCTTTCATGTCTTCACAAGTCACAGTTAAAAAATGGAGTCTGTTTTTAATTATTTTTTGTTGCTGGGTTTTTTTTTTTTTTCTTTTTAAATGCTACTCCACCCAGAGACTAAATAACTTGGGGCCTGGGAAGTAAGTGTTCATGTCAGACAGGTATGTGTGTCTGTATGATTGGGGAGCAGATATGGGAGGGAGCAAATCAGACTGGGATTCAGGGGAGGGCAGAGAGGGAAGCTGGGGGAGAGGAAGCATTTGAAAGAAGAAACTGCTGAACTGAAACCTGAAGAAGGAGCAGGGTGGTTCTTTGAATGGCCTCTCCCCGAATCTTCTACCTGAAAGATCCTGTAATGAAATATTAAGAAGTCCTGTGGGGACTCCCCTGGTGGTCCAGTGGTTAAGACTCTGCACTCCCAATGCAGGGTATATGGGCTCCATCCCTGGTGGGAAAATAAAGATCTCGCATGCCACACCACATGGCCAAAATAAATAATTTTTAAAAACACATGTGAATACTTATAAGAAAAAGAAGAAGGCCTCTGGCCCCAGGTCACCTGGGTTCTCATCCTTATGTTGTTGTTGTTCAGTTGCTAACTCATGTCTGACTCTTTGTAACCCCGTGGACTGTAGTCTTCCAGGCTCCTCTGTCCAAGGAATGCCCCAGCAAGAGTCTGGAATAGGTAGCCATTCCCTTCTCCAGTGGATCTTTCTGACCCACAGATGGAACCAGAATCTCTATTGTCTCCTGCATTGCAGGCAGATTCTTTACTGCTGAGCACCAGGGAAAGTGAAAGCATTAGTTACTCAGTGAGTCCGACTCTGTGCAACTCCATGGACTGTAGCCCGCCAGGCTCCTCTGTCTGTGGGATTCTCCAGGCAAGAACACTGGAGTGGGTTGCCAATTCCTCCTCCAGGGGATCTTCCTGACCCAGGGATCGAACCCAAGTCTCTAGTGTCTCCTGCATTGACAGGTGGGTTCTTTACTACTGAGCCACCCGGGAAGCCATTCTCATCCCTAGGCCTGTAGCAATTTACTTGATTCCTCTGGGCTTAATTTCCTCCTCTGAAAAGTGGGAGCAAATGGAAATTACCTATCTCATAGGGTTATTGTAAAAACTATGGTATTAACATGGACCTGAAGCATAGCAGTATGGTGTAAGTTGTGAATGATCACTATTACAGCATGGGATAAAACAAGAGAGGATGCAACATATGCAGAAAAACAAGCAATTCTGAATAACTGAAATTCAGAGTTTGGGTGGGAGATGAGGCTGGAGAGACAGAAAGGGACAAAAGCCTTTGGATTTCATCCTGAATGCAACAGGAACCATTGAAAGGTTTTGACAGGAGGAAGGATTGAACTGTGCTTGCCACGAAATGATATGTTGAACTTCCCCAGAGCCCTCAGGAATAACTATCCTGCTGCCATCTTGATTTCAGACACCTAGGCTGCAGAAGAAGAGAGAATACACGTCTACTGTCTTAAGCCACTCAGGTTGTGGTGCTTTGTGTCAGCAGCCCTAGAAAACTAGCCCAAGGGTAAGAGGGGTCTTGTTTTAGCTTGGGAAAAAAAAAAGCAAAACAATAAAAAATAAAAAAAATTACTGAGGTAATTAGGGAGTAATTTTTATGTATCAGGAAATTTTTCAGAGAAAGAATGTTTAATTTATAGATAAACAGAAAGTATCATACAAAAAAAAAGGAAATATAACTTTGGTTTTTCATGTGGGAGATAATTGGGCCTCCCTAGTGGCTCAGATGGTAAAGAATTTGCCTATAATGAAGGAGACCTGGGTTTGGTCCCTGGGTCAGGAACATCTCCTGGAATGGCAACCCATTCCACCATTCTTGCCTGGAAAATTCTTTGGACAGAGGAACCTGGTGAGCTACAGTCCATGGGGTAGCAAAAAGTTAGGCATGACTGAGCGACTAACACACAAAAACTACAAGAAAAAAAAAGAAAGAAAGAAATATAACTTTGGTTTCATGTGGGAGAGAAGAGTGGAAAGGAGGAAGCATGAACGTAGGGAGCCTGGTTGGAGCAAACAAGAGCCTCATTGTCCTGACACTGCCTTTGCTTCTGGGGGTTTCTCATAACAGACCCCAGCTCCAGCTCCCTGTTTCCCTTGGGGGGTCCCATCCATGCATCAGGAACAGCTGTCCTTGGAAAGCTCCTCCACGGCCTTTGCCGACCCTCAGAGGGCACACTGCCATCTTGAGCAACGAAATGCTGCTGGATTTAACTGGAACCCAGCACTCCCTCCATGTAGGAACTATAACACATTTGAACCCTGTTACTGGGGGACCATATATTTAAAAAGTTGATGCTTTAGACCTATCAGAATTTAGACAGCAAGTAGCTAAGGCTGCTGCTGCTGCTGCTAAGTCGCTTCGGTCGAGTCCGACTCTGTGCAACCCCATAGACGGCAGCCCACCAGGCTCCTCCATCCATGGGATTTTCCAGGGAAGAGTACTGGAGTGGGGTGCCATTTCCTTCTCCAGTGCATGAAAGTGAAAAGTGAAAGTGAAGTCGCTCAGTCGTGTCTGACTCTTAGCGACCCCATGGACTGCACCCTACCAGGCTCCTCCGTCCACGGGATTTTCCAGGCAAGAGTACTGGAGTGGGGTGCCACTGCCTTCTCTGGTAGCTCAGGCTAGCCTATGGAAATAACTGAAGTGAATTTTAACCAAATATAACAATGAACTGTTTTCTGCAGGTCCGTTTTCCAGGAACTGCAGAGACAAGCAGTGGTGGGAGTCTAGTCTTGTGTTCCCTCAAGTTTTCCTTAGTGTTTGATACAGATCCTGTGCACCTGTGTGATAAACAGGTGAAAAGTCCCTGGGTGTATATGTGTAAGTGCCGATTTATGCTTTACTTCTCATGGAGGTGGTATCACTATCTGGAAAGATGCTGAAACAGGGAACCTGACTCCTGGGCCCTGAGTCACTAAGCTCAGTCTGGGAAGGAAGTTGCTTATTTAGTTAAAAGAGATCACGTAGCTCATATTTAGAGTAGCCAAAAATTTGGGCTAAGTGCTTGCTCAATCAATCAACTGATACATTGGACAATCAATATAATACTCCAGCAAGAGAGTGGATAAAACTGTACCCCAAACTATAAATTAAACCAGAATTACCCCAACTGTGCTCTGTGGAACAATGGGATCCTTTGTGAAGTTAATGGTGTTGGGATGAGGTGTGTTTTTTTCTTGTAAATTTCACTGGGTTGTACACTATTCATTTTCAGGGGTAGCATAAACAGACACAACTTCCTAGAAGTTAGTGATAATGGAGAATATCTGTAAGCATCTCCCAGGATAGGGCTTCCCTAGTAGCTCAGCTGCTAAAGAATCTGCCTGTAATTCAGGAGACCCTGGTTTGATTTCTGGGTCGGGAAGATCCCCTGGAGAAGAGATGGGCTAGCCATTCCAGTATTCTTGGGCTTCCTTGGTGGCTCAGATGGTAAAGAATGCACCCACAATGCGGGAGACCTAGGTTTGATTCCTGGGTCAGGAAGATTCCCTGGAGAAGGGAAAGGCTACCCAGTCCAGTATTCTTGCCTGGAGAAGTTCATGGGCAGGGGAACCTGGAAGACAACAGTCCAGGGGATCACAAAGAGTCAGACACAACTGAGAGGCTTTCACTTCACTTTTCCCAAGATACCAATGTTGTATTGACTATAGCTTGGGTTATAAGATGTTAATTCATAAAAGGCAATTCCAGCTCATCCTCTGCCTCTTGAATAAGTATAGACAAATTCAGAATTAGAGAAATGTTCAATGATCTAAATTGTCTCTGGATGAAACAGTTCCTTTAAAACCATCTTATTATCTTAGGTACTTTACAGTGAGAATGCCTCTGTCACATGGACTCCTTCATGCAAGGGCAGTTGCTTTCCTAATCCATGTAATTAACAAAAGCCACGTGCACATCTGCTTAAGAATATCTTTTCCAAAGGCCAGCCTTGAGGCCTAGACTTCCAAACATTCATTTTATGTTTATCTTAGGGGGTCATTTCTAGAAAGCTTCATTAAAATAGAGCCAAGACTTACAAACATCAGCCACCAATTCCAGGGAGAGGGTTTATCAGAGACACTCAGAATTTAGACGGTAAAAAAGGAATCATTAAGAAAAAGGACGTGGAAATGTGGGACACGGCACACTTCCCAGAAAAGCAGAGTTAGTGACGTGGATTGCAAAACATGATTCTAATTTTTCCAAAGCATTCTGTTGGGCTACACCCCCACAGTCCCGCAAGTTTTATAGTTCCCCAGGCTCAAGACTGAAGACAGTGCCCAGGGACAGCAGCAGAGTCATCAGTGGCTTCCTGGGCCAGGGGATCTTACATATCTGAAGGAAAAGGTCCCAGAGTGAAACCCCACCGTGTGCAAGAAGTGGCAGGCAGGATACGGCAACAATCTTTACTACTCGGAGGAGAAGGGGGTTACCATTTATAAGGGATTGATGTCAGGGTGGCTCATCAGTTACCAGGGAAACCAAAGGCTGGAGCAGGGAGCAAGCATGTGGGTAGTTACTGATTAAGCCCTATGATTAAGAGAACTGAATAGTCATGTGAGTGAAGCAGGGGCTGGTCAAGTAGGGGATTATACAGACAGCAAGGGAATAGCCATCTGGAATGGCCTGACCATACAGGCTCCTTTCAAACAGTGGATCTTCTTTGTGGGCTGATGGTAGAGCCCTTCCGAAATGGAAAAGAAACAGTAGATGGAGAAGAGAACGGAGTCCTTAAACAACTTTCTCTGTAAACAATCCTGCCCCTAACAATATCTATCAAGACTTCCTGAATCCCCAAGGACAACAATCATCTAAGACAACACCATCAGCCATACCAAATCCACTAAAACTCTTCAGGCTCACGGAGGCAGAGAAAGGGTGGCTAAGACATGCTTTCACTGTAGATTCTACCTTTCTTGATGTCTGGCCAAATGTGCAGTTTCATATAATTCACACTCACGATATCATGGAGCTCAGGATTTAAAATCTTCCGATATGTCGATGTTTGACAGGGACGCTCTGTCATTCTCCTTCACGTTTCCCTTTGTATTTTCAGCTCCAACAGGTGCAGATTTGCCAAAATGAATGTTAATTGCCTATTTACTGTCTCCTGGCTTGTTCAATTTACTCACAGATCATTTCCTATTCAGAGCCCTGCAGCAGTTTGTCTCTCATTTACCTCCTTAATCGGTTCAGGTTCTAGAAAAACCACATTAAAAAAAAAAACATAGCCTTTCAAAACCTCACCTTCATCCATAGAAGCCCCCGCTGCACTCATAGAGTAGTTAGTCTTGTTGAAAAGCAGACAGCAAGAAGCCAAAGGAAGAAAAACATCCCTAGGCTGAATTTCCCTGAGAACCAGTCACGAAGAAATGAGGGAGTAATGACTCTGCAGATACATCTTTCAATAAGCTTAATTCGACCTTCTTAATTTCTCATCCATTCAAGGGTTTTCCTGGAGTTCATCCCTTCTACTTAGTAGCTCAGTGGTACATTTTAGTTTCATCTCACTGATCTCATCACCCTAAATCTTTCATTCCATTTGTTCTGATAGTTAAGCCAAGGAAGGAAGACTAGCAGAAAGCAAACACTGGGGCTTATCATGAGAGACTGCTTAGCAGGTCTGATAACCAGAGCTCAGAGATGGGAAAAAGGTGACTTGGGGTATTTAGAATGTCTGTTCCTAGATTACCAAACTATATGCTTGCAGTTGAAAACTCAGACTTGATTTAAGGCTTCAGTTTCCCTTTTTAGATATAAAATTCATATATATATGTGTGTACATATATATGAATACATACATACATATGAATACATACTTTTTCCTCATTAGCTCTATTGAACAATAGGAGTCAAAGACCAAATAACTTGTCAGCATCTATAGGATTGGTGAATATACACCCAACCTAAGAAAAGGAAGTTGGGGAAAGGTACTGTAATTCTGAGATTTTCTATTTTCAAACGTAAAAGCTCCATGCACAGAGTTGATGCATGTCTGGATTTTGGCATCGTGATGCCTGTTTATATAAGGCACAATCAGTACACTGTTCACACATGCCAACCTCAGCAGTGGGTAAGGCCAGATAAGTGCCATTATCATGGAATCTGATTTGATTGGACCAGTATACCTGGATCTTTAAAAAGCAGAGACATTACTTTGCCAACAAAGGTCCGTCTAGTCAAGGCTATGGTTTTTACAGTAGTCATGTATGAATGTGAGAGTTGTACTATAAAGAGTTGTACTATAAAGAAAGCTGAGCACCAAAGAATTGATGCTTTTGAACTATGGTGTTGGAGAAGACTCTTGAGAGTCCCTTGGACTGCAAGGAGATCCAACCAGTCCATCCTAAAGGAAATCAGTCCTGAATATTCATTGGAAGGACTGATGTTACAGCTAAAACTCCAATACTTTGGTCACCTGATACAAAGAACTGACTCATTTGAAAAGACCCTGATGCTGGGAAAGATTAAAGGTGGGAGGAGAAGGGGATGGCAGAGGATGAGATGGTTGGATGGCATCACCAACTCAATGGATACAAGTTTGAGTAAGCTCCGGGAGTTGGTGATGGACAGGTAGGCCTGGCGTGCTGTGGTCCACGGGGTCAAAAAGAGTTGGGCACAACTGAGCAACTGAACTAAACTGAAATGATACCTGGATCTACACTGACAAAGATCAGAGAAAGTTACAGCTTAAGTGATAAGCCCAAAGTTATGGCTTACAGTTGGGCTGTCCAATATGGTAGCTGCAAGCCTTGTGCGGCTGTTTAAATGTAAGTTTCAATTGATTAAACTTAAATAGGATTAGAAACTTAGTTCCTGAGTCACGCTAGCCTCATTTAAAGTGCTCAGTAGCCATACATTGTCAGTGGCTACTGTATTGGTCAGGGCAGGTATGGAATAATGTCTTTATTACAGAAAATCTATTGAAGAACACAAGAGAATTGCCATTGTTTTGTTTTATGGACATTCAGCTCACTTAAGGTAGCTCTGCCCCTACACAGAACATTTTAGTCTTTATGGCCCTGAAGCAGCCATATCAGAAGAAATAATTGACTTCATCTAGAAAGGAACTTACTTTTTTATTATCAGAAGGAGCACCCATATTGAGCTGAAGTCTTTGTGGACAGAGATGGGAGTGGGGAAACTTTGTTCCTAAGTATGGAAGGACTAGGTCACAGAGGAATTTTCTAGTGCCAAGAGTCTATCTCCTTATCAGGACCTTTATTTTTTCTCATGGGAAGGCTATAAAACATGGGCTTCCCAGGTGGCGGTAGTGGTAAAGCCAACGCAGGAGACATAAGAGGGGTGGTTTGATCCCTGGGTCGGGAACATCCCCTGGAGAAAGAAATAGCAACCCACTCCAGGATTCTTGCCTGGATTCTTGTCCAAGGGGTTGCAAAGAGTTGGACATGACTGAAGCAACTTAGCATACATTGATGCCCTTTTCTCTGTTTATTAGAATCATCTAACTCTGTAGTTTAGTGAAATGCCCCACCTCTGCCATAATGTATTTTGCGCTTGAGATTCACAGATGAAATACCATCTTATTTCTTACCTTCATCTTCTTTCTTCATAAGGTCAGATTGTAGCCTACCAGGCCTCTCCATCCATGGAATCTTCCAGGCAAGAGTGCTGGAGTGGGTTACCATTTCCTTCTCCAGGGGATCTTCCCAACCCAGGGTTCAAACCCAGGTCTCCCACATTGCAGGCAGATGCTTTACCCTCAGAGCCACCAGGGAAGCCCCAGATTAGCTTAGACAACACTGTATACCCTCCAGGTTATTCTACCTCTTCTTTTTCCAAGAATTATCTTTCAGGAATTCTTTCTAAACCTTCTGACTTCTTACCAAAAGGTTTTTTTCCTATAATTCTACCTACATGTGTGTGTCTGCCGTGGGGACTGGCCGATTTGCTTGAAAATGAAACAGATTCAGCCTTTTGAGAGATGCCATCGCATTTCCATGGACAGCATCCTGGCTTTTGGTCCTTCATCTCTTCTGAGAGCTTTGACGTGCTGTGCCGTCCTCCTTTGAGCGCTGCATATCACTCAGGTGAGACTGTTTATGTGGGTTTCACAATAAACTGTTAAAAAGTAACTTCAAAGTGAAAACATGGGGCAAATAGACTAAACAATTTTTATAGGTGCAATCATTTCAATAATGTTTTTGAAAAGGCATAGAAAGGTTTGAAAAGAATAAGCCACATTAACAATGGCTATCTCTGTGTGGAAGAAATATGGATCATGTAAATCTTCTTTATACCACTTTGCACTAAAAATACTTTCTTATAAGAAAATCATTTGAAATAGTATCCTATAAGGCTATGATTGTGCTGTATTATTTTCATTGCTTTGTTCCCTTCTAACCTATATCAACATATTTATATAATTTTGTATAATTGTATTTGTGGTCTCCAGGCAATTTTGTTTTCTATTTTTCTTGAAGCAATGGATAAATACATTTTAAGTTAGAAAACATGAATTGTATGTCAAAAAAGAAAAGACATAAATCTAGTTCTGGAGACCTTGATGTCTAGAGACAAAAATAATAAACAAGATGCATCTTGATAAATGTTAGAATAGAGGGACAAAGTTCCATAAAAACATAGAAAAAAACAAAACTGGACAAGACAGAAAAGGTTTTATTAAAAAAAAAAAAAAAAAGACATTCAGATTGGCTCAGGATTCCACATAATTACATAGATTAATTTTTAACAGCTTCATTATATTTCAGTCAATTTATATGTCAGATTTTACTTAATATAATTGTTTAATTATAACTATAATAATGTCCATCTCAGTTACTTTCAATTTTTTAGTCCCTTATGTAGTAGTGTTACTATGGTCAACATTAATTCAAAAATCCTACTTACTAGGAAGTCAGTTAAAAGAAATTGTTAAAAATATACAGAAAAAGCCTGCAGTATTACACTATTTGCTTTTAATTTATAAATATTTCATGAATGTTGCTATATGTTGCTGAATTATTATTATTTTTACCTTAATTATGATTATGTAAATTTATAAATTTTTTACTTACTTGGATCCTTGCTTCATCCTTTAATATTTTTGTCGTTTGGGTATTTTTTGGCCTTGGATCTTTCTTTTTTCCCATTTTTCTGACCCACCATATGTCTGCACTAACATTCCCGGTGCATGCTTTGGCTCAAAATATCAGATATTGAATCAGCAGTTGTCATCTGGATTTCAAAGTGAGCCATTCTGAGTAGCCTATGTAGCGACTAAGAGATCAGCTTGGTCTTGGCTTGTTATGTTTTAATTCAAATGAAACTAGTATATACACACACACACACACACACACACACACACACACACATATATTTATAATAACTACTTCTGTGTAGTGAAAGCCATCATAAAAAATCAAATGAGGGTCTTCCCTGGTGGTCCACTGATTAAAACTCTATGTTCCCACCACAGGGGCCATGGCTTCAATCCCTGGTTGGTGAAGTACAATTCCTCATGCGACATAGTGCAGCCAAAAAAGAGAACCAAATAAATCATTAAAAATGTGGACAAATGAAGCAAGCAGTAATACAGTGTACAAGCACCCAAGAAAATTTATGTAAAAATGACAAATAACTGTAGATAAAAACAGACATTAACCATGGATATATTTCATAGAGCAAATACAGTCGAATCATAAACATATGAAGGAATCTTGTATGAAATCAGAAAAATGCAGGTTAAAACAGTGAGGAACCATTTCTCAAGAGAAATACAAAAGTTAGAAATGATGTTATATACTGTGAGCAAGAGTGTGGAAAAGACACTTGAGACAGTGTTGGTGGACATGAACAGCTCTTGAGAAGGCAAACTGGTAGTAATTATGAGCATTTTAAATGCACATACATCATCAAGTAATGTAAGCTAATTTATGCTCTTGTGTTCAAGAACCCCATAACTGCAGTCATTTGCAACCACAAAGACTTACTATTAATTTTTTGGTCTCCCTACATATCCAACATGGGTCAGCAGTGGGAAAGAAAACAAACATGTGCTAGTTTCTGAAGTAGGACCCAGATCCCTTCCGCCTACATTTTATTGACCAGAGCAAGTCACAAGACCAGGTCTATTTTCTTGTGGAGCAGGAACATATAATCTCTGGTGAGCGAGACAGTCTGTAGGGGGGCTGGACAAGTGTTCTGAGTAACAATACATTTATCATGTGTATCTTCATCCTCTCACCAGGCAGTTCCTCTCTGAAATGAGCTTTTCCACAAAACCATCTGGACAAATGCTCAAAGATAGATAATCAAGGGTGTGTATTTTTTAAACTTACTTTTAATTGGAGGATAATTGCTTTACAGTGATGTGTTGGTTTCCATAATACAACGTGAATCAGCTGTAAGCTGAAGCTGGGATACTTTGGCTCAGTTCAGTTCAGTCGCTCAGTCGTGTCTGACTCTTTACGACCCCATGGACCTCAGCATGCCAGGCTTCCCTGTCCATCACCAACTCCCACAGCTTGCTCAAACTCATGTCCATCGAGTTGGTGATGCTGTCTCATCCCCTGTTGTCCCCTTCTCCTCCTGCCTTCACTCTTCCCCAGCATCAGGGTCTTTTCTAATGAGTCAGTTCTTTGTATCAGGTGGCCAAAGTATTGGAGTTTCAGCTTCAGCATCAGTCTTTCCAATGAATATTCAGGACTGATTTCCTTTAGGATTGACTGGTTTGATCTTGCAGTCCATACTTTGGCTACTTGTTGCAAAGAACCAACTCATTAGAAAAGACACAAATGCTGAGAAAGATTGAAGGCAAAAGGAGGAGGGAATGAAAGAGGATGAGATGGTTAGACAGCATCACTGACTCAACAGACATGAATTTGAGCAAACTCTGGGAGACAGTGAAAGACAGGGAAGCCTGGCATGCTGCAGTCCATGGGGTTGCAAAGAGTAGGACACAACTTAGCGACTACACAATAACAACAATACGTATATACCGTCCCTCTTTGAAGCCTTATGCATCACAGTATAAAGGGGAGACAAACTAATTTCTAGGCAATTACTGCAAAGAATGGAGTAGTGCTTCATAATGCTAATATTCAAGGGATGCATATGTTATACTAAGTTAAAAAAACTGTAAGTTGAAATAATGTACTCATTTCCTATCACTTGATGTAACAAATTGCCACAAATTTAGTGACTAGAACAACATAAATTTATTCTCTTACAGCACCGAAGGTCAGAAGTCTAGAATCAAGGTGTCAGCAGAACTGTGTTCCTTCACCAGGGAAGACTTAATCAATTTCGTTTCCTTCTTTCCTTTTGGAAGGTTTGTGTCCCCTTCTTTGAGTCACTAGAACTTCTTGCTTGTCATAACATTTCTTACTTCAAGCTCTTATCCTCTTCTAAGGACCCTTGTGATTACATGGGCTCCCCTAGATAATCCAGGGTAATATCCCCTCCTCAAGACCCTTAACTTAATCACACCTGCACAGATCTTTTTTCCATGTAAAGTCATAGATTCATATGGTCAAGTGATTAGAAATGTGGACATCTTTGGGGTCATTATTCACCCCACTGCAAATAGTATTGATATCATAGAAGTCAATATTTATACACACAAACACATATACACACACATATGCATGGATAATTTTTATCCATACATGTATAATGCATGGATAATTTTTTTAAAAGGCTGTAGGAAAATATAACTAATTATTGACATAGTTATCCCTAGGGGTGGGGGTCGAAATAGGTTAGGAGGTGGGAAAAACTGCACTTTTTAATTTGTACATTTCTATATTATTCTGTACTATTTCATATTTTAGAGGAAATCAATGAAGTGAAATATGTAATTAATGTGTAATTAAATATATTGAAATCTGTTTTCTAGCTTTGATCTAAATAGGGCAATGGAACACTTTTATGATTTCCATATTTTACATATTTTCACCAAAAGCCCTGCTTATTTTTTAGCGTTAATGGAAAATTATAGCTGTATGAACTAATACAATAGCTAGGATACCTCTGTCTTCTGAACCAAACTTTGGGCATTTTAAACTTAGAGAAGGGCTAAGGAACCTAGGTGTATTATTATTTTCTTTATTTATTGTTATTTTGTGAGACATCCTCTGTCTAAATACAGTGGTAGATAGGAACCCTCGACTCAGAAAAACACACCTCAATCTTAACATGATTATCATGTAATTTTAGGTTCATATTGCCCACTGGCTCCAGTTTAAGAACCTCTGGCCCTAAAAATGTTTGCAAAAACAAATATTGTCTTTCTTAAGGATGTATTGCCAAGAGTAAATACTCAGCTATAATAAGACTACCCTACTGGGGTCAAATTCTTTTCTGCAGCTGCTCTATCCCCCTCAGTAGCTACTAACCACATGTGTCTACTGGAATGTGAGTTTCAATTCATTAAAATTAAGCAATTAAAAACTTCAGTTCCTCAGTCGTCCTGACCACATTTTGCAAGCTCAATAGCCCATGGCACTAGCTCCTGCCATATTGGATATCACAAATATGGAATATTTCCTATCACTGCAGAAAATTGTGTTGAGCAGCACTGTTCCAGATCAGGTGCTCCAGGCTACAAAATGAATGAAGATGAAATTTAGATTAAATTATTCTAAATAATAAATTATTTAAAAAGAAGCTATATTTCTTCAGCTGTAGGCACTGTCATATAGGTTATCTTATTTATGCCCTGTAACACTCGTGTGAAGGAAGCAATATCTTTCTTTTACAAACGTAGGCAGCTGGAATTCAGATGGCGAACTTTGGCATAACCTGCATTTTCAAACCCTAGATATTGATTGTGTCTAGTGAGCAGTCTTAGATATTCTAAGCTGACTTTCCTATTTCAATGCTTCAGGCTCACACCCCTCTGGAAGATAGAATTTTAAAGCTTTCCACCATCAAAGGTCTCATATTCACTTGTTATGCATAGATTAACTATTTTCTGACTATTTTCTCATATGTTTGTACCTACAGTAATAGGACATCTTGCCTCAAGTTATGCCTGCAAATAGCCAAGGCTCAGCAATTGTAAAGCTTATTCCCATAAAGCAGAGTTAACACCAGGAAGTGTGTTAACTAGCCTCTGCCTAGCGATGGCACCTCATTGCTTTGCCTCTGGACTAAGGCATTGTTTGGAATTTGAAATGATACTACCAAGGATATTTCTAGAGAAACTGATACACAAGAAAGCCCCCATTATAATCATTAATGGCACAGAGTAGCTTTAAAACATTGTCTGTGCTTGGAATTCTCTAAAAAGTGAGAATTTAACCAGGACCTGGAATAAATTTGAATTCATTTTTGTTTCCAAAATATCTTTTGATAAATTAGAGTTGGAGCCAAAAATAATCAAGTGTAAATAGGGCTTTCAAGGATCATCATGTGTGGAGTTCTCTAAACTGAAACCACAGTCAAGGGGCCAGGTGAGACCTGAACTTGCTTGCTCAGCCCACCCAGACATGAGTAGGTCAGATCTGGGTTTGTCAAGGAAAGCGCTGACTTTTTCTAATCTGCCTATAGGTGCCATGGTCTTACCAAGCCGTATTGTCGTGGGAACTCTTCCGTTGAAAGGAAGTTCTCACAGAGGGAAAGACTTCCTGATTTGCTTGAAGGTATAGTGCATGTATACATAGTTAAATTTTTTTGAATGATACTTTATAACAGTATCAGTACTTTAAATCAGTATTTACTGATTTAAAGAACATAAAGTAGGAAATTGTGGTGCTAGAGAATTGTGGTGTTGGAGAAGACTCTTGAGAGTCCCTTGACTGCAAGGAGATCAAACCAGTCAATCCTAAAGGAAATCAACCCTGAATATTTACTGGAACTATTGATGCTGAAGCTGAAGCTCCAATACTTTAGCCACCTGATGGGAAGAGCCAACTCATTGGAAAAGACACTGATGCTGGGAAAGACAAGGCAAAATGTGGAGGAGTGGCAGAGTATGCGATGGTTAGATAATATCACTGACTCAATGAACATGAATTTGAGCAAACTCTGAGAGATAGTGAAGGACAAGGAAGCCTGGAGTGCTACAGTCCATGGGATCCCAAAGAGGCAGATACAACTTAGCGATTGAACACCACCAACAAAATAAGAAAGCCTGAAATGCACCATGGGTTTTAAATGACACTGCTGTGCCGCTCTAAGAGAGAAGAATGCTCTGAATACTAACGCTCAAAAGCACTGATAAAGGAAAATAAATCTTAGAAAAGAGAACTATGGATAAAGATCAATTCATCTGTTTATTCAATTCATTGTGAAGGAAGGCAGCTGAATGATAGGAAGGTGCTTTGCAAGTTGTGATCTGCAGATTCCTTGAGGGGTTACCTGGGTGGAAGTGATCCTGGGAGAGAGCAGGACCATGCATGCCTTGGGTGCCTCAGCTCAGCTTCCAGCAGAGCAGCTCAGAGTTAATCCATTTTACATACCAGACTTCTAACATTTGAAGAAACTTTCATGGCTAAACTGTATTTGAAAACAACTACCCTAGAAACTTTATTATAGCCACACTCATTATTCACCATGTAACCCACATTCACGGGTATTATCAATTTAATCTTTAAAATAGGCTTATGTAGCCTTATTATCCTCTCTTCATACACGAAACAGCCTTAGAAAGGTTACATA
Source organism: Cervus canadensis (assembly GCF_019320065.1). Taxonomy (NCBI): domain Eukaryota; kingdom Metazoa; phylum Chordata; class Mammalia; order Artiodactyla; family Cervidae; genus Cervus; species Cervus canadensis. Next base: position 27,823,489 of record NC_057416.1, read on the forward strand.
ATTCGTTAGTATCACCCAGCTGGTAAATGGCAAAGCTGAAATTTCAATAAGATCTAACTTCCTTCAAAAATGTTACTATCAAGTACTTCCACGCACAGTGTGAGCTTGACTGTAATAAAAATATTTTTTTTCTGGAAAGATAAATTCATATTCAAAGCCAATGATCAAGATACACATGAGATAAATACAATCAGTGAATTCGTCTATAGGCATTTCATTTAGAGCATTATGTGGTGATTACTGATTTACATCATTTGTCCAACTCTGTCTTCTCTGACATCACCCAAACCTGACCTTGTCTCACGGAAAAGCTCAAATGTCTTTTTTCCCTGTCTTGGCCTTGTTGAACAGCACGTGGGGTCTTAGTTCCCCAACAAAGGACTGAACTTGCTCCTCTTGCAGTGGAAGTGCACAGTCTTAACCCCTGGACCACCAGGGAAGTCACAAGCTCAGTCATCTTCAGACCATCGTTTTTTAACAAGTGTGCATTTTGCAGTCTGTTCCTCTTCTTCTCTTCATACGGTAAACTTCCATTGGCTCTAAACCACTTTTATTCATCTTTGAAGGTTTAACTTCCTCATGGCACTTGATATTCTTACCCATCATGCAGTTTCCTTTTCTGAGGGTCTGTAGCATTTTGAATAAAATTTCATTATATTGCTAGACACAAAAATATAATAAAATGTGCTACAATTATCATTTTATACATTGTGTAGGGCAAGAATGATGTATGTTTCACCTTTTGTATAAGCCAACATCTATGAGAGCTGCCATAAAAATTGATTGAATGAGTAAATACATAAGCAGATGGAAACCCCTGAAAATGTCCACATCTTGAAAGTGTGAGTACCGAATCACCTTCATGCAGGACTCAGCAGAGTGTTCTTTGTAGGTCACCCCTGACACTATTAAATAAAATGACTATCTCTGGTATATCTCTATACAAAATGCAGTAGAATGTATTAATATTACTAATGTACTGCAAGCCTATTAATGTGTTGTATTCTCTATGGCAAATCACACAGGACTACATAAGGAATAATTTTTAGTCACGATTCTTAGTAAGTTTGTATTTAAGTCGGTAAGCAGCTTTTTCTTCCTTACCAGGCACTGGGTGGCGTGAAACACTTGCCACACTCACAAACTCATTTGAGATAAGTGGTCGTGGTCAGGTTCTTACACCTAGGGTGTCATATTGGCCATGTGATTCTGTTGGATAAAGAGTAAGGGGCATGTTGAAAGGCTGGATCTGTGCCGTGTTGCCACAAGAAAATACTGACCAAGTGTTACTCGCTACTGAATGGTGATTCAATTGGGTCTTTGTTTTGGAGGAATTTTGACTATAAGGATCAGAGAAAAGCAGTTGACAGTGTTGAAAGCAGTCATAGAAACAGTGGGGAAGTGAGAGAGAATTAGAATAAAGAGAGAAGAAGAGAAACAGAGCCAAGTCACAAGTATGAGAAGCTTCTGGAATAAGAAGGTGTTCTTATAAGGGAGCATTTTAATGACAAGATCCTTAAGTAGAGCTACCAGACATCAGCTGTTGCATCTGAAGAGTAATGACTGTCTTAATTCTTCGTGAAGCTTGACCATTCACTTTTCTTTTTTCTTTTCTTTTAATTTTATTATTGGAGGATATTTGCTTTACAATATTGTGTTAGTTTGTTGTATAATGAAGTGGATCAGCCATATATATACATATATTCCCTCCCTCTTGAGCCTCATATTCACTTTTCAGTTTTTTTTTTTTTTCCTGTTTTCTGAGGCTACCTAAATGCCTCAGGCTCTTTTGGGTTTCCTTGTGAAACATTATTCTGTCAATGAACTTTCACTTGAAGAAGAAAAAAAAAAGGTTAATAACCTTCAGGTTAATTACAAGTTTACCTTCCTGTTCAAGATTTGGCATATGAACTGATTTTGAGTTTAAGCAGTCAGTATACATGTTTGCTTAATATTGATGACTCAATATAACTAAACTCTAGATGGGGGCAGAATTCCTCATTTCTATTTCTCCTCTCTCAGTATTTGATTTGTTGCCTTTGTGCTAGAGTACCAATAACGAAATTTGTATTTAGGGACCAAAGAATGTCCAAAGGGATTAAAGTCAGTGTTTATATTAATTGTGAGAAAAAGTTAAGGCAGTTGAGGAAATTTTGTGTTCAGTCTTAAAGAGTGAATTCTATTCTGTGTCTTCAGTGGGATGAAGTAGATATGAAATATTATTTCAATCCCTGCAAAGAAATGAAGATATATATATATGTATACACACACATCAAAACTCGAGGACCAAAAGGTAAAGTACCAAAACAGTCTACTGAAAGTATGGTGAAGATACCAGGCCTGGTGGCCACTAAAAGGAACCAAACAGGGTCATCTGTAGAGGTGTGGATGGATCTAGAACCTGTCATACAAAGTGAAGTAAGGCAGAAAGAGAGAAACAAGTATCATATATTAACTCACATATGTGGAATCTTGAAAAACAGTACTGATGAACCTATTTCCGAGGCAGAAATAGAGATGCAGACATAGAGAACAGACATGTGGACCCAGAGGGAGAAGGGGAGGATGAGATGAATTGGGAGGTTGAGATTGGCATATGTACATCACCATGTGTGAAAGAGACAGCTAGTGGGAGGTTGCCATATTCCACGGAGCTCAGGTCAGTGCCCTGTGATGACCTAGAGGGTGTGACGGTCGGGGGTGGGAGGGCGGTCCAGGAGGGAGGAGATGTATGATTCATATGGCGGATTCACTTCATTGTACAGCAGAAACTAACATGACATTGTAAAGTAATTACATGCCAATAAAAAATGGGATTGCAACTATACTTCTTTGATGGTTTGAATACTTAACCATTTCAGGCAGTGGACTGGATAAAATTACTTTTTGGAAATCTTCTTCAAAGGTGTGATTCTGTGTTCACTTATACCTTTTGTAGAGCAGATTTTAAAATGTGGGTAAATACAACTTGAACAATAAACAGGTTAGTAACATCTTCTCAATGACTGCAGATGTGTGACTTCACAGCTTTGTCACATATAGTAAGTGCTCTAGAGTAGTGAAGTACAATGAAGCAGGATCATTAGGGGATAGCAGTCACTGATGTGATTAAGAAAGTCCCCTGTCATGGTTAATAATGATGATCTTAATAAATCGTTATTGCCAGAAATATTCCATTTGGCTCAGTTATCCTGCTGCTTTCATTGCCTCTGCAGCTGGTTCAAAGACTCTGAAACAAGAAACAGGACAAAGATGATTTGAACAAAGGGCACCACAAGTACAAAACTTTTATAGAAAAACCCAGAATCACAGTTCCTAAGTCATAAATGGTGTTTCTCGCATGGAAAAACTGTTCTCCCAAACCCACTCGGGTGTCAACACACTTTGAAAAAGCCATTAGCAAGCCAAATGGTTTAGTACCTCTGAGTTTTTAAGAACAGAACACAATTCCCAAGGAGGATTTTTTTTTCCCCACACTCAGTTTTTTCTTATAAGGTACAAGGGGCATCTATGCAAATACCTGAGTCCAGCTAAGACTTTTGGATCACTTAGGTTGAGGTCTCTTGGGAATGCATATTTACTCTGACTTATTCCCCTTTGAACTGGGGAAGGGATTTGTTTTCATGAACAGCAGCTGTGGCCCCATCCTCACTTGGTAATTTCCTTATTCTGTGAATCCAGATTAAGTACATTTTATGCATCAGATGTGGGGCTGGACACCCAGAACTGGATGGACCCTTGAAAGGAAGTGGAGATGACCTTCTATGAAGAACCACCCAAAATTATCTTTGAAAATAGTTCTTCAAAAAGGAAAAGGTAAGAAATGTTTTGAAAATTTTTTGGAAAAAAAAAATCCTACTGGCCAAGACCTGAAGGGGATTTTTCAAGAGCATTTTTGAAGAAGCTTATGAAGGGTCTAGACCAACAGAATATGTTAATTGAATGAAAGATAAATGAAATAGACAAAACTCAGTTTAGGGCCCCATAATCAGAAACAGAAAGTCTATTATATTTAGAATGGATAAACAACAAGGTCCTACTGTATAGCACAGGGAACTGTATTTGATACCCTGTGATAAACCATAATGGAAAAAAATATTAAAAAAGAATGCCTGTGTGTGTATAACTGAGTCACTTTGATGTATAACAGAGATTGGCACAACATTGTAAATCAACTATAGTTCAATCAAAAAATTGAAAAAAAGAAAACAGAAGGTCATCACAATCTGGATTCTGATAAAGATACCCCCTTTTCTAAGTTCCCATAGCATAGTGACCAAATTTAAATAGTAGGAAGTTTTCAGCAGCTTTTGTTTTTTCTCTGTTCCTCTGTGATGTGATCCCATGGGATAAATATATATTGCTAACAGTCCATCTTTGCTACTGACTGGATTCATAATATGGATCACCGGTGCCCACACCACTAAAAGCCACTTCCTCTCCACTTGTATGCGGTTAATAGTTCCCTAGTTTGTAGTTGTAATTCTGTGCCAGAGGCATGAACTAGCATCTCTGAATCAGGAGATGACAGATATGAAAAAGGTATAAACAAAAGCCCAAACCTCATCTGGAGGAAAAAAAAGAAAAAAAAAAACAAAAACAAAACTTGCTTCCCAGAGTCGTTACAACAAAGTAATGGTCCTCACCAACAATAAATAATATTTATTAAAAACAAAATCTATACAAGGCTCTTTGTTGGACATTTTTCATACATTATTTCACTGAATGCTTTCTCTCAGCCTACAAGGTAGAAATTATTTCTCCTCTTTTATAGATAAGGAAACAGGCTCAAATTGAATCATTTGTTTTCGCCCACACAGCTAGTAATTGGATTCAAATGAAGATGTGCCTGACATCAGACCTGCATTCTTACTGACGAACCAAGCATTTGCTGGAGACCACGCCCTCAGCCTTGTACCCTAGGGTGAGAAGTGATGGGTAAGAGAGACAAAGACAGATTAGAGAAGAGAGAACACAAAATAGCAGAGAGACGCAGAGAAGAACGAACTCTAGAATCCTGTGGAACTAATTCAAGTCCATCCACCACTCAGCAGCTGTGATACCTTAAACAGGTCTTCTGAGCTGTGGTTTCCTTCTGTGTAAAGTGGAGCCTGCAGTGATACCTGTCTTCTGAGGCTCTTGTAAATTTTAAATGAGGTCATGCATATTGCATAACTTCCCTATTGCTGTAACAAATTACCACAAACTTAGTGGCTTAAAACAACATAGATTGATTATCTTTTTTTTTTTAATGAAATTTTTTTTTTTTTTTGCCATGCCACAGAGCTTGTGGGATCTTAGTTCCCCAAGCAGGGATCAAACCCACTCCCTCTGCGTTGGAAATGCAGAGTCTTAACCACTGGACTGTCAGGGAAGTCCCCACAAATTGATTCTCTTACAAAAGATGTCATGAGGGCTACGTGTCTTCCAGGACCGCTGTTGGAGAATCTGCTTCCTTGCCTTTTCCACTTTCTGGGGGACATTCACAGGGCCTGGCTCATGGCCCCTTCCACCCTCTTCAGAGACAGAAACAACCAGTTGAGTCTTTTTCACAGTGTGTGGGTCTGACATCAATCCTTCTGTCTCCTGCTTTCAACTTTAAGGACCCTTCTGATTACATTGGGCTCATCCAGATAATCAGTAAATATCTCCCTATTTTAGAATCAGATAATGGGCAACCTGATTCCCCTTTGCCATGTAACCTAATATAGTCTCAGAGTCCAGTCATCAGAATGTGAACATCTTTTGGGGTACAAGGGTGGGGTCATTAATCTGCAGACCCCCAATATAATGTCTTCCCACAGACTTCTCAGGTGGTGCTAGTGGTAAAGAACTCACCTGTCAATGCAGGAGACATAAGAATCGTGGGTTCAATCCCTGGGTTGGGAAGATCCCCTGGAGGAGGAAATGGCAACCCATCCCAGTATTTATGCCTGGAGAATCTCATGGACAGAGGAGCCTGGCGGGCTACAGTCTATAGGGTTGCAAAGACTTGGACATGACTGAAGTGACTTAACACACACAACATAACGTCTTATGCTTTTAAAAAAAACTCAATATGTAATTTTTGGTGCAATTATTACTATTATTTTATTATGCAGATCTTACAATGTATGAATCTATTCTCCTTTGAAAAATTCAACTCAAACATACACACTGATATTTATTTTGTGTGTGTTTATCTATAGCCCTAAATTTTACTCCCTGCCAGAGGTAACAATTGTTATGGGTTTAGCATGTATCCTAGCAGAGTTTTATAATTCATTTTCAAACATATAAATAGGCATTCATATATGTACACATATAGGTAAATACATACATAAATGGAAAGTTTTACATATATATATATTTACACCTAAAATGAAATCATGTCATGAATACTGCTTTATAATCTGGACATTTCAAATAGTCATTCTCCTTAATAAGTGTATCTCTACCTTATTCTTCATTCTGTGGTGTTCTATAGTGGTAATATACTATAGTTTATGAATCTGTTACCTTCATAGCAAATTTTGTTTTATTTCACTTTTGTTATTATACACACGCTACAATGAGCATCTTTGTGCACCCTTTCAAATGTATCTCTAGAAGGGGTTTATCCGAGTACAAATTAATATTATAGTTTAAAAACATAATTGAAATTCTTTAAAATCAACATACAGACATTTCCTATAAATGCATAAGGACAATCAAATCATATGTTCCTTGTCCTTTTTCTTCTGTCCACATCGATACCCCAGCCACTAAGGCATCTTCCCACCATTAGGACTGGTAACAGATTCCATCTCCAGAACGCTTCCAGGCTTACATATACAGAATATAATATCATTCACTGCTGTTTTACCCTGTTTCCTCACTCATCAGGGGTATTACTTAACTTTCTATGTATTTACTGGTAATTCAAGTTTGCTTTTTGGTAAATTATTCACATTTTTTTGCCCATGATTCTATTGGACTGGCTGTCTTTTCATTTTCAGTGTAGAAGTGTCCTTTATTATAGAGATTAATCCTGTGTTACAAATATATTTTTCCAGTTCATCAATTTTATATTGTAATGTAACCACGGAAATAGCTAGCCCATCACCTTTGCCATATAGACTGACCTCATCAAGGGAGTGATATCCTATTATACCCACAATTCCTTCTCAGACTCAAGAGGATGGGATGATACAGGGTGTGGATCTCAGGGGATGAAGATCTGGGGGACCTTTTTAGCATTCTGCCAGCCATAGCTGTGGAGGGGAATCGAGGATGTCCAGATGCTTCATATAAACCTTCAATTAACCTTTTTAATGTTTCGTACTGCACCCTCGCTGCCTGAGACACTCGGGCCTCAATTTCTCAGCCTTGTTGGGGTTCATCAGTATAAAGTGACATGCTCATAGTCTTTCCCAATAATTGGCTTAGATTCAGCTTTCTCGGATCTGATAAAACTTAGTGATGACTAATGAGAACCTACTGTCTAGCGCATGGAACTCAGTGCTCTGTTGGGACTTAACTGGGAAAGAATTCTAAAAAAGAGGGGACAGAAATATACACATAGCTGATTCACTTTGTTTTATATCAGACACTGATACAGCAGAGTAAAGTAATATACTCTAAAATAAAAAACAAACAACAAATAATCTTAGTGATTCAGTTTTTCCAGATGAATTGTCTAAGCTCCCGCCTGGGGGCAGGGTGGGAGGAGAGAGAATGTAAACCAGGATGTGGCTCTCCTGGAACATGTTAGGGAAAGAAAGCTGAAGGTATCACCATCAAGGGACAGATTTTCACACAGCCGTCCTGTCTTCAGATCATCCTTTCATCTGTACCATCTTTTGCCAGTGATTCCAAGTCTGGCATCTCTCTGGTCTATTTTTTTATGGAAAATAACTTCCTCTGTCTCCCATGAAGATCATGCAGGAGTGGTTGCCTGTTTCCTCCAAGTGGTGTTGAAACCCTGAACTTTCCATCAATATGTATATTTGCCAGCCACACAGCTTGTGAGACCTTAGTTCTCTGACCAAGGATCGAACCTGGTCCCTTTCAGTGAAAGTGCAGACTCTTAACTGCTGGACTCCTGGGAATTCTCTAGACTCACTTTTATTTTTTTTTAAGTTTTGTTTTTGTTTTTTTTTTGATGTGGACCATTTTTAAAGTCTTTGCTGAATTTGTTACAATATTGTTTCGGTTTTATGTTTTAGTTGGTTTACTGCCAGGCAAGTGGAATGTTAGTTTCCCAAACAGGGATGGAGCCCACACCTTCTGCATTGGGAAGCAAAGTCTTAACCCCTGGACTGCCAGGGAAGTCTCTAGAGCCACCTGTTTAATACCCAACCTTGCCTGCCCGCTTCAGCATTCTCAGCCTTAGCGGGATTCCATGAGGTCAGCTTGCTTGTTGATGTCCAGATCTGGATGTTTGTTAATTATCTGCCCTGATGACTCATTTACTGTCCTTTCCTAACAGCTCTTCATTCATTGTGCTTCCTGTTACAGATATCCATCCTCTAGTTCATTGAATATATTCACTGAATAGAAAGCTTTGGCTCCTGTGTTTATTATGATTGTGTTTGAGGGCGAGTGGTTCTCATTTAGAAGAGGGGTCACATGTGTCTTCATTCTACCGTGAAAACCAAAGGTCACTCTTATGATAATGCTGATCACTGCCATTATTTTGTAATAAAGCTTTAGGGCATGGTATCTGCTGAGGGACTTGGAGTTCTTTTTATGGAAAGAAGGCTTAATCCCATTGTGCCTAATAGAATGAGAGGGAGAGCATTGTGCCCCGCCAGCACAAGCCAGGCTGAGGACCTGTGTGAATTATCTGTGTTGGGTCAGTCTCTTCTCTCCGCATTGAATAGCGGAGACCACCTTGCTAAGTCAGTGACTTCCCTTGAAGTTGACGGAGTGAAGATGAGGTCAATGGATTTCTGCCTGCAGATAATTCACATCAGCAACAGATCTGCCGGTAGCCTCTGTGTTCTCCAAAACCACTTAAAAAAAATTCAGGTAGAAAACCCAAAGATCAATAGTTTGTATAGAAAAAATATAAATAATATGGTCCATTTGAGGAAGAGTTCCCATTAAAAAATTCAAACTGGGTTAGGCATTTTTTTGTTTACTATGAATCCATTCTTAGAGAGTCATTGGCCTTATTGGGAAAAATGATGATATGTTTCTATTTATTGAAGCTTTTTTGAGGTTCTGGCTCAGACATTATGGGAGACACTTGGTTGAAAAAGATACAACAGACTTCAAAGAACTTACCGGTGGTACTATTTGCCAAAATATGAGTTGTCTCATTTTTACTGAAGAGATGGATAAAATTGTAGGAGGATTGGAATGAGGCATGCTGGATATCAAATTTGGCTGCATGTTTTTTTTCAAAAAACAGGAGTATGCATGTGTGTGTGTGTATGTGTGTGTGTGTATACATATGCACACACACTGATACCTCAGCTCACCCCAGAGCAGTTAAAGTAGAGCCTGAGTATGGTGCCTGTGTTGTGGAATTTTATTTATTTATTGACGGTTGACAAGTTGTGTTTTTTTTTTTTTTTTCCAATTGGAGTATAATTGCTTTACAATGTTGTGTTAGTTTAAAAGCAGCTTCTCACTAGCTCTCTATTTAACACATGGTAGCTTTTGAACTGTGGTGTTGGAGAAGACTCTTGAGAGTCCCTTGGACTGCAAGGAGATCCAACCAGTCCATCCTAAAGGAGATCAGACCTGGGTGTTCATTGCAAGAACTGATGCCAAAGCTGAAACTCCAATACTTTGGCCACCTCATGCGAAGAGTTGACTCACTGGAAAAGACCCTGATTCTGGGAGGGATTGGGGGCAGGAGGAGAAGGGGACGACAGAGGATGAGATGGTTGGATGGCATCACCAACTCGATGGGCATGAGTTTGAGTAAACTCCGGGAGTTGGTGATGGGCAGAGAGGCCTGGCGTGCTGCGATTCATGGAGTCGCAAAGAGTTGGACACAACTGAGCGACTGAACTGAACTGAGGGTATGGATGTCAATCCTATTTTCCCAGTTCATCCCACCCTCCTTTCCCTCGCCTGTGTCCACTCATCCATTCTGTACCTCTGAGCCTGTAGTCCTGACCTGGAAACAAGTTCATCCATGCCATTTTTGTAAGTCAGAGAGGGTCATGAAATTTTAAATGTGTAGCTACTGCTGAGATTCTCTGAACTAGGATAACAGAAAACTTTGGCGGAACACACAGGCATATGTAGATACAGATGAGGGGAACGGTCATCACATTTCTCTTTGTACTGATATCTTACTTGATAATTTCCAAGAAAACCAGAAGAGAAACCCTTTCCATGTTTTTTGCTCTCTGTGTATGAAGAGGAAAGGCAGGTGATGAGCTACCTGTCATCGAAGAGAGAGTCTCTTCACACAGAAAATAAAGTACCCATGTGCCCAGCTTTTGAGCAAGGCCTGGGTCAATTAGCATTAGAGGATTTTTCTCTGTTTCCAAAGGTAGAGTTCTCCCCCTTCGTCCCCCGCCCTCCCACTTTAATCAAACCACCAATTGCCATTCCATCAATTTAATCACAGGTTTCCTCTAGAAAGGTTTGCTAGTGAGGAATTAGTTTCCAGGGTCACTGAATCTCTGTGAGCAGCCTCACCTCTGAACACCATAGAGAGTGCTTATTCTGAATTCAAAGGCTTTCTTGCTTAGATCTCTGCTGTAAACCCTAGGATGTAGTCAACCTACAAAAACATTACTGGGAAATAAAGTTATAAGGGCTCGACTGGCCCCTGTGAAGGTATTGAGTTCAGCTCTTATTTTTAATCATGTTTAAAGATTGGATCGCTTTTTCATTCTCTGTAAGAAAACCTGTCTTTCATTCTGAAAGGCATACTAAGTCAGGCAAGAACAAAACAGAGTGTCATCCATTCTTTTGGCAGTTTGTGTATCATACAGACATATTTTAGAATCCTGGATATGAACGTGAACATTTTTGTTTGTGCATATTAATTCTAAGAAAAATTTCCCCCTTCCATTGTCAAAGAGGAGAAAGTTGTCAAAATGATTCCACTTCACTCAGAAGTAGCTTCTGCCTGCATATCATTTTCTTTTCACTGTCATAAGCAGATTTTCATATGTTTGTTATAGCCTCTGAAGACCCAGGTAGCTAGGCATAAACTGTTCTGGATTCCATTCTATTTAAAAAATCAGTGAACAAAGCAGTCTTCCTGAAAAACTACAGCAAACCCTTCATTACAAATGACAATGAAGGAAGCCAGAAGAATACAGAAGGAGTGCTGAATCCCAAGTGAGTCTTTCAGCGTCAGAATAGACTAGGGTTAAAAAAAAAATGTCAAGGATGTTTGATTTGCAAATTTGTGTTGAAATAAATACAGAATGTTTCAATGCCAGTTGTACTGGCCCCTGTTTTCTGAAATAATATTGCAAATTTATTTAATTATTTATTCTTTCCTGCTTGAAGATTCTCAAACATTCTTCAAGTGATGGATAGAGATGTTCCCCAGAGAAATAGGGGGAAAATAGCAGAAAGGGACAGTGAATATTGTCAGCTCTTCAGTGATGTTGGGAACTGTTTGAATTCAGGAGAGTGAGAACATGTATTCCTCCAACATATTTATTAGGCAGTTTTCCAGATTTTAAGTCAAGTTTTTGGCACTGGAATAGTGAGCTGCTATATAATAAAGTTTCTATTTCAATTTTTTTAATATAAAGGAAGAGAAACAGAACTTTAAAAAAACGTTTACTTAAACTATCACAGAAAATGATTTATTTAAAAGTGACCACTAAAAAAAAATTTTTTTAATTTGAAAAACGGTTTTGAAACATTTTGGTGAATTTTATTCTTTCCACAGAATTGGGAAGAACATCCTTCCAGGAATAAGCACACAGATCTCAGATTCTCCCCCAAGAGAAAGACTTGCCACTTGGCTTAGCTCTCTTGTTCTTTAAGAATCTAAGAGAACAACCCATCTTTAGAATCTCAGTTGATCCAAACTCACAGACATTCCATCTGTGGAATTCAGGATTGTGTTTTGTGCTTTGCTCAACTTGCAGTGCAGTCAACTTTTCTGGAATAAATTAGACCTTTGTCTCTTCCCTTACATGGACCTGAAGGCATTGTTTTGGGTTTTTGGAGCATTCTCGGATTCTGGTTGGCCTGGGACACTCCATATTGTAATTTTGGAATTACACTGTAATTTTGGAATTACAGTGCTCTGTGACAGCAGAGACTTAAGTTTAGTTTCAGGATTTAGTTTTAGTATCCATGTTTATAATTCGAAGACATGAGAAAGATAGTCCCTGCCCTCAGGGAGGGTGTGTTTACACATTACCAGACAGCAATTTAGTAAATAATTAGAATGAAATTGTTTTAAGGAAAATCCATAGATGGCCATTAGCAAAGAAGTACAAGAATTCATTAAAAAAAAAAATTCTTAGCAAGGGAATTAGGACATAACATTTCACATTTCAACTAGACATTATTTTGAATTCTAATTGAAATTCTAAATTCAGATATGATAGGCAGGGTATTTCTAGAAATATGGAGCTGTGAAGAGCTTGTTTTTTGGTGATCAGATAGTTTCCTTATATAAGTTTATCTTTTCTATGAATTCATGACAGAATAACACAAAGAGATTGCTACATATGGAACATCCCATTTTTTTCATTTTAAGGTTTAATGATCACAATTTAGCCCGACTTTTTGCGAATCCAGGGACAATAGTCCACCAGGCACCTCTGTCCACGGGATTCTCCAGGCAAGAATGCTGGAGTGGGTTGCCATTCCCTTATCCAGGGCATCTTCCCAACCCAAGGTTTGAATCTGGGTCTCCTGCATTGCAGACAGATTCCCTACCATCTGAGCCAGGAAGGAAGACCATGGAGAATGGAACCAGGCTACAAAGATAGAGTTTCTGTTCCAGTCAATTTTCTATCGAGATAAAATTTAAATGTGCAACACAGGTGTGGTTCTTTGCAACAAAAATATAGAAAGCATTGAAACTGGCTCTTGTGGAGTTTCCAAACCTGATATTATAGCATATTTGATTAACTAGATGAATGTTGACAGAGGGGTATTAAGCTGTGGGGTGGGTAAGTAGCTCTTTATGTCTGCTTACCTTTGTATTTTTTATAAGAAAAAAGGAAGCTTGTTTATCGTATCTCCCAAAGCAATATCCAATCTAGTTTGGGTATATAGTTGATTAAGAATGTTATGAGTCCTTAAGTCCTCAAAACAATCAGGTATTACCATGTTTTCATAGAAAAGAGTTTTAGATACCAGTCTCTTCTCCAAATACGTTTATTTGTAACCCTATTTGCAAGCTTATTTTCCAGTATAAATTTATCTTGAATTGGTTTGGAGCCAGAATTCTTGACAGGTAGAGTCAAGCAAATAATGAAGTTAGGGCTTCAGCTGCACTTGCTTCTCAGGATATAACCCCATTAAGTTATGTTAGATGGAGGGAGAGTCTTCCACATAAAAGGATTATGAAAAGAAATGCAATTAAGTAGGTGGATGGAAGCTTACTATATTATAAGAGTTCTCAATATTGGAAATTTCCATTGTTTATACAATTTTGTCCTAGAACTTTTAAAATAATAAATCTTTAAGTGTTTTTTTTATTGTTAGTCAGAATATATCCTTTGTGCTTGACCCTTTTCAATTAACATGTGCTTAAATGAATCAGACATGAAGAAAGACCAACTAGTTTTATAATAGGCCATTATATATTTGAAATATTCTCATTAGCGTTCATGTAAATCCTTTAAAGTTCAAGAGGTCTCACCTGTATTTCAACTCTAAAATGTTATGTGGTATATATCAGTAATTTCATCCTTTAAGAATGGAGGTATAAATATGAAATCCAGCCATTAAAAAGTATATTCAAGAAAATATTTTTTTCTTATGGCAATTCAGAAACAATTCATTTAGGAATATTAGAAATTTTATTCCAGGTTATTTTTAGTGTTTAAGGTCATGAACTTTAGTGATCTGACGTTAGGTAAAGCAGTGTGTCCCTAGTCAAGCCATTGGTAATCTCTAATATTTCTATGGGGTCTTAATTTTTCCAAATATCATTATTACACATTAATCTATTTGATTGTTGGTTTAATAAGCTGAGTTATGTATCACTGTCTTCACTTTTTATATGAGAATATTCCAGCATAAAATCAGTTCAAGTCACGTAGCAATTGGACAAATTACATTGCTGAGACTCAAAATCCAGTCTTTGGCTTTTTTCTTTAATACAAAAATCACATTATTTATTCATTTAAAAACAATATTGTGGTTTTAAGAAGTATTTTTATAAAGAAAAGACATAATAAAGACTGGATTTTATACAGCAAGGTTTGACAATGAATCTCTTTGAGACCCTAAATTGAGAGCTGATTTTCTTCCCTTCTTTCTGATCTTTGGATGATTTCATATTTTTTAGTGACTGTGTTTTACATTTTGTATTAAAGAAAAGATTCTTTTAAAAATATAGAAGCAGAATGTTGGCCAGTAATTTACAAATCTTCTGGTTTGAAAATAAAAGGGTTTTTTGTTTGTTTGTTTTCACTTATTTGAAGTCCACCGCAAAGAGTAGGACAGGACTGAGCGACTGAACTGAACTGAACTGAACTGAAGTATGATGGGGTGTTTCCATTTACAAAATGATACAAAATGACCACTCTCCAGTTTCCATCTTTGCCACCAGCTATCTGTGTGGCAAGATTCTATTTGTCTGAATCTGCTTCTTTGTCTCCTTAGTGAGAGAACTGAACTAGTTTTGTACATTCTTACATCATGCGTTTCTGGAGTACCTACTCTGGGCAAGACCTGTCTACTTTTCAAGTCCACATTCTTTGTAGTAAAGCATAGTTCTGGGTTAGTCATAATATACGTTTAGAAAACTCAAGGTATATTTATGTTCAACATTAACCAGAGGTCTGACTTTTCTCTGTACTCATAGAGGAGTTTAGAATAACCACCACATACTAATTTAAAAGGGCAACTTTTAACTCTTCATGGTTCATTTGAATTAATTGCTAGGATATGTTGAAATCAATGTATTTTCATCACATCAAACAGAAGAGATTCCATGCTAAAATTAGAAAAATAATCAGTGACCCATCTGATTCATCCTTTCAGCTGAATGCCTCCACTATTTATGACTGCGGGTTACAGAATAAGCGCTGTTGTATTCAACGCCATGGTACAAGCAACCCATCAAGGCCATTGTCTTGTTCTCTAGTGCACAACTGGCATCCTAAACTCGTCACCTTGACCTACTGCAAGTTAAGACTTTCGGAACTGTTTCTTCTCCTGGAGTTACTCTTGTCTGCTCTGTCTATCTTCTGGTTGGTACTGTTCCATAGTTTAGAATACTGACTTTGCTTCTCAATTTTCACTCTATTGCTTCTAAATGCTCTGGGTAAAAGTTCTTGCTGTCCGATTTAGCATTTTTTCCAAGTGTCCCTCCAGATCCAAGAAAAGCACCAGAAAAATGGGAAATACCAAACTCAGTAGCTCCTGCTTTATACAAGTATAGAAATATTGGTCATGGTGACCTGTTTTAATCCTCATTTAAAAGTGAGAGCAGATTTCAGATGCCTGCTGCTGCTGCTAAGTTGTTTCAGTCGTGTCTGACTGTGTGCGACCCCATAGACGGCAGCCCACCAGGCTCCCCTGTCCACAGGATTCTCTAGGCAAGAAGACTGGAGTGGGTTGCCGTTTCCTTCTCCAGTTCAGATGCCTAATTCAGCTCATATTAAACATCATGTTCATCTCCATTCTTTAGATGGAGCAGTAGCTGTCCAGCTATTGCATTCCATTTTAGAAATGGCTGTCATTGTAGCGGTGGATGGATTCGTACTTTAAAGTGATATATATCACTTTAAAATTGGGATGAAATGCTCTATGTAAGCGTAAGCTATTAACAACCATTTACAGGGTTAAGGACTTACCCAATATAGGCTGAAGCCAGATACATTAACAGTTCTGAAGAAGCCATCGTGGTTTATGGTGTCAGTGATCTGATGAAAGAATATAATAGGAACGTCATCTCTGAGACTCAGGAAAAATATCATTTATACCTTGGATGAGATGGAATAAAAGACATTAAACTTCTGGGATATCTTAAGATACAAAGAATGGTAGGAGACTGTTAGGTGACCTTGTGAATCAAATCTGTCACTGTTCCAGGGACAGTATCAAAGGCTCATATGAGAAATATATTCACTTACTTATGAAAACTTTGCAAAGTATCTGGGAAGCTGAATAGATAACTAAAATAAAATAATCATAAACAATAGTATGGTAGAAACCAACCACAGTATGCATAATCACACAAATAGACTTTCTTCAAAGCTCAGAGCAAACATAATGTCTTTATGTTTGAACTCATGCTGAAAAAAAGGACTCTTTTACTCCTCCAAATCCCAGGCTCAGAATATTAGCTATAAAAACAGCCATTTTGCATAATGTAGGTCTCAAGTTTATTTGTATAGGAGTTTAATGTGTTTTTATTGAACACCTTCTATCTACATATTGATATTTCTACGCATTTATTCATCCCATTGAACAGAATTTATGAAGGCAGGACTGAAGGGGACAATTTGTTGTTTCCCAGGCTTAACTCTTGTTTGTTTTCCCTTTTTCTCTCCCACCAGTTTTCTTTTTACTGCTGTGACTGTCTGGCTGATTTCACTTTGAGGAATCATTTTTGCATTTCTCTTGATCTGTTTGACTTGTATCTCAGTAGATACCAGAGGAGAGTCCAAATCAATATACATACTTAAGTCAGCAGCACTGAAAAGGAAATTAGGTCTTAGTGTGAGTGAGAAACAATTTGGAAGAAAGGAAAAAAAGAAATTTAGGGGGAAAAGAATCCCTCCCCATAGCTGCATGTTTCAGGGCAATATATAGCATGAAATGGCCCATCACAGCAGATATGCTGGCTAATTGGAGCAGGTTTAGATGCATTCTAAATAGTAAGCAGAGTTGAAAATCTGGTATTTGTCACATGGCAAATGACCCAGTCATGGGGTGTTACTGTCATCATGATAATATTTGTGCCACAGGTATATCAAAATTTGATGTTTTGTATATTTCTTGTAAGATGGTAAACATTTCCTAATAAATAAACTGTTTAGAGTTGCAAAACACCTGTGTTAAGGTAAATAGAAGTTACTGTCTGTATCTTACAGGTAAAAATATTAGGATACAAAGATAACACGTAACTTGTCCATGATTGTGGAATTTGTCAGTATCAGAAAAGAGACTTGAAACCCAGTTGCTTTTTTTCATAGAGCACAAACTTCTCACTACCCTCTTACAATGCCTCCAAAGAGATGGTTAGAAACTAAATTTCATCATTTGTGTAATTTCTGTGTAATTGTCTGTACTGACAGTTTTTTCCCCTCCAATTAAGAGTCATATTTTCTTGTTTCTTCATATATATCTAATATTTACTTATGGCTGTATGTTGAGAATGTTTTATTTTTGAGAGTCTGGTTGTCAACCTCAGCTTGTCCTGGGCAGAGTTTACCTACTGCTCTTCATTGTACCACACTTCCTTGTGCTATGGTTTAAACTTGGCTACAGGCAGAAAATCTGATGAATTTGGAGCTTACATTAGATATTTCCCTTATCTCCAGGATTACATTCCTATACTGTATGAAAAGAACGGTTTCATATATTTTGTCCAGCTTTACAGTATCTTAAGATGAAATAGTAAGTACAATATCTGTTATTACCTAATAACTTGAGCTGACAGTCACTTATTTGACATTTATTTAGTCATTCTACCAATTTTGTCAGTTTCAAAATATTCCAGAATTACCATTTTCCAACATATTACCCTAAATGCATGTCTTTCTTCCCAATGCCCTGCAAATATGTGAGATTATAGAGATTTAATAATACAAAGAGTGGGGGATCTGGAATACTAAATATATTTTGCGTGAGTGACTATTGGAAATAATGCAGTTTATTCTATGTCATATTGACATATACACACTACCACATGTAAAATAGATAGCTAGTGTTATGAACAAGGGGCTCAGATTGGAGATCCGTGGTGACCTAGATGGGGAGGATGGGGTGGGTGGGGTCAGAGGGAGGGCCAAGAAGGAGGGGATATATATGTCCATATAGCTGATTCACTCACAACAGAAACTAACACAGATCATAAAGCAACCATATCCTAATTTAAAAAAGCAGAGACATTACTTTGCCAACAAAGGTCCATCTAGTCAAGGCTATGGTTTTTCCAGTGGTCATGTATGGATGTGAGAGTTGGACTGTGAGAAAGCTGAGCACCGAAGAATTGATGCTTTTGAACTGTGGTGTTGGAGAAGACTCTTGAGAGTCCCTTGGACTGCAAGGAGATCCAACCAGTCCATCCTAAAGGAGATCAGTCCTGGGTGTTCATTGGAAGGACTGATGCTGAAGCTGAAACTCCAGTACTTTGGCCACCTCATGCGAAGAGTTTACTCATTGGAAAAGACCCTGATGCTGGGAGGGATTGGGGGCAGAAGGAGGAGGGGATGACAGAGGATGAGATGGCTGGATGGCATCACCGACTCGATGCACATGAGTTTGGGCAAACTCCGGGATTTGGTGAAGGACAGGGAGGCCTGGCGTGCTGCAATTCATGGGGTCACAAAGAGTCGGACACGACTGAGCAACTGAACTGAGCTGATATATATGTATACATATATACATGTGTATATATATAAGTGTTTCAAATTAAAAAAAAAAAAAACTTTTCAAGGAACAGAGAAAGACCAATAGGTAAGCATAGAGACATTCAATGATACTCAGCATTTTTGAGGAAGAATCACAGATTTCTGGTTAAGGCACAGAGAAAGAAGAAGAGAGAGTAAGAAGCTTTCTACTTTTGGGCACAATTCACCCCAGCTTTGTTTAAATTTCAGATTTTCATGTGATTTATACTAGTCCTCCAAAATGTTAGTTTAATGCAAGGATATGATGACTTAACTTTACCTTTTAAGTTCAATTAACTCTTAAGAATGAATGGAGTGAGGTTTTTAAAAAATTCTTGTATAACTATGACCTGGTTCCCAGCAACTTCTTGGTGACAAGCAAAGTTGCAGTTAAATTGGGTGCTTACGTGGTATGATTTAAGGGACATCAAAAAGCATCAACATAATTTTTTGCTAGTTTTTTTTTAAGGCACATGCTATTTTTATGTCTATTTGTTATTGCTAAGTAAGTGGCAACTTTAATTATTTCAAAAAAAATGTCTTCACTGTGCTTGATATTTGTTTTCAGAGACAAAGCTTTTCAAAGACTCTACTTATCAAGGAGTGATTTTTTTTTTTTGGACCCACCCTCTAGAGTAATGAAAATAAAAAAAGAAAAAATATATGGGACCTAACAAAATTTAAAAGCTTTTGCCCAGCAAAGGAAACCATAAATAAAACAAAAAGACAACTCTCAGAATGAGAGAAAGTATTTGCAAACAAAGCAACTGACAAGGGATTAATCTCCAAAATATACAAATAGCTCAATCCAATAAAAAAAAAAAAAATGGGCAGATCTAAATTGAAATTTCTCCTTTGCTAATTCTTAATATCACCTGGAGTATTTATTGGACTCTCTCCCTTTGTTAAAGATACTGGCTTCAGAGGGTCCTGCCCAAAATACGGTACACGAAGAATCAGTTTATGTAGCTGGCTTTGGTCATTTAATATTGAGCCGAGGTTATGGAAAGTAGAAAGCTAACTTTTTTAGAAGAAGGGGTGGGGCAGGTCTGGAGCATGGTGGGCCGCTGGGCTGAGCAGGGTTAGAAGAGTGAAGCAGCCTGAGAGGTAAAGAAAAGCATCAAATACAATGGGGCCCTGAAAGGAGAAGGGGAGGATCTAGAAGAAACAGTTGTTCTCTGCACTTTGGCTTAGACGCCACTTTATAGAAGACTTTTACAGAACTCCACCAATTAATCTTTGCAACATCCTACATAGGGGTGGGGAGGTAAAAACTCCTGGGTGTGAGGTAGACACAAGGGTGCATTGTACCAACATGGAGAATATACAGCATATTTTTAAATAACTGTAAGTGGAAAGTAACTTCTAAAAATTGTATAAAAAACACGGTCCATGGTCCAGAAGGATACATGCACCCCAGTGTTCACTGCATCTCTGTTTACAGTAGCCGAGCCATGGAAGCAACCTAAATATCCATCAACAGAGGAATGGATAAAGAAGATGTGGTACAAATATACAATGGAATATTACTCAGCCATAAAAATAATGAAATAATGTCATTTGCAGCAGAGATTGTCAAACTGAGGGAGGTAGGTCAGAGAGGGAAAAATATCATATGACATTCCTTATATGAGGAATCTAAAAAGAAATGATGCAAATGAACTTATTGACAAAATGGAAATATGGAAAGTTTTAAAACATCTATTGCCAATAATAAATGTTATCTATAGATGGAAAAATTATATAAAAATAAAAAAGTTTTAAAAAGAAATTAAAAAAGAGGTAATGGTTGTACAAAAGAGGACATATCAGAGAGTCAGGGAGATAATCTAATTTCCGCTTGAAGATTAATATACTGCATTTTGGGGGTTTCCCTGCTGGTTCAGATGGTAAAGAAACTTTCTGTAATGCAGGAGACCTGGGTTCAATCTCTGGGTTGGAAAGATTCCCCTGGAGAAAGAAATGGTGACCCACTCCAGTGTTCTTGCCTGGGAAATCCATGGACAGAGGAACCTGGCAGGCTACAGTCCATGTGGTCACAAAGAATCAGACATGACTGAATAAGCACACATACCGCATTTTCACCTAATTCTATGGCCAACGAATTATATAATGATTTGTTCTTCAACACTGAACTTGAACTTGTGAGTATTAGATCTGGGACAAGAACTCAAGGCCTCTGGTCTTTGGCTCTCGATTATTTCCATCCTCCAGGACTCTTATTTTTCTGGTTATTGGCACTTTCAGTGACATAACCTACGTACAGTCACAGCCCTAAAACTAAGAGGCAAGATTCAATCTCTGCCAAGATTTCTGAACATATGCTCAGACTCTCAGGTGTTTCCAAACCTCTTTAAGCATGCTTTAGTCAAGTTTTGGACAGAAATATAGATGCATGTCTCAATCCACAGACAGTGATCTATCCTCATGGTATATATCATCATTTTCTGGAATCCTGTGCCGGCATTGTTACTACCCAAGAGATTGAAAAGATTGATGTATACCTGAAGCTCTTTCCATTTCAAGAATAAATACATATTGCAAGACTGTCTCTTGGTTTTAGTCATTGTCAAGCCTGTGATTCCTGAGAATGCATGTGCATATTGACAAGCGCCCTCAGTAGTTCTTGTGTTCAAAATTCTGCAGAGTAAGTAATTGTATGTATTAGTAAGAAACTTGGTTAGTAAGTAAGTGGGTACCAACAATTCAGATTTACCTTCTCCATATCTAAAAGGAAAGCTACCCAGGAATGATTCCCAATTCAATAATCATAGAATGAGTTTCTAAAAGGCCTACTTCTCTTCTCCACAAATGAGAAAATATACATACCAAAAGGGTCATTGGCTTACTTGAGACCACACCAATAGTTTGTAGCAAGGCTAGGAATGAAATCTGGGCTCAGGGACTTATTCCAGTGGTCAAGGCTCTAGTGAGGATTTGTACCATTCCAGTAGGAAAAAAAAAACCTAAAGTCAGGAAAATACCTTGAAAAACAGAGTTTTCCACATTTCAAAAAGAAAATGAAACAATGGAATATATCATGATTGGCTGTCAAAATCTGTGTCTTTTCTTGGGTCTGACACTCACAATCAGACTTATAAGTACAGACACATGCATACACGCATTTACTCAGAAACGCATTCTGGATAAAAATTGGGTGAAATTCCCCATGTTGCTGCTGTGTCGGCCACTGGTATCATCAAATATTTTTAATCTCTTTTCTGAGCACAATTCAGATATTCAACAGCTGGGAATAAATAAGCAATATAAATCTCTATTTCTTGAAAACAGAAATAAAGTCTCTACCTTTCAGATAACTTAATAACCTCTAGCATCAGTAATAAATACCCAGCTTTCTGTATAAATTACATTCAGTCTTGGAATATTGTACTCAGCCTTGAGTTATTTGTTTCATATATCGTATCTCTAGGTATACAGATTAAAAAGAAATGTTTCAGAAGGTGATTAAATCACCACTGAAGGGGGTATATGCTGACAGTATAACTTTGAGAAGTGTTCCCCTCCATGGGTTCCCTGGTTCTTGGTTATAATTGCCTTTAATTAAATAACTAGAATTTTGAAATAAGGCATTCATTCTCAGTGTCAAGGGAAACTGCTTAGTAACGCTCATGTTGAAACAGTCTAACCTTGCCCTGGACAGTGGAGGCTCAAAATTTGATGGTCATAAGGTTTCACACTCTTCCACCCTTTGCAGGAAGCAAGAGTCAAACGTGGCACCATTTTAACAGTTTTATGGTTCAGATTGAGCTGTGGTACTTTGTTTATGTTTGACTAGTAACAGGCAGGCATGTTGCATGGCCAATCTGATTTTTGCACCTATCATTAAGGCTTGATAATGACCAGCAGAGTCATGCTGATCCAAGACGGATCTTAACCAGGATCCAATCTTCCCTGGTTCTCTAGGAGCCCTGAGCAACACGTCATTGCAAAGATAAATGCGGTGAGTAGGTCTCCTTTTCGGAAAGGTTTTGAAAAGTTGAAATGAAGCTCAATTATGAGGTCAATAAGTTTCAGCCCTGACTAAACAGAACCTCCATGTTCTAGGAGAAGCTGGAGAAGATTATTTGGACAGCTCAATGATTGTCAGTTCAACACTTCATTTTTAATCAGAATGCATTCTTCAAGAAGCTTATATCTGATATGAAGAACAATGAATTTGTATCTGCCTGTACACAGCTCACTATATGAAAGAAAAACACCCACAGAATAAGATGTACTACATCCCATTCTCTGCAAATCATTGTCTCCTAGAGTCAGAGATTTCATTATGTAAAAATCTCATTATGAGTTTTGCTTGGATCACTGAGTTCTTGCCCTTTTTTGTTGCTTTTTTTGACAAAAAAATATTAAGTTCAACATATTAATATTTTAGACAATCAATGAAATGTGTTTGAGAGAAAATGAAATCTATGTCACATAGTTTTATATCCATATACATTTAATTGAATATAATAGTTCTGGCTTTGTGTTTTTTCTGTAGATTTTTTTTTTAATTCATCATAATTCAGAAGGCTGGGAGTCAAAATGTTAGAACTACTAGTTTTGTAGATATACGACAAAACATATAGACAAACAGCCTCTGCATGGAGCAGTGTTCATGTCTTTCTTACAGGCTTGCAATGTGGCAATAGTTCTGCAGCTTGAGTCTGATAATCAGCAAAATCTTGGCATGTCAGGTGCACTAAAGGAGGGGGGAAATGGCAGAAATTCATTTGATGAAGCTCTATAAGCCATTTGGACAAGCTCATCTGTGGCGATGGAAGAAGCCATTCAATGCTTGCCTTGTCCCCCAGGTGTGTCACGAAATAACGACTGACACAGTTTAAAAGAGGAATCAAATGATCTTTTCTTAATTTTTGTATTATGTTAGGGCAAAAGTATACAGTTCCGGGAACTTCTAACCTAGTATCATAAAAAGGAACACTCCTCTTCCCCAAGGTAACCATGAATCCCATAGACAGAAGCCCATCAGGCTCCTCCGTCCCTGGGATTCTCCAGGCAAGAACACTGGAGTGGGTTGCCATTTCCTTCTCCAGTGCATGAAAGTGAAAAGTGAAAGGGAAGTCGCTCAGTGGTGTCCGACTCTTAACAACCCCATGGACTGCAGCCCACCAGGTTCTTCCGTCCATGGGATTTTCCAGGCAAGAGTAATGGAGTGGGGTGCCATTGCCTTCTCCATCAGGTTTGATATTTTTTGGTTTTAAGGGACAAGCTGAGTGCCAGTGGCAGGTGTCCTGAGGCAGGAGGTAGATGTACCCCCCACCCCCTCCAGGGTAGATTAGAGATTCATTCCCCCTGGACCGAAACTCCAAAATACCAATAGCAGGACAATTGAGAGCGGAGACTGGGCCCTGCCCAGATAGAAGATAAAATACCACATATTTCTCATCCTCAAAGTAATGAGACCTTCCCAACTACTTCTGTTGGGAAGGAAGGCTCCTTGGAGGTCAAAAGGGGAGTAATGCTAAGGGAAGCTCTACCCATAGACCTTTGCAGTAGAATGCATCTTGGCTAAGAGATGCCCATGCACGCATGGGGGAATCCTGAGATAGGCCAAGTACGGACTCTGAAACAGATAAATCCAAATGATCGGCCAAAGGAAAACCAGAAGAAATGCCCATTTAAGTGATTTGAGCTGCCTCAGGGTTCAACTCTCTCTCTGAGGCCTCCCAGGTGTCTTATCCACATGTACTGTACACTTTTTTCCTCCTAATAAATACTGTATTTGTTTCACTAGTTTCCACCTTTATGGAATTCTTTTTCTGCACAACAAAAGGCTTTGTCACTGACCACTGGTTCAGTGGTTAGGTTTCGTTGCCCTCACCGCTGCGAGCTGACCTCAAACTTTGGCCAGGAACCAAAGCCGTACTTCAAGCTACTGTGGGCTGAGGCAACTCGAGATCAGGCTTAAGTGCAGTGATTTCATGGGACCACATTTCCTTTGCTAAGGGAAGAATATTGGCTTATCAGAAACAGATCAGGAACAGGAAAGACCCATGCTGAGTTCTAGATTGGCCACCAGTTTCCCTAGCCAATAGTCACTTGGAGCTTGGATTATACATTTCCATTAACTCACGTGTGTGAGTGTGTCCGACTCAGTTGTGTGACTCAGTGCTCAGGCGTGTCCAACTCTGTGTGACCCCATGGACTGTAGCCCACTAGGCTCCTCTGTCCATGAGATTCTCCAGGCAAGAATGCTGGAGTGGGTTGCCATGCCCTCCTCCAGGGGGTCTTCCTGACCTGGGGATGGACCTGTGTCTCTTGCATCTCCTGCATTAGTAGGCAGGTTCTTTACCATTAGTGCCGCTTGGGAATCCACATTAACTCCTATTACCAGTGAAAAAACTAGGTTCATTTTACTTATTTTGTTCTAAGGCTTTTGTATCCCTCACTAGACTGAGATTTAAGATAGTTAACATGTATAAAACAGACTGATTAATATCATTACAACAGCTTATAATGATCTTTTAAGGTTGTATTTTGATTCCTACAGATATAGAAAAAAAGCCTAAATTATGGTGTGCTTTGATAAATATTATATATTACTAATGCTTAATAGTGTAGTCTTTGGGGCCAGACAGCCTTGAATGATAATTAACCTTTTAAACTTATTAGCTATATGATTTTAGGCAAGTTAATAATGCTTCTATGTCTCAATTTCATTAACCATAAAATATTTGTAAAAATAGTATCATCTTCAGACTTGCTGTGGGGTTGAATGATGAATACTTGTAAAGCAATTAAAGGAATACTTGACATACAGAAATAACTCAATAAAAATTAACTCAATATCCTTATATTTTTACAAAAAAGAGAAAGTATGAAAATAGAATTCTGAACAACATGCTAAGCATAGAAACTTTCATGGATTCCCTGCAGGTTCTGAATGGATCCTTGTGTGAGCCTTCTTTCCAAGGCCACAGAACCAAGTTCAGTCTCTTAATTATAATATGAGCTCAGTAAATATCAGTGTAAATATTTGTGCCTTTTGCAACCTATTGGTATGATTATAAGACTCAGTACTTGAAGGAAAAGAGTGAGAATTGCTACTAAAAAAATTGCTGTGCCATGAGTAGTTTTTTAAAATTTTGGGTTTTATTCTTTTAGTTTGAGCAGCATTAAGTATTTCTTGTAATCCCCAAGACCCACTGAACATGAAGACTTTTCACCCCAGATTGCAAACGGGGGGATGGATACAGTAAACACTATACAAGTTTTCATATTTTTTATCAGTTCTGATACATTATCAGTTCAGTTCAGTTCAGTCGCTCAGTCGTGTCCGACTCTTTGCGACCCATTATACAAATGAATTATAAAACCAAAGTTGGTTAATTCAATACAAAGCTCAAATTGAAGAGAGGGATATATTATTCAATTGAGCTATTGTTAGATTGCCATACATTCATATGCAGCTCTAAGAAGTAGTACAGAGAGTCATCACGAACTCTTTGAGAAGCTTCCCTGGAACTCTCTGGTGGTCCAGTGGTTAAGAATCTGCTTGCAAGTGTGGGGTTCAATCCCTGGTCTGGGAAGATTCCATGTGCTGTGGGACAGCTAAGCCTGTGCACCACGGCTGCTGAGCCTGGGCTCTAGACCACGTGCTCTGCAACAAGCCATGGCAACGAGAAGCCTGCACCCCGCGATGAAGAGTAGTGCCCACTTGCCACAACTGGAGAAAGCCCACATGCACCCAGCGCAGCCATAAATAAATCAGTAAATTTTTTAAAAAGTAGATAGCTCTCCAGAAGGAAACACACACACATACACATTAAAAAAGAAAAAAAGTTTCTCCATTGTTCACATCTTACAAAGCTATGGTATGGTAACGTAACCAGGATATTGATATTGATACAGTCAAGATTCAGAATATTTCCATCACCACAGGTATCCCGCCTGCTGTTTTGGAAAGCCAGACACACTCCCACCCCCTCACCCCACACCTCCACAACCATCTTCTTAATCCATGGCGACCATTTCCACCTATGTCCTCTCTTTCTATGATTATGTACTTTGGGGAATGTCATATAAAGGAGTCAGACAGTATGGGTTTCTCTGGTAGCTCAGACAGGAAAGAATTCACCTGCAATTTGGGAGACCTGGGTTCGATCCCCGAGTTGGGAAGATCCCCTGGAGGAGGGCATGGCAACCCACTCCAGTATTCTTGCCTGGAGAATCTCCATGAACAGAGGAGTCTGGTGGGCTATAGTCCATGGGGTCACAGGGAGTTCTGACATGACTGAGCGACTAAGCCAATACAGCACAGGGTGTGAACCTTTGAGACTGTGTTGTTGTTCACTTGGCATACGTCTCTGGAGTTCCATCCGGGTTGTGTGTATCAATAGTTTGTTCATTTTATTGCTGAGTAGTATTCTATGACATAAGTGTGATACAGTCGGTTTAACTGTTCCTCCTTTAAAGGATACTGGGTTGTTTCCAGTTTGGGGGGATTAGAGCTACTATGAACATTCATATACAGGCCTTTGTGTGAACATTATTTTTTATCTGGGAAAATACCCTGGAGGGCCATTGCTGGATCATATTATAGTTGCTTATTTCATTTTTTGAGAGACCTCTGAAACATTTTCCACACTGACTCTACCATGTTATATTCCCATTAGCAATGTATGCATGATCCTACCTCCAAATTATTACCATTTTTAATTTTAGCTATTTTGATATGTGTGTCATGGATGTCTTGCTATCATTTTAACTTGCATTTCCCTGATGGCTAATAATGAGCATCTTTTCATGTATTTATTTGACATGAATATCTGTATATCCTCTTTGGTGAAGTGTTTATCTTTCCATTATAGTCTAAATGTTTTTTTTTGGGGGGGGTTGTTTATTTGTTACTGCTGAGTTTTGACAGCTCTTTACATATTTTAGAAGCTGGTCTATGTTGGATATATAACTTGCAAATATTTTCCTCCAGATGGTACCTTGTCTTTTCATTCTTTTAACAAGGTCTTCTGCAGAGCAAAAGTTTTTAATTTGTAAAAAGTCAAACTTTTCCCTTTTATGAATCATGATTTTGGTTTCAAGTCTAAGAATTCTTTACCTTGTCACAGATTCCAAATATTTTTTCCGATGTTCTCTTTTTTTTCCCCTGAAAGATTTATATAGCATTTTGCATTTGGGTTCATGACCAATTTTGAGTTAACCTTGAGTATAAGATATGAGGCTTAGATCACGGTTAATAATTTTGCCTATGGATGTCAAATTGCTCCAATACTGTTTTTTGAACAGGTTATCTTTTCTCCATTAAATTTCTTTGTATCCTTGTTGAAAATCAGTGGGAAATATTTGTGAGGGTCTATTTCTACGTTTTCTATTCTGTTTCATTAATCTATATGTTTATGTCTTGACCAGTAACACATAATCTTAATTACTGTAGGTACATAATAAGCCTTGAAATTGGATAGTCATTCCTTAACTTTATTCTTTTTCAAGGTTGTTTTAGCTCTTCTATTTCCTTCACCTTTTCATATGAATTTTAGAATAGTCTTCTCTATATTTACAAGGTATCTTTCTGGGATTTGGATGGAATTTTGTTAAGTTGTATATCAAATGGGGAAAATTGACAAGTTAAATCTTTATACTCACAAATACATCCTTCCATTTATTCAAATATTATTTGATTTCTTTCATCATCATTTCCAGATCTAGCATTCAACTGATACACATGTTTTGCTATATTTTATACCTATTTTTTTGAGTAATAGATGGCATATTTTTAATTTCAGTGTCCAAGTACACTTGCTAGTATTAAAAAGTACAATTTAATGTTGCAAGTTTATCTTGTACGTTCAATCTTGTCATTGATTCCAGTTTGTCTGTTTGTTTTTGCTTGTTATTATTGCTGTTGCTTGTGTTATGGTAGATTCTTTGGGATTTCTACATCTCATCTGTAAATAGGGATGAATCTATTTTTTGCTTTTTTAATCTGCATGACTTTTATTCCTTTCTCTGGCTATATTGCTAGAATTTCTTGTGCTTTGTTAAATAAGAGTAGTGAAAGTAAAGATCTTTTCCTCCTTCTTCCTGATCTTAGGTAGAAAGCATTTCAGTCTTACATTATTAAGTATGAAAGTGGTAGTTTTTTTTTTCTTTTTTTTTGTAGATGTTTTTTTGTCAAGTTATGGACCTTCCCTCCAAGCCCATTTTTCTGGGAATTTTAATCACTGATGGGTATTAAATTTTGTACAGTGATTTTTCTGCATCAGTTAATATGATCAGGTGATCTTTAGTCTGTTAATATGGCAGCATATACCAATTGGTTTTTGCTTGCATCCCTGAAATAAATATTACATGTTTATGACATATAATTCTTTTAGTTTGGTTGAATTCTATTTGCTAACATTTTGTCAAGAATTTTTGTTTATAGTCATGAAAGATATTGGTCAGTAGAGTTTTTATTTTTGTTTTTGTGTGCTGTCTTTGTTTTTATATCATGGTGTTATTAACAGTAAAATGAATCACAAAGTGTTCCTTCCTAGTTCCTGGAAGAGATTGTTTAGAATTGACATAATTCTTCCTTAAAAATTTGACAAACTTCTCAGTGGAATCATCTTGGTCTGGAGGTTACATTTTTTGAATTTATAAATTAAATTGCCTTAATTGTTTTGGTTTATTTTAGTTTTATTTTTTCCAAGATTTGAGGTAAGAATTTAGATATTTTGAGTCTTTCTCTATCTTAATGTGCACATTAAGTGCTATAAATTTCCCTTTCAGTATTGCTTTGGCTGTGTTCCACCAATTTTGAAGCAGTTGGCCCTCCATATTCATAGCTACCACATCCACAGATTCAACCAACTGTGAATTCAACCCACCACGGATAGAAAAGCTATGACCAACCTAGACAGCACATT
This sequence comes from Cervus canadensis, assembly GCF_019320065.1. Taxonomy (NCBI): domain Eukaryota; kingdom Metazoa; phylum Chordata; class Mammalia; order Artiodactyla; family Cervidae; genus Cervus; species Cervus canadensis. Next base: position 27,853,079 of record NC_057416.1, read on the forward strand.
AAGAAGCAGAGACATTACTTTGCCAACAAAGGTCCATCTACTCAAAGCTATGGTTTTTCCAGTAGTCATGTATGGTTGTAAGAGTTGGACTACAAAGAAAGTTGAGTGCTCTTTTGAACTGTGGTGTTGGAGAAGACTCTTGAGAGTCCCTTGGACTGCAAGAAGATTCAACCAATCCATCCTAAAGGAAATCAGTCCTGAATATTCATTGGAAGGACTGGTGCTGAAGCTGAAACTCCAATACTTTGGCCACTTGATGAGAAGAGCTGACTCACTGGAAAAGACCCTGATGCTGGGAAAGATTGAGGGCAGGAGGAGAAGGGGATGACAGAGGATGAGATGGTTGGATGGCATCACTGGCTCAGTGGACATGAGCTTGAATAAGCTCTGGGCGTTGGTGATGGACAGGGAGGCCTGGAGTGCTGCAGTGCATGGGGTCACAAAGAGCTGGACACGACTGAGCAACTGAACTGAACTGAACTGAACAGATAGAAAATACTAAAAAAAAGTCCAAAAAAAAAAAAAAAATCCAGAAAATCCCCCAAAGCAGTCCAGCAACAATTTGCATGTATTTATGACTATTTATATAGTATTTACATTGTGGTTGGTATTATAAGTAGGAATGATTTAAAGTATACAGGAGGATGTACCTAGTAATAAATTATATGCAAATACTGTGCCATGTTATATAAGGGATGTAAGAATATTTGAAGGATTTGGTATCCACAAGAACCCTGGAACCAGTACTCCGAAGATAATGAGGGATTATTGTACCTTCTATTTTTATTTGCATTTAGTTCAACATATTTTAAAATTTCCCTTGAGGTATTCTCTTTGACACATTTCTAGTCCTGCTCAACAGCATATCTTGGTCATCTGGATAGGGAGATTAGTCATTGTTTGTTTTTTTTTTAGTCTGTGTCTCCAGATGTTTCTAGCCATTGATTTCTTTATCTTCAAGCTGGAATATATGAGACAAAGAGAAAACCCTGACTTTCACTATTATTTTACTTATTCTTTAGGTCCCAAGTCCCCTACCCAATCTTATTTCTTCTTTTCACCTTTCAGAATCTTCTGTTTGTTGTACATGTAATCAAGAATTTTAGTGTAATTCTACTCCATCTTCCTGAAAGAATGACTGTAGCCATGAAATTAAGACACTTACTCCTTGGAAGGAAAGTTATGACCAACCTAGACAGCATATTAAAAGACAGAGAAATTACTTTGCCAACCAAGGTGCATCTAGTTAAGGCTATGGTTTTTCCAGTGGTCATGTATGGATGTGAGAGTTGGGCTGTAGAGAAAGCTGAGCACCAAAGAATTGATGCTTTTGAACTGTGGTGTTGGAGAAGACTCTTGAGAGTCCCTTGGATAGCAAGGAGATCCAACCAGTCCATCCTAAAGGAGATCAGTCCTGGGTGTTCATTGGAAGACTGATGTTGAAGCTGAAACTCCAATACTTTGGCCACCTGATGTGAAGAGCTGACTCATTAGAAAAGACCCTGATGCTGGGAAAGATTGAGGGAAGGAGGAGAAGGGGACAACAGAGGATGAGATGATTAGATAGCATCACTGACTCAATGGACATGAGTTTGGGTAAACTCTGGGAGTTGGTGATGGACAGGGAGGCTTGGTGTGCTGCAGTCCATGGGGTCACAAAGAGTTGGACATGACTGAGCGGCTAAACTGAACTGAAATCCATCGTCCTGAAAGTAGGAGTCAGATGTGTTTTCAAGGGCTGTAATCACTTAAATTGCTGATACCAGTAGCTAAGAAATATTAAACTCAATTTCAGCATAATGGCTTGGCTATTAAAATTCTTATTTCTCTCACTACAATATTGTAAAGTAATTAGCCTCAAACTAATAAAAAATAAATGAAAAAATAAAAAAAATATCTGATTTGTGTGTATTGAAGTAAGAGGCAGCATTGCCTCTTGCTTTTTAAAAAATAAACAGGTAAGTTGATTGTTTTATTGCATTAAGAATTATTGCATGTGAAACTACTGTAAGGATAATCAAAGTCTTGATTCACTGAACTCCAACTAGCCGCCAGTCCTCGGGGACCACAGTTTGTCAACAAAAGCAAATGTGAAATGTGTTTGGTCTGAAGGCATCTGCTGGAAGTTAGAGGTGGGCTTAGAGTCATAACTGATAGCTCAGCTTCTGTGGAGGAGAATGATCTGTTAATGCAAACATAATTAGGCACTCAAAGATTTGGGAGACTAGCTGATGGTGACAGAATGGGAAGCAGTACTGTTTCAAGAATGTGAAGAACTGGTCACAAGTCCCAGCTTGGCCTCTAGTCATTGTATGAAATCTTGCTCAAGTCAGTTAAACTTCCTAAACTACAGCTACTGTGCTGTTTAGTGTTAAGTGAACTTATTCACTGTTCAAATGAAAACTGATATTTGTGGCGACAATGATGATATATCCTGATACAATTGCTGATCTATGTAGTAGTTATTATTTTGAAGATTGGCATTTGTTTAGTTTTGAAATGCTACAAAGTCATAGGTTTGCAGATTGAAAAAGAACATTTAAGGTTATTTAGGTAAGTTTCTATAGAACATTGATTCTCAACTTTGGCTGCACATTAAAATTACCCAGGGAGCTTTTTAAAAGCTTCGATGCCTTGGCCCATCTCCCAGAGATTTTGATTGAACTGATCTGGGGTGAGACCTGATCATTAGTACTTTTAAAAAGCTCCCCAGGTGACTTTAAAGTGTACGGGGTTGAGACTCACCAATCTGGATAAATGTCTCCAGTCCTGACTCAAGATGTCACTCAGCCTGAGTAATTTAAAATTCCCGTTGGTCTAGTAATTTTCAAAACAGGGTTGAAAAGAGGGCTAGTTTATCTTTTAACTCCTCCATCTCTCTCCTTATGCCCTAAGGTGATGCCTCAATGTACATTTTGAAAGTGTTCCCTAGTAATTCTGATACCCATCTTATATTTTCACAACCCCAAACCCCTATCTGTTTCCTTTATATCCTTTTGGCCTTCCAGCTAGGAGCTGACCTGATGCAAATGTGCCTTCAAGGATTCGATATGCTCTGTAGCATTCATACTTGCTTCTGCCTGAACACCTCTGTGACAGGAAACTCACTAACTCCTTAGCATCTCTTTTTGTCTTTGGAGAGTCTTCAAGAAGGTCTGATGTAAAGATGACAAGGAGACATATTTCAGCTCAACACAAGGATGAGGTCATTTAAAAACAAATCCTAACGAGTTATAATGTCTCTTGAAATTAACTTTTTTTTTGAATACTGACTACCTTTCATTTACTAAGTCTTCTACCCCAAAACAAGAGATGTTATAATCATCTCTTCTTGTTGAAGAAAAAGGCTATTTTACAAATTTTGATAAGAAAGCTGAGATATACACAAGATAAGTAAGCTGACAGAGTCAGCCAGTCAATTGTCAAGTGGAATTTGAGCTGTAGCTATCAAGCCCATGCTTCATTTTGACTTAAGACTTCCATCTATAGCCAGTTTCATTTGTTTTTAGTTTTCTTTTTGCTTCTTCTTCAGCTGCTAAGTTGTGTCTGACTCCCTGTGGCCCCATAGGCGGCAGCACACCAGGCTTCCCTATCCTCTATCCTCTACTATCTTCCGGAGTTTGCTCAAACTCGTGTCTATTGGTGATACCATCCAAGCATTTTTAATAGGAAATAGTGTGTATGAGTAACACAGGGAAAATAGATTTTCAAGATGGATCATGTCTATGAAGAAAGCGTTGAAGGGGATGAAGGGATGCAGCCAGAGCCAATATTCAAGAATGGATTGGTGGGCTTCCCTGGTGGCTCAGTGGTTAAAAAAATAAATAAATAACCTGCCTGCAAGTGTAGGAGACACAGGGTCAATCCCTGATGGGGGAAGATCCCACATGCTGTGAAGCAACTAAGCCCCAGTACCACAACTACCGAGCCTGTGCTCTAGAGCTCACCCTCCGCAATTACTGAAGCCTGCACCCTACAGTCTGTGCTCTGCAACAAGAGGAGCCACCACAGTGAGAAGACCCCAACTAGAGAGTACCCCAATGCTTGCCACGGCTGGAGAATACTCCACGCAGCAAGGAAGACCCAGCACAGCCCAAAATTAGCAAATAAGCAAAACAGCAAGGAGGTCAAACCAGTCCATCCTAAAGGAAATCAACCCTGACTACTCATTGGAAGGACTGTGGCTGAGCCTGAAGCTCCAATCCTTTGGCCACCTGATGCGAAGAACTGACTCATCGGAAAAGACCCTGATGCTGGGAAAGATTGAAGGCGGGAAGGGGATGACAGAGGATGAGATGGTTGGATGGCATCATCGACTCAATGGACATAAGTCTGAGCAAACTCCAGGAGATGGTGAAGGACAGGGAAGCCTGGCATGCTGCAGTCCATGAGGTCATAAAGAGTCAGACACAACTGAGCGACTGAACAACAACATTTAAAAAAAAAAAAAAAGAACGGATTGGCAACCAGATCTGAGGAATCAATCAGGGGGTAGGTTATGGAAGAGGACATCTGTGAGGGCAAGGTGACTAACGCTGCTGGCTCCTCCCTGGGCTGATCTTTCCAGCAAAGTGTGAACTCGGGTCACTCCTTGCATTTAGAGGCAAAACCTGTCACTCCCCAGAGGAGCTCCTTGTACTGGTCGGTTCGCTAATTCACTGCTGACTGGGCTTGTCTGGTGAGAGAACACATTAAATATTTAAACCTTGTCCTTCCTCGGATGCACAGCAGCAAAGATGATTTTCCACGGAATTTAGCATTAAATTCAGGCAATTTGTACAGCTGTGCATATAAATAGCTTTTCACATAATCTCTAGAGGCCAGGGTCAATGTTCCTTGTACATTTTAATACTGTAGATGACATAGCGACATCCTTCCAATTTATGTTCCCTCATAATTGAAAGGGGCTTAATAAAAGTGAGGAAAAGGCAGTGTGTACACAGCAACATCGATTTCTGCTGACAGTTGAGCGGAAGTTAATTGTAATTTTAATGTAATTTGTTCCATGGGTGATGTTGAACCCCTGGAACATAACTAAATCCATTTTAAAAGAAATAGTTGTGTGTGTCTCTGTGTGTGTCTGTGTTATAATATTAGAATGACCCAATTATACAGCTGTCATGAAGACACCAAATATAACTTCCCCAGATGAATGCTTTAATTATTTTCCCCACAGATATATTTGTTTAAATAAATGGAAGCCTGTTGTTTTGATCAACACAGAATTTTACCCAATCACATTTTGGGGTGACACAGATATTATGTTGCTCGAAATAAACTCACACATTATATATTAAAATACGAGTGTAACAGTCCTAATTGCTCGAGTTAAGCTTATCTGCATGAACTGTAGTTAATATTTATTCTGGGTGAAGCAGTTTTTTTATTGCTATTTTTTTCATTTAGTAGAGTAAGAACATGCTAATAGTTTCCCTGCTAATTCAAACATTTCCTGCTGTGCATAAAAACAAATGTGAAACTGAAGAGTGACGGTGTTCTCTGGCTCTGAAATTTGCTAATTGCAGAGCTATTCAATTATAGGTAATATCCTTTTATTGCTAATAAGATTACCGTGTGTCAACACAACTGCAATTCTGAAATAGAATTTGCCCAATTTGCCTTCTATGGAATTTAAAACTGCTTTGTGTAAAAGGTTTGAGAAAATTAGCACTGAAATATGAATGACAAGGAGGAGAAATAAGTAAAACACCAAATCTAATTTTTCCCCCTCCAGATGTTTTTCTCTGGGGACAGTTTCAAACTGGATTTTGCCACCAAAAGAATAAAAAAAATAATTAAAATAAATGAAAGAAAAGAAAACCAACAGCAAACCAGGCAGATGATTGAATCTATTGTTATCCAGGTTAAAAATGTCTTTAACTTGTTTGCGGTCTACTATTATGAAATTTGGTATTATCCAAATTCCCCTCCCTCAGCCAGTGTCTAGTATTATGTTAGGTACTGGATAAGCAAAAAAATGAGGGTTATGGTTTCGATCACAAAATCAAAAAAAGCGTCAGAATCAACTAGATGGGAAACAAAGAGGCAGTAAAACAAATGTTCTGGGATGTATTAAATGTACTAATCAAGGTTCTCCAGAAGAATAGAATCAATAAGAATATATATTGTGTATATATATTATATATAATATGTTATATGAAATCCATACGTGATGATATTTATTATAAGGAATTGGCTCATGTTATTTTGGAGGCTGAGACACCCTCTGATTTACTGTATGCAGGATGGAGACCCAAGAAAGCCCATGGATTAAAGTCCAATCTGAGTCTCAAGGTCTGAAAGCCAGGAGCCAGTGTAAACCCTAGTCCAGGGGCAGAAGACCAATCTCTCAGCTCTTGCGTTCAGGCAGGGAGAATGAATGCTCCTTCATTGCCTTTCCTTCTATTCAGCTCCTCGGTGGATTGGATGATGCCCACCCGCAAGCAGGGAGGACAATCTGTTCTACTCAGGCTACTGATTCAAATACTAATCACATCCAGAAATAGTCCCACGGACACATCAGAAAGAATGTTTATTTCTGGGAACCCTGGGACCCAGCCAAGCTGACATATAAAATTAACCATCGCACTGGTCTTATCTCAGACAAGCCAAATCAGACTCTTAGAACATAGAATGTGAGGATGTGCAGGATATAGTTGATCCCTAAGGGGCTTCTCAGGGGGCTCAGTGGTAAAGAATCTGCCAGACAGTGCAAGGAGATACAGGAGGCAGTTTCGATCCCTGAGGTGGGAAGATCCCCTGGAGGAGGAAATGGCAACCAACTCCAGTATTCTTGCCTGGAGAATCCCATGGACAGAGGAGCCTGGTGGGCTACAGTTCATGGGGTCGCAAAGAGTCAGATACAATTGAGCACATACACATGTGCTTCTTGTACACATGATGTTTGAGAACCACTGGCCTAAAGGCTCATGAATGGCTTTTGTGAATATCTGGTGTCCCTCAACCTTGGCCTTTGGCTGCAAAGACCCATAGGGTGACTTTTGATTTTCTTCTAAGGAAAAGACTGTATTTATCCACTTACTGTCAAACACAGCTGCAACAGAGGTTTTCAGGATGATGATGGTCTTTAAATGAAATGACAGCAATGATGCCAGAAAATATAGGTGTCTAGGCTCCTCTGTGCATAGTGGGACACTTTAAGAGCATGAATGGCTGCTTGCTTGGGAAGTCTGATCTTTCTTTCTAAACTGATGTTTCCAAAAATGTAATCTATGGATCATGTGTATCAGAATAATTTAGGTTTCCAAACACATTCAATTAAAATCATGGAGATTAGATCTAGAAATCTGTGTATCTTAACATGCTGTATCACAACTCCCATCCTTACCACCACCATTAGTTGAGTGATTGGCATTTGATGAGCTTAGGAGAGAACTTACTTCTCTTTTCCCTGGATTTAGGGTGAATAATGGTCTCTGTTTGCCTGGGACTTGTCCAGATTTAACATGATAAGTCCCATATTCTGGGAAACTCCCTGAAAAATGAAAGTCGCTCAGTTGTGTCCAACTCTTTGTGACCCCAGGGACTATACAGTCCATGGAATTCTCCAGACCAGAATACTGGTGTGGGTAGCCAATCTCTTCTCCAGGGGATCTTCCCAACCCAGGGATCAAGCCCAGATCTCCTGCGTTGCAGGCGGATTTTTACCACCTGAGCCACCAGGGAAGCCCAAGAATACTGGAGTGGGTAGCCTATCACTTCTCCAGCGGATCTTCCTGACCCAGGAACTGAACTCTCCTGCATTTCAGGTGGATTCTTTACCAGCTGACCTAGCAGGGAAGCCCCAGTCCTGAGCAGATTGGAACAGTTGGTCCCCCTAACTAAAGGAAGCCTGGCACGCTGTAGGCCATGGAGTCGCAGAACCGGACACGACTGAGCGACTGAACAACAATAATGACGACTGAGACCTAATTTCAAGTTTCCTTCTACCACATCAGCTATAGGGCTTTGAACATAACATTAAGCCATTTTGAGATACCATTTCCTCATCTGTAAAATAGCTATAATATCTATTTCACAGAGATAAGAGTGTAGATTAAATGAAATTAGATGTGATTACACATATAAAGCACCTACAAGCACATGTTCTATAAATGTTATTTATTTTCTCTATTGTTGGCAAAATCCTATTCTCAGGCCCCAGGGGAGGATCCTGTTCTACACAACAAGAAGGTGGGTGCCATTGAATTTGTTTCACCTGCCAAAAAGAGAGAGCTACTTCTTTGTCAGTAAATAACAGGTTGTCATGAGCTGTTTTCAGGCAGATCTTTTTTTCAATTTGCAAATATGCAAATTGAATGAATGTTTCACTTCATTTCCATGTAAAATTAATTAACTACAAAATTCTGGGTATAAACAAAAAAGAGAAAAATGAGTTCAAAATAGGGGGCTGTTAGAATTTAGATAAGACATTTGGAATCATATAAATCAAAGAGATACATGGATAAAACCTTAAGGTTAGGTTATGTTCCTACTACTAACTATAATAGGCTATGAAGATTCAGACAAATCTGTTTTTCTAGACCTTCGATTCCATACTTATAAAAGGATGAGGTTGGAATAGTATATTAAAGTTAACTTGAAAGGTCCTTCAAGCTTTTTCATTCTGTTCTAGATAAATTATTATTTTGCTTCTCTTAGAATTCTCTTAGCAGGCAGATTCTTTACCATCTAAGCTACCAGGGAAGCCCACATTAAAAGGAGCTAATGCTTTGAGACAGTTAAATGCTGGTTAATTTTATATTGTTTTCCTTTATTTTGAATTAAAATGTTTTTTCTAACTAGTGTTATTCCCACTAGTCTTAAATATGTCCTTAGAAACACTCAAAATAACTATATTTTCTTCCTCATGGATTGGTTCTTCAGCTATTTGAAATGAATGACCACGTTAAGCTTTGGCAAATTTTGTTTATACTTTGCTGGAAGTGGCCATGACCTGGCCATGTTTAACCATGGTAGATTTGATTGAAGCCCGAGGTTTCTCAGGCCAGGTATTACTGTCCTGACCAATTTATGACTGAATGGCTAAAATCCAGACTGGAGATTTGGAGAGGCATGTATTAGCATCAAGTTGGGACAATCCAATAAAAGGGCTGACCCTTTCTTAGTCAATTAGCTTAGAATAAGAAGGTCAGAAATCAAAGATTAAAGTAGATTGAGGAAAGATTGAGTGGGTAAGAGCTCAGGCATAGAGGTACTCTTTCTAGAATGGGTCGATCTGGCTGGGAAGTCTGTGGGTAGAAACTGAGAAACAGAAGTGTTTAACCATAATAATATCCTAATTTGGAGCTGAGAGGATAGAAGACTTAAATCTGGATTGGAAAGACCATTCATTCCTTCAGTCATTAATTCACAAAATAATTACTGAGTAATTACTCTGTGACAGGCACTGTTTGGGCACTGGATCTATCAGTGAGTCAAGGTAAGTCTCACTTTTATGCAATATAGCATAGTGTACCAAACCTAACCACCTGTCAAGCACTCTCCTTCTAGGGCATTCATGATTTTATTGAAACTTCCTGTGATTAAATCATGGGAAAAATTATAATATATAACACACTAAAATATACAAATCTCTGGACCCATTCTCAGAGATTTTGATTAAACAGATCTCACATGAGACTTGGAAATATACAGTTTTAATAACTTTCCTAAACTATTCTGAAACATCAGGCAGGCCCATAGATTGCATTTTAGAATGATAATTTTCAAAGGAGAGATTAAATTTCACAAGCAATCTGTCCCTTACTCTCTTAAAGGGTCCTCTTATGTCCTAGATACCCATATCTGCTGAAGTTGTCATTTCTTTTTATTGATACATGGCTTGTTCAATAACTTGACAATTTTTTTATCGTTCATCATGTTTATGACCACTTCCTACTTTCCACCAGAACTTAGGGATCTGCAGATAGACTTTCACTCACCAACGTTACTCTTTAAGGATGGACCCAGAATTAGTCAGGTAGATATATTCTACTACTAGTGGGTATTAGAAATTTTCTGGACAGTAAATTTTTACTGATGCAAAGAGTATATTTTCCTCTGTAGTAAAGTCATGTTTTTAGCTTTCATTGATATAGTAGTTAGTTAAAGCTTCCCTGGTAGCCCAGTGGTAAAGAATCCACCCGCCAACGCCTGCCTGCCAATGGAGGAGATGTGGGTTCAACCCCTGAGTTGGGAAGAGTCCCTGGAGAAGGAAATGGCAAACTACCCCAGTATTCTTGCTGGAAAATCCCATGGACAGAGGAGCCTGGTGGGGTACAGTCCATGGGGGTCACAAAAGAATCAGATATGACTTAGCAACTAAACAAGTTAGTTAAAACATTCATATCTTTCGTGTATTTCTCAAATGAAATTGTATCCTACTGAGCACAATCACCTCTGCGCATTGGTGATCAGCTCCTTTACTCAAGGGAAAGCTGAATTCTCAGTCTCTAACTGTTGCATGTTTTGCTGAGTTGACCTTCCCTGAAGCAGCTGCTTTAAATCTTCAATCTGTTTTTTCTGATTTCCAGAATTAATCCATGGTACTGAGATTCTTGGATGTCCATAGAAATCCAGGTTTCAGTACCCTATACCATAATACAAATGATTTTGCTCCCTTGGCACGTGTTTATCTTCACTGATCTGATCCTAACTCCCAACGCTTCTACCTGTTCAAATCCTTCAGCATCTTTTGGGATCAGTCAGAAGCATTCTCCATTCTATTCTCAGCTCTTTCATTGAGTGGTCCTTTTAACTGCTAGCTTAACTGGAATATGGCTGTGCTGAAGACACTGCTTCTCTGTAACCCCGTGAATGGAGACTTTCTTCTGTGCTGCGCATAACTCAAGTATCTTTCCTATTACCTATCGCTACTTGAAAACCATTTCTTCTTCTTCCTCCTTAAAAACACTAACCTTTTACAGTTTCAACACAACAGATAATTTTTAGCTTCTGCTACTTTTCACTTCCATTTTTTTCCCAATTTTTTTCACTTCCATCACTGTCACTTACTGGTATCTTAGTTACTTTCCCCATTCATAGGGCATCTAACTGTCGCCTCTCTCCATAGCTATGATTTTTTGGCAGTTTCCTCATGCAAATAGAAGATACATCCAGTTCCTACAGTCTTAGAACCTTCATCCATTTGTTTCTCACATTTCCCTTCAATGTCACTTGGCCACGCCACCATGTAATCATTACCTATATCTATACTACTCCAAAAATGTTAGTTTCAAATGTCTTAATAATATCTGATTACTAACTTCTGTTCTTCCAACTTGCTTTAGTACTTTTATTCCAAAACTTTACAAACACATGAAAATCTGTAATTCATTTATCCTAACACCAATTCATTGTACATCAATTTCTTTAGGTCCTCTATTTCCTTAGAAACCTAGATCTAATTTTTTCTTCCAGTCCTGTGTTCTCTTGCAAATTTTATAAGTTCTCTGTCCTCTCTCACCTGAAATTCTATTCACCTGGAATATTCCACACTCTGGTTAGCTCAACTATCCTTTTATTTTGCACCTATGAGTGAGTAGCCCAATAATCAAGAGAAAATTCACTGGCTGGACTTTAAATTTATGTCCACAGTATCAAAAGAAGTCTCAACACTGACAGGCTATCCTACTAAACCTTCCTGTTAAATGTATTTACTTTTCAAACTGACAGTTTCATGTCTTATCCTCAAATCTTCAATACCCACTCCCCACACACTTAGTTGCTGACCTTGCGCACAATAAGTGGAATTAGATGAAAATTAATTAATCTTAATTAAAATCCCACTACTCCACTGTATCATTTCCCTTATTGTAGTTTTCCTTGCTATAGTTTCCCTTATTATAATAAAAATGATGTCCATACTTAAGGTTAAGCTAATCTGTGTTGCCAATTCTATCTACTCTTACCATCTTAAGGATTTAATTTCTGCAAGTTAACTCTTTTTCTCCTGATACATCAAATCTCCACTCTTTACTGAGTTCTTTCAAAATAGTTTAAAAAATATTGTCCCTCATATGTATACCTATGCCTGATTCATGTTGATGTTTGGGAGAAACCAACACAATTCTGTAAAGCATTTATACTTCAATTAAAAAACAAATTAAAAAAATACTGTCCCTTACCCTAGTATAAGCCTACAGTTAAAAATACTGTAGTTTTGCTTTTATTCATGGGAAAAAAATATCACAAAAGTAATTCCTTAGATCTGTGTTTTCTACGTGCTCATCTCACATTTTGTTTCCCACTCATATCCATCCCAACTGGACACTGGACCTCATCATTGTATATAAATAGTTCTTAACAAGGTCACCATGAATCTCCATCTTCCCATGGCGAAGGGCTAGTTTTCCATCATCTTGCTAGCACCTTCTACAGTATTTAACATGACTCATTATTCTGTCCATAAGGAAACATGTTTTCCTTTGGTTCTAGGACCCCATACTCTCCTGGATTTCCTCTTACTTCATGAATTGTACTTTTCATTCTTCTTTCCACATTTTCCATGAAATCTCTAATGGCCAAAATTGCCCTAAGATTGGCCTCAGCCTACTGATCCTCTTTAACTATATTCTTTCACTATGTCATCACATTCAATCTTATTGTTTCAAATACATTTATATTCTGTTTTGGGACTTCCCTGGTGGTCCAGTAGTTAAGACTCCATGCTTCCACTCCAGGAGACACAAGTTTGTTCCCTGGTCGGGTTTGATCCCTGGTCCAGAAACTAAAATCCTGCATGCCACATGATGCGACCAAAAAAATTTTTTTTAAAAACTTCATCCAAATATTTCTCCAGTGCCCAAGTCTGATATAACCAACTAACATAGCCAAACAATTACTACTGGGGTGTTCAAGAGGTATCACAAATTGGCCAAAGCAGAAGTATCAATTATAGTCCTCCACCCCAGTCCACACCATCCCATCGCCTCAGGAAATGGTCCTACCATTGTGACCTAGATGCTCAGGCTATAAACCCAGGAGTTAATAATTCTTGACTCTTCTCTTCTTTTAGATCCAATGTATGAGTTAAGTCCTGCTGGCTCTACTGTCAAAATACAACTAAAATTTAACCACTTCTCGTTTCTACTTCAAGATAGTAGGCCCAGGAGTCATCATCCTTATGGAAATACACCAGGAACCTTCTTAAATATCTGCTTGCTTCTTATATTCTCCTTATCCTAGAGGTCATGGTCCACAGAACAGAGACAGTGATCTTTTCAAAAGTGAATCAATGCATTTGCAACAACATGGATAGACCTACAGCTTGTCATACTGAGTGAATTAAGTGAGAGAAAGAGAAAAATATCATATATCACTTCTGTGCAGAATCTAAAGAGAAATGATACAAATGAACTTATTTACAAACTAGAAACAGACTCACAGATTTAGAGAATGAATTTATGATCACCAGGGAGAAAGGGTTGGGGGAAAGGGTAGTGAGGGAGTTGGGGATGGACATGTACACACTGCTGTATTTAAAATGGATAACCACAAAGACCTACTGTAGAGCACAGTGAACTCTGCTCAATATTATGTAACAACCTAAGTGGGAAACTAATTTGCAAAAGAATAGATATATGTATATGCATAACTGAATCACTTTGCTGTATGCCTGAAACTATCACAATATTGTTTACCAACTATAATCCAATATAAAACAAAAAGTTTTAAAAAAAGAAAAAATATCAATGCATGTCCTTAATCAGTGTAAAACCTTGTATAGACTTTTTATGACATCCAGAGTAAAATCTTCCTATAACCTACAAGATTTACATAATAATGGCCTCTGAATATGTCTCCAGATTTATCTATATTCATTCTCTCAGTGGTTGATGATATAATATTCACACTGACATATTTTCTGTTCCATGTACATCCCAAGGTTTTTTCCATCTCAGAGCCTCTGGGATGGTGGATTTTTCTTCTTGGACCATCTTCTTCTTCCTGTATTTTGCAGAGCTACCTGCTTCTTATTCAGGACTCAATGCAAATATTACCTCTCCATCAAGCATCTTCCTTTATCACTCTAGGGGTTCTCTCTCAATCAGATGTTATCAAGTGATTCTTTTTTATGCTTTTTTTAAATTGACGTAGTCAGTTCCTGAAATTAACTTTGTTGTTGTTCTTCTATGTGTCATCACACGTTTTACCATTACACTCCTCTTTGAAATATGAGTTCTTACAAATACTAAACACTGTATTCCCAGGGCCTGTAAATGCATCTGGCAAATAATAAACACTATATACATTTTGACTGACAAAGAGTCATCTTAATTCCTTATCTTGCATTTGTGCATTTGCTATGCTACCACTTAAGTGTGTTTTTAAGGGAGGTATCTCACTTTCTTGATTCTGGTCCTTTGTCCTGGCCAATTGACCCAACTTTATACACAAATCTCTTACCCTTTATCTATTGCCTTTTCTATTAGCTCTACTTCTTAGTTTCATAAACAAATAAATTCTGTTTTCTAGCATATATTTGTTTCAAGTGTTTTGTTGAAGCATTTATATATAAAATGGAGCTATAAAATGACAACCATTGAGAAAAGGCTAAAGGGTCTATTTTGTAATTTTAAAGGACTCAAAATGAGAATTTTCTCTCCACCTTATTCTTGTTTTTTTGGCAAAAAGTAACAGGCTTTTAACCTGTGAGTCAGTTTCCTCATAAATCAATCAGAGATTGCCATATTTAGTTTGAAAGGCTACTTTGAAGTTCAGTAAAATATAATTTATATAAAGCACTCAGTACAAAGTTCGGCATGGAACTTGTATAAAAAAAAGAATGAACTACTTCCTGGTCTTCATGAGCTAAGAAAAGGTGAGTCCAATAGAGGCAAGGGACAAAGAAAGGCCTCATACCCTTGAGCATATTACTTTATATATTTCAGTTTTATAATTTCATCTGAATTTCCAAATTACCTTTTAGCATTTTACTCCCCTTTCTTCTAAAATAAGGGGCTTGATCAAGCAATCTAAGTTCCTCTAGCTCTAGAATCTCTCATCAGATTAAAGAAATTCATATGGGAGACTGAGAGAAGGGAAAAGTTTTGTCTCAGACCACAAGAGTCCAGTTTTCTAGCTGTAGTTTCATTTATACTCAAGGATATTTACATCTTATATCTTAGCCCTGGATTACTGGCTTGTTGTCCATCTCAAGTCACTGACTATAGTTGCTTTAAAAGCAACTATATATATATATACATATTTTTTTAAGTGGATTATAAGGGAAGAAAAGGCTGGGAAAGATGGGATAATATTGAGCTTGGACCCTTCAAGAGGAAGGCAGGGTAGTCATAGTAGGAAATTGTAAAGAAATGCTTCAGAGAACCAGAGATCTCAAGAAATATGTGCAAGGAATCTAGGCAATAGCAGAGACTCATTGACTTCTAAGAGGTGGTTATTTTTTACTTTTTGTTTTCGTTCAGAACTTTCGTCTTGTTTCCCAGCCTTGGGATGTGGAGAAGTATAACACAAATGGAGCCAGAATACATAGAATCCTACCACTGTTCAGCTGTGTGGCCTTCCCCAAGCTGTCATTTAATATCTCCACGTGTCAGTTGTATCATTTGTAATAACTGAGATATTTTCTAGCTCATACTTCCTACTTCAGTTAGATGACCAGATACATTTTAAATAAAGTGAAACCATTTATCAACATTTCCCAATCTTTCCTCATAATAAGAATTATCTGGAATTTTGGTCAAACATACAGATTTCAAAGATTTACCCTGAGAAAGTCTGATGTAATAAATTCTGTGTGGGGACCATAATTTATGATTTTAACAAATAATCAAGGTTTGTTTTTTTTTTTTTTTTCTTCTGACAAATTTGGAAGCCTCCGAAATGATGCTGCTATTAAGGTTAATGGTAGATTACTCAAGAGGGTGAGAGCCGAGGAGTCCTGGGTGAACAAGCCACTCTAAGAGAAGGGACTTCAGGGTATTCTCTCTCTCTGTATGGTTCCCACTTGTGTGAGGGAGATAATACAGTGAGCTCCCTCCATACGAACCTGCAAGTTGTGAACTTTCAAAGATGCGAATGTGCGTTCCCATGTCCGATCACGTAAGTTAGTTTGCGTGTCTCGTGTACATTGTCACGTCCCTGCCTCCTCTACAAGTGGATGTGTTTTTGTGCAGATCCTCCGTCCCCTCTTGCTGCTCATCCTTCAGGTCTACCATGCCCCACCTCATCTCCCGCCTCCAGTCAGCATCTCTTCTTCCCTGTTCACTTGATGCCAGCCCCTGTATGCTGGCTGTTGTACTATACTATTGTATTTTTCCAGGTACTGTATTGTAAAGTTAAAGATGTTTTCATTATTTTTGTGTTTGTTTTTTTATGTATTATTTGCATGAAAAGTATTATAAATCTATTACAGTACAGTACTATATAGCTGACTGTAGTAGTTGGGTACCTAGGCTAACTTCATTGGACTGATGAACAAATTAAACCTATGAATGTGCTCTCAGAACAGAACATGTCCATATATTGGGGATTTACTGTAGTGTCTAGTAATACACAGGTATCGTAGTGTCTAGTAATACTACTGTGGGACAGAGATGGGGGTATGTGTTTTGTTTGGTTTTGTCTATTTATCTACCTAGCTCCCTACTTACCGTTATCTAATATCAACTTCTTATACTGTGCTTATTATATACTGTGCTTATTATACTGTGCTTTGAGAGCTAATGCAAACTTTAATCTAGAATCATAATTCTGCTAATGATAGACTGACCTATTATCACATTTAAATATAATAAGATTCATATTTAAATATAATAGACATCATATTTAAATAATGGAGAAAGAGAGACAGAGAGAGAGGGAGAGATAAGAAGAGACAAAGAGAAAGCCATATTATAGTATTATGGTGTTATAATCACACCTGTTTCAAAGTCATAATTAGTTACTAAAGTCAATATTTTCTCATATAACCATTTATAGACATAAAACTACGAAGATATTTTTTTTTTCTGTTACTTCTTATTTTTATTTAACTGGAGTATACTTGCTTTATAATATTGTAGTAGTTTCTGCTGTATGTGAAACAGCTGTAAGTATACATATATCCCCTCCCTCATGAGCAAATATTTTACTTTAATATTGGCTAATCAGGTAGATATTTAAACCCTGGAGACTATTAAGTTTGTTGGCTTGTGTTTGGTTAAGACTGAGTTGAGAAAGAAAATTGAGACACTCTTCTCTATACAAATCAGCAGCAAGTTTAGCAGGCAAATTGCTCTGAATTTCCAAAGTTCCAAGAGCCACTAAGTGTTTTTGCTCATCCATTCTCTAATTTCAGTTGACTCCAGTTACAAAGTAAAACCTATATGATTCATTAGCAGCAAGAGACCTGGTGAAATTTAGCAAACTGCCTTGAAGTATCAAGAATCTTTTACTATTTCCCTCTAGCACTGAACTTGCCTTTGAGTAAGTATCTAAATGTCAGCAAAAAGGATTTCCAAGGATGTTTTCTAAGTTTATGATACATGTATGGGTCTTCATATCCATGCGTTCCATATTCATAGACTCAACCGAGGATGGAAAATATTTGAGAACCTTTCCAGAAATTTCCCAAAAGCAAAATTGGAATTTACCACATTGTCAACTGTCTACATAGCACTTACATTGTATTCGTTATTATAAGTCACCCAGAAATGATTTAAAATCTAGGGGAGGATGTGTGTAGTTTATATGTAAATATTATGCCATTTTATATAAGTGACTGGAGCATCCGTGGATTTTGGTATCCTTGAAGAAGTCTCAGAACTGATTTTGCGGTGAACCTATAGCTTCTTTAAAACATAAAGTCTTGAGAAAACTCTCTTCAGGAAGATATCCTACAACTAACTGGTACCTGATGCACTTAAACTCATATGACCCTTCAGATATCCTAGCTCATAGGTAAAGAATGAGTATCAATCTGACCTTGCACTTGACAGAGTAACGGGATACGGGAGGGACGCTACAGAGGATGCACAGGCTGCCTATATTCGTATGAGTAGTGGGTTGAGCCACCTGTTGTGTTTGGAGCCCAGGCAGAGTTTCAGAACCAGGGAACACATCCCAGAGGGAGCAAAGTCAATGAGGACTTGTCACTTCACCAAGCCAACGACCATCTCACGAAATCTTAAATAGGTGATTTTGGTTGGCCAGGCTACATATGATATTACAGGCTCTCATGTAAAAAAAATCTTATCACTTCATGTCAATGTATGGCAAAAACCACTACAATATTGTAAGGTTAGCCTCCAACTAATAAAAATAATTGAAAAAAAAAACACAAACAACTTCTACTTCTCAGTTGTTTTCCAGATTCCTTCCTAGATAACCTTTCAACTTTACTTGCTTTCAGCCCACCTACTTGCCTAGTTCTCAATTTTCCTACTACCTAAGCTCTCTTTAAATTTGAGAGTTTAATCCTAAAAGGGTATTGCCATGTATTTAAAAAAAAAAAAAAACAACCTCTTGTAATGAAATTAGGGCTTGATGAATCTGAAAACATCTTGATACACAATCTGGATTGCATTATAACAAGATCACACAAATGTTATTCATTGCCAGTCTAGCAAAGAGTAGGAAGTGTATTATTTATTCCTACTTAACAAATTTATCCAGCATAGTGATTTAAAACAATGAATATTTATTATCTTGCAATTTCTTTGGGTCAGGAACTTAGGGGTGGCTTAGCCGTGTGATCCTGACTCCGAATCTTTCATGAGATTGTGAGTCCCCTACACACGAACCTTCAAGTTGTGACCCTCCAAAGATGCCAATGTGCATTCTGTCATCATCAGGCATGAGTGAAATGGCAGCCTGCCCTCCGTCTGCTGCTGCTGACAGTCCTTCAGCTCCACCATCTCCCACCTCCTCTCCTTCCTGCAGTCAGTAACGCTTGTTGCCTGTTCACTCAACGGCAGCCCCTGTAAGCCAGCTGTTGTACTGTACTACTGTATTTTCAAGGTACTGTACTATCGGGTTAAACATGTCTTCTTTTTGAGTTGCTTATTTATGTATTATTTGTGTAAAAAGTATTATAAACTTATTAGAGCACAGTACTATATTGTTGATTGTATTAGTTGGGTACCTACCTAGGCTACCTTTTGTGGACCTTTGAACAAATTGGACTTTCAAACACACTCTTGGAACAGAATCTGTTCAAGTGTAGGCAGCTGCTTGTATTCAAGAATTTAGCCCAGGGTACAGTCGTCTGAAGACTTGACTGGAGTTTGAGAGATTCACCTCCAGGATGGTTTGTTCATGTGGTGTTGACAGAAGGCTCTGTTCCTTGACACTTAGGTCTCTCCATAGTGTTGCTTGAATGTCTTTATAGTGTGGTGCCTGGCCTTCCCCAGAGTGACCCAAGGGAAACTAAGGCAGAAGCCATCATGCCTTTTAAGATCTAGCTTTGGAAGTCTTAAGCTATCATTTCCACAACATCCTAGTGGTTGTGCAAATGGCTTCATTCATTGTGGAAAGTGGCTACATAAGACCATGAACACCAGGAGGTAAATATTAATATCATTGGGGTCATCTTGAAGGCTAGCTGCCAGAGTGAGGCATTAAGATACATTTGTTAGAGTGATAATATATCAAATTGCCTTGCCCCCAAAAGGAAACTACCTGGATAGGATTTATCCACAATAAAAGGTTGTAAAAGACCTTCTATTTAATTAATTAATCCTCACAGTCACTCTTTTGGTAGTAGATTCCCACTTTATAAATGAAGAATCTGAAATTTAAAAAAAAAAGTCATAGTAACTTATTCACTGTTACTCAAGGAGTAAACTGCAAGACTATGTTTTGAACACAATCAGGGAAACGTATCCCATTTGAATTTCTGCAAAATAATATACAACATTCTTTTCATCTTGACTTTCCTGATGGAGCAATATTCATAAGGGCATGCATCCTTATCATTCATATATTTTGACTTCTGCACTGATAAGTCAGACTGCAAATTATGCTTAGTATTCTGCCACCTAGATGTTATCTGCATTACCCCTTCCTCCCACAATTCCTGTTCCACTGATCCTTTGTAAATAAGGTAAACCTGTACTTGAGAATCAGCACTGTGAAGTATTTAATTCTCAAAGGAAAAAAAGATCTCCTATTTGTCATCAGAAAAACATAGGCTTAAATATCATCATCACAAATGCTTACAGTTCTAGAGCTATTTTGTTTAGCAT
The DNA here is from genome assembly GCF_019320065.1 of Cervus canadensis. Lineage (NCBI taxonomy): Eukaryota > Metazoa > Chordata > Mammalia > Artiodactyla > Cervidae > Cervus > Cervus canadensis. The sequence continues at coordinate 27,873,271 of NC_057416.1, forward strand.
CCTTCCTGGAAATCTTTAGTCTGAACATCAGTTTTTGTCCTGTAGATGAAAAAGGACATTTTATCTTCTATCTTGCATCTTGGTGGCAGCTTCTGCTCTTCCAGATTCATGTACCCTTTGGGAATAAATGTGTATAATAACTGCTATTTTCATTCCTACCGCACATCTTAGGGCACGGAGCCCTGAAGATATGTTCTGTCTCAGCCTTGATTCATGGCTGCTTTTAATGCCTACAGTTAGCATTTGGTGCACAGGGTTTCAACTCCAGTAAAAACACTGAAACTACTGCCAAAGAGGTGGAGTGGAAAAGCAAACTCAAACCAGAGAGGCTGCTAAACTCATTCTGATAAAAAAAATCTCAGATCCATATTGCAGTTTACTTAAGCAGCGGGAATTACAAAGCTTAGAATTTCATGAGCAAGAGTCCATTTCACTGGCATTAAAAGACTTAGCTTTCTTCCCAGTAGAGGAATTTGATCACAACTTTGACTTTATCCTTGATTCTTTTCTCAGTTTCCTGAACTCCAACTGTGGTGTTGAGTTCTGATGACTTCTTACCCCCCAAACACAATTAGGGCATCTTCTTTAAACACTCCAAGATTTGGAATGACAAAGAAATATATGGCTGCCGAAGGGTCAGTGCTACAATGAAGATTTATTGAGGATCTAATGCAAAAGAGATAGTCTCATTCACCAGAATCATCTACAGAAGAAATGCTTCATATGGTTGGGAGGACAAATGTGAGAGATTTCAGTTGACATCAGAGTTAGAACAAAGCTCCAAAATGTGGATTTGAGTAAAAACAAAACATTCAGTCTCCAAGCAACCAACCATCTAAGGAACCTGGATCTGGTTAAAGTGCAGGCTGTTAGATGACCTTAAAATATTTTTAATCACCTTAAGTGTAATAACTGTTTTGTGTTTACACAGGAAAATGTCCTTGTTTTATGAAGACTCATATTGAAATAAGTGGAATTGAAATGGCCTTACTGTCTGTAATTTGCTTTAAAATACATCAGCAAATAAAGCAGATGATGCAAATATGACAAAATGTTAACAATTGTTAAATGTGAGTCATGGATATCTGGGCATTTCATTCTTCCTACTTTTCTATAATAAAAAGTAAAAGGAAAAATTGTTAAATAAGGTACAAAAATTAGGGGACAAAGTGAATAGGTCAGGACGGCAGAAGAAAGGGTGAGCTCTGCTATCAGCATTCTATTTCCCCTGTCCTTCCCCAAAGCATCCTTCGGCTGCTATCTAAACAAATGTTGAACAAATACCTAAGAAACACACTTTAAGAGTTATTAAATTATGTGCTTACCTTGAAGTCTGGACTATTTGGTAATTCTTCACATACCTGTATGTCAGAGACTCAATCCTTGGCAGAGAACCAGGCCTAAAAAGTAAAAAAGATGAGAAGACATCAACCATATGGTGAAAGCAAACGTCCCCTAAAGTGAGTTTAGGTAGAAAGATTCTATTTCTATATATCCTGAGTATGAGAATTTCAAAATCCAGAAGTCTGGGGCCATTTAAAAATGTTCCCAAAAGGTATTATTGCCTCACTGCATGTTCACAGGGACTATTTTAAGTTAAAAAAAAGTCATTATTCACAGAATAATTTGTTTAAATGATTGGAAAGTGGAGTGCATTTTTCTAAGGATTTCATGCAAGATGATTCATATTTTTAAACTTGTGGTGATCAAATGTTTCTTATCCTATTTTATCATAGTACAAAATAGATTATATGAAGTTGATGATAAACCAAAAGAACCTGGCTTAGGGGTCATTGCTGAAGAGTTGACCAACTATTGAACTGGTCAAAATGAAAACCTGAATGAATGGTTTGACCAACCCGGTATTTTAAACTCCTATATTCCATTTCAGAAGTGTAGAGTTTGGGCCTATCCTTAAGGATTTCATATACATTTATCTTCTTCTCTTTTAACATTTTTTTTAATTACTGTGGTCACTGTCACTTCACTGTTAAGTAATTTAGCATACACATACTGGGAAAAGGCTAACCGTGGAAACATACGGTGTTTCCATGCAGATTAATCTGTATGCGTGAGGGAAAGTAACAAGACTGAAAAGTACTTTTTCTTCTACTGTTTCTTTGCACAATTTGCAAGGGAACAAGTGGTCAGCAACAAGGATGACAGAAGAAAATGAGCTAATTAACTATACAGTTGAGAGTTAGGAGAGATTGCAAAGAGAAGTCAGGAAGGCTCAGGCCAGCTGGATAATTTTACATTGTCATTAGTGATAATAAATGCTTGCTATTCATCAAAAGACTCTTAAATGGCATCAAGAAAGAAGTTCATGATCTTCCCAAACAACCTAAAGATGTTTAGTTCTCTTCTGTCTTTATGCATGTACATAGTAAGAGCTACTCTTGGTTTTAAAAATTCATTATCAGTGAACAAGTTTGATATTTAATGCGTTCGAAAAAATATGACATAGCTAGTCCTTGCCATAATATTGGTTTAGACTAGTATTTCCTAAAGTAGCTTCAAAGTTGATGGAATTGAAAAATTAAAAGTTGAAACTAAGCATAATCCTTGATTATAGATTATTTAAAACAGACTATTGAAATATTGACCTTGAGTCTGGTAAGAATAGCTTAATAATATTTTCCTTTATTAATTATGATTTTGAGTCTCTTTCCTCAGCTGTCCCTTGCTATTTCAAATGGAATTTAATATGTGAATATTTGACTAAAGAAAAAAACATAAAGCAAGTATATGTCTTCTCATTAATAAAATAAATATTTTTATTATATTGTGAGGGAGAACATACAAGCACAAATATACCGACCACACTCTTCTGATTCAAGATAAATTTCAGCATGAACCCAATAGAAAATTTTGATCTGAATTAATTTTATAACATCTACTGGAATGAGAATGTTTTCTTAAACTATTGTATCCACAGAACTGGCTCAACACTTGACAACATTTTTGGTTGAAATAACCCTAGATAAAAATGTGTGGGAATTTCCAGTTCTCATAAGATTAGAAGAGATAAATAAAAGCAACAATATCCTTGAGCTGGAATCCTGACCTTAGGGCACTGTACCTGATTATTTGTGAAATTAAGTTTAAACTTTTTAAACACATATAAAAAGCAAAGGAAAGAATTAAGAAAAGCAATGGTGTCATCTATCTTTCTATGTATGTATCTTCATATACACTATAAACACATTTTTTTAAAGAGTGAGATGAAATTAGCAAGATGTGGGGAACTATAGAAAATAATGTACCAGATGGCAGGAGCTTAGAGAAGACAAGTTCTCTCACCTTCAGTGGTGAGATTAAATGTGTCAACAAACTCCCAACACATATGCTTTTAAAAATGTAATGCCATCCTTAGGTTTTCAAATATAGGGAATAAAATTTTATTGTAATTAAAATGAGAAATAGTCATTCTCCATTTGGATCTGTTCCAGTTCTCACAAGGGCAAATTCCTAAACTGCCATTTTCTTTTCCCATTATAGATTCTGGCACCAGTGCAAGATATTAGGATTTTAATGCCTTAATATATTCTATGAAATATACTAGTGTACTTTACTATTCTGACCTTTTGGCACATCATATTTTGATTCGGATGGCCATTCACTCTTTGCTCTCCAGCTCAGGAAGGCCATAAAAAGAGTGAAATGAATAGATTGACTATAGCTAGTCACAATACAGAATACTGAAAAGGTCATTGTATCTCATCCACTGTGCTATTATTCACAGAATATATAGGACCTTAAATATTTGATATCATAGTCTTGTGACGAAGAAATCCGAGAAAAAAATGGAACCAAGAATCACTTCTCATGGTACAATCACACCATCAGTCAAGAATGAGAAATATGGGGACTTGCCTGGTGACTCAGTGGTCAAGAATCTGCCTGCCAGTGCAGGGGATAGAGGTTCAATCCCTGGTCTGGAAAGATCTCACAACCACGGGACAAGTAAGCCCATGCACCACAACTGCTGAGCTTGCAGCTTAGAGCTCTCAAGTCGCAGCTGCTGAGTCCTCACACTGCAACTCCTGAAGCCTGTGTCCTCCAGAGCCCATGCTCTGCAACAAGAGAAGCCACCACAATGAGAAGCTTGCACAACACCACTAAATAGTAAGCTGCTCTTGCTGCAACTAGAGAAAGCCCACACAGCACCAAAGACCCAGCGCAACCAAAAATAATGAAATAATAAATAAACAAACAATTTTAAAAAAGAACGAGAAATAGCAGAAGCCTAGTACAACGGAAAGGAAAATCATCTTCATTTTTTTCTCTTCTCTCCCCTTTTGGTAAGATGGGTCCATGAATACATTCTCAAAAGGAAAAGGAGTTAGAAAGGCAATCTGAAAATGTTAAGCTTGAAAACTAACAAAACTTAGGAACTGAGATTTCTGTTAGTATTTTCCAAGAGGTGCTAGGTCATGGTTGCTTATTTGCTGGAGAAGAGATGAGAGAACTGTACATTAGTAAAAACATAAAGAAATTTACTCAATTTAAGGTCTTGGAATAGAAAGCCCTAAGTGACATTTTCGCTAATAGAAACTTAAAAAATGTTCCTTTCCACCCACATGTGACATTAAGTAGCCAGAGGAGCCCCGAGTTCCCCATTTACAGGTAGAAACAAGCTCCTAGGTGGTCTATTAACGACCATGTCTTACAGAGCTATGTTTATTGCTGCTGATATTTTGTTAGTTTACATAAAAATTTACCATAAAAAACACTGAGTCAAATTGAAGAGAAATGAAAAAGCAATCAAAGATTAAGATACAGAGCAATAATGAAAGATTTTGGCGAAAACTCAGTCTCACTACTAATTGTTTGAAATGCAATTTAAACTACAATTATATCCATTTTCAATTATCAATTATTTAAGTTTAAAGGAAAAAGAAAATACCTGGTGTTTGTGAGAGTGGAAAAATTGTATTCTAATTTTTGTTAGGAATACAGATTAATAAATTTTACTCAAAATGCATTTTTGCATAAATACATTTAACATGTGTGTAGCTTTAATCAGCAATCCAATTTTTGGGTTTCATGCTAAGGAATAAATTAGATGTGTGCAATGACTTATCTTTAAGAATGTTAATCACAATGATATTAATAATAGTCAAAAACTGAAGACAACATGAAATTAAATAAATTGATGTAAATTTCTGTTTACATCATTTAACTTAAAGAAACTTGTAAAGGCTTTAGAACATGGTTGTGATATGTTGTACGTGGAGAAAAGTAAGCAGCAAGTTACTATCTTGAGTATGTCTTCGATTTTGTAAAGTGTGTGTGTGCATGTATAGTTGCATTTAAAAAACTATTTTTAATTTTAACAGTTATTAAGTCTAATTGATTACATGATGGCGTAATAGGTGATTTTGTGTGCAGGTAGAGAAAAGTATGATAGGATAAACACCAAAATATCAGCAGTGGTTAATTCTGAGAGATATAAGTATAATTATGGATGAGTTTTGTATGTATTTGTGTGTGTGTGTCTGCTTTTCTGAATTTTCTCAATACTTATGATCAATATGTACTTCTTTAAAAACTAAAGGAAACACTTTTTTTCTTTAAAAAGAACAACAGTCAGGATAAATTTATCCAAACGCTGATAAGAAATCAGAAAGGGAGATCTGAAATACAGTGATTCTTCAGAGACGCATAGGATGATTTCCTAAGCAAATGGATCACCCTGTTTTTGAATCATCATGTCTTCATCCAGGACTATTTTCTGGGGTTGTAAGATGCTTCAAGAAAGCTGAGCACCGGAGAATTGATGCTTTTGAACTGTGGTGTTGGAGAAGACTCTTGAGAGTCCCTTGGACTGCAAGGAGATCTAGCCAGTCCATCCTAAAGAAAATCAGTCCTGAATATTCATTGGAAGGACTGATGCTGAAGCTGAAGCTGAAACTCCAACACTTTGACCACCTGATGTGAAGAACTGACTCATTGGAAAAGACCCTGATGCTGGGAAAGATTGAAGGTGGGAGGAAAAGGGGATGACAGAGGGTGAGATAGTTGGATGGCATCACCGACGTGATGGACATGAGTTTGAGTAGGCTCCTGGAGTTGGTGATGGACAAGGAGGCCTGGCGTGCTACAGTTCATGGGGTTGGACACAATTGAGCAACTGAACTGAACTGAACTGAAGATGGAGGAGATAAAACCTGAAAAATACTATTTTTCTTAAGAAGAGGGTAAACTCACTGATTGCTATAAAACTAAGATTAATAAAATGCTCGTTCCTTTCAACTTTTTTAAAGAGGAACCCCAGGAAATATGAAGTGGACCAAATGCGATAGTTTAGGGCTTAGCAAAGTACATGATTTATGTCTGACTTAAATCTCCCTTTCAGAAAACTGCATAAACATCACACACAGCAGACCTTTTCCTCCAGAAATAAGCCTTCCATACCTTGCCAAGACTTTCTTGAAATTATCAGAAAATAAGCCTAGACCCCAGAAGCAGGTTGGAGGTTCTATTCACATCAGGAGAAAATTTAGTTAGCTACTCATTCTCCAGAGAATTTAATTTTTGGTGCCTTAAAGGGGATGAATTTGGTTAGATAAATTCAATTCTGGGGCTCTTACCAGTGCTACCCTTTCATTCATTACAAGGCCGTGAACTCAAGAAGAAACAGTCTATCTCTCAGGTTCCTTTGAATTATGAAATAATTATGAAAATAATAGACCTTTGGGTTATGTGATTCCATCTCGGTTTTATTTTGTGGACTACCATGATGCACCCAAAATATCAAAAAGAACTCAGTCCCACTGACTCTGGTTTACAAAATATAATAGCATTCTTTTCTGTGTTGTTCTCTGTAGTTTTTTTCTTCCCATCATTTTCTGAAGCTAGCCCTCACAGAAGTTGCTCACACTTAACATCTCAACTGTGTTTGAAATGATCTAGGGTGTCCAGAGGGGCTTCCCAGGTGGTGCTAGAGATAAAAAAAAAAATCTGCCAATGCAGAGACTGAAGAGATGTGGGTTCAGTCCCTGGGTTAGGAAGATCCCCTGGAGGAGGGCACACCAACGCATTCCAGTATTCTTGTCTGGAGAATCCCATAGAAGAGGAGTCTGGCAGGCTAGAGTTTACAGGGCTGCAGAGAATTGGACACGACTAAAGCGCGACTTAACATGCATGCACATGCCTGATGCTCCAGAAAAGAATGAGTATTTTCAGAGGCAGCAAGACAAAGGAGAGGTTTCTTTAGATTTTCAGGGGGTAGAGGTTCACACACTCCTATATCAGAAGAAATATATCACCTAGTTTCTGGCAGTTCCCTGTCATCTGAGAAAGACAACAGTCCATGCAAAGATTTTCAGCTCCAGAAGGTGTAGAAACTACAGAATCACTTGAAAAAAAAATGAACTCAGTTTGGCCAATATCTCCACTGCCCTTGTTTGGGGGAAGGTGCAGGTTTGTATCAAAGTGAGATTACTGAATCTCTTGTCAGTCTAGCAGAATGGAAGCTTGGGGTCAAATGCGATTTACCTTGATTAAAAAAAAAATACCTGATATTACCCATATAAACAAATTCACAGTTGCAAATTTACACTGGCTACAGAAATTTGAGAAATATATCAACGCTCTTTAGCAAAACTCTGAGTGGAAATCATATTCTTTTTGTTTTACTACGTACATTTTTCCATATTCCAGAGCAAAATGATCTTCTGTAACTAATTCTTTTGTATTTGCTGTATTCTTTAGCTTTTTCTTACTCTCTGATGAACTCAGTCTTTCAGAGTCACGTGACATGTACATTTCTTTTTTTATGGCCTAGTTTTTATTGGAGTATAGTTGTTTTATACTTTGTCAGTTTCTGCTATGCAGCCAAGTGAATCAGCCATATGTATAAATATCACCCCCTCTTTTTCGAACTCTTTCATGACACTTTCCTGGCCCTCCTGAGCAGGGTTATTTACTTCTGCTTCTAAGCAGAATTCTACTTGGGAGATCCAATTTGTATAAACAAATGCTAATAAAACTGAAGTAGTTCCCTATGAAGATGTGAGTGTTTTCCAGTCGGGGCAGAGATCATTTATAACTATCTTATTTCATGAGCACCTACTAAGTAGCAGGCACTATGCTATCTAGGCACACAGACCAACAAAGATCCTTTATCCAGTTTAAAATGCTACCAAATCAATATGAATTAAAGTAAGATACCCTAAAAATATCACCTAGATGAATTCTCTCATGTTGCAGATGAGGAAACTGAGTCACAGAAAAAGTCTTTTGCTTAAAGCAGTGGTCCTCCTATTTTAGCTTTTGGCAGAATGCCTAGAGCACTAATTGTTAAACACAAATGTTGGAACCATCTCTAGAATTTCCATGCAGTAGTTCTAGGTCCTGAGAATTTGCGTTTGTTACTTATTCCCTGCTGAGCTGATGCTGCTGACTGGGGATCACATAATACCACACTGGTAGTTATTGCTCGTGGCACCATACCCAGGTTCTTTGTATAATTATTTATGACAGTATTAGTTATTCATGATGATGACATAAATATATGCAGACAATAAAAAAGACCATAGAAACTGGTTGCTTGTTTTTAGAGTTGCATTTAAGAAATAAAAAATCCAAGGACAAAGGTGAAAAAAAGATGCCTTTTTAAAAGATATCCTTTGGATCAGGGTAAGCTGACCAGTTTGCTTGGTTTGGGGATTAGAGATAAACTTCCACTTTTCTCTGGGCAGGTCCTACTCATATTAACTCAGCATCTTTTTTTTTTTTTATTCTTAGATTTTTTGAAAGCCTTTGCAAAGCCCCCAAGTTTCTGTCTACTGACCTGTTGTCTCATGGCTGGAGAGTGAGGCTTAGGTTTCTGAAAGCTGTTTGTCCACCTGCCTTCCAAGCACAGGATTTAGGAGATCTCTCTGTTTACTTCCTTCTAGCTGGTGTTCTTGGGGGAAAAATACAGCCACAAGACGGGAGCACGTTTCTAACTTTTAAAGACAACCACCACTGGTTTCATTTTCTCTGTACATCAGCACTGAATGTTAACGTCTGATCGCTCCCTGCCAGGCCGTATAGCACAAGCTGGTATTTGATGGATCCAGGGAGTCAAAAAGCAATAATGTTTTAATACTTACATAAAACCACCTTTTGTTTAATAGGAATAAATAATGCCCCAATCATAATAATGCCAACTCTCTTCACACAGAGCTACAGTATCTAATGAGATGGGACCTCCGGACGTGAGGCGAGTACAATAGGATGAAGAATGCAACAGAATAGCAGGAAAAAAATAGTTCTAATCCCATGTACGGTTAGGGAAAATTGCTGAAGAAAACATCATATAATTAAACTAATTTTTTCAAGCTTCTTCAAGAAACAGATAAATGGTGTTCTGAAATTAGGAACAGGTGATATGAGTTTTCAAAATAGAATTTTCCAATAGAGTCATTCAGAGTTTTTGAAAGTAAGACAAAACCAAACAGAAAAGCCCAGAATGGAACATTTTAAAAAGGAAAAAAAGATATGTAAGCTCCTGTCTCCATGTTTCCACCTTTTATCCATACTTTTAATGTGTCCATTTATGGCTCAAATCATGCAGTCAAATGTGACTATTTATACTTCTTGCTGGTTGTCCGTCTTTATAACTGCTTTCCTAGCACTGAGCACTATGTCTGGCAAATAGTATATTCTCAATAAACATTTGCAGAATTCATATGTTAAACACTGGTTCTTGCCCTGAAACTATCCTCCTGGGCTTTCTGGCTCTCCCCTTTCCGAAGGCTGTCCATCCAGACTTCTAACAGTGCAGATATGTGCAACAGGCTTCCCAGGAGGCTCAGTGGTAAAGAATCTGCCTGCCAAACAGGAGACGTGGGTTCAATCCCTGGGTCGGGAAGATCCCCTGGAGAAGGAAATAGCAACGAACTCCAGTATTCTTGCCTGGGAAATCCCATGGACAGAGGAACCTGGCGGGCTACAGTCTATGGGATCGAAAAACAGTCAGTCTAAACAACAACAATCATCACAGCAAGTTGGCCACAGTTCATTGATCTCTTTAGATTAAAATAGAAAGGCTTAAATCTCAATTGTTCCTCCAATTGCTAATTGGTCCAGCTAGTAACTGCAGGAATATACTACCTCTACTGACATGGATACAAATGGTGATGACTAGAAAGGTCTCTTTTCTTCTCGTTACATTGGCCACCAGAGATGTAGAGCTCGATGTATGGGGGGTGGGATGATTGATGTATGTTCCAGGGAGGTTTTTCTTTCCCTTGCAGATTAAGTTTGGCCTAAGGGTTGTTTTTAAGCTTATTGAGAGGATGGTGCCTGAATCTAAGGATGGAACAAATCGATGTGCGCACAAAAGAACATCGGCCGCCTCTGCCCTCATAAGCGTCTTAGCCACTTGAGACGGCACTCAGGCTTCTCTTTTCTGAAGCCATATCCTCTTGCCATTTCTCACACACCTAACAGCTCTTCCCACAATAATTTTCCTCATCTCAAATTCACAGCCTGTTATTGTCTCATTGTCTTAAACCGAAAATAAACACAGCCGCTTGCAAGGCTGTCTGTACAATATGTTCTTCACGGCAGCCCTCCCACAGAGCAGATGAATGTTTATGTGCGAGAGTTCACTTTTCCACGGGGTGGTATGAATAATATTATCCAGGGTATCGCTACTCCCAAATTTCCTCAGTTTGCTCACAAAAATTTTCCCTTTGTGTTTATTTATTTGTATTTATTGAGATGTAACTCATATGAAAAATGCACAGGTAGTGTATGTTCAGTTTGATGATTTTTGACAACTGTGTATACCATAAAGTATACACCCATGAAATGACTACACCAAACAAGCTGTAGAATATTACCATCATCCGCAAAAGACCCTTTGTGCCCCCTTTCAGTTAATTAGCCTATTTATTAGAGGTCCTTCCCCACCTCCCAGCCAAGAAGCAACCACTTGCTGAAGTCACCATGAATTGACTATAACATAAACGGAATCATACAGTGTCTTCTTTTGTGTCTGGGTTTGATGGCTGAACATAACATTTTCAGATTCTTCCATGTTGTATGTATAAGTGGTTATGTTCCATTATTTTTGCTTCATAGTATTTTATTCTATGATGATACAGCAATTTGTCAATCTTTTTCTTTGTTGGTGGACACTGGGGTTGTTTATAATTTGGAACTATCATGATTAAAGTTTATATACACGATGTTTGTGTATAAAACACGTATGATTTCTTTTGTGATTACCTGAAAGTTGAATTGCTGGGTCATGTGGTGACTGTTTGTTTATGAGAAACTGAAGAACAATTTCCAAGTGATTGAATAATTCTGCACCCTCGTGTGCAATAAGAGATGAGATTTCCTGTTTTTTTCATTGTTGGAGGAGGTAAATGAAAAGCTAGGGCTGTTAGTTGACTTGCATGTGCAGGACCTAGGCTTGTTTATTCATTTTCTCAATGTCTTTGATGAGAAGAGATTTTTAATTTTGGAGAAGTTGAAATTATCACTTTTTTCTATTGTAGTTAGTATTTTGTGACTTACCTACAGGATATTTTCCCAGCCTAAGGTCACACAAGTATTCACCTGTGTATTCACAAGTGTTTTCTTTGGGAAGGTTTGTGATTCTAGCTTTTATTTTAAACTGTATGATCCATCAAAAGTTAATTATGCCTCAACAGTTAAAAGAAGTTTCAAGTCCGTTTTTTTTTCCTTATGAATATTCCATTGTTCTAGCACTGTTTGTTGAAAAAACTGTCTTGTCTTTACCCACCATATTTAGTAGTTTGGTTGGAATTAATTAATACTATTAATGAGTTTACCTGGACTCTATTGCCTGCCTTTGATTAATTTGTCTAATTTATGCTGATACAACACTGTTTTGATTACTGTACCCTTTATAATAAGTCATGAAATTGAATAGAAAATCCTCCAGCTCCATTCTTTTTAGGAATTGTGCTCCTTTTCGACAGATTTCTAATATGAAGTTCTGGCTGGAACTCCACTGAACCTAAAGATTGTTTTGAGAAGAATGAAACTTTTGACAATACTTCTTCTATTGTATGAAATTTTTTATTTTTATCTTTTTATTTATGTAACACTTCTATATTTTCTTGTAGCAGTGTTCCACCATTTTCAGTGTGGAGGTCATAAACACTTTTATTATATTTATTTTTTAATTTTTAAGTTTATTTTTAATTGGAGGATAATTGCTTACAATGTTGTGTTGTTTTCTGCTGTACCACGATGTGACTCAGCTCTAAGTGTACATTTCAAGGTGTTTAATGTTCTTTAATTATATTACAAACAGCATTATTTAAAAAATTTCAACTTCAGTTCTGGATCATCAGTGTGTAGAAATATATTTTACTCAATATTGCCTTTGTCTCCTGTTTGTTTCCATATAAGTGCCAGAAAGCGTCTTTGTAACTGTTCTATAATGTTTTGCATGTGTACTACAATTTCATCTGAGAATTAAGGCAATTTTATATCTTCTCAATCTTTAAGACATTTATTTCTTGTCTTAGTGCACTGGCTAGGGCTTGCCCCACAAGGTTAAATGGAAGCACTCCGAATAGATATCCTTGTCTCATTCTCAGTTTCAAAGAAAAATTGTTAATTGTTTCACCATTAATTATGATACTAACTCTACATTTCTCGTAGGTATATCTTATAAGGTTAAACATATTCTCTTCTATTTTTAGTTGGCTGAGAGTTTTATCATGAATGGCGATTGAATTTGGCCAAATGCTTTTTCTCCATCAATTCTAAGGATCACAATCTCTTTTCTTCTTTTAGTGAATGATTTACATTGGTTAATTTTCTAATGTTAAACAAGCATCCCTGTGATATATATCATAGATCATGACGTGTTAGCTTTTCAATAATTACTGGATTTTATTTTCTATTATTTAATAAGGGATATTTATCCCCCATTTTCTTTCCCTCTAATCATGTTAGAGTTATTCTTGGCTTATTAAATGAGTCAAGAACTGTATCCTCATTCTTTCCCTTATGTTTGTGTATGTTAGTATTACTTCTCACATATATTTTCTGGAATTCAATAAGTGACAACATCTAGTTTTCTTTATCACGAATTTATTGCTTTTAAGATTTTTACCTTGTTTTAGTTTTGGTTAGTTAAAATTTCTAAGGTATCTGTTCATTGTACTTAAGGTTTCAAATTTATTGGCAAGAAATTTATAAGTTCCCACATCACATGTTTAATACCAATAGTACTTTGTGTAATTACTGTGTAAGTACCATGTCATTCACGGTACTTAATTTTTATTTTCTTTTTCATTGATCAATGTAATTAGGCCCAAATTTTACTTTGTTGATTTTCTCTATTGTTTGTATATTTTCTATTTCAATTACTTCCATTCATGTTATTTTTGTTTCCCACTGCGTTTTTACTATAATTTGTTTTTATTTCTAGATTTATTTTAAAGTTACATTTCAATGACTTTCTACTTTTCTTCTTTAATAATATATGCTCTTAAAGGAAAAAGCTTTCTTCTAGGAGCTCTTTTCGCTTCTATCTGCAAACTTCATTATGCTGTGCTTTCATTTTCATTCCATTTAAGATAAAATTTTTGTTAGGGTTTTTTGATCTATGAATCATTCAAAACTGTTCGTGATCAATATTCAAATTATTGGAGAATTTTCCAAATAACTGATTCTTTGAAAAACGTTAAGACTTTTTATGGCCTTGCACCTCATGTTTAATGTTCCACATGTGGTATACATGACCTTTCTGAAGCTAATGGGTGCAATCTATGAATATCAACTGGATCTAATTGGTTAGCAGTATATGTTAGTATTACCTACTAAATAAAATATAGAAATATAAATACTCTATATTTTTACTTTTTTATGTGTGTCTACTTGTTTATATCAATTATTAAAATGATAATATTAAAATCTCTAAGTAAAATCGTGGGCTCCCCTATCTCTTTAGCTATGTCACTTTTGCTTTTTCCTTTTTAAAGCTCTACTATTTGGCATCAATAATTATGATCTCTGTGTCATCTTGATGAATATTCCCCTTACCATTATAGAAAGTCCCTCTTTCTGTCTGGTAGTATTTTCTGTCTCAATTATTTGTTAAGCTTGGAACTTACATTGTACATGTTTTTTCCACTCTATAATTTAACCTATGTCTTCATATTTAAAGTGTGGTTACTATAGATAGCATATAATTGGTTTTGCTTTTTTAAATTCAGTCTGTCAATCTTTGAGTTTTAATGGGAATGATTGGTATCTTAATATTTAATTTAGTTTTGACACAGTTAAATTTATCTACCACCTTGATATTTGTTTTATATTTATCTCATCTGTTCCTTGTTTCTCTGTGATACCTTTCCTTTTATCTTTTTTGATCAAATAAATTTTCTTACACCACTTGCCCCTTCAATAACATTTTCAACTTTTTAGCCATTTATGCTTTTGTTGCCCCATATGTTACTTCAACATGTCTACAAACATTATTTGTTGTTATTATTTTTTGTTTTAAATTTTTAATGACTTCAAATACATTTAAGAATGTCAATACAAGTATTTACCTATGCATCTATGTAATTATCAATGTATCAAAGTATCTGTGTGTCTATCAACTTGTGTACATGTGTGATCTCTACGTATCTATCAACTACACAGAGCATGAGAAATGTGTTCTATATTCACTATATATACTAGACCCCTTCATTACTTCCCAAAGATTCAGACTTCCATCTGCTATTAGTCCCCCTGGGTCTGGAGGTTTTCTGCTAGCATTTCTCTCAGTATAGGTCTACTGAAAACAAATCTGTTAGTTATTGACTTTCCAAATACGTTTTCACTTAGCTTTGTTTTTGAAAGATACTTTTATAGTATATGGAATTTTAGGTTAGAAAAATTCTCCAGTATATTAGAGATGTCATTTCTTTTTCTTCTGTCTTCCATCACTTCTGAAAAGGATCTCCAGCAATTATTCATATTTTTATTCACTATATGTTCACTGTATGTATTTGTTTACCTATTTGTCTTACTGCCTTTTTTCAAATTTCCTTAACTTTGATTTTCTGCAATTTGGACTATGCTGTGACCAAGTGTCTTTGTATTTGTATTTCTTTGCGTTTGTCCTGCTTCATTTACTTACCTTACTTTGTGGATTGATGCCTTTCAACAATTTTGTAAAATTCTCAGCCATTATCTCTTTAAATATTGCTAGTTCACCATCCTCTCATTTGATATATTTGATGTGTTATAATCATTTGATATTGTCCTGCCGATTTTTGATGCTCTCTTCTGATTGTTTTACTTTTCTTCTTTTTATGTGTTACTTTGGTTAATTTCTAATGCATTTTCTTTAAGTTTGCTTACTCTTTCTTCTTCTATGTTGAATGTGTTTTAAATACATTAAAGGAATTTTTCATTTCTGATGTATTTTTATATCATTTTTATTTTTTCACAGCTTTATTCATATATAATTGACATATGATATTGTGTAAGTTTAAGGTATATAACATGATTTGATACACACATATATTGTGAAATGTTTACCACAATAAGCTTAGTTAACATATGAACCACATGTGACAACACATGCATTACCTCACATGTTACAGTCCCTCCCCATTCAAGAGGAGAGGATGTTTAAGATCTACTTTCTTAGCAACTTTCAAGTATATAATACAGTATCATCAACTATAGTCCTCATGTTTTATATTTGTGTCCCTGGACTCATTTATCTTAAAAGTGAAGGTTTGTATCTTTGATCAACATCTTCCCATTTTCCCCACCCCTCCAGCCTGTGACAACGACCATTCTACTCTGTTTCCATCTGTTTGGCTTTGTTAGATTCCACGTGTGAGATCATGCAATATGTGTCTTTCTATGTTTGTCTTATTTCACCTACAATAGCATCCTCAAAGTCCATCCATGTTATTACAACTGATAATATTTCATCCTTTTTCATGACTGAATAATATTTCACACATACATGTGTACTACATTTTATGATTATATCTCCTTATGGGCATTTAGGTTTTTTCCATGTCTTGGTTATTATGAATAATGTATTAGTAAATAAGGAGATGCAGATAGCTCTTTGAGATCTTTGTTTTGTTGCCTTTGGGTATATATCCAAAAGTAGATCCCATAGTAGCTCTCTCTAAATTTTTTGAGAAATCTTCACACTGTCTTCCACAATAGGTGCAACACCTCACATTGTCACCAATAGAGTCCAGGGGTTCCCTTTTCTTCACATCCTCGCCAACACTCATCTCTTCTCTTTTTGAGAATAGGCATTCTAACAGGTGTGAGATGGTATCTCATTGTGGTGTTGATGTGAATTTCTCTGATGATTTACAGCATCTCAACTTTCTAATGAGGTTAAAAAATGTATGGGCTTTGTAGCTTATTTGGCTTATGGTATATTCTCTTGTGATTTTTTATCCTACAGAGAAGCAGAAATTTTGTGTGTAGTTTTTATTTAGGACATACTAAATATTATCTTTTCCCTCTTATCACCTGATTTTAATTATATTTGGATGAATAAGCACATCTGTCTTACAGAGATATTTTATCTCTGTAAGAGATATTCAAAACTGTGAATATACTTTATGATCCTGAATGTACACACATTACTTAGTAAACATAGTCAGGTAGTCAAGATAATACATAAACATGTAAATTAAAACAAAAAGATGCCATGAAAATCTGTAAAATTTAAGAGAAGAGGTTTTACATGTGCGTGGACTAGATAGCTGTTTTAGTGTCACAGGCTAAGTTTTAAATAACAGTAGCCAGAATTCTGTGAGTCAATGCCAATATTAAGTTTGGATGACTCTGTGGCCAAAGTACCCATTTCCAGAGGGCTCTAGGGTTTCTCATGAAGTCATTTCATGTCTCATCTCTGTCGCATAATTTCTATGAGGTTAGAAGTGGGATGACATTATCAGTTCCTCTTTGCTGCTGAGAAGTAAGAAGTAGTCACAGAAGTGTTTTTGTCCAAGATCATATGAGTTAATCAAAATCAGCAGAAGAAGAAAATCACAGGAGGGCAACTGGGTTATCTTTGTCCTGTCCTGGTCATTAAACACCTAAATCGTACATGACAAAATTGTCTATTCAATTTTTAAAGGTCTCTTGAGACAGTGATGTCCTGCCATGGTATTAAATAACCTTTAGATCAAGGATATCAGTCATGTTTGACTAAACACTGACAATCACCCCATGGCCTCCAGACCAAATCTAGGGAACAGAATTAAATTGAAGGAAATCATCAGCTTTATTTCAATACATAAAAACAGTAATGATATACCTAAGCTGTCTTTTCTCTTATGTTCATATCTCCCTAAAATTGGAATTCATTAATGTTTATATGAACTATTTCTTGTGCAAACCACAAGACTATTTATAAAAGCAATATCTACCTTTAATCAAACATTTCTCTGAGTTTAAATATATTATTTAAATTTTACTAAAACTGTATTAAATATATTATCTGATTTAATTGCTATAAAAATGATATAAGGTAGAAATAGAGTTATAGATAGTCCACGAAATTTGTGTGTAGCAAAACTAGTATATGACATATGTTTGTATGACTCCATGGCCTTTGCTGTTTACTCTTTCTGAAATCTCATTCTATCCCTTCAATAATAATTTAACAAAACAAAATTGGGATTCTTTACAAGAGAAAAGGATTCAGCATGGGCTTCCTTTAAATCACAAGCATTTTTGATGGACTTAGAACTTGGCTTAATTATATGTAATTGATCTACATGCTCTGTTTTGAATAAACATGTATTGTGCAATGTACAATTAATTATACCTCAAATTGCCATCTCTAGTTTTAGTACTTATCTTAAATAAGATTAAAAAAAAAAAAAACTTTGGAACAGAGGCCAGAGTTTTGTTTCCATAAGAGTTAAAAAATACGTAATTGTCATATTTTAAACTGGGAGATTTCACTCCAAATGAGGAATTTCCAATTTCTCTGGAGAAATCCAAAAAATGGAAAATAGCTGGCTTGCATTATCACATAGCACACAATAAAAGACTTTAGAAAGGGGGTGAATTAGCCCATGCTCCACAGTCCTCTCTGTTCCCAATTGCTCCTTCTTTTTCATTACTTGCTTTGTTCGTGAATGCATTGAATTTTCAATCCTTTAGATGCAAGTCTACATTGCTTTAACCAAAGAATCGAAGTGCTAGCTCTGAGTTACCAAATAAATGAAGTGGAGCCTCACTGGCAAAGTGGGCACAACCCTCATTTGCAAAGGATGTGATCACAGAATTTTCTGTGATCATAGAAAATTTCTAAATACATACCGTTCAATATGGTACCCAATAGCCACTTATGGCCACTGAGTAAAAGGTGATGTATTTTCTCATTCAGAAAAAAAAGTTTTTCCAGAGTATTTGAAAAAACTGTGCCATTTTTTCTGTGTGTGAATTTCTTTTCCTTCCTTGCCTGAAATCAAACACATAATAGTCAGTCACTCAAGAATTGTTTGTTAGTGAAGTTCTTTCATTCTTCATCCTTCAGCTGCCAGTGCTCAGAACAAGTCTCATTATGGAAAGAAAGATCAATATTACATAATAACTTTCACTAGAAGCTATCAAATGGAATGGCCATCAAATATTTTTGTTTTCTTAAAATTAAGAATCCATCAATATTACCCATTTTCCCTGTTGCCATTTGTACACGGTTCATCAAATGTTTATGCAGATGACTTACTTGCAACAGGGAATATTTCTGTGCCACTGACCTTCTCCTCTTGAGCGCTCATATTTTTAGCAGGCAAAACAGATAAGCATGATAAATAAAGTTCATAATGATATTCAACTATTTTCCTTATTTTACAACATCTAAGCCAATATAGTATTGTATAGCTTAAAAATAATTTCATAGACTTGATTTCATATAGTACTCAGAAGAATAATACCAATTTGCATGAGAAAACTGAAGATACACAATCATAGCTGCTAAGTGATCTGCCTAGGTTCACTTGCTAGTTATCACTCAAGTTAAAATTAGAAATCTAGATCTCAGTCTTCCTGGCTTTTCACACTGTTTTTCCTTACACAAATAAATAATACTGTTGCCTCACCATGAAGTTGGGGCAATCACTTAGAAGTTTTTATTCCCAATGACAACTGACAGATGTATAAGAATTTTATTTAGCTATTGAGTCCCCATCCAAGTTCTCTGAATCCTCACAGCAAGTTGGGTTTGTGAAGCTCCTTTTATTATTCTAGATACTCTAATGCTGTAATTAGCTGCACAAGCCCACCAAATCTCAGATTTCTTGTTTTGACTGGAAGTATATCAATTCTAACTGGTAAAGCTGGTTATTTTATTCTGATTCCTTTGACAGTTTTGTATCTCTGATACCTAAAGGATCAGTACCTAAAATACATACCCAAAGTATGTATTTGACAAATCCATTGGCAAGTCAATGTATTTAGCAAATCCACTTTGTTAACGAAAATCTTTCAGAAGATGGAGTCTTCTGATATTAAGCTGGTTAACCTTGCTGAACTTGAGTTTCCATACCAGGCAGAAAAAACATCACTCAATATTTACTCAGTAAATATTTATTCGGTTCTTTCTTGCAAAGAGTTGTACACGACTGAGCGACTAACACTTTTCAATGTGCCAAAGACTGTATGAGCCTTGCAAAGAGGGTAAGAGCAGCTTTTTCATGTGGGTATCACAATTTCAAAAATAATGTGTGAAAAGGGACTTCCCTGGTGGTCCAGTGACTAAGATTCCACGCTCCCAGTGGAGGAGGCCTGGGTTAGATCCCTGGTCAGGAAACTATCCTACTTGTTGCAACTAGGACCTGGTGCAGCCAAGTAAATACATATTAAAAAAAATAGTATTTTTAAGTATTTTTAATAGTATTTAATAGTATTTTTTAAGACTGTGAGCAAAATCTGTGACTCTTCCATAGCTTGTTGAACAATTGACTCAAAAATGAGCCCTAGGACCTGCCTTTCCTCAGCTCCCTCTCTGGACAACTCAGCTTCACAGCTGCAGCCAGAGCGGAGCCTGGGACACAGCAGAGCAGAAAGGATTCATCACGGTGCTGGTGTAAGTTAGTCACCACAGGGTGTGAAGCAGGCTGATTAGAACCTAGGCAGCTTCTGTTTACCGAGAAATATCCTGCTAATCAGCGATGACAAGCGAGCAAACATAGGCAAATGCCAGCTAAAATGGAGTTGCAAGTTTTGTTTTTTTTTTAAAGTACGTCTGGTAGAGCTTGCCAGAGTGTGGCAGTGGTTCTTTAATTATACAGGAAGAAATCTTTAGAAATGAAATGGCCTCAGGCAGAGTTAAAGGGAATAGTTTTGTAACAGGTTGTCAGAGGAAGTCTCTGAAAGTAAACCTTATCTTTCATTGCTTCTAAAAAGGATAGCTTTTATGTAAGTACATTGTGTGTGTGTGTATGTGTGTGTTTAGAGGAGAGAGGTATATCTTGATTAACAGCAAAGAAAAGATGTTTGTTTAATGGCTTAATTACAGGCTCAGTCTCAGGTATGCTCTTTCTGCTCTTTCAGGAAGCTGTTCCTTTTAAAATACCCTCACGACATGGAGACCATGGCATTTATAAGGTACACTCACCATTTATGAATTTTGTGGTACATTTTTCTCCCCTGCAAATGCACTGTGGAGTCCATCATAGGGACTCCCTCAAGGAAAATGACTTTAAAGTATCTTATATTTTAGACTCTGTCTTTGTTCATATTTTAGGATAAAACTAGCAGATTCTACCTAAGGAAACTGTGTAGTACCTGCTAAATGGAAGGAAGAGGATGCAACACCTGTTTATTTGTCAGTTTCAAGGGAGTATGTAGATGAAATGAAATTCCGTGAAGCCTACAGCAGGATTTTTTCTTCAACCCATACATTATTTTTTGCTAGGTTTTCAAGATTGGCCTTATATGAAAAAAAAGTAAAAAGGTCAAAGCCATATCTGGGGTCTCTATGCTTTCTTTTTTTGTCTACCTTCCAGCCCCAATCACCAGCCAAGGGCACCCAGTGAACTTCTGTCTTGTCCACACTGCTGAGATTGCTGCCCTAATAATTCTTACACTCAACTATACAAGCACTCTATCGATATCCCTGAACTTCTGCCTTCCAACCCAATGTACTGGGCTTTGGATTAACCTTCATTCAGGAGGCCAGCCTTCCTTCAGTTAAGAAGTTGAAAAATGGTGTAGATGATCTTATCTGCAGGCAGAAATAGAGATACAGATGTGAGAACAAACATATGGATACCAAGAGGGAAAAAAGGATGGGGTGAATTGGGAGATTGGGATTGGCCCATAGACACTACTGATACTAGGTGTAAATGGATATCTAATAAGAACATACGGTGTAGCAGAGGGAACTCTACTCAATGCTCTGTGGCGACATATTTTATGCTAATTGGAATTCTTGGATGGTGTTACTTGAGGCACTTCGCATAACACATTTTCTGCTGACTCACAGACTGCTCTTTCCTTATACCCTAATCTTCACTGTAGAAACATAAAACCGTATTCTTATCATTTGTTTCAAACTGTCTATTTTCATGAAATTAATAAGCAAACAACAAAACATAACTCCAGCTTCGGGGCCTGATATTCATAAAGGGTGAACTACTAAACAACAACAAATCCCCCCTTTCTAGTAGCTACAGCTCTGATAAAGATAGCGTGAAAATCTGTCTCCTGCTTGACCGCCTACCAAGCACCGTCATGTTGATTAACTGAGTGGGGCCTCAGAGCAACTTGCAGGATGGCAGGACATGCATGAGGCTTCCCATTTTGCAGATGCAGACATGAAAGTCCAAAGAGATGAAGCCACTTCCTCATGGCCATACCATTCCCAAGTGACAGAGTTGTTATTTCAGTTCAAGTGTGTGGGCTCTGAAATACCTGGGGTTTCCATGAACTGCATCACCTCTTCCAAAGCTTGAAAATTCAGACTCAAGAGGTACTCTGCTATCAAGATCGCAAGTCATGACATCTCAAATAAAAGATAGTCTTTTTCTTCCAAATATTTCTTTTTCTTTAATATTGTCCCCAGATCTACTTTTTCCTTTGTGCTCTAGCGCTGATCACTTTTTAATATATTCTCATGATATTGATGATATATTTCTGTTACACTCCTTCCTCCACATCCCTTGAGGATAGGATTGTCTGTCTCTGTGTGTGTGTGTGTGTGTGTGTGCACGCATGCGCGTATGTGCAAGTGTGTGGTTGCTTTATTTTGGTTATGGAGTTAAGTCCCCAGAACAAGGTTCAGCAGACTATTGTTTGCAGTTTGTTCTCACTTGACCTTCCAAACTAGGAATTGTTTTTATATTTTAAAGGGTTTCTAAAAAAACTGAAAAAGAACATGTGGCAGAAATCACATATGGCTCACAAAACTTAAAATATTTACTGTCTGGCCCCTTACAGAAAAAGTTTGCCAACTCCTGGTCTAGAAATTTGCCCAGCACTGTGTAGGTGTTCCATGTATCTGTTGAATGAATGGTGCATGCGTGCACCTGGGTTGAAGAGCATCTTCTTCCATGGAGCTAATTCCTGGCAATAAGACCCACCCAAATGAGAAAACCTGAATGTCTCCAATCTCTCGCTGTGAGCCATTGGCATCTGGCAAACATGATGGTGTTTTCTGTCCTGTTGTTATTTCCATCTCCAAAGCACAGATGTAGGTTAGGCATCTCAAAATCAGGAGCTATTCATCAGCCAGTGGAGAATATTCATTGTTATTTGGGTTGTCAGTGTAATTAGCTCATCTTTGAGAAGCCTTTGCACCAAGCCTTGTTTGTTATTGGAGACTTTGCCTCATCACCACCATTCACATGCATATTAGTGTTTCAAAGAGTATGTTGCTATTTTGATTTTTCTTAGGAGTTAAGCTGAAATATTCAATGCCTCTCTCCCCCACCACTCACAGCCCTTGAAGAAAAAGCCCCTTGGTCTGCGGGTCGCTAATGGCCAATATTCCACAAAGCCTTTGATAATGTCCCAGATAAGAGTAAAGAGCAGCCAAGCACAAAGTACGCTGTAATAAGGTCATGGAAGCTGTAAATTACCGGTTTTCATCCTTAAATATATCTTGCAGTGGCCTGAGAGAGTTTCGCTTCATTAAATGCAAGAAGTCGCCACTCAAGCCCATTCTCTCTGGAGATATTAAATGCCAAACGTATGCAATTACACCAAATGATGCTCCCAACTTAAACAGCCCAGGCTTATTTTTGAAACTGTTATCTCAGTGCCTTACCCGTGTTTCACTCGGTCTCCACTGGCCCCTTCCCCGAGCCCACGAAACCCTCCCATACAAACGGCGCTTGAAATGCCAGCCGGGGCCCTGGCACCAGGCTGCTGGCTGCTCTACCCATCTCACTGATGATTCCCACCGGTTTTTAGAATCAAACTCTGCCTCTGTCATTCACAGCAGCCTTTCCTGGCTACATTTTAATTAATTCCGTATGGTACCACGATGATAATTTGGCCCAAAATAAAAGTGAGCCTGAGTTAAGGCTGTTATCATTAGAAAGATTTAATGTACAGAGGCAATTAGGAAGTTCTTCTGAAAGTATTGCAGAGTGTGAAGGGAAAAAAAGAAGGAACGGATGCCAAAAACTCATTTGTCATATTAACAGATGTGAGAACGGGAGGCCCTAGATGAGTTTCTCCCCTGGGCCTCCTCCTTGATTGCATCCGCTGGTGAGCTTCATTGAACATCAGCATGATCTATGTTTTCATTCTGATATGGTTGGTACTGAGAGCCAACTCACAAAATCCAGAGGCGGCAGAGCTGGAAAGCCTTTTCTATCTCATCTTGGTGACCAACCTGGGTTGAATTGGATGTCTTTTCTCAGTCATGCCATCCTCCTTTGTAATATATTTTCTTTCCTTTTTTTTTGGCAATGTGGGATGATCAAAAGCCAGCGTTGTGATGCTGTCTACATTTAGGAGTGTTCTGCCCATTCTGTTGTTGTTGTTGTATCCTTGGTAACTAGCCCACATTCCTGGGTATGCTTGTTCCCATTGCTCTTCCCTGGTTACAAAGCATCCTCTTGACTCGGCAGGATTTGCTCACCAAACTGGTCCCAGGGCTGTTTTCTCTCTTGAAGCTTCTGGATTATGTGTTCAATCAATGGGATGCAGTTACCAATCAGCTGTCCTGGAAAGGGGTCCTAATAGAACCAAGCATTGATAACTGGTAACAATGACTTACTGCCCTTCCCAGTGATGTTTACACCTTAACATTGAATAATAGAGGCAAGTCAAGTCTTTTTCTATCAGAGAAAATCTTGGTTTGCCATAGACCATTCTGGAATTCATGACAGCTTTCAACTGATTTTGATACCTATCTCCAAATGGCTCTTAGGAATATTTGATCTCATCCAGGCTCATGGTTTAATACCTCTGGCACAGACTTTTCTCCTAAACTCTTTATAAATATGTCCACCTGCCGATTGCAACCTCTCTACTTGGATGACCAAGAGACATCTCACATTCAACACGTCCCAAATGTACCCCTGGGCCTTCTTTCCAAAGATGTTTCTCTCACAATTTTCCTTACCTCAAGTGATGGCAGCTTCATCCTTCTATTTGCTCAAGTCGATTCAGGCAGGAAAGTTGCCATCTTTGACTATTCCATTTTTCTTATATTTCACATTCAATCCAATTGTTGGATCTATTTTCTATTGATAGAGTCTGACTTTATGTTCTCTTTAGTTTCACACGTCTCTTACTGCTCTCTTGGTAGTACAAGGCAAACACTTTCCTCTCCTGCATTATAGCCAGAACTCTGAGCTGGTCTTCATGGCCCTGTTTTTGTTCCCCTATAATCTCTTCTTAACACGGCAAATGGGTGAAATTTTAAAATGTAAATGGGGAATTTAGAAAAATGGTATAGATGATATTTCTTGCAAATCAGAAATAGAGACACAGCCACAGAGAACAAATATATGGATACCAAAGGGGAAGAGGGGGTAAGATGAATTGCAAAATTGGGATTAACATATATCTGTACACTATTGATGGCGTCCCTTGTAGCTCAGTCGGTAAAGAGTCTGCCTGCAATGCAGGAGACCTGGGTTCGATTCCTCGGTTGGGAAGATGCCCTGGAGAAGGAGATGGCAACCCACTCCAGTATTCTTGCCTGGAGAATCCCTTGGATAGAGGAGCCTGGCAGGCTACAGTCCTTGGGGTCACAAGAGTCAGACAAGACTTAGTGACTAAACCACCACCACCACGTACACTTGATACCATGTATTAAGTAGGTAACTAATGAGAACCCACTCTACGGCACAGGGAACTCTTCCCAGTTCTCTGTGGTGATAAATGGGAAGGAAACCCAAAAAGAGGAGATATGTGTACACATATAGCCGATTCACTTTGCCACACAGCTGAAACCAACACGACATTGTAAAGCAGCTATACTTCAATAAGAATTAATAAAATAAACAAATAAATAAAATATAAGTGAGATCTTTGTCATTCTTGCCATGGCTCTCCATCTCAGAGCAAAAGTCAAAATGCACATGAAAGTTCATGAAGAACTGGTTCTAACACAACACTGTAAATCAACCATACTCCAACAACACTTTCAGAAGTTAAAAAAAGAGAACCAGCTCATTTTCACTTGTGTTTCCATCTCCTACTGCCCCCCCTGCTCAGCCCACACTTGCACTTTCATGCGTGTTCCTGCCTCACGTGTGACCCTTCCATTGGCCCTCTGCACTTTGCCCACGACACTCTTCCTCCATGGCCTGCTTTGCTTCTATCTCACCTTCTCAATGAAGCTTATTCCACAACTCTTAGCCCTTCATCCTTACTCTGATTCTACCTTTTTAATTTTTCCAGAGCACTTATGACGTCTAGCATGCTATGTAACCTATGGACTGTGTACATTTTCTATCTCTGACCACTGGTTAGAATGTGACCTCCTTGAAGTTATAGATCTTTATTTCACTCATTGATATCCCAAGAACTCAGGAACCTCTCAGTAAATATCAGTGAACGGTGTGCAGTGATTAGGGCTTTGGAGTCAAATCCCCCAAGTTAAAATTCCACCACTGCTTTATGTACTGGTCACTGAGGGACACTGTGTAAGCTACTTGGCATTTTGTGGTTTCGTATTATTTCTCTGATAAAAGTATTGATGATATTATTATAATACCGATCTCCTAGAGCCATTGTTAGGATTATTTGAGATAACACCTACAAATTCCTTAGAATTGTACCATACAGACAGTAAGATCTCCAGAAGTCTTATTTGTTACTTATTCTCTGCAATAATCTTATGACATAAGTACTGTCTTATCTACATGTTACAAGTGAGAGAAACTGAAACTTAGAAAGCTCAACAATTTGATGACACACACAATAAGTGACAGAATTGGGATTCAAATTCAGTTCCAAAAAAAAAAAAATTCAGTTCCAGTTGACAATACATTTAATGTTCAATCTCTCTTTATAGTTTATGATGCATTTGCAAATGGAATATTATTTTCTAAAGACATCTTATAACTGAAGTTATATAAGAAATCATTGATTTTTAAATAAAAATCTTGCATGGCCTAGCAGATGAGCTTTGTCTTTTTAATGCTTATTTGAAATCTTGTTTCAAACACATTTAAACTTGTGTCTGATCTTAGTAGATGGGGGAGAAATTTCAGAAAACATTTAGTAATGGAGGTAGCAAAGATGATTAATTCAAGCAGTTTATGCCACTTATGGGAAAGTTTTTAATACTCATTCTTTATTGTTATACTCACTGTGGACTTGAAATACACATTTTTATTAAGTTTAAAGGTATCCTTTAATTATAAGAGTGTTGTGTTGCTCTCATCAAGAATGCTTAAATTTATCAATTATGTTCCTATATTATTTTAAATAATCTTGAGGAAACAAATGAGATAAGAGTTGAAAATACCTGTTTGGTCTTATGACAAAAATGAGCTCGTGAATTACTGGCACCATACCAACAATACTCACTTGAGGTGTGCCTAATGTGTAGGATGTTTTTATGGCAACAGTTTTAAACTTAACACGCCATGTGAGGCAGCTGGCTGCCTTAGTCAATCCTTTTTCCACTTGAAACCAAAGCTTCAAGCACCCAATAAAAGGGGCTGCTATAATAGAGGCTCATAGGATCACACTGTATTCTATTATCTACTTCAGGGGTCCCCAACCTCCAGGATCTAAAGTCTGATGATCTGAGGTGGAGCTGAGAAAATAAATTGCATGATCAATGTAATGCTCTTGAACCATCCCAATTCTCCCCTTCCCCATCCTTGGCAAAACTGTCTTCCACCAAATCAGTCTCTGGTGCTAAAAAGTTGGGGGCGGCTGTTTATGCAAATCCATTCTTTATGCATTGTCATCTATCTTTCTCCTTCTGCAAAGGCTATCTGTTGTTTCCAAACACCTGTTGCCCTACTTGGTAACCAAGGAGGTGGTATCATCTCCTCATTGACACCAGGGGTAGTTATGGAACTTGAACCAAGGAATGAAGTATGAACCGGATGACCCATGCGTGCCATGTGTGAGCAGAAACTTGGAAAGCCATAGCCCTGTTCTACCATCTTGCATCCTTCTATCCCAAGAGCAACTTGCCCCATATATGAGTTTCTTTTTCAGCCCCAGTTTAGGAATAAAGAAGACAAACAGTAGAGCCATCTATGATTGGGGCTAGATGTTGTTTACCTTGGGGAGAGGTTAGTGTGTAATGGAGAAGAGAGGGAAACAAATACTTGTGATGAAGTATTCATATGTCTGCTATGTATGAATGAGTTCTATTCCAAGAGCATGTTCATAAGTTCAATTTGTTCGTAAGTCAAAAAAATTAGCCAAGGTACCCAGCTAACACCATTGGCTATGTAGTACTGCACTGTAATAGATTTATAACACTTTTCACACCAATAATACAAAAAAAAAAAACCCCACAAAAATATAAAGAAAACACTTTAAATCTTAAAGTACAGTATCTTGGAAAGTACATTAGTAGAACACAACAGCTGGGACATAGGGGCTGGCATCCGGTGAACAGCCAAGGAGAGTTACTGACTGGAGGCGGGGGGCGGGGAGGTGGGAGATGGTAGAGCAGAAGGATCCTCAGCAAGAGGAGACAGAGGGCAAGCTGCAGTTTCTCTCATGCCTGACGTTAGTGGAATGCACGTTTGCCTCTTTGAAAGTTCACAACTTAAAGGTTTCTATGTGGAGGACTCACTGTACTGAGAAAATCGTGTTAATTTTCTCAAGTACCCTGTGGAAAGATTGCATACCCCTGACCCATTGGTGCCACGCTTAGTCATGTGATTTTCTAGTGCCACATGACTTCACCGGCCAATAAAATGTCAGCGGGAGGAAGTCCAAGCCAAACCTGAGAAAGTTCTATTGGCTTTCTGCCATAGCCAGAGCAGCACGTCCCAGAGAGATGTTCCGTCAGCCTTGGTTCCAGAGTGAAGACGAATGGACAGCAGAGATGCAGCCAAAGCACACTGAATAAGGCACGCATGAGGTAAACAACTGGTGTTCTGATATGTTGGGGATGTTCGTTAACTTTGCAAAAGCTGACTGATGCATTTTCTTTTCCTTCAAACTCTGATTCTATTTCTCTACCAACAGGGTGGCCAGCTTTTTAGAAAATGAATCTGGGGGCATTGCCATACAAAAAAATAAATACAATATATGATTAATAATTATACACATATATATTTATAACTCAATTGTAAACTAATGTAAAATAGATTTGTATGAAATTTATAGTATATTTTATTATTTAATTTTTTGTTCTATAAATGCTTTTATTTAAGCAAAAATAACAGGGCTTGTTAACAGTGACAATTAGTAGTAATTAATGGTAGGACTAATGATGGATATGAAAAAAATAGAGCAATATTTTATATTTCTTTTTATCCTCTTGTTTAGTTGTGCCTTTTTAGCTTTTCAGAAATCTTTTACTTGGGTATATAAATTTGTAGGCAATGTGGCTTTATTTCTTAGGATATATAAGTAAAATATACTTCAAAAGTAGGACAATAGGACTAATTACATAGAAGCTACATATACTTAATTTTAAAAAGAGATATATTTCTTACTGTGCCATACCGTAGGGTATTTCTATCTTGTTTATTTCCTAATGCTATTTCTTTGATTAGAATTTCCTTCTTTTATGTGATGATGAGACTAAGTACAAACATATAACTCACTTTGGCTTGTAGGCTGTTTTGTTCACACCCACTTACATTTAATCCTGCTATCATTTCAATGTCATGACATCAAGTCAAATAGATTCTCCACAAAAATATCTGAGCATGGAATATTTGAAATTATACTTACTGTTAACAACAGATTTCTACACTTGTTTAAAATTGTTTTTATCTTTCCAAAAAAATCTGCGTGTATTTTGTATCAATAAGCACATCTTGGTAAACTAGCTTTTTGCCAACTATGTCGTTGGCATCTATCAGTTTAGTACAAGGTGGGGTGTGTGTTTACTATGTCACCATTTTTAGACATATTGGATGTCATCATAAGTTAAACTGTTCTTTCTCAGAGAAAATGGTTTTAAAAGGCAAAGGTAATCTGGACTTGTGAAATCTAAGTTGGATTCCAAAATAGTTAATTGAGAAAGTCCTTTTCAACTTGGGTGCCCTTTGCTGTTTTTGGCTATATCACGCAGCTTGTGGGATCTTAGTTCCCCAAACAGGAATTCAGCCTGTGCCCCCTGCAGTGAAAGCATGGAGACTTAACCACTGGACCACCAGGGAAGTCCCCCAGGTTGCTCTTTTCTAATGACATTTTTTTTGCGTTCTGAAGCAATCTTATTTCCAACAACAGTAAAAAGAGTAATTTTAGGGAATTCTCTGGCATTCCAGTGATTGAGACCCTGCGCTGTCACAGCTGAAGGTGCCGAGTTTATTCCTGGTCAGGGAATTAAGATCCTGAAAGCCACAATGTGGCCAAAAAAAAAAAAAAGAGTAATTTTATTCTAGTATAAGTTTTGGTCTCAACCTATATTTAACAGTGAACACCTCAAATGAACTCAGTTCATCTTTTTCTATGATCTTTATGTCTTTTCCAGAATCACCAAATAATTTTGGAAAACTATACTAAGGTATATAAAGTAAGTATAAAAATTTACTTTCTACTGTAGTTCTTTTCCTCCATTCTCATCCTCAATGCATTTCTGCATTAGCGAAGATCATTCTTCTTGGTACACCCTTTAAGAACATGATTTTGTGGAAGGCCAGTCTTTTAGCATCATTTCTATGAACAACAATATCCACTTTGTAGCACATGGCTAAGAAGGTTGTATATAGTGATATATGTTTATATATAGTAAAGAATTCTATATTAACTCCTTTTGCATACTGTTGGAAAACTGAAAAGTGACCCAAAACTTAACAGTATGAAAGCACTATGCCACAGGTAAACTAATCACAGCCCTTGTGGCAGTGCTGAGTGCAGGATATTCAGCAGTTAGAAATTTTTCTTTCTTAGGTAAGAAATCATAGCCTGAGTAGATTTTGGCAAAATTTTACATTTGCCGAAATTACAACTGTCCATCAAATATCCATTATTAGACGTGATTTCAACAATCTTATCCATCATGTATTAGATGTGATATCAACAATCTTGTCATATTTTCTACGACTTTACTAAAATCTCCAGAGAAAATAAGCATACTTGAACTGTTTCTCAAATCACATTACTCCTAAGATAGAACATTTTGTGGTGGTGTTTTTGCTGTGATTCAATTTTTTGTTGATATGCGTTATGAAACATGATGGTTGTTGAGACTTAACAGAACCACTAACACACTGGTATCAAAATTTCGCTGTTGATTGTCCAGTTTTTTTAACATTTTATTTATGTGGAGTGTTTTTTAAAAGTCTGTTGAATTTGTTACAGTATCACTTCTGTGCTATGCTTTGGTTTCTTGGTGGCAAGGTATGTGGGATCTAAGCTCCTTGAGAGGGAATTAACCCACACCTCCTGCGTTAGACCACCAGGGAAGTCTCTGTCCACGTTTTATGAGCTGTAATATCTGAATCAGGAACTGTCTCTTCACTCAGTTTCATTGAGAAATTAGGGCTCATCAGTGCCTAGATGAGCACTGGTTTTATTTGGTGATATTAAAAAATGATTGATTTAGAGGTACTTGCTTGTCTCATGTCTAAAGAATGAGATTCAGACTATATTTTTCTTTCTTATTTCTTTATCCACCATTCCCAATCCAAAATTACTTTTGGCATATTGGCAGAATGCTCTGTTTTTATTTCCTTTCCTAATCCTTTCACCTGTCTCTAAATGAACACAGCTATTTAACCCTCTTTTTTGGTGATGTCTGGGTCATGCTAGCATTGATATTGTCATTGTTTTCATTGTCATTATCTGACTTCTTAGAAAAACATGGTCCCAATATTGACAAGGTTAAAAATTCTGCTAGCACCATCTGGATAACAAGCAGAGCAGTTCATCCTTGTGTACATACCCAAATCACTTCAGTCATGCCTGACTCTTTGCAGCCCTATGGACTGTAGCCTGCCAGGCGCCTCTGTCCATGGGATTCTCCAGGCAAGAATACTGGAGAGGGTTGCCCTGCCCTCCACCCAGGGATTGAACTCTCATCCCTTTTGTCTCCTGCATTTCAGGTGGGTTCTTTGCCACTAGTGCCACCTGGGAAGCCCCGTGTGTTCTCAGGCAAAGTCAAAGATGGACTGTTAGTGTTCATAGTTACAACATTCTTAAGGTGCACACTTCAGTCACATCACTTGGAATGCCACAACAATGGGAGACATTACGGTGATGGATACATTATGGTGATGGCTAAATCAATCATGATTTCCAACATCACCAGTCAGGGCGGAAATCAGTGACAGTGACTGAGAAGGTGAGTAACTATGCCTTATTTGTTTGACACTAAAGACAGTATCACTTTCAGCCCCTGATTTTTTAAATATCCCATGTTTTGTTTCGCTTTGTTTGTAGTTTCCCTCCAAACATTTGGACCGATCTCTGAATACCAGGATTTCTTGCTGAACTTTTAGTGCTAAAATCAGGACAGAACTGAGCAAGCTGGATGGGTTGACCATTCCACTGTCAGCTCTCTCAGACAATTGTTTTATCTAGCTGCTTGTCAAGACATCGCTAGGAGACTGCCTCTTCTATCACACTTGGCATCATTTTCCGGAGCACTGGGGCCAGTTGCCAGGACTTCCATACTCCAGAGGATTCCAGGGATTCCAGCTTTTAGAAAGGTTCACACATAGTCTTCATCCACCCAAATATGTTACTTATTCCAGAGCATGTCAGCTTGAAGCATTTCATTTCCTCAATTTCTGGAAGCACTTTTTAAAAAATTCATGAAGCTTTAGAAAGATTCTATTACTTGACCCTTTAACAAGGATGGAAAGAAATTTGTCAAGGATATTTAAATATCAGAACTTACTTTGGTAGATTTTTTTTCTTTTTCTGGGAACTTGATCAAGTTCTAGAGAACCTATTATGGATATGGAAGGAATGGCTCATTTGCTAAGAATCTTCTCTTGCTTCAGTGTTTTGTTCTTTTTTTTTCCTTTTTAAATTATAAAGATTTATATTTTTACAGTTTATCCCTGTCTTGGAATATGTACCATGTTTTATGAAGCTATTTCTTTGAATATGGTGGCTTCTCTAGAGGAGGAAATAATGCAAGGATGAAGGGGGCTGGTTATTGAGACTTATCTATAAACATCATGGGAAAAATCAGGAGGGTGCAAAGTCCAGAGTCAGACAATCTATCTTTTCAATAGAAATTTTCATTGCTCTCAGGAAGGGGGCACACTACCACTTGTGTTCTTCTAAAGTCTGGAATGAGATCATTAACTCTTCATTTAATGTCTTTGATCACTTATTAAGAAGAAAAGAATATCCTGATTTGTTAATTTCATAGAACACCCTCTTAAAGTAATTTCTTCATGGGAATCTGTAATAGGATCTAAGACCCTATCATTAAATTGAAGTTATAGAATCCTATTTGCATATTAGTATCAGATACTTGGGTTCATAGATACCCCTCCTACAACCATAATTCCTGAAGTGGAAAACATTCTGAGGAAATATGCACAACTACGGGGAAACCTTGACAAAGTAACTAATGAAAATAATTCAATGAAATCACAAAGGAATTTTAAAATTGCATATTATATTTTATTTTAAAATTATTTTACAATATCTGATTAAAAATTTAAGCTGCAACTCATTTCTCCTTGAAATAATCTGACATTTTTCTGACTACCTACAGGCTCTGAAATTCTGTTAATAATGAATTCTTTGAATTTGCTATTTATCTGACTTTTTACTGCACTAGAGCTTTCTTTGACTTATTTCCAAAGACATTCACTTCTTATTCTTGAAACCGTACTGGTACCCTTTGTTCCTTCGGATCAATACTATGTTACAGGAGGTAGATGTGTGGAAGATAAATGCACTGTGTCAGCAGTGGAAATGACCTGCATTCAGATTTCAACACCTGTGATTGTTGGAGAACCCAGAGTGCCTGTGTCTTAACATCCTTAAGGAGTGCGTGGAGAGAGGCTTTGCTTGGGTCTGGATAAGGGGTCCTGGTGCCTCTGAGTCTGCTTTCTTCTCTTCTGTTCCCTGACTTCCAAGAAGCTTCGTTCCTGTAAAAACTCCTCTCCTCTCACTCTTTTATTTTCCTTCTCTTTTATTCCTCTCCTTCCCTTCTTCATGGCTGCTCCTTTCTCCCAACCTCAATCATATTCTTTCTTCCTTTCTCCTCCAAGAAAAATAGTTCACCATTTTTTTTTTTTTCCTTCTGAGTACACAGTGGAAGGTAGGACAGGATGCAACAGAAAATAGAAAAAAAAAAAAAAAAAGTTATAAAAGAAAGTGCCTTATGTTATGAACTAAAGGCAGAGTAAAGTTTTTCTATGGTGATTTTTTTTTTTCATTTATTTTTATTAGTTGGAGGCTAATTACTTCACAACATTGTAGTGGGTTTTGTCATACATTGACATGGATCAGCCATGGAGTTACATGTATTCCCCATCCCGATCCCCCCTCCCACCTCCCTCTCCACCCGATTCCTCTGGGTCTTCCCAGTGCACCAGGCCCAAGCACTTCTCTCATGCATCCAACCTGGGCTGGTGATCTGTTTCACTATAGATAATATACATGCTGTTCTCTCGAAACATCCCACCCTCGCCTTCTCCCACAGAGTCCAAAAGTCTGTTCTGTACGTCTGTGTCTCTTTTTCTGTTTTGCATGTAGGGTTATCATTATCATCTTTCTAAATTCCATATATATGTGTTAGTATGCTGTAATGTTCTTTATCTTTCTGGCTTACTTCACTCTGTATAATGGGCTCCAGTTTCATCCATCTCATTAGAACTGATTCAAATGAATTCTTTTTAACGGCTGAGTAATATTCCATGGTGTATATGTACCACAGCTTCCTTATCCATTCATCTGCTGATGGGCATCTAGGTTGCTTCCATGTCCTGGCTATTATAAACAGTGCTGCGATGAACAGTGGGGTGCACGTGTCTCTTTCAGATCTGGTTTCCTCAGTGTGTATGCCCAGAAGTGGGATTGCTGGGTCATATGGCAGTTCTATTTCCAGTTTTTTAAGAAATCTCCACACTGTTTTCCATAGTGGCTGTACTAGTTTGCATTCCCACCAACAGTGTAAGAGGGTTCCCTTTTCTCCACACCCTCTCCAGCATTTATTGCTTGTAGACTTTTGGATAGCAGCCATCCTGACTGGTGTGTAATGGTACCTCATTGTAGGAAAGGAAGAAGTGAAACTCTCGCTGTTTTCAGATGACATGATCCTCTACATAGAAAACCCTAAAGACTCTACCAGAAAATTACTAGAGCTAATCAATGAATATAGTAAAGTTGCAGGATATAAAATTAACACACAGAAATCCCTTGCATTCCTATACACTAACAATGAGAAAACAGAAAGAGAAATTAAGGAAACAATACCATTCACCATTGCAACAAAAAGAATAAAATACTTAGGAGTACATCTACCTAAAGAAACAAAAGACCTATACATAGAAAACTATAAAACACTGATGAAAGAAATCAAAGAGGACACAAACAGATGGAGAAACATACTGTGTTCATGGATTGGAAGAATCAATATTGTCAAAATGGCTATTCTACCCAAAGCAATCTATAGATTCATGCAATCCCTATCAAGCTACCAACGGTATTTTTCACAGAACTAGAACAAATAATTTCACAATTTGTATGGAAATACAAAAAACCTCGAATAGCCAAAGTAATCTTGAGAAAGAAGAATGGAACTGGAGGAATCAACCTGCCTGACTTCAGACTCTACTACAAAGCCACAGTCATCAAGACAGTATGGTACTGGCACAAAGACAGAAATATAGATCAATGGAACAGAATAGAAAGCCCAGAGATAAATCCACGAACCTATGGACACCTTATCTTTGACAAAGGAGGCAAGGATATACAATGGAAAAAAGACAACCTCTTTAACAAGTGGTGCTGGGAAAACTGGTCAACCACTTGTAAAAGAATGAAACTAGAACACTTTCTAACACCATACACAAAAATAAACTCAAAATGGATTAAAGATCTAAATGTAAGACCAGAAACTATAAAACTCCTAGAGGAGAACATAGGCAAAACACTCTCCGACATGAATCACAGCAGGATCCTCTATGACCCACCTCCCAGAATATTGGAAATAAAAGCAAAACTAAACAAATGGGACCTAATGAAACTTAAAAGCTTTTGCACAACAAAGGAAACTATAAGTAAGGTGAAACAGCCCTCAGATTGGGAGAAAATAATAGCAAATGAAGAAACAGACAAAGGATTAATCTCAAAAATATACAAGCAACTCCTGCAGCTCAATTCCAGAAAAATAAATGACCCAATCAAAAAATGGGCCAAAGAACTAAACAGACATTTCTCCAAAGAAGACATACAGATGGCTAACAAACACATGAAAAGATGCTCAACATCACTCATTATCAGAGAAATGCAAATCTATGGTGATTTTTATGGAATCAAATAAGAGATATTTTGCTACTTCTTTCTGATCCTTAAAGCTGTTAATATTGATGGCTTACTCTTTGAGACCCTTGCAATAAGTAGTAAGGAGCAAATTCTACACAAATGAACAGTCTTGTTGTACTGACTATGTAGCAATTTTTAGTACATACTAATTTATTTTCTTCTTAGAAAAGTGAATAAATCATACTATATATGTTTTAGAAAATAAAGCTTGTATTTTACACAAATTTATTTATCCCTATCCCAAAATAAATCTGTGCTTTTTAAATTGCATTCAAGTTAACCATGACTGCTGGAGACAAACGTATTGCAGTGAAATTAGGGCTGGCCAAGTTTCCCTGGATCTCATCTTCCAGGACCTTGGAAAATTCTGTTTAAAACCTTAAAGCTAAATTATTTACTGTTTCTTGAAACCAATTTCCTCAACAGACATTGATTTCTGCTTCCCTTCCCCCCACTCCAGCATTTTGTTCTTTTAAGCCCAACTGTCTTTGTCAGGTCATTTCTCTTTTCATTCACAGAGATGCAAAAAACACAGAGAAAACATGATACAAAAACAAGCACAAGCCCCTGGGAAATTAAAAATTGCATCTGAGCTAAATGAGTCTTAGAAGAGAAAGAAGAAAAAAAGGCAAAAGTGAACAGTGAAGCAGCATGTTCATGGAGCAACATGGAGCCATGTTGCTATTAATAAAAGTTACTCAAAGAATGTCTGTCTGCATGAGAACAAAACTGGGTCAATAACTTAATCTTTAAAAAAATGACCATAAATAAGAAATGTAAAATTGGCATAGAATACACAAGTTGTTCAGAAAACATTAAAAAAAATTTAATTAACAAAATATTAATCAAAATTGTAGGAGGAAGAAAATAGTATTGGTAAATGTTGGCAATATTGGTCTTATGATTAGATCCTACAGATAAAATTTGCACCATCAGCTGCTTACTTTGTAATTCTGAACTTTTGCTGATTCTTTTTGATAGATACAAAGTCATTTAAACACTGCTAATGTTTATTGAGTGTCTGTTGGGGTTACTTGAATTCTGTGAGATGTGTTAGAAAGAACAAAGGAAACATGAAATATTAGCTGTTTTTCATCATTCAAAGCACATCTAGGGAGGAAGTAATCCAGATGTAAAGACAATATGTGATCATTAGCAAGTGTGTTTTAAAGAGTAAATGGAAACCAAAATTGAGGTGCAAGGGTAATACCTTTAAGTTAGAATGATTAAGAAAAGAATTTGAACCAGGGTTTGAAAGATGTGTGCAATTCTAATACACATTAAAGAGAAACAAAATCAAGTTATATGAGGGATAAACATAAAAAATGACTAAAATGTATCTTTAAAAGAAAAATGGAATAGGTGTCAAGGAAATAATAGAAGGTAAAAAAGGAAGTGTTGGGTGAGAAAGTAGATAATTTGAATGACAATAAAGAAAATCTTTTTGCTTATATCCTGTTCTTCCTTTCGGTTGAAGCTCTGTGCTCATAAAGACATTAAAGGTAATTGGAAAGTGTATGTTACTGGTTTTCATGCTTGAATCTTAAAAAAATACATTAATTCTTTGACAGTTCTACTGGCTTCATATTTTGAGGTTACCCTTTCTGTCCTATGGAATACAGTTGTCCCTCAGTATCCAAGACTCTCACCCCCCCACCTTGAATACCAAAATCTGTGGGTGCTCAGGTCCCTAATAGTAGATTCTCTGTATCCACAGTCCTCAGTTGGAACCACAGATGTGGAACCTGCAGATACTGAGGGTTAAGTGCACTTTGATCATCAATGAATTTACTTTAATTCAATTTGTTTATATGAGCAAGGCCTCTGCGAGACAAATAAATGAAGTTAAATGGTACAACCTGTGAAATTGAAGTAAGAGTTGGAAAGCTAGCTGGCAAAAGTAAGGTTCAAACAGGAAAACCTAATCTTTTACAATGTATTCCTAGACTTTGGCCCAATGGATGGTTTTATTAACTAGAAATAGAGCCCAATTCACCTACTTAATGATATTTCAAACCAATTATAAGACACCAGCACTACCTACTTTAAGCCTAATGGCTTACCTTTGTTTATTCTAACACACATTAAATGACAAATGTGTTGTCATGTACCATGCTAAGTTCTGGAAATACGAAATTCAGTAAGAGATTATTGTTGTTGTTCAGTCAATAAGTCATGTCTGACTCTTTGTGACCCCATGGACTGCAGTAAGCAGGCTTCCCTGTCCTTCACCAATTCCCAGAGTTTGCTCAAACTCATGTCCATTGAATAGGTGATGTCATCCAACCATCTCACCCTCTGTCACCCCCTTCTCCTCTTGCCTTCAATCTGTCCTGGCATCAGGGTCTTTTCCAATGAGTCAGCTCTATCCATCAGGTGGCCAAAGTAAGAAATGATTATTATTGAGGGGAAATTTATAGTTCAGTAAGAGATAAACACAAGGTTACAATACAAGGTTCTGAGTTTAAAATAGAGGTCTGCTCATGGTATACATAGAGAAAATTAGGAGTGTAGTGATTCAGCTAAAAGTGAACTGAACATTTTAAAATCTGAAAATATGCTTCAAATCAGCTGGCCAGTCCCAGATGGAAGTTAGGCAGCATCCTCTGCTCTACTGCCCAGCAGTAGGTAGAGGAGACCCTACTTGGAAGAAGATACCATCATCTCTACCCTCTGCAAAATATTTTGCTAAATACCACACATTAAATTAAAAAAAAAAAATACTGTGCTCATCAAAAAAAAAAAAAAAATAGACAATAGAAACCAATGTTCAAATGTCCCAGATTTTGAAGTTATCAGATATTGAAATTAAAACCACTGTGGTTAATATATTTAAAAAATAAGTGGCAAGATGATAATTTTCACCAGAGAAGGAGAATCTATAAGAAAAAAGACATATCTCAAAACTAATAAATATGATAGCTGAAATTATGAATTTAAAAGTAAATTGGATAAAGGGAAAGAAAGAATTAATTTTTATTAAATGGATTAAGTTATTTGACAACATCTAGGTTGAAGCCCAGAAAAACCTTACCCCACCACTGAAAAAAAAGAAAAGAAAAGGATATATAAAGGGGATATATATATATATATATATATACACGCACACCTACATGTATATTTAGGAAAGGAGCTATATTAGGCATGATTAAATCATCAAATATATGTGAAACTGAAGTATCAAAAGAAACAAAGAGAATAAGACAGAAATTATAGTTGAAGACATAATAGCACATACTGTTCTGAAACTGATGAAAACTTTCAGAACAGACTGTAAAAGCACTAATATCTCCAAGCTAGATCTATACAAAGATAATTACATAGAGGCACACCAGAGTAAAGCTGATTAAGACAAATAGCAATGTAAAATATTTTAAAACAGTCAGAAAAAAAAATACACACTGTCTTCAGAGGGTAACTGAAAGACTGACAACTGACTTAGCAAAATATGGAAGGCAGAAGACAATAGAGTAACAGCTTTAAAATACTGTAATAAAATAGTCACTGATCTTTTTTTTTGGGGGGGGGGGTATACTATTTTCTTTGGAGAAGGCAATGGCATCCCACTCCAGTACTCTTGCCTGGAAAATCCCATGGACAGAGGAGCCTGGTAGGCTGCAATTCATGGGGTTGCGAAGAGTCTGACAGGACTAAGCAACTTCACTTTCACTTTTCACTTTCATGAATTAGAGAAGGAAATGGCAACCCACTCCAGTGTTCTTGCCTGGAGAATCCCAGGGACGGGGAAGCCTGGTGGGCTGCCGTCTATGTGGTCACACAGAGTCGGACACGACTGAAGTAACTTAGCAGTATACTATTTTATTAACGTTTAAATTTCACCAAGAATTCAAGTATATGCTTACCCTATGTTCAGATTTTTGAAATGAAGATTAAAATAAGCCTGGAATTAGAGGAAAAACCCAACATTCAGGACTGGACAGAAGTCCTAGGTTGCTGACAGAATCTCCCCTTGACTTCAGACTTGAGACAAACAGAGGGAGTATGCAAACCACTGAATTCAGGACAAGCAGTAACAGGATAGATAGGCCAAAGCCAACTGGGATTGTGGGCGTCATTGTGAAATCAAACAGGGGTGACTGGAGGCTGGGAAATATCGAAGTCCAGAAGTCCAGAACCAGTAGAGAGCAGCCATCTTCTGAAAATTGCTGATTTCAAACAAGTTCCTAAGATGCTTTTCCCAAACAGGGAAATAGCCACTGATATTTGCCGGGTGAAAATACCCTGTAGAATTAAAAGAAAAGCAAACCAGTTCAGTTCAGTTCAGTCGCTCAGTCGTGTCCAACTCTTTGCGACCCCATGGACTACAGCACGCCAGGCCTCCCTGTCCATCACCAACTCCCAGAGCTTGCTCAAACTCATGTCCATCGAGTCGGTGATGCCATCCAACCATCTCATCCTCTGTCGTCCCCTTCTCCTCCTGCCTTCAATCTTTCCCAGCATCAGAGTCTTTTCCAATGAGTCAGTTCTTCAAATCAGGTGGCCAGCGTATTGGAGTTTCAGCTTCAACACCAGTCCTTCCAATGAACACTCAGGACTGATCTCCTTTAGGATGGACTAGTTGGATCTCCTTGCAGTCCAAGGGACTCTCAAGAGTCTTCTCCAACACCATAGTTCAAAAGCATCAATTCTTTAGTGCTCAGCTTTCTTTATAGTCCAACTCTCACATCCACACATGACTACTGTAAATATTAATACTTCAAAAATAAATCTGATAATTTATTGCTATAAAAGCCACAGGAAGAAAACTAGTAAAGTGATTTATACAGGCAGGTGGGAAATAACCTGAACTGGAACTAGAAAAATGCATGTAATAAAGAGCAAAGTAAATATGACGATAACTGTAAATAATTTCAGAGTCTTAGTGTTAATAATGGTACAAGACAATAACAATGTTTTGTGTCATTTGAAATGTATGTAGAAACAAAATGTTTTAGAACAGTAATACAAAAAGATGGAGACTCATAAATGAATTTAAAATATTCCAAGATTTTAGCATTGTCCAGGAATTGATTTAAAAAATCCTAATTTATATTAACTAGCAATAAATCAAGCATGCATATTTTAAACTGTTGTAAATAAAAGATATATAATTAACAAGCCAGTACAGAGGAAAACCTGAGTGATTAACAAACTTGATTAACCCAAATGAAGGCAAGAAAGGAGAGCAAAGGGAAAGTGATAGGAGATACATATCTTCATACATCATTAATTACAGAAAGTGCAAAGGAACTAAATACTACAATTAGATAACAAGGATGTCACACTAAAGAAAGAGCACTCTAGCTAGAATGTAAATTGGTAAATCACTTTGGAAAGCTGTTAGTGTCTGCCAGTGCTGAATATAAGCAAATACTAGTGTTTAAAGTGAAAGTGTTACTCGCTCAGTCGTCTCCAACTCTTTGCAACCCCAGGGACTGTAGCTCGCCAGGCTCTTCTGTCCATGGATTTCTCCAGGCAAGAATATGGAGTGGGTAGCTATTTCCTTCTCCAGGGGATCTTCCTGGACTAAGAATCGAACCCAGGTCTCCTGCAATGCAGGCAGATTCTTTAACATCTGAGCCACCACCATCATGCAGCAATTCCATCCCTTAGTGTACTCCTTTAGGAAAACACACAATCATTTTTAAAAGGCATGCTATAACGTTCATTGCCACGCAGTGCTTCCCCCAAACTGCAAAAATGCAAATATTCATCAGGAAAATAGACAAATATTGTTGTCCATTCAAACAACAGGATGAGTAAGAATTCAGCAATAAGAGTGAACTGCTATATACATCAACATGGGTGAATCTTACAAGCATAACACAGAAATTTGTAGATACAAATGAGCATGTATAGTATGGATTTATGTATACAACATTCAAAAATAGGCAAAACTAATCCATGATGATGGAAGTCAAAATACTGAATACTTTATGCTGTCTAATAACTGGGGAAAGATCATAGTCTTTTTGAATCTTTGTTCTGAACACATCATTGTGTTGACTTTGGGGAAATTTACTTAATTGTGCATTTGTGATTAGGGATATTTTATTTCAATAAAATATTTTCTTAACAAATATCAAACCTTACTTAATAGAGCCTAACTATGTCTATTAATTTCTGGGTGGCAATA
Organism: Cervus canadensis; assembly: GCF_019320065.1. NCBI lineage: Eukaryota > Metazoa > Chordata > Mammalia > Artiodactyla > Cervidae > Cervus > Cervus canadensis. The sequence goes on from NC_057416.1 coordinate 27,915,458, forward strand.
GAGCCTAAGGTAGGTAGATCAAGACATAAAGGCAATATTAATGTTTAAGGAATGATCTTAATTCCAGAAGATCTGTTGAAAACATGTCCTTAGAGCTCAATGTTTGGCATTTATGAGGATTGAGGATACCGATAGCTAACTGCTAATTAGTCACTGAGTTGGACAGTTTAAGTAGATCCTTTCAGGGAATCAGGAAGCAATTCTTTATACTGTTTGCAAACTACAAAAGACATGAAGCATATATATTATAAAGCAATATTCTGTTTGTCGAGCAATGGGACAGTACTGATACTTCTTCCTGGGGTCCATCTAATTAAACAGTTGGAACTATGGAAGTAACAACATGTTTATTATCGCTTATCATTTGTGTCTTAGACAAGATCTGAAGGAACAAACTTTATGTTTCCAGAAGCTCTTGGGATAAAGTGTCTTCACTCCCTTTTTTCCCTCAGAAATCCAGTTAATACTTTTTAAGAACTGAGCTCTGACTCTTCTTAGCTTAGAAAAGGCTGCTCTAAGTCATCATGGATCACATAATCTTGTGGCCTCTTTAGAAGTCTGGGTGACTAATTTAATTCTGGCCAATAAAGGTAATAAGTTCCTTTAGCCCAATCCTACCCTTCCTTGTGGGACAGATTAATAAAGGTGAAAAGTGAGCCACATAAGTAGTGCATTGATTCTTTCTGCAGCCATTGAAATACCCTGACCATCAGGGAAATCACAGAGACTCGATCTGGCTACAGTATATGGCCCATCAGGGAGAGACTCGCGAATGTAGTGCAGGAAAGCTGATAACTCTTGTCTTCTCCAGATTCGAGCTGAACGCCTCCATTTTTCTCAACATTTTGACTGAATTATTTTATATATTCAATTCCAAAGTTGATTTTTTGGTGGGGCAGGGTGCTTGGGCCATGGAGAGGTGGTGAGACATAAGGAGAAATGTAGGACGTAGAATTTACCACATCAAGCAGCAGGTATGTAGTTTCATAAGTAAATTGCACTGTTTTTAATGACCCTAGAGACAAGAGGTAAGACATGTCACCATTATTTGTCATACAAAACAACCTTCTTCACAAATTAATACTCAGTAAGGATGGAGGATAAGATCCAGTGAACTTTGCTTGATTTCTCCAAAAAAAAAAAAAGTGATTGTGATTTTAACATTTTCCATTTGCACCCGGTAAAGGAAACCTCACATCCTCCTTTTTCCTTTATTCCTCCCACTCAATACTTCTGACACTTCTCATCACCATATGTGGGTGTTTGCCTGGGTTTCCATACCCCAGACAAATTCTGAGACATCAGCTAGATGTCCTAAAATTTAATTCAGTACTGACACTACATGGAAATAGTATCAGATCCCACAAAACTGACCTCCCCCCATATACACTTCAGATGCCAATCCCAAGTCCAGGTAGTCACCTGTATTTATAAATAAGTGGGTTACATAAATCCACTTCCTTCTTACATACAATTAATTAGCTAGAAAGCTCACAGAACTCAAGGAAAATACTTACGTTACTTACTAGATTACCAGTTTGCCATAAAATGATATAATTCAGGAGGAGCCAAGTGGAAGAGATGCACAGGGCAATGTATGGGGAAGAGAGTGCCGAGCCTCCATGTCCTCTCTGGGTGCACCGATGTCCCCACACCTCCACATGTTCAACATCCCAGGAGCTCTCTAAAACTCATCCTTTTGGCTTTTATAGGGACTTCATTGCATAGCCATGATTGGTTGAATTATTGGCCATTGGTGATTGAACTCAATCTCCAGCCCTTCTCCCCTCCCAGGAGGTTAGGGGAGGTGGGTGGGGCTGAAAGTTTCAACCCTCTAATCACATGGTTGGTTTCCTTGGCATTCATTGTCCATAGTAGGGGCTTTCTAAAAGTCACCTCATTAACATAAACACAGCAGTGGTTGAAAGGAGATTGCAATGAATTATAAGACACATCGCTATAGCTCTTACCACTTAGGAAATTTCAGAGTTTTAGGGGATCTGTGAAAGAATCAAGACTAAGAACAAAGATATGTTTATTATTATAAATCACAAAATCACACACTCTAACCTCTACTTCTAATAATATAAACAGATATACATATAAAATACACATATAAAACAACAAAACATCAGAGTTTCTTCAATCATCCAGAATTCTGGTAGAGATACTCTGAAAAACTCTACTATATTGCAATCAAAAGTGTCTATTTGATGTGATTTATCCTTTCATTCAATGTCTATGAGTGTTTTACAAACCATTGCTTTACCTTCCAAAGAACTTACAGTTCTAATTACTTGTTAATTACCATTTCATAGTTGCAGTGAAGTTCTAAAATAATAATTACTATTCACATATTACATTCATTTTCTGAAGAACCCCCTGTGTATGCACATTTTGTTAATAGAAGCAACATGATTGCTACTTTGCTTGTATGTTTTATTTATTTCCATATAGGTTTAATTCCATTGCAGTTTCTCATTCTTGCCTGTTGTATAATTCATGATTTGTACTATATTGTAGTAGGCGTATGACACCCTCATTTTATTGGCTACACTATAATTTCTACAACCTTGCGAAAATAAAGTTTGGTCTTGGAAAGTTTTTATTTGTTTATTTGTTTGTTTATGGCACAAAACATGTTTCTAAACCATTTCCCCAAGACACTTTGAATTTGCACTCATACTTTGAAGTTACTCGTAACCTCCCTGGGTCATAAGAGCATTTAAAAAGGCCAAACAGCTGCACTAATTATTGGAGTTTCATAAGTCATATTGATAGCTAATAAATGGGAGGATAATAATCCTATAGCTGCAGGAGCTGAGGAAGTAGTCTGACTTCAATTAGTGGGAATTTGATATGCTGAAATCTGAAAGGCAGTCACACTTCATGAATTTATTTATGACATTTAACCAGAATTAGCATCATTTTTGACACATCCATCAATTAGTACGATGCAAAGATTTTTGTGTGTGTGTCCAATAGTGACTACAGTACCACTAGCTCATTGAAATAAGTTTTAAAAGTCTAAGCAAAGGGGCTGAATTCTCAAAATATTTTAGCATTTAGGGAAAGAATTCTGAAAATTCAAGGTAAGATGTGACTTTGACTATAAAGTGCTTGAACCTAATTTTTTAAAGCATCTGCCTTTTAAAAATCAATCATCCAATTTGTATTGATCAGCCACTAGCTTCTGTACAGTGTGATAGGCCATAAAGATAATCTGAACCTGGGTCTGGGGTTAAAAACACAGAATATGAGAGTAATGCTTCTAAAAGGGTCAGATGGCTTTTGATGGAAGCATAGTCTATTGGAAAGGGGGTTTTGGACAGAAGGTCTGGAAGGTAAGGTAGAGCCAGAGCAGCGGGTGTGTTGAATGTTAGGCTTAAGGAATTCATTTGGAACAATAATCAATGTTACCAGTTTCTACCTGGATTTTTTCTAGAGCCTCCTATCTGATATTCTTGTTCCCAGACTCATCTAACACTTATCTACCCATCAGAGTAAGAATCTTTTTCCAAATTATAAATCTGTACAAATCTCTCTGTTCACACATTTCTATGGTTTCTCATTTCTTTCAAGACCAAAGTCCTGAGTTAAGTATTCGAGGCTATTTATGACTGCTACCTGACTTTTCCCATAGGTCATTTTGTTGATCCCTACATAATCTGTCAGTATCTTAAGTTTCTTAAAAGCATCACACTTTTTTGCCTTGCAATTAAGTTCTCTCTGCCAAAAAAAATCTCCCTATATATATACATGTGTATGTGTATATATATATATATATTTTTTTTTTTTTTTTGATGTCCACCCTTATAATGATAGTATACTTTCTCCTTGTCTGTGCTGCTGTAGAACCTTGGACTTCCCTTTATTTTCAGTTATGCTTTTTAAAATTCTTTATTTTATTTTATTTTGGCTGCATTGGGTCTTAGTTTCAGCATGTGGGCTTGTTAGTTGAGGCACAGGGCTTTAGTTACCCCATGGCACGTGGGATGTTAGTTCCTCCACCAGAGATCAAACCTGCGTCCCCTGCATTGGAAGGCAGATTCATACTGACTAGCCCATTAGGGAGGTCCCACAGATATACTACCTTTAAACTGGCCTCTTAATTCCATGTTTTCCGCAATAGACTGTGACTTCCTTGAAGGCAGGAACTTTGACTTTTCATCTAGAAAAGCCTAGTCGGAATGTTCATATAACTGTTGAATAAATGGATGCTTAAGCCAGCATGTGGCATAATTTGACCACAATTATTTTAGAAAAAAATTAATCAAGATTAGTTTTTGATTGAGAATGAATTAGGAAAGAAGAAATGATTCTGAAGTGTGGGGGATCAAGAAAAGATAAGAAAAACCAACATTTGGATTTTAACCAATAACTTACAGTGACTAGTGTAAATATGCAGACTCCTGCATGAAATATTTTTACTATGGTTCTCTCTACTGCATATAGCTGGATTACTCCCAAATAATTATTTCTAGCCTTGATCTGTCTACTAAATTTCACAGAAGCACTGGAAAGGTGTAGAAATATGGGGTTTAGATTCAGATACATGTAAATTTTATTGTGACTCTGACATTCAACATTATTTTTGGGCTGGCCTGGAAAGTGAAAAAGTGAAAGTTAGTCACTCAGTCATGTCCGACTCTTTGTGCCCTATAATAGGTTAACAGTTTAAAGATGGTATATCTGGGCTGTAGCCCACCAGGCTCCTCTGTCCACGGAATTCTCCAGGCAAGAATACTGGTCTTAATCAAATGTTTAAAAAGTCAGAGCACTGCTCCTGAGAGAATAATTCCCACTGTGATTAACTATGAACTATAAACTGTATAACATTTACAGTACAGTAATGCTTAGTGTCTGATAGGTTTTCAATAGTGGTGGTCATTTTCTTTTGCTTACTGAAAAAGCTGTGCCACCTAGATATCACACAGGTATGTATTTGAGGTTTAATTTGCCATCCCCGTATCTGCTGCTTCCCATCTAATTTTCTTTTTAAAATTATGGCAACACCAGCCCTCAGGGATATAAGCCAAAAGCCTAATGGTCATCCTAGACTTCTCTTGTCCTCCAAATTTTACATGAAAACAGTGACTAAACCTTTTTGTGCTAACACCTCAGTATCTCTTGAATGTGTCTAATATCCCACACATGCTATCTTTAGTCAATCTCATTTTTCATCTCCTGATAATCTCCCTATGTCCAGATTCCATTTGGCCTTCCAATCTTAAGAGTTCCAAGCGTGATCTTCTAAGGTGTAAGTGTAGTCCTGGTAGCCCCAACCGTAAAGTACTATATTGATTGCCTTTAGTCTGTAGAATAGAGTACACATTATCTAGTCTAGCCCAAATGCCTAAATTCTTGCCTTTCTTTGCAACTACATCCTCAGGCTCTTCCCTGCTACGCATTGTGCCCAAGCCATGGTCTCTTCCATATCCCAGATAGCTCCATTGGTTTCTTGGATTCATGCCTTTGGATGACTGTTTCTTTGACCAGGGTACATGATTCCTTCTTCTCTTGATGAAACTTTCAGTTTTCAAGATCAGTCTCCGTGTTCTTCTTTAGGACAGTTTCTGAATGTTATTGAGAGGCCATTCAATTCATTACAGCATACATTATAATGTTTACAATGTTTATTAAACTGCCCCCATATTTTCAACTGAAATCTAAGGGAAGCCTTATTTTTGGTATATAACATGCTGGATACTGAGGCCTATAATAGTGAGCAAGACACATCTGATTCCCTCTTTAATGTTCTTACATTTTGCTTGATAAAAGGTTCAGCTAAATGATCTGAACTAAACTTGCACTTAAATCAGGGCACAGAAAGATCTTCTAGATTTTTTTAACTTCTCCCTTGTAATAGAACAGAAGAGTGATGATCCTTACTGTGATCCAAGATTACAAACTAGGTAACAGGTGTTTACTATCCCAAGGCCAGACTCCGGGGAAACGCATGAAGCAGTATTGCTTTTTAGGTAATATTAGTATAAACGCTGAGCACTCCATGCAGACATATGATAGCATTCCAATAAGAAGTCAACTCCAAGTCAGCATCCCAGAGTTCCAGAATCTCATTTCTAATGCCTGAGGATTTCACAGTCATGAAAGTTAAGCCGTGGTCAAAATTTTGCTTCTTCAACTCAATTGAAGTAAGAGTTGAGTGAAGATGGTTTAGGCAATCCAGAAAAAAAAAGAAATGAAAGAAACAAGAAAAGCTAAGAGATCCTAAATGTAAATGTAAACATGTCATTTAAAATCCATTATCCAGGATGGTGTGTCCACCATCTTACCAAGCAAGACAGTAGATGATGAGCCTTAGGCTACTGGGAGAAAAATAAAACTTTGCAATTCTAATAAATAATGAAAATACTTCCCTGGAGTTTTTGAGCCTCTTCTTAAATTTATCTGTTTTGGAATATAAGTTCCTTTAGGGCAAATACTATATCATGTATAACACCAAGAAATGATATATGCTTTATAAATATTTTAGAAACCCCAGGAACTAATTGCCAAGAGTAGGGGCCTTACTAGTTATCATTTCAATGTGAACGAGCCATCGTTGTTGTGGTGCCCATTTGGAAGATGATTTAAGCACTCAGACTCAGAGGTAAACTGAACCAGGTTGTTAGTGTCCAGGATAGAAGGGAAATCGGGAGCTGTTCCTTCTTCTCCAGTCCTTGGAAAAGACAGTCTTCGGGTACTTTATCACATCTTCTCTGTGGAAATGTTCCTCAGCTTTGCCTTGCTTTAGAATTATCTGCAAAGCTTATATAAGATGCTAATGGTCATAACTCACTTTTGGAGATTCTGGGGTGGGCTCTGATATTCTGGGATATGTAACCAGGCTTGTTTCTTTTTACATATTTACATATAAAAAGCCCCATATAGTGCATGATGCTATTTTGATTGTGAGATTCTAAGGCACACTCCCAGATAAACAATAGCCATTGTTGTCATATTATGATGGCACAAATTCAAAGTCTTTATGATGGTCCACAAATTCTTGTATTACCTGGAGTCTTGCCTGCTTCTCTGATTTCATTTCCTACAACTCAGCCAGGTCCATTCTGCCTTTGGTATATTGGCCTTGCTAATAGAGCAAGTTAATTTCTATGTCAGGACCTCTGTAAATTCTCCTGTCTCTGCCAGATCTTCATATGGTCTGCTCCCTTCCTCACGTTATTCAGAGTCTCTACTATAAGAGCAGAAATTGCATCTGTCTTTTTTATTACTCTATGCCACATGTTTAGAACACTGCCTGATACAGAATAAGCACTCAGTCAGGGATATGTCTCAAATGAATAGGTGACTTAAAAAGTGAAAAATTAACACAATATTGTAAATCAACTATACTTTTATTAGAAATAAAGTGAAAAATACCTAAAAGATTTTCTTCTTGATGTTAACTAACTGTATCTTCCCACTAAGAGACCTATTAAGTATTTTTCAATTAGAGACCTGACTTGAGTTTTATACACACAGACACACACACACAGACACACACAGACACACACACACACACACACTCACACATATATATATATAGACTGGAGAAGAAAATGGCAACCCACTCCAGTATTCTTGCCTGGAGAATCCCATGAACAGGAACCTTGCGGGCTACAGTCCATGGGGTCACAAGAGTCAGACATGACTGAGTGATTTTCACTATAGATAGATAGATATATCTGGGAGGAAAGAGAGTTGATAGGGGTGGAATTCTGGGACAGTCCAATGCTCTTGCCTTACACAAGTTTATTTTAAGCTCTCTCAACAAGTCAGGAGAATAGATGTGAGATAGTTCTGTCAAAGAATAGTCCTTGGGTATTGCAATTTTATAGGATTTAAGTGATCCAGAGTCATCTTAATCTAACCAAATGTCCCTTAACTAAGTTTTAGGATTGCATTCTCTGACAATTAATCCTTTCCCATATGTAGATAATAGGGCTGATGAGACTGTGAATTCAACTCACCTTATAATTCAGCAACCTAATGATCAGATATTTCACTATGTTAGCCTCTAGCTATTTACAAGAAGAAAGTCTTGTATGTCTTGCTGGTGTTTCTTGACTATAGCTTTAGCTAAGAATTCCAAAATTTTGGCTTATAATCTTTTCCTTTAAGTGAAGATGAAAGCACATTTTTTGAAATGTCATATGGAAGTCTATTGCTAAAACTTCCCTTAATAGCTACTTCCTTCCAGGTGAGAGTCTCTCAATAATAATTGAGAGTATCTCAATTCTAATAACTCACTTGAAGCTGTATCCTTGGATCATCAGTATTTTATTTCCCAGTAACATCTAGAGCTTATCTCCTTGAAATCCAAGCCAGTGAGATAATCAATAACTACATCTTGTATGTATGTGCATGCGTGCATGCGTGCGTGTGTGTGTGTGTGTGTATTTGACCCTTGAACAATACAAGGCTTAGGGACACCAACCCTCCATGTAGTTGAAAATCTGCATATCACAGTAAAGTCAGTCCTCCATATATATGCTTCCTCTATAGTCACAATTCTGCATCTGCAGATCCAACCAACCACTGATCAAGTAATATTTACTATTAGAAAAACTCCACATATTAAGTGGACTCAAGCAGTTGAAACCAATGCTGTCAAGGATCACCCATATATACTTCAGATTCTGGTTGAATGAAACTGAACCTATTTTAGATTGTATTAATCAGAAGGGGATTTAATATGTGGAACAGGTATTTATAGTGTCATTAGAGTGTTGCAGGAATAGAATCTAGTCTGTTTCTCCAGTAATGACACCTGAGCACAATTGCTAATAGTCGTTCACCATGGGAGTAGCTGCCTCAGCCTAATCTGCTTTCCCCATTTGAACCCAGACTAGGTCTTTTAAATGTGACATAACCATTCTACACCAGTTGTTAATTTTTTGGGTTGATGGTATTATTTAAAAGTATGAGGGACTTCCCTGGTGGCCCAGTGGTTGAGACTTCACCTTCCAATCCAGGGCTGGGGGGCAGGTTCAGTCCCTGGTCAGGCAGCTAAGATCCCACATGCCTCGAGGCCAAAATACCAAAAGCATAAAACAGAAGCAGTGTTGTAGCAAATTCAATAAAGAATTTTTAAAATGGTTCACATTTTAAAAAAAAATCCTTAAAAAAAGTATGAGAAAATAGAAGCTTTTGTCTTTGAGCTAATTTGAATTTAAACTAACGTAGTCTTACTCTAAAATGCTTAGAGGTGCATAGATCAGAGCCTTCCTCTTTTCTATTTGATTGAAAGACTGTGTTAAGCTCAAGAAGAAAGAGCCTAATGCAGCATTGTGATCCTTGTTCCTTCTCTCTTGCTTATTCCTCTAAACTCTATACTCAGTACCACATCTAGAAGTCCATAGTCCCACGCAAACTCTTCCTTTGGCCTCCACAAGTCAAATGAGTTTTCTACTTGTAAATGTGTTTTTTCCCTTTATTGTAATTCTGGGGAATTGCAGGTTTTCTCTCTGGGAAAACCAATGCAAGATAGTTGCTGTCTTTTCCCTCTCTAATTCCCACAGAAGCCATTATTATTTGATTAAAAAATTGTGTTGTTGAGTACAAAGGCTTTATAATTCTTCTGAATATAAAACCTCAAACATTTCAAACCACTGGATTGGAGTCGGTGCTCTGTGTGAAACCTGCCTGTGCTTTAGGTTCAATTCAGTAGGTGTGAAGACCACTTCGGGGAATACAAAATAATCTAACAGGAGGATTTGTCAGTATGCTTCTGCTTTGTATCTGGAGTAACTTTTGGCTTTGTGGGGAAAAAAATGCATACATCTAGCCAGGATGGGAATTTAAGTTTCTAAATTGAAGTGATAATACACATACAGAAGACTATAAACAACAAAAATGTACCAGGAAATGAATTATCACTATAAAAATGATCACTGCATGTATATGCAATTTGTTCATTTTATTGCTATACCATTTGGTCCAACATAAGAGGCTTCTGAACTCCCTTCTCCCAGTGACGCTCCAAATCTATAGCTACATGTAGTAGTAAAATAATTATAGCCATAATAATTTGTTAATAGATTCAGGAAGTAAAAAATGTAAATTGTATCATCAAAAACAAAATGTTGATGGGGGAGAACACAAATACAGAGCTTTAGAATGCTTTCAAATTTAAATTATCAGCTTAAATTAGACTGTTATAAATATAAGATATTTTATAATGCTATATAACATTCAACTGAATTAATTTACCACGTTATATTTCTTTTGTCTACTGTGATGGGCATCAGGGCTATTTCCAGTGCTTGTCTGTAAAGAATAGTGCTGTTGTCAACATTCTTGTTCCTGTCCTCTGCACCTCATATACAAACTTTTCTATTGGGTATATACCTAATTGAAATATCTAGACTGTTGGTACAATGAAATTTATTATCCAAGCCAGTACACATTAGAGTTAAAGGAGATACTCCTAGTCGTTACACCAGAGGCATAGGTATAATCTGAATCTATCTTTCTTAAAATAGGGCATATGGACATTCTGGCCACAGCGTATGTATGGGTCCAAATTTGGTAGGTGATACTAAATATTTTCCTAAGAGATTATGAAAATTCCACTAACACCAACAGTGTCCTGGGCTCCCTGTTTCCAGTCACCCTTGGTATTGTTTGTGTAGTATTACCCAATTTTGCTTTTAATTACCATGCCTGTGATTATTGATGGACTTAGGCAGCTTTTCAAACATATAATGATAATTTGGAATCCACTTTTTGAATGCTTGTTTTAGTCTTTTGCTTTGCATGTATTGTATTGTATTGCAGGAGTCTACTGCATTGCATGTTTTTTCCTTATTTGTTTATAGATGCTCTTTACGTAGCCTAGAGACAAGTCAGAATGCATTTCCATGCATTTCCATATAGACTTTTAAACTCACTTGTCAAGAAAAACAGCAACAATGAAACCATTTTATTTTGATCAGACAACATTGAAGCTATTAGATAAAAATGAAGGGAAGTGACACTTTTATAAGTGAGTTGTTTACAGTCTACGGATGCCTACAATTTCACAAGCGATTCACCGCTGAAGAAAAAGATAATAAGTAATACATGATAGCACTGCTTCACTCTCAAAGTCTAGATTGGAGCAGATAGTAATGGTAGAAGAGAGTCCTGGGGGCCTTTTGGTCTCTTCTTCCCACCTGTCAACCAGTCTCTAAGGTAAGAATAGAGTCTATTGTCATCAGAAATTGCTTTGCCTTCTCAGCAAAGATGAGAAAATAATGTCATTGCTCCCTTCTCTTCTTTATCAATGTACATATATCTATATATTCTAACAGTATGCGCCATTGATTAAATGAGGAAACCAGAAATCATTTAGTCAGCTGGAACTCAATTTAAGCTATTAACCAAGAGATTACCTAGCACTCTTTCCACTGCCAACTCTTCTACTTGCATCATTCTGTTTTAACATCTCCCAGCATGAGGAGCCAATGCGATCCACTTTTACAGTCATAAAATTCTTTGTTTTCTCTCATATTTGTAAATCTCTACATTTTTTATGGCCATCTGTTCATTTTCTGTTTCCCAGGATACAGAGTAGAGTTTAATCCCAGGTTCTCTATTTTTTCCTTTCCTTTTATTCAAGAAAATCTTATTTTTTTCTTACTCAAAAAAAAAAAAAAAAACCCTCCTGGAAGAGCCCAAGACCTAATATCATTCCATCTGAAGTGATAGCCACTTATTCCTCTTACATACCAACAAGATTTTTTTCCCTACGTTTCCATGTCCCAGTTCTCATTAACACCGCTCCAGATTTCACTCATGCTGGTATAACAATTTCTGTCAATCTTCCTTCAGTAATTATCTTAATTCGCACATAAAGTTCTTTCTATCCTAAAGGTTCAGAGGCCCATTCTGTGGAAATGATTGTGATTTCTTTTCAAGCTCTCAAGTTGTGTTCTCAGTTTTATAGCTAAGTCAGAGAAGCATCTTATAGCCAAAGAATCATATGATTAAGACAGGGGCTGGGCCAACACTCTCCAAGTATTCTCTGTCCTTTCGTTTCTAAAATGCACTGCCCAAATATCCCACTGCTTCTAAGACACACTGCCCAAATCTTTCAAATGTTTTTATCTTTATCTTTATCTTTATCAAAGGTGTTAAGGGACTTAGATAGGAACCTGCATCAAGGTGCCATTAAACTTGAGTGTTTTGAAGTAAGAAAACCTGGATTTTCATCTCGTTCTATCAAATGATTGTATATATTATCTTAATTAAGACTATTAACACACATAGCTATAGCCAACCCCTTTACAATTTCAGTGGCTTAATATAATAAAGGTGTATTTGTTTCTAGCTCTCATATAATCCAGCTCAGATGTTCCTGGGTGTATGGCTTTCCTGGGTGTCTTTACTCCAGATGGTGACTGAGGGATCCATGCTCCTTCCATTGATGACGTCTGCCATCATCCAGGTGCTCTGCTGAATATCTGCATTCTTCTAGTTGATGAATGAGTAGCAAAACATAAAATATTACACAGAACATTTTGGAGACAAGGGAAGCACATCACTTTCCATTAGGCAGAATCAGAAATATGACCCAAGCTACATGCAAGAAGGATTTTGGGAATTGTAGTCTTCCATGCTCTGGGGATTAAATGGTTAACATGAGGAAATGTCCTTTATTGAAGTTTCTTCAAATATAAGATGACGCAAATAACAGTACTTACCTCACAGGCTGGTGTAAGTATGTCCGACCACAGGAAATGTGTGATAAATGCTAGTTATTAAACTTGGAAGGTTAGCACTGTGACTTTTGAGACCAAATTTCTTTTGCAGCAACAGCAAAAGGCTCTTGAAATATTGGGAATCCCAGAGACTGAAAGGGACCTGACACCACCATCTGTCATTTACAGCCACAGAAAAAGAGGTAAGCGGCACCTGACTCAGATGCCAACTCAACAAAGGAAATCTACAGGTTGTTGTCAGACTTTATTATCTGATAATAGTTTTCTTATCAGATCATTTTCATTTAAACTAAAACAAGAGGAGCTCTTAAACCAATAGCCTTCTATTCCTGCAAGATCAGTTTGTGGGGAGGGAGAGGAGAGCTGTGAGCAGCCTGAAATTAAATGTAAATAAATGTGTGTTATTATAAATGCATTTTCTGTAGGAAAGAGTCCCTGGTTTTGTTGCCTTTTAAAAGGGCTCTGTGTCTTATTAAAACCAAAAGCAATTGGTCTTAAAGGAATAACTAGTGTCTAAAAATTATGATATCATGGCTGGGATTCAGTTAATTACTCGGGGGCTTTTATTTTGAGAGAAGAAAGTGAGAAGGTATTAGTCAAAAGGAAGGTAAAGTATCTACCAACTGTCTCCAGTGTCCTCCCCATTGTGTTGAAAAGTACAACTACAGACATGATGATGTCTTCATTTTGTACTTTTCAAGGGTTTTCCTCCTGACTTTTTTTTTTTTAACCTTTAGACTTCTAATTTTGCCATTGCTTTCGTCTTTTATAAGTTCGCTCCGGTGATCTTCATGTGTGGCAACCCTGTTGGAGCCCATTTTCTTTAATTAAATTATATTGACTAGATGCTTTCACAGCCTCTGTTCATCTCTCAGAACATTTTGGACTCTCTTCTAATGCTACAAGTTTGGATCAGCTGGAGCTCACTTCTCTCCTCCACTGCTAAATGGACTTTCTTTTCTAATTAGAAGAGGACACCTCTGGTCCTCTACCTGCCAGCTTTCCACTCTTCCCTCCAGTGGGCCTGGTACAATGATGTTTCCTGTGGATGTTTACAGACTGGGGCAGACATTGAGCTTGTATATTGAAATCATTTCACTGAATCCAGCATTCATATTCCATTTAGACTCTATTGGTTATATAGTTGACATTGAGAAAGGTGATAAAATCTGGTTTTCCAATAACCAGTGTAGGATAAAGATCTATAGTTTTAACTGGGTATACAAACACAGAAACAGCTTTGTAGAGATGTTTACAAGAAGAAAGGCAAAACATCTTGTTTAAAAAAAAAAACTGATCTGCATTTCTCTAATAATGAGTGACATTGAACATCTTTTTCATATGCCTCTTGGCCATATCTTCTTTGGAGAGGTGTCTATTTAGGTCTTCCATACATTTTTTGAATGGAATGGAAGGGGTGAGAGGGAAGTCCAAGAGGGAAGGGAAATATGTATACATATAACTGATGCACGTCATTGTCCAGCAGAAACTAACACAGCATTGTAAAGCAATTATACTCCAATAAAAAAAGCAACCAACTCTCTAATTCCCACCCTGATCTGTCTTGCTTGGCTCTCTTGCCCCTTTTCTCTCCACCCCCCAAGCTTATCATCTCAGCAAATGTCACCACCACCTAGCCAGGTGATGAAGCCAGAAACTTCAAATCATCCTTAACCGCATGTTTTGTGTATCCTAACACCCATAGCCATTACCAGGTCCTCTTATTTCTACTTTTACTATATATTTCAAATGTACACCATCTCCAATGCCATATCTTCCTCCACACCATCTTATTTCAGCAAGTCCTTGACCTTCTAGTTGGCTCGCTTTTAATTGCCTTTGCCCACTCACATCGATTCTTCGTGCCAAAGCAATATGTAAACCAGAGGATGGCATCGCCTGTTTAAAACCCCACCGTAGGGACTGCCCTGGGAGTTCAGTAATTAAGACTCCACATTTCCAATACAAGGAGTGTGGGTTAATAAGAAGAAGAGGAATAAAATAATTTTTAAAAAGAAAATAAAAAGAAATATCATATTTTTAAAAACCCTCCAGGAGCCATGATTGTATTTAAAATACAATCTAAACTCCTTCTGTGGGTCTGCAGAGCCCTGACTATCTTTGATCCCATTTTGCCACTCTATGCTTAGTTTGCTAAATTCCTTTCCATTTCTGGAAGATGGCCAGGTCAGTTGCTACAGTATAGTCTTTACATATGCTATTCTTTTCACCTGGAATTTTCTTCTCGTTTATTCTCATACAGTTCATTTCTTTCCCTCATGGGTATCTCAGCTTGCTCTTCTCAAGTTTCTTTCCCTGAATACCCCAAGGACAATCCTAGTCTTTATCTCATTCTCTGATGTAATTCCTTTTCAGCACTCATCACAACCCGTAATTTTGTTTACCGTACATTTTCCTTGACTTGTTCTTTTGCATATCATCATGTTAGAACCATACATTCTTTGAATAGAGTAACCATCACTGTTTAGTTAATCTCTTTTCAGAAAAGGCACAATATAGTTTCTGTGATGGAATCAAAAGCTAATTTTCTGGCATCCTGATCTCAAGTCTATTCTCTTAACTTTTTACATTTAAGTTCCATGCTCATTGCAAATTTTAATCTGCATTTGTGTAGGTGTCCCTAAGGATACTATGTATGAAATAGATAACTAATGGGAACACGCTGTGTCACAGAGAACTTAATGCACTGTGGTAAACTGAAGGAGAAGGACGTCCAAAATGAAGGTGATATATGGATACGTGTGGCTGATCCATTTCGCTGTGCAGTAGAAACTGACACAACCTTGGATAGTAACTATAATCCAATAAAAATAATTTAAAAAATAAATAAAATAAAGTTCTTTAGGTGTCCCACTACCAGCATTCCCAGTTATACCAAATAGTACTCAATAAGATAGTCTTAAGGTACGCACCAAATACGATGGGTCATAGGGTAACTGATCTGGCTTAAGACAGATCCTGCCACCTAACTGAACATGCTCCCCTCCCTAAGAGAGACTACTGAGGACCTATGTATGCATCTCATATTAGTTTACCACTCTCTATGTTACATACAACATATGTAACATATGAAGTATCTGCCAGCAATATGGGAGACCTGGGTTAGATCCCTGGGTTGAGAAGATCCCTTGGAGAAGGAAATGCCTACCTACTCCATATTCTTACCTGGAGAATCCCATGGACAGAGAAGTGGTCTACAGCCCACGAGATCGCCAAGAGTTGGACATGACTGAGTGACTAACACTTTCACTTTCATGTCACTTACAACACTCCAAATCTATAGCTTAAGATTTTTACAGAAGTCCCTGAAGAAAAGGAAATATTATAGCCATAATTTGAATTGTATACAGAGAAAAGGATTGGCCTCTGCTTTTGAATAAATAGACTCTCCCATATTTTCCTTTGACCCTACCACAGTCTACGAGTGGCTTTAAATAAATTGTCCTCTACACATGTAAAATTGAATGCTTATCCAAAATGGCCAAAAGCAAGATGTATCTCCAAAACCTCCCATCTCTTTTCCTGTTAGATCAAATGTATCAGATCTAAATTCTTTTGCCATCACTTGCCGCCAATAATAGCATGTTCCCATGCTGAAGTCAGTATAAAAGTTTATGATGTTATTGACTTCACACAGCTCTATCAGACCTCAGTATTATTGATTTAATGACTCTTTCCTTTTTTGTGTGTGTGTGTGTTTTATTCAACTCTGAAGTTACCCCTTGGTTTATTAGAGCGCCAGTACTCAGAGCTTTTTATTACATATCTACAGACTTATTTCTAAGGATGCCTGCCCATAAATTACTCACCAACCATTCAAAGGCAGAGCCAGAATATAATAAATATCAAGAGACTGAAAAAAAACAGGCCTAGGTAGTACACAGATTTCTTCTCACTCTCTGCCTGTTGAGTATATTTCCCAGTAAATAATTAAAAAAAAAGAAATTTAAAGGAAAATGTCACCTGGCATGTGGTATATCTGTGTCTCATAGCAGATGGCATGGTTCTGCATGGGGAGAAGAATGAAATGCCACATGCATGGCTGGAATGGAAGGATTTTGAGCAAGTGGCATTCCTGGGAAGCTAGCCGGCAGGCTCTGACATTAACAGTTTTATTAAGTTCAGCTGTGGGCTGGAGCAGCCTTGGCTTCCAATGTGTGGTAGTGTTTTAATGGCTGGCCCTCTGGTTCAGGCAGGGTGGTGTGAAAAGTAATTGTAGCGGGTGGCAAGATTGATAGAGTTGAGGCGGATGGGGAGATAATGTGCTTTGTTACCAACTTTTTCATTTACTCCAGAAGCAAAGGAAACATGGATGAATTACTCCAAAAATGGGATTTGCTTTTTAAGAGGAAATTATCTGAGACAGGTGACACAGTGTCCTATTGTGAAAATTCTCTAAATTATAGTTCCAATGAATCCTGCATTGTATACGAAAATCACACATCCTACTGTGAAGTCAGAGTCGGGAAGAAAGTGAGTTTGCAAATACACCAGCCTCTAAAGAAGCCTGGCACACATTTTGCAGCATGATACTGGTGAATATCGGGGTGTCATCTACAAATGCCAGGAGCGGTTTTTCTCTTGCTTGTATTTCACATCGTCTATGAAGGGAAGAGCTGAAACAATATGATTCGTGTTTAGGGTGCTCTGCCTGTTGACCACATGATGTAGTCATACCTGTTTTCCTTCTGAAGAAGTTCTTCTGGTGTTTTTGAATTGTATCATCTTAAAGCACCCTTAGCTGATAATGGATTGGAATTTCAGTGGCATGCTTGCTCCGTTCATCAATTCCCTGAAGGATTGTCAATGTCGTCCGTGGACTTCACCCTAGTCCTTTGGATAATATAAATACAAGTTTGTTGGTTCCCAGTTATAGGATCCTCATGCCCTATTCAGTTCAGTTCAGTTGCTCAGTCGTGTCTGACTCTTTGCAGCCCCATGGACTGCAGCACGCCAGGCTTCCCTGACCATCCACCAACTCCTGGAGCTTACTCAAACTCACATCCATCCAGTTAGTGATGCCATTGAACCATCTCATCCTCTGTCGTTTCCTTCTTTTCCTGCCTTCAATCTTTCTCCTAGCATCAGGGTCTTTTCTAGTGAGTCAGTTCTTCACATGTGGTGGCCAAAGTATTGGAGTTTCAGCTTCAGCATCAGTTTTTCCAATGAATATTCAGGACTGATTTCCTTTGGGGTAGACTGGTTTGAGGAAAATACATTCTGCTTTGATGAGCTGATAATTGAGTGTGCATATAATGGCAAGTCTTTAAAATATTCCCTCTGCCACCTGACATCAAACATCACTAACACAAGTCAAAAATCAAGTCTACATTTCTGTGCCACGAAACTTTTGTCCGCACAATACCAATGTGCTAAGTTGCTTCAGTCATGTCTGATGCTTTGTGACCCTATGGACTGTAACCCACCAGGCTCCTCTGTCCATGGGGATTCTCCAGGCAAGAATACTGGAATGGATTGCCATTTCCTCCTCAAGGGTACAATACTAAACTAACTAGTTAATTAAGTAAATTGAATCGAACCAGTTATGTGCACATGAAAAAATTCCCAATAACCTTCTCTGTTGAGCCAGTGGTGTTAGCACCATGTCAGCACAGCCTAAAACAAATATATTTTACTATGTATAAGGAAATAACGAAATATAGAAGGCGGCCAAAAGCTACATTTCAGTATGTAACTTTATGCAAATTAAGTCTCTCATTTCCACTCCTCACAATCTTTTAAATCTCTTTTCTGTTTTCTTATTCTTTTGTTACCAAAAGTGGAGGTCTGACCACTCGCTGCTCAAAAGCTAATAAAGAGGCAAGATAGTGGAAAGGAATTTTGCTTTATCTTGGATGCCAGCAAGAAGAGGGGCCAGAGCGACTGTCCAAAGGCCAAGTGCCCCCTACCCCATGAGACAATCAGTGGGCCAGAGATTTTATGGACGGAGGAGCGGGCTACATGTAGAAACAGCAGTCAGCTGACGGTCATCTTGAAATTGACCACATAGTGGTCTGACCCGTGCCATCTTGATTGTTTTAAATACAGTTAATCTTCAGTTCCAGGGTCAGTTTGTCCCCATGTCCTTGAGGACAGTTCTTAGAATCATGGAAGCTTAAGTCATGGCTACAATCTAGTCTTTATATGGTTAGCTTCTTCCACCTGGTGGGGGTTTCGGTGTCTATAAGACAGCTTACAGGATATGGCTCAGAACGTTATCTACAGCCCCTGAGAAAGAACTAAAGATCTTGACTTTGTTTAATGACTAGACTATTATTATTTGGTCTGCTTTGACTGTTTTCCTTTCTTCCTGCATTTTCTTACAAGGAAGGTGGGAGCTATGGAGGGGAAGCACCACAGAGTCCTTCACTTTCTTGAAGCACAGCCTCTGCCTTTAATACCTTTGGAATTATGACAAAAGGCACAGTTTCCAAAATGTTTATATTGTTTTCTTTCTAAAGTTGGGGAATGATTATTTTAAAGGTAATGTGGTTAGATATTAAATAAACTGTAATGGGTATGGGTGAACTGCGGTGCACACATTACAGCTAGCATTCAAAATACCCCCAGTATACTGCAGACCAAATTCCATTTTAAATGATGTATTTTCTTAGTTTTGAGAAATGTACATTTTCCCACATTACTATACTATATTTTTCTCTATTTCCCTCCATTCTCTAGTGAGGCAACGATGTCATGCACTTAAGCATGTTAAAATGGAAAATGAAATTAGAAATATAAATAATAGAACAAAATTTGGAGCTTTGGAAAAAAAGAAAAGATCATTTTACTATATATAGAATGCTGATTTAAAAAAAATACTTCTATCAAGAAAATTGCCTAGAAATTTAACTCAGATAATTTCACAGCATGATTCCTGAGGAGAGGCAACTGTCCTCAAAACCAAATTCATGGAATTAATGTATTTAATTATTTAATTCCAGGCTGCCTTTTTCTGGACACTTTGTCAGGAAATGAAGTTAACTAAAGACATAAATAAATAGATAGATGCAATGTTGACTAGAATTATAGAGTGATAATTATATTCTTGGTTGGTTAAAAGTTTACTGATAACTTTTCATGATCTCAGTATAACAACAGGTATTATATTAATAATATAAAGAGTATCAACACTCGACACCTTTCAGCGACGCTCAGACTTGTGTCATGGGAATGCCACTCTGTGCCTAGAATAGATCAAGAGAGCTCATCTTTACACCCTGCATCTTCTAGTTTATCATCGTCATCATAAACATAACTTCCTTTGATCCTTATAATCTTCCTGTGAGGTCTTTAGCTCCCACTGATGATTTTAAAAATATTTAAAACAGGAACTGCACTTGCACAAAATGATCACAACCGAGGAGGCAGCAAAGAGCATCCAGAGGTCCCTGTAGGAGACATTAATCTTTCAGTTGCTAACTGTGGAAGGTTCGGGGGTTCTAGAGGAAAGGACTAGCTCAGTGCAGGCACTGGTTGGGGGGCAGGGGAGGGGTTGGGAGAGTGCATCTGGGGAGATCCGGGCAGTGGGTATTTATCAACCAGTATGGGAATGTTTCATTATTTTAAGAACGAAACATGATGGTGAATCCTGAATAAGTTATCTGCCCCTTAGTTCTGTTCTCTGCACTATTTTTCACATCAATGGGCAAGACAATATATCACTGCATTCAGTTCAGTTCAGTCGCTCAGTTGTGTCCAATTCTTTGCGACCCCATGAATCGCAGCACACCAGGCCTCCCTGTCCATCACCAACTCCTGGAGTTACTCAAACTCATGTCCATCGAGTCGGTGATGCCATCCAGCCATCTCATCCTCTGTCGTCCCCTTCTTCTCTTGCCCCCAATCCCTCCCAGCATCAGGGTATTTCGCAATGAGTCAACTCTTCACATTAGTATTACTGAATTAGGAGTTTGAAGGTTTATATTGTAATTCCAGCACCATCACAGAATAAGTACTCTAATTTTCGTCAAAGAAGTGACTAAAGTCGATTTCTTTTTCTATAAAGTAAAAATATTTGTCTTGGATATTTAGAATAATTGTTGTGAAAGTTAATAATAACTAATGATATTCAATATGTTCTGGGCTTGCTGTGAATTTCTTGAAGGAATAACTCAAGTTTCATAATATTCTGATGTTATAGATGCTCATATTTTCTCCATTTTATAGATGAAAGAACTAGGATGCAAAGAAGTGAATAAATTGTCTAAGATCACATACATGAAAAGCTGCAGGACTTGGATTTTAATCCAAAGTCCTTATTCTTAACTACTATGCTTCAACATTGTCTTTTCTTCATAAGAAAGACTTTGTAAAAAGCAACATCTTAGATGCATGAAAAACACTGTCATTTTCAATATTGTTTATTTCATCATTACTTTTGGTTGCTTTTTGCTACTAGAAACAAAAACTAAGAATATTCCTAGTGCCTTAAAGAATGATTAGCACTCACATTTAGAAGTTTGGCTTAAGAAGTATTTTTGATTACAGAGTCTAAAAGAGTACAGTTGTTACACTCAGTTTTTATCTGTGGATTTTTGCTATGGCTGTATGTTTAGTTGATTTATATTAGATTAAATGCTTCACTTCATAGAATATAAACAATCATATTGAACCAGCATACATTTTTCATTAATCAATACTGATTAAGTATTGATGCATAATAATCAGACATGACAGTAAAACTAATAGTGAAAAATTAACATTTGAATGTTTACCATGTATTGAAAACTGTGCTAAGCACTTTGGATGCTTTATTTCATTTAGTCCTCCTAAAAGGATGGTAAAGGTATATTTTTTATTATTGATAATTTACCAGTGAAAAAATTAAGATGTAAACATTTGAAATAACATTCATCGGGTAGCACTTGACTCTAATTCTGTCCACAAAAATGTCTGCTCCTAATCAGAAAGTTGTATGTCTGACAAGATATCTACTGCCTATGAACTAAGGATAAAGGATACTCGAAACATTTTTAAAATGCACTCAGTGAATAAGCATGGTCTGCACATGAAGCTGTCAGTAAAGTAGCCCCAGCATTAATTTAAAATAAGTTCAGAAAATTAAATGATTTTTTTTAAAGTCATGTAAGGATTTCGATTATGTTTCTGGAAAAGTAATGCATTCTAAAATTAACCTGTAAAGACTTAGAGAATGAACTTATGGTTGCTAGGGGGAAGGAGTGAAGGAAGGTATAGTTAGGAGTTCGGGGTAAACATGTATACACTGCTAAGTTTTAAGTGGATAACCAACAAGATCCCACTGTATAGCTCAAGGAACTCTGCTCAGTTATGTGGGAGCCTGGGTGGGAGGGGAGTTTGGGGGAGAATGGATACATGTATAGGTACGGCTGAATCCCTTTGCTGTCCACTTGGAACTATCACAACACTGTTAATAAGTTATATTCCAATACAAAACTCAAACTTTAAAAATAAATAAATTTATACCATAAAAAATGAAAAATATAAAATTAACCTGTAAAAGATGCTTTTTAAGGGAGAAAAACGTTTCATCAAGAAAAACGTGATTAAGGGGCAGGATCAAGATGGCGGAGTGGGAGGACGCTGGACTCACATCCCCACAAGGTCACGTCCAACCACAACTACGCATAGAACAACTCTGGCTGACAGTGACCTGAAGCAGCAAGGCAGCTCTTCTACAACCAAGGCTGTAAAGTAAGGTCCACGGGGAATCTGGTGGATTCAGGGATCTGCAAAGATGAATAGCGATGATGCATTGATATTCAGCAGGAACGTGAGGGAAGATGTTATTCATCTCCTTGGAGTTAGAAGGGTAAATAAATAAGCCTTGAGGAGAGGGTGAGGGGTGTGTATTACAAGGGATCAGGATATTTTATAGTCCAGCCACTAAACATATAACCTCTGCTAAGCCACTTAACCTCTCTGGATAGTATTTATTTATTCAAGAGGACAAAAACCTTTTTTTCATCTGTATTTTCCCATCACCTAGCATATTGCCTGGCAGACCCCCTCCCTGACCCCCAAACACACAAACACAAACATGCAAAGTTTCTCAAGTCGTGTTTGTTATTGAAATAAATAACTTTGTGCATACAATGACCTCCAAATGCTTTTTCAGGACTAGCTTTCAGTGATTGTAAGAGAATTTGGCATGCCTCTGTGCTACTGCGTTATCTTCATATTTGTGAGCAGGGAAGGCCCAGAAGCTAGGAGCAGAATGATAATTCATGATTAACAGGAACACCACCTGTCTGAAGATGTCCTTCTTGAGAAAGGTCAGCTGTTGTTGTAAGTAAATACACATCTCCCACGAAGTGAAAATGCTTTCTCTCTTCCCTCCTATTTTTTTCTTTCCTTTTTGTACCATTGTCTTTGCAAATGTTGACTTCTGAAAACGTGAAAGGTCAGAAGTGAGCATGTTAAGGAGAGGTGGATACAGTTCTTTTTCATTTGTATTTATACAGGCGAAGAAGATTGAGCTGGGATGGAAGTTGATCCACATTCTTGAACTACAGGCTGACACTTGCAGATCTGACACTGGTGTCTTCTTGGTTAAGACTAGAGAAAGAAAGGGAAGTTATACCAAAGGTCACTCGAAATAATGACTTAGAGGCAGCAGAAGAAACTGAGTGAGCACTAGGAGCTTCTCTGGTATTCTAACTGGGGTCATTCACATGGAGACAAACACAATCCAGCTCCCTAGAAGTTCCTGCTTGGAAAGGTAGGCAGAGACAAGAGAAAAAAAAAAAAAAAAATGAGGAGAATAATATACAAGAGACATTCCAGCAAGAGCTGTTTCAGCCTTAGGAAACATTTCAGTTCAGTCCAAATAAGACGAGGACATTTACAAATCTGAACAGGATATAAAAGAAAAATATGGAGAACTGCCTAAATTCACTTGAAATCATTCCTCCATGGGGTTAAGGATCACCAGCCAGGCTGGTACCCAAACTTACAGATGTTAGAGCAGCTGAGGTGATATGGCTCTTGTGATGCTCCACATTCTTTATTCTTTTCCTCTTTGAGATATAACTTACTTTGTTTCTGCTTCATTTGGCCATTTAAGTAAAGACAACAGTAGTGCCAACTAAACTCACTGAAGTATATATATATACTGAGGCTATGTTGTTGATTTCCTTTAATTACTCAAAAATGCCTCTAACTTGCATGATAAGATATATTGATACAGAAGTAAGTAAGACAGTAGTTGCTAGATTTGGGGATTTTTTAGAGTAAATTATATATAAACTACTAGAGGATGAAATGGCAACCCACTCCAGTATTCTTGCCTGGGGAATCTTATAGACCGAGGAGCCTGGTGGGCTACAGTCCATGGAGTCGCAAAAGAGTTAGACATGACTCAGTGACTAAGTGAGTTAGTGACAACTATAACAACAAATATAGCAACTACATATTCAGACAAGCATACTTATTTACAATTTTCCACTTTTAATTTTTCCAGGAATTATCATAAACATTTGGTTTTATCACTTTCAATGAAACATTTTAATACAAAACATAGGAAGGACATATTCTCAGAATAAATGATAGGTACAAATTGAACAAATCTGAGTTATGAAAAAGTTATTAAATTGGTCTTACTTTCTCATGCCACACACATTTGAAAAAATTTATTATGGATTGGTTCAGTTCAGTTCAGTCGCTCAGTCGTGTCCGACTCTTTGTGACCCCATGAATCGCAGCACACCAGGCCTCCCTGTCCATCACCAACTCCCGGAGTTTACTCAAACTCATGCCCATCGAGTTGGTGATGCCATCCAGCCATCTCATCCTCTGTCGTCCCCTTCTTCTCCTGCCCCCAATCCTTCCCAGCATCAGGGTCTTTTCCAATGAGTCAACTCTTTGCATGAGGTGGCCAAAGTATTGGAGTCTCAGCTTCAGCATCAGTCCTTCCAATGAACACCCAGGACTTATCTCCTTCAGGATGGACTGGTTGGATTTCCTTGCAGTCCAAGGGACTCTCAAGAGTCTTCTCCAAACACCACAGTTCAAAAGCATCAATTCTTCAGCGCTCAGCTTTCTTCACAGTCCAACTCTCACATCCATACATGACCACTGGAAAAACCATAGCCTTGACCAGACGGACCTTTGTTGGCAAAGTAATGTCTCTGCTTTTTAATATGCTATCTAGGTTGGTCATAACTTTCCTTCCAAGGAGTAAGCGTCTTTTAATTTCATGGCTGCAGTCACCACCTGCAGTGATTTTGGAGCCCAAAAAAATAAAGTCTGACACTGTTTCTACTGTCTCCCCATCTATTTCCCATGAGGTGATGGGACCAGATACCATGATCTTAGTTTTCTGAAAGTTGAGCTTTAAGCCAACTTTTTCACTCTCCTCTTTCCGTCCTCAAATTGGTATTTGGAATATTATGACCTTTGACCTCTGGTACAAGTATCCAGATCAGGATAAACGTAGCCTGTCTTTCTGCTTCTGTATGTATGTGTTTCATTTTTTCTTTTCTTCTCTATACTTTTTTCTTCTATGCCTTTTTTTTTTTTCTTTTTCCTTCTTATCTAACCATGCCTGGGGATGCAAAGGACATAACTCCTCTGTTCTTGTATTTTGAGGCTATGGTAGCTGATAACTGGATTGGAAGCTTTTCTCAGGTTGTTTGAAGATGTCTGGAGAAGGAAATGGCAACTCACTCCAGTACTCTTGCCTGGAAAATCCCACAGACAGAGGAATCTACAGCTCTCTGTATGGACAGAGGCTACAGTCCATGGGGTCACACGACTGAGTGACTTCACTTTCACTTTAAATATGTCATATCTCGGTAGCTGATCCCATTAAGTGATGAAACATGCTTTCCTAGTGAGTTGGGAAACACAATGAAAGTAGTTGGGGCAGGAACTTCCCTGGCAGCCCAGTGGTTAAGATTCTATGCTTCCCATGTAGGGGGTATGGGTTCGATTCCTGGACAGGGAACTAAGATCACATGTGCTATGTGGCCCCAGAGAATTTTTTTTTTTTTTAAAGAAAGTATTTGCAGGTAGAAAGAAGGAGATGCTCAGGGCTGAGAACAGGGCTGAAGGACTAAGTGTAAAGTTGGGGTGAGGATGTGGGACATTCAGAAAGTCGAGTATCAGAAAACAAAGAATTGACATCAAAGTCTGGGCAAAATGATATTATGTGTGTGTGTTATTTGTGTTCTACTCTTTGTGACCCCATGAACTGCAGCCCACTAGGCTCCTCTGCCCATGGAATTCTCCAGGCAAGACTATTGTAGTGGATTGCCATTCCCTTATCCAAGGGATTTTCCCTGCCCAGGAAATGAATCCAAGTCTCCTCCATTGCAGGCAGATTCTTTACCATCTGAGCCACCAGGGAAGTCCAAAATGGTATTAAAGGTAGAGAAGAATGATAGGTTAAGAATAGACACTAGGACTGAGGTGAAGGCAATTTGATGTGATGGACTTGGGTGGTGATTATATACACCTGTTATTTGAGAATGCTCAGGGTTCGGGTACTGTTGGTTACTCTCATTTCTGACACCATCTTTACATCTGACACCAAATTACTTCTCATTTCTCGTTTCTTCATAGCTCAGACACCATCAAACTAGAGGTATCTACTGGAATCAAAATGTCAAGGTATAAATCCTCCTACTTTTCTAATTAGTGATATTACTTTTTACTCCATAAATGATAATGGAGAATGTTAAGGAAGTACTATTTTATTTCTTATATGATGACTTAGCTTGTTAAAACAGTATTAAAGGATTCTGGCATAACCATGTGATCGCACTCATCATTCATTGCCTTCAAAATCACATTAAAGGGAAATGAACCCCAAAGCATTGGCTATATTTTTATTTTAATTTGGTTTACTGACCTTTATGATTTTTAAACATTCAGAACAGCCCAAGAGTTTTCCTGAGTTAATTATGCCCAAGAGTTTTCCTAAGTTAATTATCTTCAACACAGTGATTATTTTCCACTGCCTGTTAGAATATTCTACACAGATATCCTCTGAGCCTGACAATACTTGCTTATCTCAACTAGTTAATGTGGTCTATATCCCCCCTTTGCCCAATTTCCCTGTTTCAGTGAGTACTACCATTATTCTCTTAATCACCTTTAAATGGAAGTTTGAACATTTCACTTGAACTTTTCACTCTTTTTCACTCTCAGCTCTCATTATTTGTCATTACATATGCTAGATTCTAGTTTTGTAACATCAGTTGAATGCCCTTCCATCTCTGCATGTTTTCTACTTTGAACCTAATTGAAGCCACAATTCCCGCAGACTGCACTTGAACAATTCTGACTTTATATCAGTTTTGAATACAGACGCCTCCTGACTTCAGCATGTCATCATTGCCTATGATACAAGACTCAAATTCATCAGCCTACTACTTATATTTTATTATTTCTTCTACTTGATTTTATTTTCTCCTTCTAGTTACTTTGCATGATTCTTATCACCACACAAACATGCTTATTATATTTTTTCACCTTAAAAATGTAAAAGAAAGGAAAAGGACTAACTCACTTCCTCTTGCAGAGCTGCTTCATTGCTTCTCTTCCTTCTAGACCCTCTTGAAAGAGTCTGTACTCACTGTGTCTGTTTCTCTTGAACAGATTCCTAACCACATCCCCAAACATGGTCATTTTTTAACATTCCTTTATCTTTCTCTGTCAAAAGCAATGGACACAGCTGACAACTTTCTCCTTCTTGGAACACCTTTTTGTCTTGGCTTCTACACTGTTCTGATTTTTCTTCCACGCTTCTGGTCTCTTTTTCTTAGATCATCTTTTTCACTGGTGTTTCCGTATGTCTCCAGTTTCCAGATATTGGAGAGCTCCAGGGTTGAATCCATGAACCTCTTTTCTTCTCCACCTACACTGACTCCTTAGATGGTTTTATACAGCTTCAGGGTTTTATGAGCCATTTGTATTGATAGCTTACAGTGAACAGTGTAACAGAGATTCTTGATCTCTGAAGAAGATTTAGCTTCAGGACCAGGGACTAGCCTTGATCACTCAAGAGCTTTTGTGTAGCAGTTTTATTAAAGTATGAAAAGGAACAGAGGAAACTTCTGACACAGACATCAGAAGGGGACAGAGAGTGCTCCCCTTGCTAGTCTAAGCAAGGGAGTTACATACTTTTTTAATTGATTGTTACAATAAATCAAAAGAATGTCTCAAGGTTGTAAAGATCTTATCAGACCCACTCCCACAATTTACATTTTAAGATAACAGGATTAAAACTTAACAATGGAAAGATCTTACCAGACCTCCTCCCATAATATACATTTTAAGATAACAGGATTAGTCAGAAGGTTTTCAGGAAGGTGAAACTGTCCTCAAGCAGGATACACTGTTGTTAAAGGAATTTAGTTAAAGGATACACTGTTGACTAAGGAATTTAGGAAAAAAAAAAAAAAAACAACCCTTTGTCCTTTCCTCCTCGTTGAGAATTCCAGACCCCTATCTCCCCCTTAAAAACCCCAGACCCCTTTCTCCTCCTCAGGGGCCCCAGACATCTTATCAACCTGCCTAGGAATTGACTGTCTCAATATTATGTTCATATCTCAAGTCTAGACCCCTTGCTGAAACTTCAGTGTAATACAAATAACTGCTTGGTTAACACTTCCACTTGATGTCTCATATTCACACAAAAATTAATATGTCCAAAGTTGATTTCCTGGTATTCTGGCAAAAGGCTTAATAACATGAAGTAAAAAACAATTCCCTTCTCAGTCTTCCCACGTCTCTTGTCCATCTTTCTTTTAAGTGCTTAGGCTAAAAACCTGGAAATCATGTTTGATACCTTTTTTTGCACATTCCCTCTTCAACATACATGCAGAATCTGACCACTTCCTCCCCCACCATCATCCTGGCCCATTCACCATCCTCTCTCTTTTGGATTATTGGTCTAGCCTCCTAACTGCTCTTCCTGTGTCTGTTCTTGTCTCCTGCTATCTTCTCTCAACACAGTAGACAGATTTACCATTTGAAAATACAGATTGAATCAAACTCCTCTTCCGGTGAAAACCTTCTGGTGGCTTCTTAATTGTCTCAGAGTAAAAATCAATGCACATACTATCTTCCATAAGCTCTACATGAATTGGTCCCTGGTTACCTTGTTCCCCTCATTTCACACCAAGCTTCCCTTCACTCAACAGTCCAACCACCTAACGCTCCTCTTCCAGGCTTCTCCCATTTTAGATCCTTGGCGAAGGTGGTTTTCTTCTCTCATGACGATAATGCTTTTCACTCTTGCATCCAATGTGACGACTTCCAGTTTTGACCCCAAATTCACCTCCTTGATGAGGCTCTCATTCAACTCTCACCCAACATGCCATGTTTCTATTTTTAGTTCTTTTTCTTTGTATACATTTTGACTGTAACACCTATTTTTTTTCCTCTGTGTAGTGTCTTGCATGATATCTTTCTCCTCAGAGAATGATGTCAAAGGGTTTTGTCTATTCTGTGCACTAGTGTTACCCCAACGCTTAAAACACTGATTCAGTAATTAATTACTGAATTAATAAAGGGAGTTTCCACTACTTTTTGGCCTTCACTTTCAAGAAACATAGATATGCACTTCCCAGATACACATCATCTTCTTCCTTTCTTTGGTTTGGCAGCCTTTTCTTCTGTCTGGCACATTCTTCATCCTTTCCCTAAATCTTTGCAAGACCAAATCTCATAAATCTTTCATATCTCTTCAAAAAGATTCCATTGTCCATGGCTACTTTAGAGTGCCCTCTCAACCGAAGCGAGCATGGCTTTATTTGATTCTCATCACAGATTTGCTACACTTGGAAATAATCTCTCTCCTTCTGAACAACCACAGCATTCCTCCGAAGTGTCCATCCCCCAGCAGCACAGGTCTCCCCTTCTATTCACATCCTGAGCCCCATATACAAAGTCATTTCTTTATTTTTAGTTCTGATGCACTTTGTCTGGCTTCCTTGTTACAGTATTTACCATTTGTCTCTATTTCTTCTTGATTTCTTTTTAATCACTCTTTCCATTTCTTTCATTTTTATTGTAATGTAACCTTCCAGATTGCTCCCTGGAGAGTTTCATGTATTTCTACTTCTATAGATGCCTACGTTTTTCTCCCCCCTCTCTCTCTGTCTCCCATTGGAATAATTTGCTGAAGTGGTTTTTTAAGCTGTGGTCTTCAGAGACCTGGGGTCTTGCCAAATTTCTTGTTGTAGAGATAAAGGGGGAAGTCAAAAGACTGGAATTCCAAGATCCTTTCCACATCCACAACTCTCTCCCCCATGCCTATTTCTGCTGAACTTATTTGATAATTGAGATTACACCATCAAACATGTGTGCACCCATGGGCATCTGTACACGCACACACACACAGGAACACCTTTTCTTTGGCAAAATGACTCTGTTCTTCAAGATATTTTTAAAAACTGAATATATGATCAACCATTGGCACAGGAATTTTCCTTTTCCAACTGCCTTTCGAACCACACTCTGGAGCACATTTATGACTTTCCTTTTTCAATTGTATGAGCTCCAAGTAATGGTCATTGTCCAGATTCAGGTCCTTTTAAGTAAAAATTATAGATAATAGAGCTGCAGGATGTTTTTTGAACTTCCTGTATAGCATCTTGTGGGGCTTTTTTTTTTTTTTAAGATGATGAAAATTGGCCCTGAGAGGGATTGATTCATTCACATTCACACTGACACTCTGTTCAGAAGTCAAAAGATCAAGAATCAGAAATGGGTTTCAAGAAGAATGCACATTTTATCCTCCATCTTGCCAAAATAACCAGAATTTTCTTTTTCCTTAAGTTAGTCAGAAATATTACTCAGTCCATTGAGTGGTGACACTTGACTCAAGGTAACTGAGGGACTTGCTAAATATTCTGCTTTTAACCACCTGAGGTTCCCAGCAGCTATTTTGGTAGTGGAAGATTTCCACTCCAGTGTGATTTACCCAAGGTCCAGATGTGCAGTATGGTAATCTGATGGTAAAGAGAGAATAAAAAAGAATTAAAGAACAAAGACTGCAAAGGTAGATCAACTAGGAGATGTGTGAGGAAGACATACTTACTCCAAAAGAATGAAAATTATTTAAAATGATCCCCAGGATCTCACTGAAAGATCAGGACACAAATGCTTAATTTCCTGCTCTTTCATCTACTGTCATGACCTTGGGCCAGCTGCTTAATATTTCTGAGCTTTGGTTCCTCATCAAACATTAAAATGGCAGCAATAATAGTATTGTCGTATAGACTGACTTAGATAAATTATGTAAGAGACACTGCCTCAGAGTAGTCTCTAAATAAATGGTAGGTATTAGTAATTGAGTAACAACATAACTCGACTAATAGTGTAAAATTATCAGAGAGCACATTGAATTATTAATATGACTTCAAATGTCAGACACACAGACTGAATTCTCTTACCTGGCTCTCCTATAAATCATCACACCACTGTATATTTATAATGAAACTCTGAAAAACCCTAATACCATCCCAGTTTATCTGCATCTGCTAGTCTTTGTGGGGAGGTGCCTGGCACACAGCCTATAACAAATTTCGTTTTTCTCTATTTTGGAGTTGATATAAGTGTGGCGTCTATCATGTTCCATTTCCTGTTTGCAATCCTTGTACAGATCTTTGGATGATGCATGACTGTGCTTTATTTATTTAGTTTAAGCAGAGGGAACAAAATAGACACGTCTACCTACACCATCAGTTCTTCTGAGCCAATATCAAATGCCTTGGTGAGATTAATGTGATTTACATGCAGATTCCTGGAAAGAAGGAGAACTACTGACCTTCTGTTCTATTGCCTGGAATCTCCTTGGACTCTGGAATGGGTAGTTTAAAATATTAATGCTTTGAATCATAAATTAGAGTACATAGGAAATGAGGTGTGAGCATAATGATTTTAATTAGTTTTAGGCATATTTTAATGATTGTTTGGCCATTAACTCCAGTAAACATAAAAATGCAGGGGAACAAGATGTATGAAGTCCTTCTTCCTTAGCTTTGTTTTAACTGAAGCCTTTGCAAAGATGTATATCATTTTAATTTTGGTTCCAGAGGCTTTTACGTAAATTAATTGCATTGGAGAATTGGCAAGAACATTTTATTCAATTTGGAACAGCAGTGATTATAAGCTTTACGTTAATATAACAACAATTTAACAATGGCTGATAGATGGGCCGCAGCCATGCAATTATCAGAAGTGAGCCACTCTCTTGATCTCTAATTAGGTCTATAAGCAAATAGAGTTTTGCCAGCACTAATTGCTGTGTTAAAGCTGGCAGTGAGGTAGCGAGTGAGCTCACGTTAAGGTAGTCAGCACAGGATGCTGTATATCCAAAGATTTTCCCATTTTCTGATTTAATCAGATATGTGATTCAATTATATATGTTATGGAAAGGGACATTTAACTGAATTGGAAAGCATTCTCCTCCTTGCTCAATACAGCCATATGTCTTTTTAACTGCAGACATCACATCTAAAGGATAAGCATTTAGGTTAAGTGTTTTTCCCACCCTCCTTACTGCCTGCTCACATGCTTGTCCTCTCCTAATAGCTCCGAATCTAACAGTACCTAGGATGCCGAGTGCTATGTGCCAGGCAAATGCATAGATGGAAGAAGATGTATAATCTTTGATTTGTTGCTGCACGTTAGTGGGGATTAAAATGCACTCAAAGGGGATTTAGAAGGTATTTGAGCACCAGGCTAGATATTGTGGGACCCATTTTAAAGAAGCCAGAAAATCCCTTGATTACTTTCAGTCTTTGACTAAAAGCTTGGTCCATTATGAGACAAAGACTATTTGCTTTATTTTTTGCTCCAGTTTATTCCAATGTGCACGCCAATAACATTTAAAGGGAAGAGGCATCAGGTTGAATTTAAGCTAGATCTGGAAAAGATAATTTTCTAGGGCAGAGTCTATCAGAGGAGGTCAACCTGCAGGTAAAAGGTCATGCAATTTTTAGGAGGAAAATTACTTCTTTAAATACTCCTCTAGTGTAAAAATAAATAAATCCTCCCCACCTCTATTCAAAATGGAAATTGACATACATGAGTGTCCATGGCAAAGAACTTAATATAATCCTATCAGGGAATAATTTCACATCTTTGACGTGGTCTTTTGTATCCAAAAGAGTGACCACTAGGAGAAATAAGGTACAGAGGTCTTAAAGGGTGAGATTGGAAAGCAGGAGATAATTAATGGTGCCAAGGTTTGTAAAATAGTCATACTACTTTGTAGAGAGGCACCTGAAAACATACACGACAGTTAGAAAGATATATATATATACATGACTGTGTAGTGGGGAATACGATTACAGAAACAGAAATGGAAAGCCTGGTCTCTCTTATATCAACCTGTAGTCGGGTACTTATGAAAGGAGAACTTTCCAGATGCTAACTGGCAGCAAAGGATCACCTGGCCATGCAGCTGGGAGAATCATTCTGGAAGAGTCTGTGAGATTCATGGTGTAAGGTTACTCTTGCAGGTGACGGAGGAGGAAAAGGAGGAAGAAGCTGTGTTGCTCTCCAATTCCACAACATCTGTGTGTGTGTGTGTGTGTGTGTGTATGTGTGTATTCGAGGACACAATCAGTAGGAAAGGCACATGATTTGGCACAAGTGCTGTTCAAAGTTATCTTTTCTGACAGGTCCCAATTTTCACGGGCT
This sequence comes from Cervus canadensis, assembly GCF_019320065.1. NCBI lineage: Eukaryota > Metazoa > Chordata > Mammalia > Artiodactyla > Cervidae > Cervus > Cervus canadensis. Next base: position 27,948,829 of record NC_057416.1, read on the forward strand.
TCCCTTGTAGCTCAGTTAGCAATGCAGGAGACTTGAGTTCAATTCCTGGGTTGGGAAGATACTCTGGAGAAAGAAATGGCAACCCATTCCAGTATTCTTGCCTGGAGAATCCAATGGACAGGGGAGACTGGCAGGTTACAGTCCATGGGGTTGCAAGAGTCGGACACGACTTAATGCCTAAACCACCACCACCAATTTTCACAGAGTTACCATTTCACAAAGTTGTTCTGACACAGTAGAAGTCCATGACCAAGAAAAGGCTGCATTTGTAGCTTGGGGGCTATTCACCCTTCACAGTAACTAAGAAAGCCCTCTTCTGACACTTTAATAAAAATGAAAGCAATAACTGCTTCTCTGACTCTCTACGACATGCCAGAATCACTGTCAAACGTGTGCATGTAAGCATGCCTACATATATATATATATATAACGTCTTTCATTCTCACAACATTACTGAAAAGTGTATATATTATCGATTCCTGGGTCAGGAAGATCCCCTGGAGAAGGGATAGGCTACCCACTCCAGTATTCTGACCTAGAGAATCTCCATGGCCAGAGGAGCCGGGTGGCTACAGTCCATGGGGTCGCAAAGAGTCAGACATGACTGAGCGACTAAGCACATATAAAGAAAGGAAGATAAAAGGAGGATATACGACTCTTCACAAAAACGATGAGGTCCATGTGTAAACTCAGGGATGGCAGGATCCCAAGTCAGGCTTCTTTCTAGTGGGTTCTTTCCTGCCAGATATCTGGTGTGACTTGAGGCATGTTAAGTCTTTAAGAAGACTATGCTTCTCATGATGTATAACTGTTTCCAATATCTTACTTCTCTGTCTGCTAACAATACTGTTGTTCTTGTGTGCTAAGTCGCTCAGTTGTGTCTATCTCTTTGTGACCCCATGGACTGTAAGCCCGCCAGGCTCCTTTGCCCATGTTTTTCTTACCCATAGATTAACAGAGGCTGTGAGGGTGACCTGAGAGACACCAACATGCTTGTCCTTCTCTCTATCCTGCCAAGAAGTCTAAAAATCTAATATTTTAAAAGTCTAATGGGGCTTCCCTGGTGGCTCAGCAATAAAGAACCTTCCTGCAATTCAGGAGCTGCAGGAGCCGCAGGAGCTTCAGGTTCGATCCCTGGGTTGGGAAGATCCCCTGGAGGAGGGCATGGCGACCCACTCCAGTATCCTTGCCTAGAGAATCCCATGAACAGAGGAGCCTGGCAGGCTACTGTCTAATAGTCTAAACTATGTCTTTGGTAAGGTGTCCGTATGGGTTACTGGAAAAAGCATTATGTCACCAGGTCAAAAGAGCCAAATTTTTGGTATTCAGGGTCATTGTAAAATTCAACATGTGTTTGATGCTATTGGTATTAAGGCTTTGTGTTTTTCTGGAAACATACTAGCTTCTTGCAAATTATCAGGACTGATCCTTGTGTATTAGTCTCCTGCCATCACAGAAGGAAGAGCTCCTTCTTGAGCAAAGGGAAGAGGGTGGGTAGGTAATCATGGTGATGGATACAGTAGGCAAAGGATGGAAGAAGAGTCAGCTGTTTGGGACAAAAGAAAGGCATTATGGGATACACCCCTGGGCTTCCCAGAGCACGTGTGATATCCCCGAGTGCCAAGAAGATGAACAGAGCAGCACAACTGTATACACTGAGTAACAAGAGATACTCACAACCAAGAGAGATGGGCAGTCGCGTTAGCCACATTTAGAAGCCTTGTACCTTGAAACAGGTCTGCCTAAGTCATATTACCCAGAGAGCTTAAAAACACAGAGCTATAGCCTTGAGTCTTGACTCCAGTTTTTACTTAATTCTGCCTTGCTTGATAGCTGTGTTTTTCAAAGTCCTTGACCTATAGACCCATGGTGATGTTCATAGTAAGAAATTTCTGCTGCCAAGAATCAGCCAGGAAGTCAAGAAGCCACTGAAATTTAGACTCCACAGTTTCACACCTCCTGCTCTAGCCTCATGTTTGAACTTTGGAGTTCTAGCAAGGTCTTCTTCCCAAAATTCCATCGCCAATTTACTTGGCAAGAGATATGCATCACTGGACTAAGGCTAAATGGTCACCTTTTAAAATTTAATGTTCCTGACCTTAATTAGTAGTTTAGTCTTTCAGACCTTCATTTGTTACACTTAAATGGATTTTGTAATTGACTTAGCATCCCAGTTAGGTTGGTTGCCCCATCCTAGTTCAGGAAAGCGACCAATTAGCTCTGGTTTTCCCATTCCCTCCCACTTCCTTGGAACATTTGCCCTATTTCTAATTGCTTAAGCACAACTAATACAATCCAACAAGATCATAGCCAGGCACTACTAATGCACTTAGTGAAAAGGTTATTGAATTTATTAAGCATTTGGCCCAATATAGCTCCTAACAAACGCATTTGGAACCTATGACAGTCCTGGTGAGTGAGTTAAAGACTCATTATTTGGACTGCTAGTGTCCTTGCGTGGAAACTGTGATTCTTGTCAAGTCCATTAGCTGCTTTACAAAACAAGAGCTGTCATTTCATTAAGCTGTTCCACACATATCAACAGCTCCAGGGTGAATTCCGGTCACTTCCTGTCTATGTCACTATGTTTTCTGAAAGCTGACTTCCCCCCAGTGTATATGTCAACGGCCTACAAGTCTTCATTGTATAAGGAAGTATCATGAACCTCACTGAAGAAGCAGCAGTTGATTAAATGAGAAGAGAAAGTTAGATTTGCAATTTTTAATCTTTTTGTCTACTTTTCTTAGTGTTTAAAAAGGAAAACGTTTTCAAAAGATTAAAATTAGAGCATCGACTTAGTTCACTTTATAGTTAGGATGGAACAGGGACTGGAATTCAAATCTTCTCTCTCCTAAACCAGTGTTCTTTCTGAAAAATCATACTGCCCTTCTGGTGGTCTCCGTATGTTAATTTCTGTAGCTCTCCTTTACGTAATAAATATTCATTGAGTTCTTCTCTGCCAGGTGCTGTCCCAGGGCTGGAAACATGGCTAAGTCCTTGCCTTCATGGAACTTAAGCTCTATCTAGGATGGAGAGCAAATCGATTGAAACATATGATATCATATAAGGTTAAGCAATAGAAGCCAGAATAATGGGGATGGAGGAGAACAGGGTGTCTTCTATCACGAGGTGTTAGAAGAAGCCTCTTCGAGGCTGCATTGCAAGCACAGTGATTTGGCTGAACTGAGGGTGGAAAACAACCACACAGAGAGGAAAATTGCAAAGACCCTGAGGCAAAAATAAATGTGTGTTTCTGTTCACAGAATAGCAATGAGGCCAGTGTGTCCAGCACAATGAGGGTGGCTGAGAAGGAGATGAGTACATATTTATAGATAACGGTTATTTCTTGTTCCTAATATGAGTGGAACAGCAATTCCAAGTGAAAGCAGAGAACACGTATTGTTCCAAGAAGACTGAGAAGTAGCTGCGTAATCGGAAAGTATTAAATTTTCTCCATGATAGAAGGAAAGTCAGTTCTGCAAATGATCCACCCAGGCCAATGTTATATCTTAATTTCAACCTAAACTGACTGAGCCCCATTTGTGAGCAAGGTTCTGGAAGACATACAGTGAAGCAGTACTCATTTTGAAATGGATGAAATAAAATGAATGAATGAAAAAAAATGAATTAAAAAGACAAGTGAAAAAAAAACTGATGAATAGAAGAGATTATGAGATGTCAGTGAAGATGGAAAGCATGCTGGGGAAGTTCACTGGGAGGAAGGAAAGTAGCTTGTTGGGAGAGACAGGCATGTATGTTGCAGAAGTAACATGTAAACTGGAAATTAAGGACTGCTTGGACGCTGACAAGTGCAAACAGCTTCCTGGGAGTCCATGACATGCTGAGGAAAACCAGGAGGAGAGAAGTAGATTAGTGAAAAGTTTGTTCTGAGGCAAGAAGTCCAGGTTGGTTGGAACATAAAAGTAAGAGAATATAGCAGATAAAGTTGAAAAGATAATGAAGAGGTTTGAATGCTTTAATTAGGAACTTGAACCTAATTAATTAGGCAACACAGAGCAACTTAAGGTTTTGTATCAGAAGGCGACCATGACAAAGAAAAAGAATTAACTTCCCTTTAGTTCTTTGTATAGCTATCATAGAGAAATTTAGCTATACTGGTGTTTTCCACAATTTTAAGCTTTGGAACTCCTTTTACCTCTTTAAGTCTCTCAAAGGACGCTGGTAAAAATAGGATATATATTTTTTGAAATGTAATTAGAATTCCTGACTGCCCACCCTCTTTCTTCATATCTGAGGAAGTGTCCCAAAGGCATTTCCAAGAAAGTCTAAGACCACAAAAAACATAGTTTGAATATCATTGAGCCAAAGCACTCTTGTATCTATTTTCATTTTCTGGACATGCCAACTTTCAGGAGACATTAACTTTTCACTGGGTAAAACATCGCATTAATTTTCCTTGTCTTACTTAGAAGGTGTTCCTTTAAGACGTTGATGTGTTATTAGCACACAGAGCCCTGTAGACCAATAATTTTAATACCTGAGATTGTGTTATGAAGCTCACTGCCATCCAGAGAATGAAGAGACCAAACAACTAGTGTTTAAGAGGCTCCAGCACCTTAGAATAATGCAAACACATTTTTTAAAAAGTAATTTCACAAATTTTGGAAAACGTGAGACAATGTCAGCAAAATGCTAATACGATCCATTCTTCTAAAAAGTTATTTTCCAGCACAGGCTCACTCCTTATTTTGACAAACAGGACTCTTCTGAGTATCTGAAAGTGGAAGTGAGGATGAGGTCAGCAGGGATCTTCTTTAGCAAATGAGGAGATCCAAAAGAGCAGAAATGAATTCAAACTCCTTCCCAGCTCTACACATCTCAACTGAGAGTCTGGCTGTGAATTAACAATATGGCGTTGGTGTGTGTTTCAATCTGTTCACATTCCTCATTCTGGCTCAAAAAGAGGAGCATTTGAAGATTTTCTGAGTTTTGACAAATGTTATCCTTTCCACTCCCCCTTCCCCACCCCAGTTCCTTCTGTACACTAACCAATTGCTCTGACTCCCCGCTGAGAATTCACACCCCTTGAAAAAGATGCCTGTGTGATTGTTACCAAGTCTTGGTGCTTGGCAGGACACCCTCATACACAGAAGTCTCTTCGGTAGGGTTGGTGTAAGACTGGAGAGGTGCCACGAGGAGATGCCATCGCTAGCTTCATGCTCCTGTGGGAGCAGTGAGTTTCCATCTGCTCTATCCCGACTCAAGCTGTGGTTTCTTCCCATGAGCACACAGATCCTGTAGGGGACACTGTAACTGACTCTTCAAAATCTATTCCACTAACTCTCTATTTTGAGACAGAAAGGTGGCTGGAGGAAGACCCCAGTTTGGGGTGAGTTCTCATTAGTCAGAGCCTTTCCTATACCATTGTTGATCCCATCAGCCCCAAAAGATGGGCTTTATGAAGGTTTGAGTTGTTTATTTCATGGTTCAGTGTACACCTGGCTCGAGGGTTCATTCTTCTTTCTTTCCAAAGGCAGGGATGACAGAGTAAGGTATCTCAAGGAAGAATATGAGTTAGAGATTGAAATTACCTTTGTAATTACAAAGTAATTAATTAATTGCAATAGTATTAATTAACGACAGTAGTATTAACAGAGAAAGTGAAGAAATCTGGACTCAGTTCTTAGTATGAAAGAAAGAAAAGAAAGAAAGTGAAGTTGCTCAGTTGCATGCGACTCTTTGCAACCCCATGAACTGTAGCCTACCAGGCTCCTCCATCCACGGGATTCTTCACGCAAGAATACTGGAGTGGGTTGCCATTTCCTTCTCCAGGGGATCTTTCCAACCCAGGGATCAAACCCGAGTCTCCCTCATTGCAGGCAGACACTTTACCGTCTGAACTACCAGTGAAGCTAGTTCCTAGTATGATTACTTATTAATTCATTGATGTATTATATAGCTTAGGTTTCCTGATTATGTGATTTTTTATCAGTGGATTGGGGAAAAAAATAACTCTTCCTCACAGGATTATTATATATGCTATATGATCAAGCTTTACAAAAATTGAAAAAGACATTGGAAACATCTAAACATTTAATTTTAAGCACATGTAAACCTGTGTGGTGGTATCATCCTACAACACCTTTGAGCAAAACACCAGAGGTTTAAATTGAATTGTTCACACATCCTCTTGTCTCACCTCAAATGAGGATTACGTGAATACAATCGAACAAAATAAGTGGATTCTCACGAACAGTTACTCTATCAGTTACTCTAGAGGAAGCAGGAAACTTATGGCATGTGGACCTTGGTGAGGAAGAGCAACATGACAAGGAAGTGGACACTGTTATTTATTGATCCATGAACAAGACATGTAAAAGCTACTCCACTGACCTTGGCCCTGTCTTTGGAGGAGCCTCTGAGAAGCCTCCATGGTCTGTAGGAGAGATGGGGGTGGACAGATTTGGAGGATAAACCATCAAGCTCTGGGGTCCCTCTGGCTTCAACTTGATGGGCTTTTCCAAACTGAAATATCAAAACTTTAACAGAGGTATCAGTTACCTAAGTGTGGAGTTCAGTGGCAAAAAGAACAAAACTGGTTTAAGAAGAAAATAAGGGATATTTGTTGCTGCAGCTTAGAAGGTAAAGATAAAGAAGAGAGAAAGGAAAGAGGCCCAAGGGAGAGGGCCAGAGGGCTGCAGTTCTCCTGCAAATGACCAAGGGATCCATCTGTAGAGAAAACATATTTTAAGACATTTGCATTATTTGCAGTAAAGTTCTCCATTCGGTCCAACCAACAAAGTTAAGTTTCCCTAAAAGTGGTTTTCCTGGTTCTTATCTATGGGAGGAGCTGTTTCCGCCCCCCCCCCGCCCCCCCGCCCGCCGAGGTACATACTTACTGAAGTAATCCAAGTATGCATTACACATTTTGGTGATTGTGTGCATGCTAAGTCACTTCAGTCATGTCCAACTCTTTGCAACCCCATGGACTGTAGCCCTCTAGGCTCCTCTTGTCCATGGGATTCTTCAGGCAAGAATGCTGGAGTGGGTTGCCATGCCCTCCTCCAGGGGATCTTCCTGACCCAGGGATCAAACCCAGGTCTCCTGCATTGCAGGTGGATTCTTTACTGATGAGCCACCAGGAAAGCCCATTTTGGTGATTATCTTTACTCAGTTTTTATTAGACAAATTAAGCTTATAATTTAGCACAGAGCTTTACACATCCCACGGGTGGCCGAGATTAGACATGCCCAGGTAATGCAAAGCAGTCACATTGGCCAATGAGGATTGGATTTCTCAACCTCACGTCACTTGTTAGTGAAGCGATTAAATGCAAGTGACGTTAGGAAGGCAACAGGAGAGAAAAAGGAAATCTGAGACTGAATAATTCTCAGCCTGGATAACTCAGTCATAAAATAACTGAAGCTAGCACACCACCTCCACAGTCTCTCAGGGGCTGTGGAAATACCATTCACAGCACTTTTGCTCAGAAGCGGTTCTTCCAGATCTGCTGCAACAGCTGCTCGTGATGTTCAGCTGGGAAATCCAGCCAGATGTTGCACATCTTCCTTTTTATCACCTCCTATAGGAGTGCAGTGTGAATTAAAAGGGCGTTTACATTGTTAAGCCCACCAAAAAGGAAACATGGTCCCCAAGCTTCCTGAGGCAGAGAGGTACAGGGGCTCAGCTAATAGATTTTCCAAGGAAGAGACTCTGAGTGTTTGCATGGGATGTTTAGGCAGGAAGGAACAAACATGAGAAAAATAGCCTGTGTAGGGAGAAAACCACACTCAGGAAATGGAGTGCATACAGAAAACAGCAGTCATCTTATGCAATTAACACATCTGACATTAAGTCAAAAGAATGTCTCTCTTGCAGTGGGCTTGGCTTCCTGCTGTTTTAGCAGGGCATTCTGCTTCCAATTGGAAACTGTGTTGTGGGTCTCCAATAGCAGGATTATTATTATCACCAGGGACCATAGTTGGCAGTCCATTCTGAAGGAAGGAAATGGGAGAGAGACACTGTAATTGTTATTTATAGGTCCCTTCAAATGCATCCATTAAATTTATACCTTAGAGTTTATTTTTAATGTACATATTCAATAGTGTATTTATGTCACCTATATATTTGCTTATTTGTGCACTTATATATCTTGGAAAAGCCCCTGATGCTGGGAAAGATTGAAGGCAGGAGGAGAAGGGGATGACAGAGGATGAGATGGTTGGATGGCATCACCGACTCAATGGACAAGAGTTTGAGCAAATTCTGGGAGTTGGTGATGGACAGGGAAGCCTGGCTTGCTGCAGTCCATGGGGTCGCAAAGAGTTGGACAGGACTGAGTGACTGGACTGAACTGAACAATTATATATACTGAATCCTTAAAATTGTTTTTGTGAGATTTCCCAGTTGTCCAGTGACTAAGACTGCCTTCCCATGCAAGGGCTGCTGGTCCGATTCCTGCTTAGGGAGCTAGGATCCCCCATGCCTTGTGGCCAAAAAAACTGAAACATAAAACAGAAGCAATAGTGTAGAATATTCAATAAAGGCTTTAAAATAAAGTCCACATCAAAAAATTTTTTTAATGTTTTTGCAAGTAGGAATTTATAATAAAATATGTGGATAACACTGTTCTGAAAGATTTATGGATTGATCAGGGATCTGTTGACAAGGATTCAGAAAGTCCTTGGGAACCAGTTTTATCTCAGTTTGTGTCTGACAGTTCAATAGAAGCTCAATGGCTAATACTTAGGACATGGCCCAGGCTTTTTCTTAAAGACCTGGACAGATAGATTGTCTCTTTGCAGATACATGCCTCAGAAAGACCCTGTTGAAATTGGCTTGATAAGAGCACATTTTTGTGATGCTGTAGAGAAATAAGACTAGGAGCAAAGTAAGCTCTTTCCAAACTGTAAACAAATGGCTGATTTCAGTGATATTTTTTTTTCTGTCTTATTAAGTTGTCAACTATTTGGACACTCATAACCTATGGATGGAATTGAAACCCTGGAAATCAGTAACCCCATCTTCCAAGACTCTAAGATCTATCCCTTCATGTGATGGAAGCCCAGACACACCATGGTCTGCTACAGAGCCAAGTGCTTTCTCAGTAACCAGTTCACCAAAGAAGCTAAGTATGTCCATGCATATAGCATGCTGAAGTGACATCTAATTTTTAATTTTGAAACTATTCATGGTTGAAGCATCAAAGTCTGCTGTCACTAATCGCATATTTCTGTAAAAGATGTAAAATAAAGGGCATTTGATTGTGAACTCCAGGTGTAGGTTTAGGTCAGAACTTTAGTTGTACTTTTTTCAAACAAAAATCTTTGGGTCTGGACTTCCCTGGTGGTCCAGTGATTAAGACTTCGCCTTCCAATGCTGGGGATGTGGGTTCAATCTGGGAAGTAAGATCCCACATCCGTCACGGCCAAAGAACACCAAAGCATAAAACAGAAATGACACTGCAATGAAGTCATAAAGACTTTAAAAATGTTCTGCATAAAAAAAAAAAAATTTGCATTTAAAAAAGTACCTGGGGGCGGGGCGGAATGAAAATTTGCTACACCACACCTAACTGCAAATAAAAGAAAAGAACATTCTGATGGTTTCATAAGTCTATCAAATATATGGGTTTAAGATAGTCTTAGATTGAAACTTGATTTTCGCTTTGATATTTGAGCATCCTTTAACCTGAGTTCCCTTAAATAAAGCCAACAATGACTAGGGATAGATGAGACCAGACTCATGAAAACTGGGCTATGTGGTATTTTTATTCCACACAATTGGGAAAATCAACAGAAATAACAAGGGATTTGAGCATACCTAACATGATCACCACAAAATCAAATAAACTAAAAATAGTTTTCTTAGGAGACCGATAGGGAAGTCCCCTGGGAAGACTTTCTTTCATGGGAGTCTTCGGGGCATCAATGCTGGAGCTGTCACTGATTTATAACTTTTTCTCATTGAGAAGACCAACGCTGGACAAGGTCCATCAGCCCAAGGCAAACTCTTTAATCATATTCACACATCCTTTGGGCTTATTTTCCATTACCCTAACTGCTTATTTTGCATTAAGTTTGGTTTGAGAGCCAGTGTTCCCTCCCGGATTAGGTTAAAGGGGGAAAAAAAAACCCCACAAACTTAAGGGAAAACTTTACAGGAGATTGAACACAGAATAGCTCTCTCCCATGGTCCCAGCGGTGAGTGAAGTCTGAGTGAATCACGAATAAACTCTGACAGCCAATGAGCAGACCTCAAATTGGCCCTGAGTCATTCTATCATCATTTTATAATTACACCTTCACGTACTGCGGATTTACACGTGTTAAAATTCATTTAGAAATGGCACACGAGCCCCTGCAATTTGGCATTCCAGTTAGAGCCCCAGTGTATCAAACACTTGATTAATAAACTCTGAAGGGTTGAAATGATTCTCTGTCATTAATCATATTCTCGTCTACCTCTATATTACCTGAAATCATTAGAGGAGAAGAAAGCCTAAAGTGTAATCAGCTACCAGCATGTTAATGCAATGACTAGCTGTTTAGCCTCAAACAGGCAAAAGAAATTAAGCAAGCAGGAAATTACACTAGATGTGGTTTTTATTTGAGGGGGGACTGTGGGGAAATTCTTCTTTCAAGCAGGGGCTATCTAATGAAAATCACCTATGAATAATAATTAAGAGAATTTATGACTGTAAACAGAGTTTCATCTACAAGAATGAATCTGAAGAGCCTGTTGCTTTGGGTCCAGGGAAACCCCACGGTAGCAACTCAGGATTTGCTATCCCAGGTTTTTTGTGTTGTGGTTTTATTTGTGTATATTGTGTGTGTCTGTGTGTGTGTAGCTATTGAAAATGAACCATGCAAAAGCAGCAGGAAGATTTTCTTCTACATCATCCGTTATTCATATTCACATACATTTAATTCACTCATCAATCAGTGCTACTGGGAGATAGTGTAGTTTCCTTGAGGGATGGGTTTGTCTATATTTCACTGAGATCAAGTAGCCTCAGAGTCGAGGTGTTTGAAAAGATTGCAGCAAAATTTAGGACATATCGGGTACAAAGTCATACAATGTACCTCGGCTGGTCAATGTAGACTTTTTCCTCTATCAGGAATGTACTTAGGTGCACAAGAATTAATGTCTACTTGCAAAAGTGTACAGGATAAAAGGTTTTTACAAGGCAAAGGGAAGAAAAATCTTTAGAATCAGACAAGCTGAGTCACTGTGAGGGTTGAATCCTGATGTTGAAAGAGATTTTAATATTCAGACTGGAGTTGGGAAGAGACATCTACTTTGAATCAAATAATTCTTATGTGACCTTTGTTTCTTGTAATTTAAATATTAAATTTTTCCAGTGTCAAAGATCCTGAAAGAGCAACCCTACTCTCTAACTTTGTGCTAGTATAGTTATTCCTTTTCTTATTTTTAAAAATTTTATTGGAGCATAGTTGATTTACAATGTTGTGTTAGTTCCTGCTGTATATAGCAAAGTGACCCAGTTTTATATATGTCCACTCTTCTTTAGATTCTTTCCCCACATAGGTCATTACACAGTTCTGAGTAGAGTTCCCTGGGCTATAAAACAGTTCCTCATTATCTATTTCATATAGAGTAGCATGTATATATCAATCTCAACCTCTCAATTTATCCCTCCCCCCTTTTGCCCCCTCTGGTAACTATAAGCTTGTTTGTATATATGATGACTCTATTTCTGTTTTGAAAATACATTCATTTGTACCATTTTTTTAGATTCCACATAGAAGCATATTTCTTAAGCGCTCTTAGCTAACTACATCGCCTTCCTGTGATGTGTTGAGCTGCTATTTCTTGGCTTATACATTGATGAAATATCTTATTTTTCCTGATTATTTTATATTATTGAATGGGCCCTAGAAGTTAATGAAGCGCTGAATGGAAAAATGGATATATATACACACCCCAGACCCACACTTCTGCAGACACCCAGCAGCTTAAGCAGTTCAGGGGCCTTGTCTCATTATTTGTAAAGTGAAGGATTGGGCCAGGTGACCTCTGGATAGCCTCCAGCTCACACACTCCAGGAATCTTCACTGAACTCAGAGATGTAAGCTCCAGGAAGGCAAGGAGTGTGGATTTCCTGCTAACTAAAGTTTTAAAGAATATTTACATCCATTACTTCATTGTTTCCACAGCAATCCTATCAAGCAGGAATATCAGACTGATAGCTTCATTTTACAGAAGGGAAATCTGAAGCCAAGAAGTTAAAAATTTTCCAAATCTCATAAACCAGAATCTCATCCCAAGTTTCCTTTTATTGTTTTTTAAGATTTTTTGATGTGGACCATTTTTTTAAAGTCTTTGTTGAATTTATTATAGTATTGCTTCTATAGTTTATGTTTTGAGGGTGTTTTTTTTGTTTTTTTGCCTCGAGGTATGTGGGATCTTAGTTCCCTGGCCAGGGATTAAACCCACAACCCCTGCATTGGAAGGCTAAGTCTTAACCACTGGGCCATCAGGGAAGTGCCCCAAGTCTTTTCATGCAGAATTATATCCTGGGTCTAGAACCAGTGGTATCCGGTTCTACAAAGTATGCAGTGAAAGTTTGATAGTCTCTAGAAAGTATGCAGTGAAAGTTTGATAGTCTCATCTCTGGGGATATATATATATGTATATACATATATTCTATGTATATATTACTATATGTTTGATTAATATGTATGACTAATATATATATTAATCGAATGTATTGATATAAAGAGTATATAAAATACAATTAAAAATGATAATACACATATTCATTACTCTTTCTTGTAAATTCCTATAGCCATCTGGTTTCTACAGAATGCTTCTGTTGATCTCTGCCCAATTTTTGCATTTGAAGCCAGCCTACCATCGCAATTCAATCATGATTTGACAAACTGGGCTTCCTCCTAACTTAATAGCTCTCTCCTAATAAATTTACTTTCACTAAATCTGTGATGTGCATAAAACTATTTCTCATCTTTGTGTTATATTAATTAAATTGAAACCTTTTTCAACTTCAGCACTAAATCAAACCTCAATTCACTGTGCCTGCTGATTTTCATTGTATAACTACTCTGTGGCCGAGTTCAAGGCATCAGGGTGACATGACTGAGCACAGATTTGGGAAGAGACGTATTAGGACTTGAGCTTTCCTCAATGGCTCAGCAGTAAAGAATCCGCTTGCAAGGCAGGAGTCACAGGGGATACAGGATCTGCATTGGAAGATCCCCTGGAGAAGGAAATGGCAACCCACTCCAGTATTCTTGTCTGGAGACTCCCATGGATAGAGGAGCTATGTTTGCGAACATAGGTTCACAAAGAATCAGACACAACTGAAGTGACTCAGCACGCACACATACAAGGACTCACCTTTGTATAGTGTCTCCACTCTACGAATACAACAGACATAAATATATTCAGCACTATAGGCAATGGTAAAATGTTGTAAAGTAATTAGGAAGTAATGAGTTTCAAGCATTTATTAAATTTGCCTTTAATATAAGCTATTTAATTGTAAGCTTTTATAGTTTAAGTTTTAATAATGACTGTGTTTAACAACCAGGTTGCAAAAGATCCTGAAAATTGAACAATTAGCTCAAACAAGGCCACCTGGACCTTGCATCCCAAGTAATTCATGCTTTCCAGGCTTTACTCTTTGGCCCACCTGGAGTTAAGTATATTTGACCTTAAGATGCTCCTGATACTTTTGGTTTGTGGTGGTGGTTGCTGTGTAGCCAGGTAAGTGGAATGAATATGGGCATGACGGACTCTCTGAGCGAGGCTCTCTGAGCACATAGTGTATTTGCTTCCTCCACGCTGCCATCATTCTGGCTTCAGAGGCTCTCTGCTGACATCTGGATGGACTTCTTAGCCTCTTGTCTTGCTTCCTCATCCCCAGAGGTTATGACCTCTGGGCTTCACTGGTTTTCCTGCTTCCTGTCCTTACATCATGCAACCCTTCAGTCCTTCTGACCCATCCTTCAGAGACCTTGCGCGTTACCTGTATAAATGTGACCTTGTTAAGTCTCTAATCCTATAGCCATATAAAAACCAAATTAAACTAACATGCTAAAATGAAATGGTATTCTGATTGCATCTCAGTGCAGGGTTTGATTATATATTTAGTTTGAAAAGTATATATCTATATACACACATATATACACATATGTTGAGGTCAACAGAGGACAGTATAAAATGATCCATGCAGATGAATGGTAACTTCTCCTTTCGCATGACTGCAGATCATCCTTAGAGAATATAGTTTTTCCCTCTAAAGGGTACTTATTTGTCATGCAATATTCTTCTCAAAGTTCTATCTTTATTCCCTTTCCCAGTTAAAGGCAAAAAACTAAGAATGGTGATGGAGGTTCATGCTTGTCTCTGTTGAACAATTTACTGCTGATGGTGGACAGTGTTCTAAGATGTGCCCCCTCAAATTTCCACCCACAGGAGTACACCCCGTGGGTAATCCCCTTGCTTTGTGCGTGGGTCCTGTGAATACAACGGGCTGTTGCTTCAGTGCTTTTCTGCTAATCAGGTGACTTGAGTTCTTCAAAAGAAAGATCATTCTGAGCGGACGTCACCTGATCAGAGGTGAAGTGTCATAAAAATGTGTTCTTGCTGGCCCAGAGCAATGCAAACAGCCAAGCTTTGGACTACCTATCAGGACCACGTGCCATGGAACTGTGGTAGCCTCTAGTTACTGAGAAATGTCCCAGGCTGGCAGCCAGCAAGAAAGCAAGCATCGTGGTCATCCTGATTTAAGGAAATGAATCTGTCCACGACCAGAATTTGACAGAGGATCTTGAGCCTCAGATGAGAATCACAGCTCCAGCTGATTTCCCTCTGGTGGGAGCAGAGCAGAGGACCGAGATAACCCATATCTGGACTCTTGACACATGAAAACTTCAGCATCGTGTATTTGTGGGGTTTTTAGGTCTCTAAGTTTGCTTACGCAGCAGTAGGAAACTAATACACTGTCCAAGGTGCCCACAGACTTTAATTCCCATTAGATTTCTTCTTGACTTTCTCTAAATGGACCCATTATCTCTTTATGTCTTTTTAATTGTATCATTTAAAATCAATAATAAAATTAATTTTAGCACAATCTAAAAAATATTTTTATGAATGTGTAATGCACTATCATCTTGTGCAATAATGTAGAGTAATGTATTTTTTAGCAGGAAACTAACTTTTTGAGGGGATAAAATATATTCCAATATCTAGCTATCATTCATCTGTGAATGGCCTATATACACTGAAGACAAAGATCCTTACTTCCTACGGCTTCCTAATCTCATTGTGGCATCTCCCAAGGACTCATTTGCTAGTGATTCACATTTAGGAAAAATGTGCAGTAAATGTCATTCAAATGCTTTAGCTAAAGGACATTGGTGCTATGTCTGGAATTCTGCCCTCTCTCTTTCATTATCTTTCACTCCCTCTCCTCTGCATCTTTTTCATCAATGTACAAGCATATTGATTTCTCTCACTTTCAAAAAATGGTGCTGGGAAAACCAGACAGCTATATGAAATTAGAACATTCTCTAACATCATATACAGAACCAAACTCAGAATAGATTAATAATCTAAATGTAGGACCAGATACTATAAAACTCCTAGAGGAAAATATAAGAAGAATAGTGTTCCTTTCCCCCCTAAATCTAAATTTCCTGTACTCTTTCCTATTTTGGCAGTGTCTCAGTCATCCTAGATGTGCAGGCTTCCTTTTTTCCCTAACATCCCCGTAGGGTCTGAAAGCAAACCCTGCAGGGTCTGCTACTTCCAAAACGGATCCGGAATCTAACCCTTATCAACACACCCACCATGGCCTTTCTGTTTCCACCATCATTGCTCACCTGAATTATCACAGTGGTCTTCAGAGTGATTTCCAGCCACTTCCTTCATTCTTCTAAAGTTGCTAACAAACATAGTATCCAGGAAAATATTAAGCACATAATTTGGATTATTTCTCTTTACAGCCTCAGAGTCTCCATTGCTTCTCATCTTCATCAGAGACAAGCCAAAATCATTAAATGGTCCCATATTATCTTAGCCCAACAGGATTGCTACCATCTCCCCTTGTACTCCTTCTCTGATATCTTCACTTAGCTCCACCCACACTTCCCCCTGTTGTGCTGTTTCCTATGCATGGAATGATCTTTCCTCACAAAACTTGGTATCTTATTCTCCCATGTCCTTCAGATACTTTGCTTCTTCCTGGCTGAAGGTTTTCCATAAATAATATTTTTAAACTTTATTTTCAATGTGGACCATTTTTAAAGTCTTTACTGAATTTGTTATCATATTGCTTTTGTTTTATGTTTTGGTTTTTTTGGCCACGAGGTACGTGGGGATCTTAGTTCCCCGATCAGAGATGGAACCCGTACCACTTGCATTGGAAGGCAAAGTCTTAAGCACCGCACCACCCAGGAAATCTCCCCACTGAGGTTTTTACTCACCATCTTACTTAAATCTTAATAAACCTGATACATCTTGATACTTTCTCTTCACCTTTCTTGCTTTATTCTCCCCATCTTTATCACAAACAGATATGCGAAAAGCTTAACACTTATTTATTGAATCAGCACCTCACCTTAAAATATAAACTCCATGAGAGCAAGTATGTTAGCCTATTTTGGTCACTCGACATCTCCAGCACCCAGAAAAGACACATTACAGGTGCTCAGTAAATGTTTGGAAATTCCTTATTAGCAACAAACTATAACTTATTAGCAATAAACATCTCCAACTTACTGCACTTTAGAAACACTGGATCCAAATGAATTAATAATTTGCTGGTGATTTTTAAAATGAACACTTAGCTTGTTAATTAACAAATGGAGGCTGTGTTGAAAGTGATTCCTGGAGGTATCCCTGAATGTCACCTTATCAACATTTTAATTAAAAATTGGATAAAGACATAATCAAAAAAGTTTCAGTCACCCAAAACTGAAAGGGTTGTTGAAACAGGAACTGTAGATTACTGATTTAGCATCTATTAACTCTTTCTTTCCTCTCAACCTAAATACAATTTTATTCAAAGGAAGCTGACTGCTCTCACCTTACAAGTGAGGACATGGTTAGTCTAGGAAGATCATGTTACTTTGCCAGAGATGGTTCAGAAATGAGCATGCCATCCTAATCTGACCAATGAGAAGAGGTTTGCTGGAGCTTTGTTACAAAATCTTTAACTACTTGTAAGAGGGAAATGAAATATAAGGTATCAGAGAAATTACTACAAATTTCTTTACACACTAGTATTAAGGGACAAAATTCACAGTAGCAAATTTAACAGAAAATGTAAATTTCTATCCTTGTACTGGGAATCAGTTCCCTGGATAAGGGAAGGAGTGAGCAAACTTAGAAACATTTCAAGGTAAAAGCATTTAGCAGTTTCTATTGACTACAAGCTTTACATAAATGAGCAAAGAGATGCAGCTGCAATAAATTCAGTTGTAATACCAGATTAATAGGAATATAGTATATGCATAATAAAATCTGGGTCACCATAATTCAAGCAGAGGGCAATACTTCATGAAAAAGCAAATTTTAAAAATGAAAAATAAATAAGCCCAAATAAGTTCATCTATACCATTTTTCTAGGCTCCCCATATATGCATTAATATATGACATTTGTTTTTCCCTTTCTGACTTACTTCACTCTGTGTGACAGTCTCTAAGCCCATCCGTGTCTCTACAAATGACCAAATTTTTTTCCTTCTTATGGTTGCTGCTGCTGCTGCTAAGTCGCTTCAGTCGTGTCCAGCTCTGTGCGACCCCATAGACGGCAGCCCACCAGGCTCCCCCGTCCCTGGGATTCTCCAGGCAAGAACACTGGAGTGGGTTGCCATGTCCTTCTCCAATGCATGAAAGTGAAAAGGGAAAGTGAAGTCGCTCAGTCGTGTCCGACTCTTCGCGACCCCACAGACTGCAGTCTACCAGGCTCCTCTGTCCATGGGGTTTTCCATGCAAGAGTACTGGGGTGGGGTGCCATTGCCTTCTTCATCTTATGGCTGAGTAATATTCTATTGTGTATATATGAACCACATCTTCTTTATCCATTCATCTGTTGATGGACATTTAGATTGCTCCCATGTCCTGGTTATTGTGAATAGTGCTGCAGTGAACACTGGGGTGCATGTATCTTTTTGAATTATTTGCAAAGCATAAATAGAGACACAGACACATGGATACCAAGGGGGAAAAGAGGATGGGATGGGTTGGAAGGCTGAGACTGACACATAGACACGATTGATACTGTGTATGAAATAGATGACTAATGAGCACAGACAGTATAGCACAGGGAACTCTTCTCAGCGCGCTGTGGTGACTGAAACCGGAAGGAAATCCAAAGAAGGGGAGATACATGTATATGTGTGGCTGATTCACTTTGCTGTACAGTGGAACCTAACAACATTGTAAAACAACTGTACTCCAGTAAAAAATAATAATAATAACAACTGTACTCCAGTAAAAAAAAATAATAATAATAAATTAAGCCCGAGTCCTTGTATACATTTCTAGGTCAACATTAAAGAAGATTTATTTCAAAGAGCAACCATCACCGTTTAAAGTCATCTATCCCTCCTCTCTCTCTCCAACCGTCTTAGAGTCTTCACCTGCTTGGAGGATTCACCTCTTCCCATCTCTCCCCCTTAATCTGTTCTCTATTTTCTGCTCTGTAGTCCACAATGTTTCCCTTAATGCTCTCTCTGTTTTCTTGCTATTGTTATATTCTGTTTATGAGTAAATCTGAATCTTTCCAACGCAAATATCTCAGCATTGCAGCTGTTGAGATTACATTCTCTCTCTTCCCATCTCCTCTCTATTAATTAGTTTTATTTACACAGTAAAATTATTTACTGTAGGCTACAGAGCTACATGGAACCAGTTTTTCCATAGTAGATAGGAAAACAAACCTGACTACCTAGATATGGATGGCTTAGGGATCCATTTCAATCATATCCAGCTTAAGGGATGGTGAGTCCCCTATATCCTGAGATGATCAGATTTTATTTGGAGAATATAATGTTCAATTGCCAGTATAATATTTTACCAGAGCTATTAAAACAATATTATAGTGTAGTATGGTGTTAAATCAGTGTGTGAAATAAGAAACAATTGAGAGAGCTGGAAAAGTTTGGTTTAGAAAAAATGCTGTGCATTAGAGCTTTCTGATATGGCAGTAACGTTCTGTGTTGCCCAGTTTATTTTGTCATTGTTGTTGTTCTAGTCACTAAGTCACGTCTGATTCTTTGCGACCCCATGGACTGTAGCCCACCAGGCTCCTCTGTCCATGGGAGTCTCCAGACAAGAATACTGGAGTGGGTAGCCTATCCCTTCTCCAGGGGATCTTTCTGACCCCGGGATAGAACTTGCATCTCCTTCATTGACCAGCAGATTCTTTACCACTGAACCATCATGGAAGTCTGCAGTAGATCTTAGAAACTTAAAAATATTTTCTTCTATAAGATGTATCACCAGTACAAACAAAATTATATTGTAAGATTTGCCTTAGTGACTTCAATTGCCCCACTTGAACCTTAGTCACCTGTCTTCGTAAAAAACATACAAATTCCTAATTCTTCCTGCCTTGACGAATCTTTTCCCAATAATGAACCTGAAACTCATCCACATGCCAAATCATAAGTGACTGATAATAGTTGGAGGTATAACATCTTGGAATGTCAAGGTTTGAAACCAGGACATCTAATTCTTGTATTTCGTATCTAAGAAAGCGTTAAGATTCAGTAAGAAAAAGTGGTGCATTTAAGATTCTATAGTTATACTGGTCCAACCAGGGGGGGAACACATGTTCCCCATTCCCTATGCAGTGTGTGCTTTTAACTACACTAGCTTTTAAGGTAATCACATTGCACCAGAGTCTGAAAAACCAGTCTGAAAAATCTTTCAGTCTGAAAAATCAGACTGAAGGAATGAATTTTCAACAATATAATTTGGATCTTCAGCAAGCTTTCAAGGAATCCATTCAGGGATGGAAGGAATGATCCTCTTGCTCCTGACATCATAATATACTAGGTGGTTCCCTCCTTCTGTAAGATACTTCTACCATCAAAATAGACCCCTTCCAACAGGTGTTCCCACCAATTTTCTGTAGTGCTTTGATTGGTACTTGATGACAGACTGGTTTGAAGCCATAAGTGAGCTCCTCATAGTGGGACCGAAGCATCCACAGTTAAGGAACGGTGGAAAGAAGGATGGAGTTGGCAACACGTTTAATCCATTCTACAGAAAGCCAAATGATGATACTTAGGGGATGGAGATTAAGTGGTTTGTTTGTTCTTGCTCCAGATAAGAGGCTAAAACCAGATGCAAGAAAAACATCAGCAGGAGAGGCTTGTTTCCAGAACACCCCGTTCAGGCTGATTTAGAATCTGAAGCTACAGGAATCTTGGGGAGCATGTCAAGGGCTATTTAGCTTGCAATCTTCAATAGAAGTTGGCCAATTTATACTTCATCAAAAATTCAGTTGGAATGGTGTTATACAATGTTGCCCTTAAGAAAACACTTGATAATACATTTTCTGACTTTTGAGCGTATTCTTCAGTTTTCTTCTTTTCCTTCACAATTATAAACACGGGGGTCTCTCTAAGTTCAATGAGTATCTGACAGAAGCTAAAGACATATTGTTTTGAGGAAGACTGTTTTTCCCCTCAATTACATTAATAATACTCAAGTTGTGTATTTTTTATTTTTTCCATTTCCTATACTGTCTGAGAGGAAATTATGATAAAATCTTTAATGATTGTATCATTATAAAGAAATAAAACCATTGTTGAAAAGCTTAAAAAAATTCACTCATGTTTTGTTTCACCAACTGTAGTGTTTTTCTTTTACTTTTTCCTTTCCTGCCCCTTCCTTCCTTTTTCCTTTTTTTAGCTTTCAGAATTTTTGCAATTGTTGTGAAATTATGTAATGATCTTTCTGTAATATATATATATATATATCCTTTAATACATAGTAAACAGGCTGATTTTTAAATTGGGGATCTATATATAAAATAAAATATGGATAAGAATTTGCTTGACTAAAGACAAAAATCTTACTTCATATCCTCCTTGCTTCTCACTCTGATTTTTCCTAATTTTACCAAAGTTTTGGGCTTTGATTTTCATAGTATATACACTACCTGAAGAATCAAATCATGGCCTATAGCTAGGAGTTCTCAGATTTTA
Organism: Cervus canadensis; assembly: GCF_019320065.1. Lineage (NCBI taxonomy): Eukaryota > Metazoa > Chordata > Mammalia > Artiodactyla > Cervidae > Cervus > Cervus canadensis. Next base: position 27,969,998 of record NC_057416.1, read on the forward strand.
CTTGAAACTGAAACTTGTGGAATCTTAACACAACTTTCTTGAGACATCAGCTTGCTTTACTCTCTTCTTGGGGACAGAGAAAGAAGTATAAAAGATTAAGTTAAGGCAATATGCAAATACATTTATGTAATAAATTTTTTTCTTATTTATGAAAACAAAATCACTTTGCATTTGAAGAAGATCCACTTATATACAGAATAATTTCTTCTCTCACAGATTGGCAAGTTAAAAGAACACAGCACACATACATGGTCATAGACGCAAACACTTATGCACCAGCAGAGAATCATAGCATCATTTTTTCTATTCACCACCCTCCTTCCAAACTCCAGTCCTTCTCTGAGGAACTCTGGTCAAGTCAGATATATATGATCAAACAGGTTGGATAAAAGAATATGTAGACATTAACCCAAGTCTATTTGACTTACCTCTGGAAAATTGTAAATGGTATTAAGGATCAGTTTATTTTTCTGTTTAACTTCAGTTCAGTTCAGTTGCTCAGTCAGGTCTGACTCTTCACAACCCCATGGACTGCAGCACACCAGGCTTCTCTGTCCGTCACCAACTCCTGGAGCCTATTCAAACTCATGTCCATGGAGTTGATGCCATCCAACCATTTCATCCTCTGTTGTCCCCTTCTCCTCCCACCTTCAATCTTTCCCAGCATCAGGGTCTTTTTCAATGAGTCAGTTCTTTGCATCAGGTGGCCATTTTCTAAACTTATTTATCCACTTAATTTTCTTCCAAAGCATTTATTAACTCATAATGCTTACTTATATTCCACAGGACCAACCTAGATAGCATATTTAAAAGCAGAGACATTACTTTGCCAACAAAGGTCCATTTAGTCAAGGCTATGGTTTTTCCAGTGGTCATGTATAGATGTGAGAGTTGGACTATAAAAAAAGCTGAGCGCCGAAGAATTGATGCTTTTGAACTGTGGAGTTGGAGAAGACTCTTGAGAGTCCCTTGGACTGCAAGGAGATCCAACAAGTCCATCCTAAAGGAGATCAGTCCTGAATGTTCATTGGAAGGACTGATGTTGAAGCTGAAACTCCAATACTTTGGCCACCTGATGCAAAGAGTTGACTCATTGGAAAAGACCCTAATTCTGGGAAGGATTGGGGGCAGGAGGAGAAGGGGATGACAGAGGATGAGTTGGTTGGATGGCATCACTGACTCGATGGACATGAGTTTGAGTAAACTCCAGGAGTTGGTGGTGGACAGGGAGTCCTGGTGCACTGCAATTCATGGGGTCATAAAGGGTCGGACACGACTGAGTGACTGAACTGAACTGATATTCCACAGGATACTAGATTCAATTTGGAATTTCTGACTTAGACAAAAGAATGCAGTAATAATCATCAGTGTTGAATGGTGGAATAGTGGGTTAATACGATTTTTTGTTGTTGTGCTTTATACAACATTCACATTGAATACAGACTATCTTACAACAGGAGAAAATGATTGTTTAACAAAGTAAATGGAATAGGGATCTCTTTTGTGATATAAATTTGAGATCTATCCATGCTAAATTGCTTCAGTCGTGTCTGACTCTTCGCAACTCTATGGACTGTAGCCCACGAGGCTCCCCATCCACGGGGGTTTTCCAGGTCAGAATACTGGAGTGGGTGGCCATTTCCTTCTCCAGAGGATCTTCCCAACCCAGGGATCAAACCATGTTCTACCGCATTGCAGGCAGAATTCTTTACTGTCTGAGCTACCAGGGAAGCCCTAGTATACATTTAGTTACACAGAATATATTATCCCTTTGTCTTTTGCTCACTCTGAAATCCCCAAGACTAGCTAAACCCAACTTGCATGTGCTATATTTTGTCCTTAGACATTATGTGGAGACTGAAGGAGTCGCTTGGACCCATTCCGTTTCTCCTCCAGACTTCTGATAAGAATAGTAAGAGGTGCCGCCTTCTTCCCTCTGACTCCGTACACCTCGGCACCGCCTAACCCTTCTCCTTTACTCAGGAAAACATGAAGGAATGAAAATGCTAGTCTCCAGGTTAGAGTACTAGACTCTACCTCTCCACGAGGGACCTTCCATAGCGTCGGGTACTCACTGTTGATTACGGGACTTCAGTGGCGCAAGGGTCTCATCCTTGGATGCTTACATCATCCCTTAGCTGCCACTGAAATGTTAGCGCCTTCAGGTGAGTGTGAAAGGGAATCATTTTGAAAAGACATACTGCCACGCAAGTAAATCACAATATTTAGACCTTCCTGCTGCACAGTGAGGGCAGGGGCTGAAGCAGGTGCAAGGGAGAGCAATTATCTCAGCTTACAGCCTTCCTGACAGTCATGGAATCTGTTGATTCTTTTGTATGACAAGTTACAAAGAGGACAGCTGTACTGAATATTTGCTCCCTGCAGAAGTACAATGCTAAGTCTGAAATGAGGCTTGGGCAGAGCCACGGTGCCGTTATCTTGTGCATTAATCAACCATAGCAGTTTCTGTGTTGCACCGAGCTCTCTGCTGTTCTCCCAGAAACTCAGAGAGCGGCTGCTGCAAAGCCCCAGCCATCCTGCTAACCTGACAGGGAGTTGCTAGGTTTCTGTTACAAGGCAGTGGGGCCATCTTCCTCGCAAGCTGGAGGTTTGGGGGCTGCTGAGCCCTTTGCGTTGTAGAGTCTGTGCCCAGAGAGGACCCTGGGGTCAGACTTTCCTGTATTTATCTTCCTGTGTGTTTATGCAAAGACCTGAGGGTTCAACTTGTGTACCATTTGCAATTAGGCTGGAAGAAGGATGAAATCAAAGTTCTGGCTATGTAGCTGGAATCTTCTCAAGGCTATAGCCTGCTAGTTTCCCCCTTCCTTCCTTCACTCTTTGCTTCCTCCCCTCCTTCCTTCCTTCCCTCTTTCTTTCCTTCCTTCCTCCTTTCCTCCCTCTCTTCCCCTCCCCTTCTCTCTCTCTTTCCTTAATTTATCAGCTAAGTAAAGAAAGCTGAGTGCCGAAGAATTGATGCTTTTGAACTGTGGTGTTGGAGAAGACTCTTGAGAGTCCCTTGGACTGCAAGGAGATCCAACCAGTCCATCCTAAAGGAGATCAGTCCTGGGTGTTCATTGGAAGGACTGATGCTGAAGCTGAAACTCCAATACTTTGGCCACCTCATGCAAAGAGTTGACTCATTGGAAAAGACCCTGATTCTGGGAGGGATTGGGGGCAGGAGGAGAAGGGGATGACAGAAGATGAGATGGCTGGATGGCATCACTGACTCAATGGACATGAGTTTGGGTGGACTCCGGGAGTTGGTGGTGGACAGGGAGGCCTGGCGTGCTGTGATTCATGGGGTTGCAAAGAGTTGGACACCACTGAGCGACTGAACTGAACTGAACTGAACTGAAGGAAGCTCTATGGGGGCTTCCCTGGTGCTTTAGTCAGTAAAGAACCCACTTGCACCGCAGAAGACACAGGTTCGATCCCTGAGTCAGGAAGATCTCCTGAAGAAAGAAATGACAACCCACTCCAGTATTCTTGCCTGGGAAATCCCATGGACAGAGGAGTCTGGTGGGCTGCAGTCTATGGAGTTGCAAGAGTCAGACACGACTCAGTGACTAAACCACCACCAAGGAAGCTCTACAGATTCCATAGCCAACTCCAGAACCCAAATGCTCCCCAGATTGACATGCAACCCATAAACTACTATAACGATTTGGAATACCGAGAAGCAATGACTATTTTCTTAAGGATTTCTTTTGGAAGACAGAATGATGAGGTTTCATTCATACCCTCCCCTCAACTTTCTAAATCTTTAACGATTTAAGTGAAGCCCCTGACCAGTCTGTGGAAAAGCATTTGGTTGAGTTTGTTTCCCATAAATCTTTAACTCTTCACACAGTGGCTGGAGAATTAAGTAGCCCATCAGCAGAGGTAAAATTTATGAACTTTCTAGAGCTAACCCCAAGCACCAAAGAAAAGGGAAGTAATTCACTGAATAGCAAACTCGTTCTCAAAATTCACCCTGGGGTTGGGAATTGTTCTGGGTGAAGGGACATGGTTCCCCTTTGGGACTGGAGTTGAGAAGATGGAGCTATTACTCAGGTAGCCTGAGTATAAATTTGCAGCACACACAAAAAACTGAATGTTTCATTACTCGGAGAGAAAAGTGCTGTATATTATACTGTTTATCCTAATGACCTTCACACAGAAGGGCTGTTTGTCTGCAAAAACTATCCTCTTCTTGTCCAAAATGTGGCCAAACTCTGGTGCAGTGGAAGACCCGGAATTCATTCCCTTTTGAAAAGCAATTGAATTCACAACATCCTTTAAAACACAGTCATAGAAGAAACTAAGTTTTAAATAGGCATATGTTTGCCTAGAAGCAAAATAAAGCATCTGAGTTTTCCCTCACTCTGTGCCTAATTCAAATTTTGTTTGGCAATTTGCAGATCCCAAGGAGGCAACCCCTGAAGATTTTCATGGGCTAGAAAAGAAGCTCTAAGAGTAATAATCCAATTTCTCAGCTGGCAAATATTTTCTGACTCTTGGACAGCCCTCCCCCCCTTCAGATCCTTCTGTTCACTGAAACTGAATTATGATGGGTTCCTGTTCTTGCTTTTTGGTCCAGGGAGGTAGCAGCCACACTGTTGCTCCAAGACAGCTGCTATCTCTTGAATTTACTTGGCAAGGGACTGCCAACACAAGGTGCTAGGATGGATTTCAAAGTACCAGCCACCACTTTATTCCATGCACAGCAGGCAAAGCTGAAGCACATGGAGTCTCTTTAAAATGAGCCTTGTCAAATGATCCCCCTGTGTCTTTGGTTCTTGGAAGAGAGCTGATATTAGAGCTGTCTGCTTTTTCCCTTTTGGTTCCCTGTGCTGGGATAGCTCCCCAGAGAGGTGCTTGGAGCAAAAATTCTAGAAATTAGTCAACCACATGAATCATATTTGATAGAATTTGGGGAGTTAATAATGACTCTTTTTCCCCCCCATGTATTGATCATTGATCAATCTCTTATTGATAAATCCTATCCTTCCTTATAGGCTTCCCTGGTAGCTCAGTGGTAAAGAATCTATCTGCCAATGTAGGAAACACAGAAGACATGGGTTTGATCCCGGGGTCAGGAAGATCCCTTAGAGGAGGAAATGGGGCTGACATGTATACACTATCATGCGTAAAAGAGATACTAGTGGGAAACAGCTGTATAGTGCAGGGAGCTCAACTCGGTGCTCTGTGATGGCCTAGAGGCATGGGATGGGGTAGAAGGGAGGTCTGAGAGGAAGGGGATATATGGATATATGTATATATATAGCTGACTCACTTTGTTGTAAAGCAGAAATTAACACAATATTACAAAGCAACTATACACCAATAAAAATAAATCACAGATTCAGTTTCAGATCTATTAATGATATTAGAGACTTTTTTTAAAGCTCCAATTATATTCAGTTCCAGTAGTGATTGGATAGATGGATAGATCTACCTCAGATATTGACTTTAAGAAGGAAGCCCTGATTCTTTAACTTTGTCCAATATCTCCTTATTTATATGCTCAATTGAAATGGCAACCCACTCAGCCAGCTATTCATATCTTTACAAAAATTAATAGGCTCTTGAAATATACAGTATATTAAGGTCAGTAAATTAGTGATGAAAGGAAGAATTTTAAGTGGACCATTTTCCGTATTAAGCCATCATCCTATTTGACATCCTAAGGTGTCTGATTTTTATTGCTAATATCTCTCTACTTTTTCTCTCAAGAAAACAGATCTTTGGTCTAGACACCTGTTTATGGAAACCTTTGCTCCAAAGTCGGTCGGATCAGATGCTCATAACTGGTCATTTTTCCATGTTGTCACTTTCTCCCTCATCACTCTCTTCCTCATCTCACATTCTCCTCTCATACAAATGCAATTAGTCTTCTGCTCACATGTTTTAGCAAAATTAACCAATATCAAATATCATGAGAATATTTCAACCTTCATCCCTTTTCACTTCTCTGTAACACTGCCATTTCCGATCACCCTTTCCTTCAAGACTGTTGCAAATGTAGATTTTGTGCAAAGCCAGTGTTATGTACTGCAACCCTGCTCTCCTTACTGAAATCTTCTTACCCCCATGCCTCAGCTCCATAATATTAGAGCAATTTTTTCTTTGAGATTTCCCATCTTTTCAAACTGAAAACAGCTCTGATACAAACTTTATTTATTTATTTATTTTCTACTGAAGGACAATTGCTCCACAGAATCCTGCTGTCCTTTGTCAAACCTCAACACAAATCAGCCATAGGTATACACATATCCCTTCCCTCTTGAAACTCCCTCCCACCTCCCTTCCCATCCCACCCCTCCAGACTGACACAGAGCCTCTTTTTCCAGTTCCCCGAGCCATGCAGCAAATTCCCGTTGGCTCTCCACTTTACACATGGTAGTGTAAGTTTCGTGATACAGACTTGAGAAGCCTCCTGAATTGCTGATGCTCCCAAAGCTTTCACATCTACCCTATTTCTAAGTCTTGCTAATGCTATTTCTTCATTCATCTTCTCTTCTGCGTCTGCGTGGCTACTGCGCTGAAGCAGACCAGAGCTTCCTCAGTGATCTCACCACCTTTCATTCCCTTCTAAACTTTACCCTGCCATTTTAGGGGTTCAGAAAAGAAAGAAAGTGAAAGTGTTAGTCACCCAGTCATGTCCAATTCTTTGCGACCCCATGGACTGTAGCCCAACAGGTGTCTCTGTCCATAGAATTCTCCAGGCAAGAAAACTGGAGTGGGCTGCATTTCCTTCTCCAGGGGATCTTCCCAGCCCAGGGATCGAACTCTGGCCTCCTGCATTGCAGGCAGGTTCTTTACCATCTGAACCACCAGGGAAGCCATCCTCCAAATATACTACTTTTGCATGAGGATTATTTTGAGTCAAAGGCAATGGAAACTGCAGTTTTAAGAGAAACTACTCTCTTCCCTTAACTAGCTAGAAGAATTTAAATTGGGATTTTTTTTTTTTTTCCCGTTAGGGAAGAGTTATTACTGGAGATGAATGTGGTCTAAGTGGTCCCATCTAAATCGCAGAGTGAACATCTAATTTCCAAACGTCTGTTCTTCTTATGCTCCTGTGAATGAATGACTTTCCTCCCCTTAGAAGCCCCAAGCTTCATCCCATTCTTTAGCTCAATTGGACATATAAACCTTATTTTATCTTTCTGTCTTTGAATCTTTCATCTAAGCAGGGTCCTGGGCTTTTCCTATAGGTGGGTTCCCATACATACGAAGCTAAATTTGACTTTCTAATGTTAATCCATCTTTTGTCATTTGAATTATTTGCCCAGTCAAAAAGAAGCAAAGAGTGAAAGGAAATGTGTCCCTTCCAGACACCATCAATGTGACTTTTATACCACATGCATCTAATCACTTCATCCTTCTGCTCAAAAATTTCCTTGGCATCTATGCCTATCAGTTCAGATCTAAACTCTTTTGCAAGCTTCACAATATCTTTAAGACCTGGCTATCTCCTACCTACTCATTTTGTTTTTCTTCGAATCTTCTTCAGTTCCCGATCCTTACTCTGTGAGTTAATTTTCTCACCAGTCTCATATTTTGCTTGTGTAATTCAACCAATTATTTTCCCTGTGAGGCATTTTTACACATTTGTACCAATCGCTTAGCTATGATGAACCTACATGTGTAGTCATACGTCATATAATTTCCTTATCTGTATATGGTGACCTTTGTATGTTCTAAAAGGGATAAAAGTAAACAGATAATTAGGAAGGTGATTCCTTCTATGAAAGAGAACAACTTTTTCAACAAACAAGGAAATTAAGCAGGCAAGTGATTCTCATTGGCTTGATACGGATGCTATCAAGAGACACTGGGGAGGACATTAAAAGCCAAGGGGAAATTCAGGTTGAATTTGAATTTGTCACATGAAATTCAACTTAAATCCTGAATAACTTTAAATGAAGTCATGAGAGGATCTGGGAGACACTGATCTCAATCAGCATTAGCTCTGTCTTAGGCTTAGCAGCAGATTTCTTCAACGTCTTTCTTCATATCCTGGTGAGATTTGTGGTTGGTACAATACTACCTATTATCAGCTAATAGAACTTCCTTATTTCATGGGCATAGCACCACCAAACCAGTGGTCATTTATACATCTTCAGGCCGTCTCTGATGATTCAGCACATCTCTTGTTTGCAATCTTCCCCTTTAATGTATTTTCTTAGAGCTGTTGTTGCTCAGTTGCTAAGTCATGTCAGACTCTTTGCAACACCATGGGCTTCAGCACACCAGGCTTCCCGGCCCTTCACTGTCTCCAGGAGTTTGCTCAAATTCATGTCCATTGAGTTGATGATGCTATCTAACCATCTCATCCTCTGCCTTCCTCTTCTCCTTCTCCCTTCAATATTTCCCAGTATCATGGTCTTTTCCTTAGAGTAAGTCTGCTTAAAATAAAATTCAAGGCATCTATCATTTGCAGCAACGTGGATGGACCTGGAGATGATCATAATGAGTGAAGTAAGTCAGACAAAGGCAGATCTCACATGACATCACATACATGTGGAATCTAAAAAAAGAAAGAAAGAAAGGATACAAATGAACCTATTTGCAAAACAGAAACACACTTACAGACTTAGAGAATGAGTTTACGGTTACCAGGACTGAAGGGTGAGGGGAGGAATAGATTGAGAATTGGGGATTAACGTGTACACACTGCTATATTTGAAATAGATGAGCAACAAGGACCTACTGTATAGCACAGGGAACTCTGCTCAATATTCTCTAATAATCTAAATGGGAAAAGATTTGAAAGGGAATAGATATGTGTGTGTGTAACTGAGTCACTTTGCTATACACCTGCAACTGACACAACACTGTTAGTCAACTCTACTCAAAAATAAAATAACAATTTTAAGAAAATAAAATAAATAAAAAATAAATAAAATAAATAAATAATAAAATAATGACACATACACACTGCTATATATAAAATAATAATAAGGATCTCCTGTGTAGCACAGAGAACTCTACTCAAACTCTGTAATTACCTATATGGGAAAAGAATCTCAAAAATAGTAGATACAGGTGTATGAATAACTGATTCTCTTTGCTGTACACAGATACAACATTGTAAGTCAGCTATACTCCAGTAAAAATTGGAAATAAAATAGTAAAAATAAAGTTATATAGCACAAAGTAAAAAAAAAAAAAAAAAATCAAACCAAAGGCTTCAGGCATCTAAATCAAAATTAAAGCAGGGGTTTCCCTGGTGGCTCAGTGGTAAAGAATCCACCTGCCAGGGCAGGAGACATGGGTTTGATCCCTGATCTGGGAAGATCTCACTTGCCCCAGAGCAACTAAGCCCATGCACTGCAACTACTGAAGTCCAGGACCTCAGGACCCGTGCTCCGCAGTAAAAGAAACCACTGCGGTCAGAAGTCTACTGCGACTAGAGAAAAGCCCTCGCAGCAATGAAGATCCAGCACAGCCAAAAATAAATAAGTAAATAAATAAAATTATTTTTTTAAAAAAAAGATTAAAGCAAAGTGCAGAGATTCTGATTCACAAGGCAAGAGGAGAAGGGGGAGTGCCATGCCCCATAACTAGTCTCAGGATGCATTTAAAGTCTATGCAAAAATGTTTTACAGCAGTGTCTGCGGCATATAAACAGGCTTCTCCATGACTCCAGCTGCTGGTTTCCCAAAGAGCTCCAGAGGGCATCCCCGAGAGACTATTTTACAGGTGAGGTGTCTGCATCGGTTGAAAGAAAGTCACCCCACACCCGAGTCAACATCCCACAATTGTCCAGACTGTGAGTGAGAGTACGAAGTCTTGAGAACTGCAGTTGGCATCAAAGCTATACCTTAGGGATTTCAGACTCCCCCAAACTCTTCAGCACACGCCACACTGGGTCTAGTCCAAGGAAACAGCTGTGCTGTTAAAGGATTAAGTGTGTGCTGCCGAGCTGCTCTTAATTGAAGAAGGCATAATATTAGGCCGGATGAGGGTCCCACCATAATTGGAAGACAGACTATTTAATGGCCAATGGCCATGGCCAGGAATGAAGAGTGGGAATTCAGCTACTTGGCATTTCTCTCACTATAGTTCATAATGGATTAATTAAAATTGTATAAGGATCAAAAGATGCCCAAGGTAAACATAAAGCCACATGGAATTGCACTGAACTGCGTTCAGAGCACTATAGCTCGGGGCTTGCTACACTCCAAACTGAAAATGCTGCAAGAAGGCTGTAGGGAGCTCTCTCTGCTCTCTTCTGGCCTTTTCCTTAGCCTCTCTCTCAAAGGGTGCAGCTTTCAGCACCAGATCTCTTCGGGCTCCTGCGGGAAGGGGTTGCAGAACAGATTGTTTCTTCTTCCAGGCTCACTACGAGGATGGACTTTTTCTCTTTCCCACTTCCTGCTACTTCGTTTCCTGAGTTGGTTCTACCTCCTGAAATAGCTGAATGCCCCATCTTGCCCACCCCCAAAAGCAAACTGAAGGTCAGCATTTTGCACCTTCTAGAAGAAAACACAGCCTTTGTTGGCAAGTATCTCATTTGGCCTCAGCCACAGCAAAAATCATGTGATAGAAAGAGTGTGGACTTGGGGTTAGAGAGCCTTGGATTCATGTTTGAATGCCACCACTCACCAGCATACATCATGGATGATTTATCTTCTGTGAAAATGAGGCTAAGATCACCCACTGGGCAATGCTATTATGAGTAATAAAGGAAACAACATGATCTAAAATATTCAACACAAAAACACTTAACACTTGGCCTCATAGCTAATGCGAGCTCAGTACATGTCAGTTTCCCATCCTCCTCAGCTTTTGATATAAGATGTCAAAAGCGATCATTATGTGTCCATAACTGAAGTCAAAATATAATGTATATTCCCCCTCTTAGCATATCCCCAATTGTGTCCTTGTTGACAATTGCCCTCCATGAGCTCAACAGATAGATTTTTAGCAGCTTCTCTTTATTGTTACCACTGTACTGGGAGAATGAAGAGGGTAAGGGACACAGAGTGTCTGAAAAGTCATAGCTCACAGAAGCCATTTGATAAGGTACCAGGAAACTCTTCTATATCTTCTGGACATATATTTGCATTCATTAATAAAACTTGAATAAAAATTGAAATGATCATGGAAGAATGTAAGCATTGAGTCAGCATTCAGTTCTCCTAATTTTGTGTGTGCTAATTAAAAAAAAAAAAATTATCCTAAACCAATAGATAATGTGAGTTAGAATGAGGAAATAGTGGAATAGATACAGAGAGAGTGAATAATTTTAGCATCTAAGGTCTGGTTTTCAGAGTATGATTTGCTAAATCAGGGTTGGGGTTTCAAGAAACCAGAGGCACCATCAATATTCTAGTCTAGAATATTCTTAGGATGAGGGAGGAAAGATGAGACATCCAGGTACAGAAGGAGAGACAGAACAAAGGTTATGGGAAGGCAGAGAAATTAATTATTTCTAATTTTTCACCTTGACTATAGAAATGAAGATCTCCCCTCCTCCTCACCTCTGCGTTCCAGGTGGTGGCTATTTTAATCAGAGATTTTGTAAAGGAGCATCACTGTCCCACAGAGGCATCTAAAGATTCTGTGTCTAGGGAGTCATGATGGCCCATTGCCCACCCAGTTCCTACTCTGCAGTCCCAATGCTCCATCTGAAGCTCTCAGATACAGTTCTTAATATGCAGAGATGGACAACAACTCTCTTTAAAGCTGCTTGATCTGTTGTGTTTATACAGGTGGAAAGAGCAGTTAAACGCAATATGCAAGCGTCCTAATCCTTAAGTTTCCTCCCTCTCCCTCCCTCCTGCTGCTCTCCATGTGTGCACATGGTGACTGCTTTCAACAGAAAGTGTCTGGACTGTCCTTTTTAGTGTTTTTATTCTTTAATACCCCTAGGCACTAGTCTACCTTCTGGAAGAATAACCTAATAAAAACCTCAGGAAGTTATTTAATTGCAGCAGAAGGAAAGAGTGAGACGGGGCCAAGGCTGAAATAGCAGTGGGTCGGAGGAGGGGAGAGGGAAAAGAGGCAATGAAAGACAAATAAACTGGCTCATTTAGGAGTCAGAGTAGGGCAAGAAACTCTCTGGGCTGTAAGAGGAGCAAAGATGATGCAAGAAAGTGAGCAGGAAGCGCTATTAGCACTTGGGACAGAAGGTTTTCCAACTGGCATTGTACCTCTGATTCAAGGCATCTGTTCTTCTTTTTTTCCTCAAAGAACTCCACCATAATTTATTATGTGTGATTTTCCTTATTCCAAGAAAAGAGGCATTAGTAATCACTCTCAGATTTATGCTAGAGGGTATTTTTTTTTTTTTTTAAAGAAAGGCATAAACCCAATCTAATGAAACCAGAATCTCAGTAATTGCAACCATTGTGTTTTGTGCACGTGCTGCCAGCTGGATCACTCTACCCAGTTGGTGATACAGCAACGTATAATGTTTATTCAAGCATCACTCATGTGACAGAAATTTATGAGCACCTACTGTGAGTATAAGACACAATCCCCGCCTTTAAGAAACTCACAGTCTGTTGTGAGAAGTGAAAAATATGAGCATAAGAAGACAGCGGTTGCTACACTGACAATCAACACCAAGGGTTATGGACAGACAGGAAGGAAGGACCATATCCTTTAGTTCTTCCTGAAAGCAGGGAGAAGTTTACAAGATTCGTATCGGAAGACGTGACTCATGAGCTAGGTGTCAAAGGACACACATGATTTTTCTAGGTAGAAAAAAGTTTCATCTCAGAAATAGAACAGAAATAGCATGAACAATGAGATGGTGGTTTTGGAGAGAAATGAGTAGATCAGTGTGATTAAGCATAGGATATGATGTAAAAAGGAGTAGGAGTTGTGAAGAGGGAATTGTGGCTTGAAAGGTAGAGATGACATTGTAAGTCAACCCAAAATCCACGCTAACTAGTATGAATTCTATCCTTTAGCAATGGGCCATCAATGACGGAGTAGAAGCAGGAAGACCACCATCAGAACTGTGTTAGAATATTCACTGGCAGGTGGTTGAAGATAATGAGGGATAGTTGTTGAAAGCAGGGAGAACAGTTCAGGCAGTTGTGATGCCCCAGAGTCGGGGGGTGGGGGGAATGAACACAGAAACAGGGAAGATGGCAGGGAGAAGGTTTGAAAATTATATCTAATTCAATCTAGAAGTTTCCAGTCCTGCTTGGAATACTCTGAGTCAAGGTGAAGAAATATACGACAAGGAAATGTCTTACAAAAGAGAAGAGAAATATACATCTGCTTCAGGTTAAAACAAAAACAAAACTCATCCTGTGAAAAAGATGGCCCTCTTCCTTGAAAATGTGCAGCTTGAAGGCCCTGGGGTCTTGGCTCAGAATACATGGATTTAAATCCAGTTCCACTGTTTAATCGCTGAGCACCTTGGGCAAGGTACATAATATTTCTTTTTTGTTGCTGTTGTTTTTATTAGTTGGAGGCTAATTATTTTAGAATATTGTAGTAGTTTTTGCCATACATTGACATGAATCAGCCATGGATTTACATGTGTTCCCCATCTGATCCCCCCTTCCACCTCCCTCCCCATCTGATCCCTCTGGGTCTTCCCAGTGCACCAGCCCTGAGCACTTGTCTCATGCATCCAACCTGGGCTGGTGGTCTGTTTCACCCTTGATAGTATACTTGTTTCAATGCTGTTCTCTCAGAACATTCCACCCTCGCCTTCTCCCACAGAGTCTAAAAGTCTGTTCTGTACATCTGTCTCTCTTTTTCTGTTTTGCATATAGGGTTATTGTTATCATCTTTCTAAATTCCATATATATGCGTTAGTATACTGTATTGGTCTGTCTTTCTGGCTTACTTCACTCTGTATAATGGGCTCCAGTTTCACCCATCTCATTAGAATGGATTCAAATGAATGCTTTTTAATGGCTGAGTAATATTCCATTGTGTATATGTACCACAGCTTCCTTATCCATTCATCTGCTGATGGGCATCTAGGTTGCTTCCATGTCCTGGCTATTATAAACAGTGCTGCGATGAACATTGGGGTACACGTGTCTCTCAGATTCTATGCTTTAATCTGCAAGGGGAGAATCACCATAATACCTTTCATAAGAAGTGAGACTGTGGTGAGGATTAAATGAGATAATGCATGTAAAATGCGGAAAAGAGTGTCTGGCACATGGTGAAGCCTCAAAAAGAAGCAGCCATTAGAAGCAGTGGTAGACATTGTCAACCTCAAAAGACACACTGATAGCCAGTTCATCCTCTTTACCCTAAAATATTCAGATTATCTAACTTACTTGTTTTGCTTTTTTTTAGTGCACATGGAATTCTAAGAGGATCAATTAAACATAGAAGCAGCTCTTTTTAAAAAGGGTGTCATTTTTTTGTTGTTATATTTAAAGTTTATTCAATCAGTGAAAAAAACAGAGATCAATGCCTTTAGAAAGTTGTGCAGTGGGCATCAGCTCAGTTTCCTGACCTCAATACTCCCATGAGGACTCAGAGATTCTTGACACCCAGGCAAACACAAACCACATCAGTAAAAAGGCAATGGCTATTATAGCCAGCAGCTTTGTCTCAAATTAGAGAGAAGCAGGGAGGGAGACAAAGATAAAGAAGGGAAAGTAAAAGGATAAAGTCTTTGCTTAAAAAAAAAAAAAGAACTCTAATCAGCAAGAAGACCTTGGGAGAAACTAAAAGAAATTAACATGAGAGTGGAATCTTGATATACAGCTACAGCCGCAAAAATAGCATGCAATTAAGTGCTTCTAACAAGGCTCCAGTAGGCTGATGGTTAAGTGTAGAAAGACCAGCTTAATGAAATGTCATGGGGACACTGCTTATAACAATCATATGCCCTGGATGCCAAATGGAGCTGTACCTGCTGGAGAAACAGTTACAGAAGAAAAGAACAAAAGCCTGCCAGCTGTCAGGAAATAGAACAGAATGAGGCGCAGGGCCCTAGGGGAAGGTGGAAATTAACACAGCCTCTGTGTCTTGTTATGTTTTCCTTACCACTGTGCCTTTCTTTCCTGGGTTTAAAAATTGTGCGCTGCCCGCTAGGCAGGGGCTCATTCAGAAAAGTAGCATTGGACCCGGTCTGAACATTGCAAATCTGGAAATCAGGTTGAGGATAAGGTTGTACAGAGTCAAGGGTGAGGTGTACCTTGCAAGGCTTTGTAAGTATTCTTATCATTTGCTTTCTTATTTCCCCTGAATTCACAATTTTTATTCCTCTGTAGCCAGTCAACTTACCCTAGACTTCTGCTTACTTATGTCTCTCCTCAAAGGAAAACATGTTTGAGACGTTTTTCTGTAAACACCTTATCTAAAGTCACTCTCACTCAAATCTCCCAAGGACTCGCTCCCATTACCCTGCATCATTTTCTTCATAGCATTTATCAGTTTATAAGATAGTATTTATTTGTTTGTTGATGATTGATATATCTCTGTCCTGCCCTCTATGATATAAATTCCACAAGAACAAAAAAACATGTATCTCTGTTCTGTGTACCACTGAATCCTCAATCACCACTGGCAATTTCTAGAATGGATTCAATGCTTGAGATATGTGTACAATGAATTTTTTGACCTATAAATATAAATTATTTTTAATGCTGCCCAGCACGCCTACTTTATATCCTACTCTCAGAGATTATTTATTATATACCTTCTCCACTCACCTCATCAACATTCTACCTGCTTTCGTATTTTGTTCCTTAAACTCAACTTTCTCTCCTTTTACAATGACCTCTTTTAAATCTGAAGTTTCTACCCCTACCTGTTCAGTGTTTCTACAATCCCTTCATTCCTTTGTTCTATCTAGTAAAATGTGTTTATAAAGACTGTTTTCACCCCATTGAATTTTCTTTGGACTTCTGTCAAAAATCAACTGGCTGCTTATATGTGAGCTGTTTACATCTGTTTTTAGACTCTATTTTGTTCTCTGCATCTATATTCCTGTCTCTCAGTCTAACATCACAACATCTTGGTACTGTAGCCTTATGGAAATTCTTTATTTTTTAAATTTTTTATTGGCGTCTAGTTGATTAACAATGTCGTGTTAGGTCCAGGTGTTCAGCGAAATGATTGAGTTATATATACACATGTATCTATTCTACCTGAAACAATTTTCTCACTTAGGTTGTTACATAATCTTGAACAGATTTCCCTGAGTATAATAAATCCTGGCTGACTATATATTTTAAACAAAGCAGTATGTACATGTCAATCCCAACCTTCCAATCTATCCCTCCCACCCACTCTCTCACCTAGTAACCATAAATTTGTTCTCTAAGTCTGTGAGTCTGTTTTGTAAATAAGTTCATTTGTGTCATTTTTTTAGATTCCACATGTAAGCAATATCATATTTGTCTTTCTCTGTCTGACTCGCTTTACTTAGTATGATAATATCCAGGTTCATTCGTGTTGATACAAGTGGGATTCTTTCATTCTTTTTAATTGAAGAGCAATATTCTATTGCATTATATAAATAAAATATCTTCTATTCTTTAAGTCAAGAAATTTAAGTGCTCTATCTTCTTCTTTTCAAAATTGTATTGGTATTTTACACCTTTTGGATTTCAATATAAAGAGTAATATTGTTAACTGAAATTTCAGGAGCAGCGACTGACATAGGAGCTCTGTCACTCTCCATCTACTTATTCTTCATTTTTCATATTTTATATGATGACTTCTATTTTACTACCTGATACTACAATATCTATTTGCTAATTTGCTTTTGTCCCTTACTAGAATGGAACTTTCAAGAGAGCAGAAATGTTTTTGTGTGTTTCTTAAACAATTATATTCCTATTCAGTTCAGTTCAGTCCCTCAGTCATGTCCGACTCTTTCCGACCCCATGGACTGCAGCACGCCAGGCTTCCCTGTTCATCACCAACTCCTGGAGCCTACTCAAACTCATGTGCATCATGTTGGTGATGCCATCCAGCCGTCTCATCCTCTGTCTTCCCCTTCTCCTCCTGCCTTCAATCTTTACCTACATCAGGGTCTTTTCCAATGAGTCAACTCCTCGCATGAGGTGGCCAAAGTATTGGAGTTTCAGTTTCAGCATCAGTCCTTCCAAAGAATACTCAGGATTGATCTCCTTTAGGATGGACTGGTTGGACCTCCTTGCAGTCTAAGGGACTCTAAAGAGTCTTCTCCAACATCACAATTCAAAAGCATCAATTCTTCAGCATTCAGCTTTCTTCACAGTCCAACTCTCACATCCATACATGACCACTGGAAAAACCATAGCTTTGACTAGATGGACAGTTGTTGGCAAAGTAATGTCTCTGCTTTTTAATATGCTATCTAGGTTGGGCATAACTTTTCTTCCAAGGAGCAAGCGTCTTTGAATTTCATGGTTGCAGTCACCATCTGCAGTGATTTTGGAGCTCCAAAAAACTAAAGTCTGCCACTGTTTCCACTGTTCCCCATCTATTTGCCATGAAGTGATGGGACCAGATGCCATGATCTTAGTTTTCTCATTGTTGAGCTTTAAGTCAACTTTTTCATTCACCTCTTTCACTTTCATCAAGAGGCATTAGTTCTTCACTTTCTGCTATGAGTGTGGTATCATCTGCATATCTGAGGTTATTGATATTTCTCCTGGCAATCTTGATTCCAGCTTGCGCTTCCTCCAGCCCAGCGGTTCTCATGATGTATTATTCTGCATATAAGTTAAATCAGCAGAGTGACAATATACAGCCTTGATGTACTCCTTTCCCGAATAGAAACCAGTCTATTGTTCCATGTCCAGTTCTAACTGTTGCTTCCTAGCCTGGACACAGATTTCTCAAGAGGCAGGTCAGGTGGTCCGGTATTCCCATCTCTTGAAGAATTTTCCACAGTTTATTGTGATCCACACAGTCAAAGGCTTTGACATAGTCAATAAAGCAGAAGTAGATGTTTTCTGGAACTCTCTCACCCTTTTGATAATCCAACGGATGTTGGCAATTTGCTCTCTGGTTCCTTGCCTTTTCTAAATCCAACTTGAACATCTGGAAGATCACGGTTCACATACTGTTGAAGCCTGGCTTGGAGAATTTTGAGCATTATTTTGCTAGCATGTGAGATGAATGCAATTGTGCAGTAGTTTGAGCATTCTTTGGCATTGCCTTCCTTAGGGATTGGAATGAAAGCTGACCTTTTCCAGTCTTGTGGCCACTGCTGAGTTTTCCAAATTTGCTGGCATATTGAGTGCAGCACTTTCACAGCATCATCTTTTAGGATTCAAAATAGCTCAACTGGAATTCCATCGCATCCACTAGCTTTGTTTGTAGTGATGCTTCCTAAGGCCCACTTGACTTCACATTCCAGGATGTCTGACTCTAGGTGAGTGATCACACCATCGTGATTATCTGGGTCGTGAAGATGTTTTTTGTGCAGTTCTTCTGTGTATTCTTGCCACCTCCTCTTAATATCTTTGGCTTCTGTTCTGTCCATGCCATTTCTGTCCTTTATTGTGCCCATCTTTGCATGAAATGCTCCCTTGGTATCTCTAACTTTCTTGAAGAGATCTCTAGTCTTTCCCATTCTATTGTTTTCCTCTATTTCTTTGCATTGATCACTGAGAAAAGCTTTCTTATCTCTCCTTGCTATTCTCTGGAACTCTGCATTTGGAAGTACATAATGAGTTTCAGTAAGTGTATCATGAAGGAGGAAATAAACGTGACTCCACTTTTGTAAGCGTCGCCAGGTAGATCGTGACACATGTTAGCATACACTCTGTATACACGGAGTACACCAGGTTTGGATAATTCATATCTCTTAGTCAATGATGCCTTTTCCACTGAAACAGATACATGTAAATAAGACTTCGTGTTCCCATTAAATCTCATTCTTTTTTTTTTAGCAACAAAGTAATAAAATATATGTCCATATCTTTTTTCTAATTTTTTCAGCTCTTTTATCCCCAGATGGATCCACTGATATTCTTTATCTGTAAGATTATCTGTTCTTGCTTTTCAATCAACTAGCTTGTCACCCTTTATTACAATCTCTGTCCCTGCAACTGAGTTGTGGGATAACTTGGAATGAAGCAATTAACCTAGTCCTGAGGTTAAGCTGACTTGTAACAAATGTCAAATTCTAGTACTCCTTCCGTCGCTGCTTTTCATACATTGCAGGTGACAGGCAAACAGCCTGAAAGGCGATGGAGACCATACTTCTTCCTTGCCCCTTACGTTCAATCAATGTCCCTGCCTAGAAACTTGGTCCCTTTCTCTGGGTGTCAATTTGTTATAGAGAAAGATCCTGTCTCTTACCTTCCCATGGCCCATGCTTGATAGGATTTTTCTTGTCTGGAATATTCCCTGAGTGAGGGCTTCCCAGGTATAACTAGTAGTAAAGAATCCACCTGCCAATGCAAGAGACATAAGAGACAGAGGTTCGATCCTGTGTCAGGAAGATGCCCTGGACAAGGGAATAGCAACCCACTCCAGTATTCTTGTCTGGAGAATCCCACAGACAGAGGAGCCTGATGGGCTATAGTCCATGGGGTCGCAAAGAGTTGGACATGACTGAAGCGATTTAACACACATTCACTGAGTGATCATTGCCTTCTGATAAAGGTACCAAGAATTGCCTAATTAAGCATTAAATGAATTCCTAGAGGCTTGCTGTCATTTGTGTCCAAATTTAAAACAAGAACTTTATGTGCAGTTAAATTGCTAGCCTGAGCTATCTGGATGTTATTTTCCTTATCCTTGAATCTTCTCAAACCAAGGTGATTTTTCCAAAATCCATTAACCTCTACTACCAGGATTCCAATAGGTCTTTCTCTTATTTTATTTTATTTTATTTTTTTCCTGGAGTTTTCCTTAGTGGCACAGATCTCAATTGTTTTCAATTAGTTCTTAATTCAGTACTCGGTAATTTTTGTTTTTGTCATTTTGGTTGTTGAGTTTGGGGGGCATTGCTTTGGTTTGGTCTTACCATTTATATTATAGTGCAATTAGATAGGGACAGCTCTGCTTGCCACTTCTTAACTGCTTTCACAGCTAAAGTTAACTCTGACTGCTTCTAGAAACAGAGCTGTTGCCTGATGCTTCTATATATGTTTTACTTTTTCAAATTTCATTTAAAAAGAATCATTAATTGCATTTTAGTATTATATTTAATTATCCATTCAACAGAAGCTAGAACTTTTTTCTGGCTTTCTGCTCATAAGTTGGGTTTTCAAAATGTCCCTTCAAAAGAGAATAGTCTTTGAGGTTAGAAATAGGATGTTAGATAGAATTTGGGGGAAGATTTGCCTGGAAAAGGGCATTGCAACCCACTCCAATATTCTTGCCTGGAAAATCCCATGAACAGAGAAGACTGGCAGGCTACAGTCCATGGGGTCACAAAGAGTCAGACCCTACTGAAGCAACTTAGCACACACATTCCCAAACCCAAGATTGAAAGCACTTTCATGATATTTGGGGAGCATAAGATAGATTTGTGAATATAAAATGATTAACACATATCTAGGAAAGTGTAGATGCTCATAATCTATGTGTTTCTTTGCTCTCTGCAAGCATTGTGAAGATTTCACCAATCTTCAAATTTAATCATGGCTCACTCACAGTATTTACCTTCATGAACCATCTTGTCCATAGTGAATTACAGGAAGGATTTATGTGTGTCTTGCTGCTTCTTTTGTGTCAACATTAGCTGTTGATTTAACTGCCAGATTTCCTCCTTATTTGAAATATTAGGTGGAAAGAGTACATATTAAATGTAAAGAATAAGACACTTGCTTTTTCTTTAAAGGCTTAGGAAAACCAAAATACTTTAGATTGTCAGCTTAGAGGAACATGAATGACAGAGGCTACAATTGAGTGAAGAACTTTGAGATCATAATTGCATGACCCAAATTTCCCAAAACCTAGGAGGTGTAAGTACTCATGTCTTCAG
The DNA here is from genome assembly GCF_019320065.1 of Cervus canadensis. Taxonomy (NCBI): domain Eukaryota; kingdom Metazoa; phylum Chordata; class Mammalia; order Artiodactyla; family Cervidae; genus Cervus; species Cervus canadensis. Next base: position 27,990,855 of record NC_057416.1, read on the forward strand.
GACACACCCTCTTCTTGGACCAGATAAATTGGCTCATAATGAACACCTCTGTTCTCATTCCAAGTGTTTATTTTCCTTAGTCTATTTTTTGATTGAACTTTCCCAGTGCTATATAAGCCCACATATTTGCACACCTTCTGATACTATCACACTGCTGACAAATATGCTAGGAAATTCCACACAGCAGGTAAAAAAAAATGTCACATTCGGTAAATGGTCATTTTATCCATAAACTGTATCATCTTTTAATCTTATCCTCAAATCAAATTATTTAAGTATAGCTCCCTAAGGCCAGGAAACTAATGGTGAATATATTTTACTCAAAGCCTATGTCAACCAACCAAAACATGACAATCATAATAAAATGGCTGAAAACTTTCCTATTATACATGCAGTATGTAAATTCTTATCTATTGAACAAGAAAGTAGGCCACTCCACTTTCTGGGTTAAGATGAAAAGAAAATGAAAATAAAAGAGAAAGAGAGATAAAATTGGAATAAGAAAATCTAAAGCTTTGGAATAGCAAATGCAATTTCAAACTAGAAGTTATTCCTATAATAAGATTCATGTAAATACAAATATAAACAGAGCTGGTTGTTCAAATCACAAAATGCAAAGAGCATTGAAAGAACTTTAAAGCATGATGAGGAGACATAAATGTACATATTTTCAATGGAGGAATTTGCTTTTTCTTAAGAAAAAAAAAATTGAAGCAGAAAACTCATACTTCTTTCCACAAATTAGGTTTAAAAAACTATGATCTACACCACTATTATCTTCATGCAGTGTTAGACAGGGGAGATTATTTTCTTATAGCAGGTATTATATATACATGTTAGGCAGTGAATGTCAGGGAATTCACTGGGCATATTCTTTTAGATTCCATTCTTTGGAAAAGAATGTTGTATTCCAGAAGAAAAAAAAAAAAGACCAATCAATAGAAATTACAATAATGAAGTTCTGGGTTCAAGAAAAGAAAGAATTTTCTTATAATTAATGTCACTGTCAATGCTGCAGAACTTCCTGCTTGCTATGGCAAGCAAATCTAATAGAATCGGGAAACCAGATATCAACTACTGGGTGATGTGCTTTCTGTGTGGTAGGAAGTTGGAATGAGTCATTTCTGGTCCTTCTTCTGTGCCACACTTAACATGATGCTAAGCGGAGCATTGATTTCTCAGGTTTACCTTCGACAGAATTAGAGATAAATTGGCGGAAGAGAACTGATTTGGATTTGTGTCTTCTGTAGCCCCCACAGTGTCTTAAAGCTGATTCCATGCAGTCGTATTCTCAGCCCATGATGAACTCAAGACTCTAAATGGCAATGGTGCTTTATAGTGATTTGATGCCATATCATTTAAGAAGGAAGAAGCAATGGAAGGAGAGGTGGTAAAGAAAGGAGCTAAAGCAAGATATAGACACTCAGTTTCTTCTTTGGAATCCATACTTACATGATCAATACTAATGTATTAATTAATGCTAGGAATAACTTATTGGGATTAGAGATTGACCATAAAATACAAGAAAAAGACAAATTTTCACAGGGGAGAAGTTTTAAAAATGCAACATGTATGACATATAACAAACTAAATTGTATCCTTTTTTATGTGTGAAATTTAGATTACAAAATATTGTAAGATTTGCACATGCTTGGAACAAAATCAGCTAGCACCATGTTTACCACGAAGGAAGGACTGTTCTGATACAGAGACACTGAGCCACCATCCAATTATAACACCATTGGAAGACAAAGTGCTGGGTTTACTTGCTACAGGAGTAAGGGAAGTTATGACCAAGACAGTGTATTAAAAAGCAGAGACATTACTTTGCCAACCAAGGTCTGTCTAGTCAAGGCTATGGTTTTTCCAGTAATCATGCACGGATATGAGAGTTGTACTATAAAGAAAGCTGAGTGCCGAAGAATTGATGCTTTTGAACTGTGGTGTTGGAGAAGACTCTTGAGAGTCCCTTGGACTGCAAGGAGATCCAACCAGTCCATCCTAAAGGAAATCAGTCCTGGGTGTTCATTAGAAGGACTGATGCTTAAACTGAAAATCCAATACTTTGACCACCTGATGCAAAGAGCTGACTCATTGGAAAAGACCCTGATGCTGGGAAAGATTGAAGGCAGGAGGAGAAGGGGACGACAGAGGATGAGATTACTGGATGGCATCACTGACTCAGTGGACATGAGTTTGAGTAAACTCTGGGAGTTGGTGATGGACACGGAAGCCTAGCGTGCTGCGGTCTACAGGGTCACAAAGAGTCAGACACGACTGAGCAACTGAACGGAACTGAACTGAAGGGAAGCAATGCAGGATTACCCAAAGGTTGTTAAACAAGACCCAATGTGAGGTAGAAAACCAAGGAAAAGTTACAAGAAGGAACCAAGAAATGAAGAGAGGCATGGATATGTGTCCCATAAAAACCCAAACTGGAAGAACTGAGAATACTGGAGTGCTGCAGTCCTTAGGTTCGTCTCACTGACTTGGGAGCAGTCTGTATCACGGTTGCCAGGGGCGAAGAATGCGGGGAAGGGTAGTTAGGGAGTTTGGAATTGACATGTATACACTGCTATATTTTAAATGGTTAACCAACAAGAACCTACTGTAGCGCACAGGGAAGTCTGCTCAATGTCATGTGGCAGCCTGGATGGGAGGACAGTCTGGGGGGGCGAGTGGAGGCATGTATGTATATGGCTGAATCACTCTGCTATGCACCTGAAACTATCGCAGCGCTGTGAATTGGCTCTACTTCAATGTAAGATAAAAAGTTAGAAGACAACAACAACAAAAGAAAGGTTGGCAACGTATAGAGATCTCCCTCCTCTGCTTCTCTAGTTTTCCTTCTCAATGTGAGCACCGGTTTTAGACCGAGGAAGAAGACCTTTCATGGATTGCTAAAGTAGTGCTTGTGAGCTCAGCTGAGATTGTGTAATTCACTACAGCCTGCTGCCACGACTGAACCATTCACTCAGCTGACACATAGTGATACCGCCTCCTTGGCTAGAACAGAAGAGCTGTGAACCACTCACTGCGTAAGTCTCGTGTCTGTGATATGCTTGGCATCCTACAGAATTTCCTTAAGTAACCAACTGGTTACTCTCCCTCCAGTTCCCTTCCATGAGCATGTGGGTTTTGACAGTCACCTGTCAAAATCTGGTGTTGTTCTTTTCTTATTAGCTACAGACAGCATAGCAGGCTGCCTGTCATTACCATACAAAGCATTTCCAGAACTAATACGGGCTGTGTGGGGTCAATTTACTAGCAAGAAAATTTTATTTACTGTGGAAGCAATTTGGCATATTTTTTGTTCCGGGCAGAAGCCTATTTGTGTGTTATAACTTAAGGGATGCTGCTTTAATGATTTTTAAGAGATACTCTTAAATTATCCAGTATGACTAAAGAAAGTTTGAACAATAATAACATTGGAAGATGATATTAAATATTTGGAGGGTTTAGTTGCTATAGGATTCTAGCCAGATAGAATTCTAAAGATGTAGGCATTTTTTTCTTATTCCCATTCACAAGCTTCTCATCTTGACTCTAACATTAAAACGTGAAGCCTATGAGGAAGAAATTTTAGGCCAAAACATGTGGGAAGATTATCAATACTCAAATAACCAGATGATGATCTATGAAAATAAAAACAAGTAGAGGACTTCACAGAAAATAAATAACCCAAGAAGGGAAATTGAACTTCATTATAGTGGTTATAAAATCTTGACAAGTCTCTTACCTTGAACCTTTTCATTTTTAAATTGAGGAAATTGTGCTAAATGTCCTGAAAACTACCTGTTTATCTTTAACTGTTTTTGCACATTTGGGCACCCACAAGTCTATTACAAAATTACAGAAAAGGGATGATATGGGACTTTGAATTTAAGTTGACATTAAAATAATTTTAAGTCAGGTTGTGACATTGTTTCCACATAGCTAAATGAAAGTTATGATGGATTAATTCACATATGGTAACCTGAATAAGAAAGAATATTTTATTTATTATTTGTTTGTCATCATTTCTTGGGCACATATTTTAAAAGGTATATCAGAAGATCAGAACATATTCCTGAAGGATGACAAAAATAAGATGGTATAATTATACACATATATATAGAATAATTAGAAACTAGAAAATTTTGCCTGGAGTACAGAAGACTTAATTATAGGTGATTTCAAATATGCAAGAAGTTGTCATATGAAAGATGTATTAAACATATTCCTTGTGACTGCAAGAGCAAAAATTGATGACAATAATCAGAAAGTAGAGGGAATCAGATTTTGGCTTAAACCCTGATCAATCAATAGTACCTTCAGCACCAGAAGATTGTAGAAAAGCTTGAGATCACTGAATCTCATTCAAATAAGATTTAACATTTTTTCTAGCAGAATGCTACATACAGAATTAATGCAACAAAAGGGAAGGGGATTCAGTAAACTTCGGGGGATATTAAAGTACTTAGATTCCATTTATTTATTGCCATTTTAATGTATTTCTTAAGGAAGGTTTGAGAAAACTTGTATAATTATGGGCAGAAGTTTTTGTCTCAGCCAGCTGCTTTGGGGAGGGCAGGAATTCTGTTTTTGTGCTGAAAGTGTTTTCATGTTTTTTTTGTTTGTTTTTTGTTTTTTTTTTTTTACAAGATTTGTCTGTTTTCAGTGACACAGTGACATGTGTACTCTCTTTTAATCCTTGTTGTCTTCTAAAATACCTCTGTGCTGTGTTCCTCTGACTATAGCATGTTCTCCTTGAGGATTGTAAGCATCTCTATGCCTTTGTACAGAACACATAAAATCTAGTAAATCAAGTTCACAATAAGTATTTGGTAATTGATCAATTAATTACATATCTAAAAGATTTTTGGATAAAATCATGAGTCTTAGATTATCACTAGAATGACCTGCATATAAAAGTGGAAGATTCTAGAAGAGCTGAAAACTCATCCGTGATGAAATCCATTTGACAAAACTTTGTAGTTTTGCTAAAAATAGCCATGATGGGGACAGACTGAAGTATGATAACATAGGTCAGTGCTCATGTTCCCTCTTGAGAAATAGCAGCGTATTCAGGCGGCATACTAAGAAAGCGTTGACACCATGTAGACTCACATTCACCAGGCAAAATTACATTCACTTGAATGTTATTAAAATTAGCTCACTTAATTGGTAAAAAGTTAAGTAGACACGATTCTTCTATAATTGTAAGCATGATCTAATTAGAAAGGGATTGACTGAGTCTAATGTCAAATTCATTGGCATTATTAGATGTCATTTCACCAGCAGCATCTGAAAAGTATGACATTAATGGTTCTTCAAATTTTTACACAGTTTCTGTGCAACACAGACCTAGGAGGGCATGGAAGACTCAGGTCTTTTTACAGGAGAAAGTTGGGCATATTTCTAGTTTATACACAGTACATGAGTTTTAAGGACATAGCACAGTACCCTTCTTTCCCAGCTGATCTGAGAACCAACTGAGAAATGAGAAAAGAAAAGTCCTACAAAAATTGAAATATTCCTTACAGTTGATAATGCTCATAATAACTGCTAAAACATTGAATTTTTCATGGTTCAAGTAGTGCTGTCTAAGTGATTTACATATATTAATTCATTTCATCTTCATAAAAGCCCTATGAAAGGTAATATTATTATCCCATTTTACATATAAATAAGACTAAAGCAAGGATGTATTAAATAATTTGACCAAGGTCACATGACTGGTAAATTGCAGGGCTCAGATCTAAGTCATGGTGCCAGAGTGCTCTTCACTATTAAATTTTACCCCTTTTCTGATTGATCCTGGAGTTATGCCTTCATCTGTGGGCAAGTCCTAATACTGAATCTTAGGGACAGTCATCCTTCCATCACCCACAGCTCTGGGCTGGAACAGAACTCACACCCAGGGAGAGGCTGACCCTGGCCAAAGCTCAGGAGGCAAAAGGGTCAAATGCATGATTTCTGTGGACAGCTTGCTCTCAAGAGAAAGGAAGAGGAAGGTGCACCACAGATGTCCATTTTATTTCTCCAAAATTCCCAACCCAATGAGTTGCCTCTTCTTTCTTGGAGGAGAGAGGAAAAAGATGTAGAAAAGAACGTGTATTACTTTACTGGTATTACCTCCATATGGAAGAAAATATTCTTAATGAAGACGTGTCCCATGCTCACCTACCTCTCTACTACCTTCTCCAATCTTTCTGTTCTCTTAAACTGGGCTAAACCTACGGTCCGCCAGGGCTGTGGAGAGGAGATCAGCAATGCATCAGGAAAATCCATTTCCAATTTCATGAGGGGACCAATCACTGTCTATAAGGGACCACTGATGGAAATTGGAGATTTTGCCTGTAGAGGGCTCTGAAATAGGTATGAATATTCCAAACCAATGACTTCCAGGTCTACCAAAACAGACATCATTCAAAAAAGATTTTTTTTCCTTCTAGAATTGGATATTCCTATCCAGCGAATCACCTCTCATTATTCCAACATTTAAATAGGATTTAATTTGATCTACTATTATCCTTATCCTTCACATCTTATGTTTAATATTCCTTATCTGTGCTCTTTTTTTTTTTTTTTGCTAGAGTCAAAAGTGCAAAAATTCCATCTTTGTGGTCTCTCAGAGAAAAGTAACATCTCTACAATTTCTATCTTCAGCCTAAATAAGGAATAAAATTTGGAACAGCTGACCCCTTGCAGTAGACTCCTCTGGGCATCAACAGTTTAAAACTGGAAATTCAGTCATGTCCAGTAGGTCAAGAACTGAATATTGAAAGTGGCAAATATCATTGTGCTTATTGATACCTGAAAGGCCTGATTATGGAAAGACAGTTTTACCCTATAATGAATATTTGCTTCTGTCTTCTTTGCTTATTAACACTTTTGTGCATCCGTAGCCTGCCGGTATCCACTGAGGTTTTTGCAAGGCTCATGAACATATTGTAAGGCCAATACTTCTGAATTCAAAATAAAGCTGCAGCAAAGAACACCTCAAAACATCCAGAGTCTACTCCTGTGTTGACACCCTCACCTTTGGTGAACTAACATGGCCAAACTCAGCTCTACTCCACACTATCTCATCTGGAAAAGTCAGATGCAAATAAGACTGTGATCAAGAAATGCAGGGGGCTTCCCAGGTGTCTCAGCGGTAAAAAATCCACCTGTCAATGCAGGGGACACAAGAGACTGAGTTTGATCCTTAGCTTGGAAAGATCCCCTGGAAGAGGAAATGGCAACCCACTCTAATATTCTTACCTGGAGAATCCCATGGACAGAGGAGCCTGGCGGGCTACAGTCCATGGGGTCCCAAAGAATCAGACACGACTAAGGATGCACGTGTGCAAGATCCAGAGTCTGTGCCATTACTAGAAAGCCATTTTTGGTGAGGGTCTCAACCAACATCTCTGAAATTCTTTTTCTCCCTTTTCCTGAAGCTGACAGACTCTACCTTTCTTGAGGCACTTATTTCATTTAAAGAGAGAAAAGTCTGTAGGACGATAACTTAAGGTCCATGGTCAGTTCTCTAGCCTTTATAAAAACAGTCACACACCTGGGATGAAGCCAATAGGAATATCAATGACCAACAAAAGAAAAATTATATACACGGATCCCATGTATATAATCATCATCTCCTAAGAAGACATTATGATTTCACCTAAGAAATTTAAAGTGATCCCAAGAATGTTTTGTATAGAGCTTTTTTCTTTACACAAAGATCTAATCATAGCTAACATATTACGTTAGGTCTCCTTTTGTCTTTAATCTAGAACAATATCCTCTCCTTGTTAGTTCCTTGACACTGACATTTGGCAGAGTCCAGGATAACTGTCTTTTTTTCTCTATTAAACTTTTTATTTTGTATTGCAGCCTAGCTGATTAACAGTGTTGCAATGTTTTCAGGTGATCAGCAAAGGGACTCCCCACATACACCCATGTATCCATTCGCCCCCAAACTCCCCTCCGTTCAGACTGCCTCATAACATTAAGCAAAGTTCCCTGTGTTGGACAGTAAGCAGGTCCTTGTTGGTCATCCATTTTAAATATATTAGTGTGTACCAACTATCTGTTAAATACTCCCCACATCCTGGATCAGTCTGTTTCCTCAAAGAGCAGTTTAACTTATTTTCTGTCCTGTTTCCTGCAACCTGGAAATTCAGTCAATGAGAGCATCAGTCAGTCCAGAAAATGTACCGAAACTAGCATTCTGTTTCATTGCAAATATTTCAGTGTATTTTGTTTTGCATCACTGCTCCCCCACTTCCTTGAAAGATGGAGAAACCTATGTAGCCCAAAAGAATAAAGAGTCCAAGGTATGTTTGCAATTGATCTTTTTCTAAATGACTGTCCAGTTGTCCATATGTCATGGGTAAACATTGCATATTTTCCTCAGTGATTGGAAACGTCCCTTTCATAGTGCACTAAATCCTTCTTTGTACTTCGATCTACTCTGGATTTTCTATTTGCGTTTGTCTGTTTCTTCATACACTACTGTCACTTGTTTTTAATCATAAGTGAAGCATGGTACAGTACAATATACTCTATATTTGGGGCAGTCATATCTTTGCTACTTTTTCTTCTGCAGGCCTTCTCTAACCATTACGGCTTATTTATTTTTCCATGTGAATCTTAGAATCAGACTGTTAGCTGCAGAATAAAAAGTTCTTGTGGAGATGTTTATTGCTGTTGTCACAAATTTATATATTAACTTTGGAAGAAGTGACATTTTTATGATGCTGAGTTTTCTTATCCAGGATAAAGAGATCTTTCTATTTGCTCAAAACTACTTGTGTGACTTTGAGGAGGTTTTTTGTTTGTTTTTTTAGTCCTTCACATGTAAGTTTTGTGCACTGTTCATTTGGTCATTCTCTAAGTACTTCATCTTTTCTTATTATTGTAAGTGAAGATGTCATCTCTTTAATTATATTTCTTAACTGCTAGTGTTTGTGTAGACAAATATTATTGATTTTTTATGTTAATTTTATATCCCTCTATCTGAGTAAATTTTCTTCTTACTTGTGTTATTTCAGCATTAGACCTCTTGGGTTTTACAGACACAAAATTATATAAATTTCAATGAGATATTTTAAGAGCTTTTCCTTTTCAATTCCAGTGCCTATAATTGTTTTCTTATATCTGAATGCAAAGTCTAGTATCTTTAATTCAGCATTAAAAAGAAGTAGAGATAGGCGTTCTCATCTTATTCCTGATTTTAGCAAGAGGATTTCTAGTATTTCTCCATTAAGTGGGACATCGGCATTTGGAATGAGGTATATGTGTTATTATTTCAAGGAAGTATCAATTGATTATTTATTAAATCATTTCCTTTGAGTTAGAAATAGCTGTTGACTCTTACCACAACATAATATGTTATGCTGCAGCATAATACATTCTTCAGTGTAATATGCAATAATCAAATGTTTTCTTTGTTCTCTTTAAGCTTATTATTATAGATAATTACATGAATGGGTTTCCTAATATTGAATCTTCTTTATATTTATGAAGTAAGTCCCCTTTGGTATGATATATTATTTTTTAATATGTTGCTGAACTCTTCAATAATATTTTATTTAGGGTATTTCTATCCATATTCATAGTGGGATAAGAAGATTTTGAGTACAATCTTAATAAAGTACCTTTTTTTTAAATTTGGTATATTGGTTTTTATTTTTTATTTTTTTCATTTATTTTTATTAGTTGGAGGCTAATTACTTTACAATATTGTAGTGTTTTTTGCCGTACATTGACATGAATCAGCCATAGATTTACATGTGTTCCCCATCCTGATCCCCCCTCCCACCTCCCTCCCCATCCCATCCCTCTGGGTCTTCCCAGTGCACCAGCCCCGAGCACTTGTCTCATGCATCCAACCTGGGCTGGTGATCTATTTCACCCTTGATAGTATACTTGTTTCAGTGCTATTCTCTCAGAACATCCCACCCTCGCCTTCTCCCACAGAGTCCAAAACTCTGTTCTGTACATCTGTGTCTCTTTTTCTGTTTTGCATATAAGGTTACCATTACCATCTTTTTAAAATTCCATATATATGCGTTAGTATACTGTATTGGTCTTTATCTTTCTGGCTTATTTCACTCTGTATGATGGGCTCCAGTTTCATCCATCTCATTAGAACTGATTCAAATGAATTCTTTTTAATGACTGAGTAATATTCCATGGTGTATATGTACCACAGCTTCCTTATCCATTCATCTGCTGATGGGCATCTAGGTTGCTTCCATGTCCTGGCTATTATAAACAGTGCTGCGATGAACACTGGGGTGCACGTGTCTCTTTCAGATCTGGTTTCCTTGGTGTGTATGCCCAGGAGTGGGATTGCTGGGTCATATGGCAGAAATAAATGCAAAAGAAACAAAAGAGACCATAGCAAAAATCAACAAAGCTAAAAGCTGGTTTTTTTGAAAAGATAAACAAAATTGACAAACTGTTAGCAAAACTCATTAAGAAAAAAGGGAGAAGAACCAAATCAACAAAATTAGAAATGAAAATGGAGAGATCACAACAGACAACACTGAAATACAAAGGATCATAAGAGACTACTACCAGCAGCTCTATGCCAATAAAATGGACAACTTAGAAGAAATGGACAAATTCTTAGAAAAGTATAACTTTCCAAAACTGAACCAGGAAGAAATAGAAGATCTTAACAGACCCATCACAAGCACAGAAATCGAAACTGTAATCAGAAATCTTCCAGAAAATAAAGTACCTTTTAAAGAGTTGGTTCCTATTTTCTGGAATAACAGTATTGGGTTTATATGGTTTCTGAAGGTCTAACAGAATTGTCTAGTAAAAGAGTCAGGACCTGATGATTGTTGTGATTAGTTCTTTGAAAATTTTTTCATGTTTTTTCCTCTGATCGTTGGTTGTTTTAAACATTCTCTGTCTACTGGGAATGTTTTGGGTAAACTATATTTCCCTGGAAAAATCAATTATTTTATGTAATTATTTTATTTATATATTTTAAATTTATTTGCATAGAGGTATGCAACCAAAACCTTTAACTGTATGGATCACAACAAACTGTGGGAAACACTTAAAGAGTGTTGAATACCAGACCCCCTAACCTGCCTCCTAAGAAATCTGTAGCAGGTCAAGAATGCAACAGTTAGAACTGGACATGGAACAACAGACTGGTTCCAAATCAGGAAAGGAGTACATCAAGGCTGTATATTGTCACCCTGCTTATTTAACATATATGCAGAGTACATCATGCGAAATGCCAGGCTGGATGAAGCACAAACTGGAATCAAGATTGCTGGGAGAAATATCAATAACCTCAGATACGCAGATGACACCACTGTTACAGCAGAAAGCAAAGAAAAACTAAAGAGCCTCTTGATGAAAGTGAAAGTGGCCTAAAACTCAACATTCAGAAAACTAAGATCATGGTATCTGGTCCCATCACTTCATGGCAAATAGATGGGGAAACAATGGAAACATTGTTTCCAAAGTAAAGTGAGAGACTCTACTTTTTTGGGCTCCCAAATAGCTGCAGATGGTGACTTCAGCCATGAAATTAACTTGCTCCTTGGAAGAAAAGCTATGACCAACCTAGAGAGCATATTAAAAAGCAGAGACATTACTTTACTGACAAAGGTCTGTCTAGTCAAAGCTATGGTTTTTCCAGTAGCCATGTATGGATGTGAGAGTTGGACTATAAAGAAATCTGAGTGCCAAAGAATTGATGCTTTTGAACTGTGGTGTTGGAGAAGACTCTTGAGAGTCCCTTGGACTATAAGGAGATCCAACCAGTCCATCCTAAAGGAGAGCAGTCCTGGGTATTCATTGGAAGGACTGATGTTGAAGCTGAAACTCCAATACTTTAGCCTCCTGATGTGAAAAACTGACTCATTGAAAAAGACCCTGATGCTGGGAAAGATTGAAGGCGGGAGGGGAAGGGGATGACAGAGGGTGTGATGGTTGGATGGCATCACCGATGCAATGGACATGAGTGAGTAAACTCCAGGAATTGGTGATGGACAGGGAGGCCTGGCATGCTGAAGTCCATGGGGTTGCAATGAGTTGGACATGACTGAGCAACTGAACTGAACTGATGCAACTAGTCTCTTATGAATACTTAATATCTTCTCATCCATTTCTATTTTGCATAATTTTTACACTTTTTTTCCCATCTAGTAAATTAAGCTAAGTTGTGTTTTAGAATTATTTGTCATGATTTTCTTCTTCTATTTCTAACATTTATTTCTTCTCTTACTCTTATAATTTCTTCCGCTTTTTCAAATATAGCTATTTTTTCCAGTTGAGACCATTATTATAGTCATTTGTTTCTATTATTTATTTTATTAATATACATCTCTATGATTTTGAACTTTTTGTTGCCATTGCTCTAATTGACCTCACAAATTTCAGTATGTAGTGCTTCTTATTATTGCTATTACCTCTGAAAGAAATTCTGACATTTTGTATATAATCTCCTGAGACCCAAGAGTTATTATCAAAGAGAATTAAAATGTCAAGGTGAAATGGTCTTCTAAATTGTATTCATAATTTGTTTACTGAAAATATGGTTTGTTTTATTTCCACTTTATGGGACATACTGAACCTATGTACTGAACATACTCTCTGTGACCTAATTTATGAAAAGTTTGGGACAGTATTCCAAGTTCTTGAAAAAATAATGCGTTGTTAGGAGGAAGGCATTGCCATATATTCTTGTGGTCTATCTTTTTTATTATGTGTATGCTGCTGCTGCTAAGTCACTTCAGTTGTGTCCGACTCGGTGGGACCCCATAGACGGCAACCCACCAGACTCCTCTGTCCCTGGGATACTCCAGGCAAGAATACTGGAGTGGGTTGCCATTTCCTTCTCCCTATTATATGTATAGGTCTTCTATATTCTTATTTTTTTTGTCCACACAAACCATCTTGAATTAAGATGTATATATGAATGCTAACTATGATTAGTGTGTTTCTGTCAGTTTCTCCTTGTATGTTCTATACTTTAAGCCTATGAGCTGGTGGATTTCATATCTGATGTGTAGATGGTCATAACTATTCTATTGTTATTGTGAATGATGTTCTTTTGTATCATAAAGTGTCCTTCTTGCTTTTGTTTAATACTTTTAGGATTGTATTCAAAGGGGACCTATATTCAAAATAATTTTGCTAATTATTTAGATTTCCATAGTTGCTTTTTAAATTTGCATCTACCTGATCTATTTTGCACATTTTTTTAAAATTTTAGCCTTTTTGAATCACTTTGTTTTATGTGTGTTTTACACTGGGTTTTGCTGTGTGAAAATGTCTTATACTGTCTTTCTGTTAACAGGTTATTAAAACTTCTTTGTATTGATGAAACTCAGGTGTTTGGTCTTAGCTTTATTATATTTCCCTTTTCATGTTTATTTTGTGTATTATCTTATAACCTGTTATTTTATTCTAGAGTATCTTTAAATTTTATTTTATTTGGATACCTAAGTGAGTATATTTTTTTTAGTAGACATCATAAAAATAATATCTTTATAAAAAGTAATTTGTTGTTACTTTTCCTCAGTAAAATCAAAGAAAACTTGGATTTTAAAAAATAAATTGAAGTGACAGACTACATATTGAAATGTATTCATTGCAAAAAAGTAAGGAATTTAATACAATATCATAATTAAAATCTGCATTAAAATTAGTAAAGCACAGTACTAACATTGCAAAATATTAAATTAAGAGTTTTATAGAGGCTTGATGAACATTCTCAGAACAAACATAAACACAGTTAAGTTATGAACTGGGTAAAAATATTTGCAAATATATCTAACAGGGAACTTGTATCTATAGTATATTAAGAAATCTCAAAATAAAACAAACACAGAAACAAACAGAGCAATCTAATTAGGAAATTAGGGGACAAAAACAAAAGACATTTCACCAAAGAGAAAGTATAAAAAGCAAGTAAGCACATGAAAATATGTTCAACATTATTAGTCATTAGGAAAAACAAAAATTAAAAAACACCATGTGTTATCACTACATATTTATCAGAATAGCTAATATAAGAATAGCAACACCAAATCCTGGCAAGGATGCAGAAAAAATGATTTTTCTTATGTTGTTGGTAGGAATGTATAAAGGTTATAGCCACTCTGGAAGAGTTTGGATGTTTATTATAAGGTTAATCACACATTCTCCATGCAATGATACAGTAAAAAAAAAAAAAAAAAGCCAATCTCAAAAGGTTACATACTTTATGATTCTATTTCTCTAACATCCTCAAGCAAATAATAATAAAGATGAAGGTCAGACCAGTAGTTGTCAGGAGTTCAGAATGGCGGGGGTGGGGCAGGGTGAAATGAAGCTATGAGCAGGTAGCAGCTGGAGAGAGTTCCTTTGTGATGATGGAAGAGTTTTATATCTTGACTGAGGTGGTAGGTTCACAAATCCACAGTTGTGGTAAAATTGCATGGAACGACACTCTTAGGCACAAACACTCAAATAAGCACTTGTAGAAGGACACATACAGAAATGACCCACCAGGGATACAAATGAGAGCACGTGAAATCTGAATGAGGTCTGTAGATTGTCGCGAGGTCCATTTCCTGGCTTCAGTATTGTTCTGTAAAATTGTACGTAAAATAGTACAACTGGGGTACATGGGATCACTCTACTATTTTTAAAACTCTGAGCGTATCATATTTTAAAAACACACAATAATCAAACAAATTCAGATTACGAATTACAAGAATTCCCCAGTGATAAAGAATCTGCCTGCCAATGCAGGAGACATGGGTTCCATCCCTGATCCGGGAAGATCTCACAAGCCGCACAGCAAACGAGCCCATGAGCCACGACTATTGAGCCCATACTCAAGAGCCGAGAGCTGCAACTACTGAAGCCCATGCACCCTAGGACCAGTGCCCTGCAAAAGAAGCCACTGCAATGAGAAGCCTGCGCATCACTACTAGAGAGTAACCAACCTTGTTATGTAAACACCCCCTTTTCCAATAAACATTCAGTCTGTCTTTCTCTGGCATCCTCGGAATTCTATTCTGAGTTTTATTATGATCTGCATTTTGACTTTGTAAATGTTGTGTGTGATTAATTACACGATAAAAGTGGTATTTTTCAAAAGAGGGTCTGAATCAGCATCATTATTGTTCAAACATAAATGTCCTGCAGAATCAGCACACTTCTGGTGGTGAGGCTGGGAATGTGAGTTGAAGCACTGAAAAGTCTTAAAATGCCAACGCTGTGTCAATTACCATGCGGATACAGGCTACCAATTTCTTCAAAACAACATTTCTCCCCACCATGTATCTCTGAAAAAGAATTAACATCAGAAGAAGAAAAATATATTTTGTTAGTTGCATTTTACTTCCATAATCTTTCAAACCAATCCAGAAAAAGAAAACCTTGGACGTTTTGATTCTTTCATGTGTAAAAAAGAAACTGAACTCATAATTAAAATAATAAAAAATGCTAATCTGAATATCTTTACAGGTAAAATGTAGTGCTGGGTTGTGTGGAAGATCCAAAGGTTTTAAAAGGCACATCTACAGCTTGAAACTAATACTACTCTAAAAAAATAGCCTACTAAAAAATTTAAAAAGCATGTTTAAGTCCACTCAAAAGAAATTCTATATTCTGCAAAGCAAGCCCAGTTTGGAGCGGGTGGAGAAAGCACCTACTCTTGTCTGACAGTTGAGATGATCATCTCAAGGTTTCATACCAGACTATTGGTTTGGGGGTATGAAGTCGCACCCTCTTTTTGTTTTGGGAGGGCCACACTTAGCTTGAGCACAAGTGCATCCAACTCACAAGACGCACCTGGTGGTACATCTTGCTACCCCAGGGACTGTAGCCTGCCAGGCTCCTCTGTCCAGAAGTAAAGCTTTTGATAGTAGACTTTTTTATTCACCAACTTAAGATCTCAGTAGGAGAAGGAAAAGTCAGTTTCTCTTTCTTTCTTATTTTTTGGGACAAAATGTTGTAGTGGATGAGATGACTATAAAATCAGTCCCGGTTGGTGAGTGGTGGGTGAATAAGCTGCATATGAATGACTTGATAGGTACTTTTTCATATTAAGTATCCCCCCAAATATTAACATAATACAGAATATAAATCAGTTCATATACACACACAATCTTTATCAGTGTCACAATATTCTTAATGCATCCCTTAAACTAATTAGTTTGTTATATATATATATATATATATATATATATATATACATTTTTTTCTTACTATGTTTTTTCTACTACTTCCCTGGGAGACAAAAAATAACCACATGAACCATTGGGACACAGAAATGAAAATTATGCTGAGTATGTGCATGCATGCTCAAACATGTCCAACTCTTTGCAACCCTATGGACTGTATTCCACCAGGCTCCTCTTTCCATTTTTTTCAGGCAAGAATACTGAGTGGGTTGCCATTTCCTCCTCCATGGGCTCTTTCCAACCCAGGAATTGAACCCACGTCTCCTGAGTCTCCTGCATTGGCAGGCGGATTCTTTACCACTGAGCTACCTGGGAATCACTATGCTGAGTACGGTTTCCCAGGTGGTGCTGGTGGAGATGCAAGAGACTCTCACCCTGGATCAGGAAGATCCCCTGGAGTAGGAAATGGCAACCCACTCCAGTATTCTTGCCTGAAAAATCCCATGGAAAAAGGAGTCTGGTGGGCTACAGTCTAGATGAATTAGAGGATTCATTGAGAGTATTGTGACACTGATGAAGATTGTGTATGTGTGTATGAACTGTATTATATTCAGTATCATGTTAATATTTGGGAGGATACTTAATATGAAAAACTGCCTATCAAGTCATTCATCTGTAGCTTATTCATCCACCATTCACCAACCTGGACTGATTTTATAGTCATCTCATCCACTACAACATTTTGCCCCCAAAAATAAAAAAGAATGAGAAGCTAGAGAAAGTGACTTTTCCTTCTCCTACTGAGAGCTTAGGTTGGTGAATAAAAAAAACCTTCTATTATTGAAAGTTTTTTTTCTAGAACCAGAAAAACAGTGAATAAGGAAATGAATATTTTATATTTCACCTGCCAAGAACTCAAATCCCAAATGACATAGCATACTTAAATACAGTTATTATGGCCATACGGTGTTTTTGGTCTGTAGAAATACAGCATTATTAAAAATGTTCAATTGCTGGAGCATAAATCATTTTATATATATATATATATATATACACACATATACATATACATACATATTATATATACACATATACATATATATGTATATATATAATGGAAATACATATATATTCCAAATTTTAAGGCAGCTTCTTTATACGAAGCCTGTTTTAGGAGAACTGTCAGTTTATGATGAGCTTAAATGCTCTGTGCTATATATTGTTTTCTCAGCCACTGCAGGACACTGAGTTGGTTTCAGCACCGAGTCATTTCCAGCTGTGTCAAGCTGTGCCCTGAATCTCCTAGTATCCAAGCACCACTAACAGTAGAACACTTATTCTTGACCAAAGTGAAAAATATCTTCCACCAGCCATTCTTGCCTATAGGACTTTAGATCCACGTGCAAATCAGACTGGTTCAAATCCATTTGGATGCATTTTCGGTAATATAACAGGAAGAACTTTCCCCACAGTTAATACATCTACTTTCATGCAGAAACTGTGCTCCAGCCAAACAAGGAGGTTCATGGCTTTCAGAGCACTCAGTACGTACTTTGCCTTTTCTTTGCTCAGGTTATTCCTGCTACATGAACTGCTCCCCTTCACTGGTTTTGTCTTATCCATGCAGGAACCAGCAGAAGTGAAGAATCGCCTGCCAAGGATTACATTGCTCTAAAATCTAGTACCTTGGGCTGTGATTCTCCCCTGAGTGATCACCACAGGCTTCATGATCTTCAGCCAATGCCCCATCTGATATGCCCCAGAGAATTCAAGCACCATTTGATGTACTGGTTGCTTGTACTGGTTGGTTGCTTCTGTCTTCTTTCATAGTGGTAAGAAACTCCAATACTTTGGCTACCTTATGCAAAGAGTTGACTCATTGGAAAAGACCCTGATGCTGGGAGGGGTTGGGGGCAGGAGGAGAAGGGGACGACAGAGGATGAGATGGCTGGATGGCATCACCGACTCAATGGGCATGAGTTTGAGTAAACTCCAGGAGTTGGTGATGGACAGGGAGGCCTGGTGTGCTGCGATTCATGGGGTGGCAAAGAGTCGGACATGACTGAGTGACTGAACTGAACTGAACTGAAGTCTAATAAGCTATAGCAGTAGTGATGATATGCCAAAATGTTGCAAAGCACTAGTTTGCTCCATCTTTAGGAATACTACAGATACGGCTGAATCCTCAGTACTTTGAGACTTTTCTCCCACCTTCTGTCAAGCTTAGAGGTAACTGCTTCTTCCTTACCATTGGCATGATGTCATCAATATAGTAGACCAGAGAGATGGCCTGTGACATGGTGAGATCATCTAGACTTTTTGCCATTAAATCATGAAAGAAAGACCGAGAGTTGGCATAGTCTTGGGATAAGACAGTGATAATGCCCTCTCTCTGTCTGGGGAATGGAAACTTATTCTGCTCTTCTCTGATAATTGCCCAGATGCAGGGAGCAGTCAGCTTGATGTCTGCATTCTAGAAGTAGGGAGTGTGTTGTGAACTCCGACAAAGAGGCACCAAATGGGACGATGATTGCAATCTGTTCAACACCTGATAAAACTTGTGAAATCCACTGTCATTTTTCATTTTACCTATATATCTTACACATAATCCAAAAGGGAGAATTAAATGGGACTGTGATAAAAGTCACTAACCTGAATCTTCCAATTATTGAATGATGGCCCTAATTTTTGCTATTTCACTAGAACGTGGTATTGATTTTTGTGTGCTATTTTGGTGGGTACTGTGATTTCTAGAGGCTTCTACTTGCTCCCTGGTACCACATTATCTCTCATACCACAGTTTAGGAGCCAGTGTAGGAAGTCTGCCAGTAGTTTATTTCAACTATGCATTCAGCAATCCAAGAAATAACAAGAGTTTGGTTTTGTGGACTCCTTAGACTTACCCACAGTTCATTTGACTTGAGACAATAAGTTATTTGTTACCTGAACCTCATAACCTTGACTCTGATAAGTGGACCAAAGTGATGCTTTTCTTTTTGTTGGTATAAATTCATTTACTTATCAATTTTTAAATTTATTTATTTTCCACCTTTAACATTTTATTTTATATTGGAATGGTAAAGAATCTGCCTGCCAGTGTGGGAGACATGGATTGGATGCCTGGATTGGGAAGATCCCCTGGAGGAAGAAATGGCAACCCACTCCTTTGGGTTGCCATTCTCTCCACGCCTGGGAAATCCTATGGACAGGCCTGGCTACAGTCCAAGGGGTTGCAAAAGAGTCCGGCAGACTTAGCAACTAAACAACAAATTAACAATGTTGAAGCAATTTCAGGTGAATAGCAAAGGGACTCAGCCATGCACCAAGTGATGTTCTTGATCCACAGAGATTAGCACTTGCTTAGAGCTGCAGAAGGTTGCGGATTTACTTTCAGTCTATACACGGATCCCCTGGTAAATATTTACAGGTGTCTCTTTGGAGATGGCTATGAGGACAATTTGGACTCATATTTTCTGGGCCATCATAGGATAGTTGCTGAAAGTTTCACAGGCTCTTCTTTGTACAAAAGGCTCTTCATCCATGAAATAAGTCAAATCTGGGGCCTGTGTAGCTCAAGTTAAGCCTATGTTCACCTGAACTCTGGTGTTTAAGAAGTGCTGCTAGATAGCTTCTGGCACTTTGGAATTTGATTCTCTCCACCATAATGAGGAAAAACCATTAAGGGGAGCATCTTTTTCTTGACGACAGTCACTATAGTTTTATTTATTTAAGTATTTGCTGGTTTGTTTATTTAAAGAATGCTAATTTCTTCTTTACTCACCTATTTCTCAAGCCTTAGTGAAGGTGTGTGTACTTAATGTGTAGGTTGCATGTGATAAGGATTTGGATACTTTTCTTTGTACCCAGAAATTTCTGATGACTTGACTTCACTACACAGTCAGCCTCTGAGTATAGATTTCAGTTCACCAGCTGAGCAGGTACATAAATTAATCCTTTGAATACAGAATCTCTGATAAAGTTTTCCTAAACTTGGTTCAATATAAAATTATGTTCCTTCCGCCCTGCTATAAGGCCAATAAGAAATCAATTTCCACACATATTCCCCAGGTTTCTGCTGATATAAATTTTCAAAGTCTTGCCATTTTTTGGTGTATAAGTGTTCTTGAAGGTCAAACTTTATTCTTGTTCTCCTGGGGTGTGCTGAGCTGTGGGTCTGAGAGGTGGCAACAGGGGTGAGGATAAATGGCTTCCCCTTCCACAATAAATCTTCCAATGAAGTCATCTGGATACAAGCCTAAATAACGTAGCCTGGTCTCAGCAGAAGAGGGGTTGTTCCTGTTGGCAACGGCATCTCAGCAGGATTTTGGGACCAGGATACTCCAAACCACTCAAATCTGTTTGAAAGTCTTAGTTAAATTATTGGGGTCCATGTCTTTCTCAAATATTTCTCCA
This sequence comes from Cervus canadensis, assembly GCF_019320065.1. Taxonomy (NCBI): domain Eukaryota; kingdom Metazoa; phylum Chordata; class Mammalia; order Artiodactyla; family Cervidae; genus Cervus; species Cervus canadensis. Next base: position 28,011,386 of record NC_057416.1, read on the forward strand.
ACTTTCACTTAGAAGAACTGGTCAGCCTATGAATTCAAATTTGTTGTCATTCAATAGCACTCAGAATCAGACTCAGGTTCTGATTTAAGTGTCTGTCTGTCCTGAAGTGAAAAGAGAGAATTTATTCGGGGTTAATCACTGATGCTTCCATGACATCCTGTCCATGGTTTCAGTTGAACCTTTAAAACCATGAGCTTGTCACTTGCTTTGCTTAAACTCTCCATAATGTTCACATAATGGATCTCAGGGGCAGATACCTACTTGTTCACTGAATTTTTGCCTTCAGTCACCCTTTGTATAATTAAACACAATGTCTGCATTGGTCCCCGGGCTTGCTATGCTAACAGGATCATCTTTGCATTCATATATAATGGGTTTAGACAACCAAAATCAAATTCCCATGCTCCTTAGTACCCTACCTGCCACCCTGCTGGTTCTACACACGCAATATGTGTGTGTATTTAAAGAAGTAGTACTTCTCTCAGTTGTGATCCCAGGATTCAATAAAATCCTAGGTAGGGGAAAGATTAAAAACTTATTTTTGTGGTTGAACAAGAGTCAAGATATCTAAGTGTCCATCAGGGTTTAATTTTAGAAAACAGAATCCACTATAACTAGTTTGAGCAATGAATATTCCCTTATATTTTAGGAAGTGGCTTCCAGAATTGTTGGCAGGGTTGAAGAAATAGATTTTAATTGAACATTCAGAACTGACCCCAAAAGACATACTGCAGAATGTGACCAACAAGTCACACTACCACTGCCACTCTGAGAAAGCTATTAAGGTCTAGAAAATGCTCTAATCAAGAAGTAACCACAATCACAAACTTATGAAAAAACTCATGAAGCATGCTGCACTTTCTGGAAGTTTCTATGGGTCCCACTTGCAAAAATTACACTTCACCCTCCCTCTAGACATCTGTGAAGCTAGTGACTCAATGGAGACCACCATTACCACCATCTCTGCTAACACTGATACAGGTAAACCGAATAGTCTGCTGATACAGCCTATGGGCAGAAACTCAGAAGCAGTGAAAATGAAGCCTCTATTTCCATCCTCCAAAAGTCATAAAAACCTCCAAGCTGGCAAAAGATAAATCATATTTTGAAGACCAACTTTAGGGAAACTTTAAAAATGAAGTTTTTTTGCTTTCTCTCTCTTCAAGTGTAGGAAAGAACACACACCCCGACATACACGCAAGTTATGTCCTAATTCACCATATTCATCACTTCAAGAAAAGAGCTGACGTCATCATCAGGAACACTTCTAGTTCTTCCCGGCCCCAAGGATCACAGATATATATAGGAAAGCTCTTTATCTCTATATGCTCTGCATCCCTTTTGTATAAATTAAAATGAGATTATGTAACTCATAAGGACACCGTGCTAAGTCAGTCAGCCTATGGTGGATGCCACGCCTGAGATATGATGGGTGAGAACAAATAAATTGCCAAAGGAGCGGTGAAGCATAACTTTCCCCCATTCAGGCACTGCTTGTGTTTTCCTCTCTGCACTCCTCCAACCCACCAAACAGAAAACTCAGCACATAATCACGTCTAAATATCATGTTAGCTAATATTCAAAACACATTCCTTTATTAGATATTAAATTAGATAATGAATGAGTCAGAACTAAAATAGAATCACTTGCCTTTCTTCCACTCTGCACCCTATGATGGAGCCGGCCTGATGTTCAAACCATCTGAGCCAGTAATAAGAGATGTTTATAGCTAGCATCCATTGTCATTGATCGGTGCTTTTGCCCTGTGTATTATTAAATATTTTGATTACCCCTCAGGGGTAGATATTAGTAAAGAATATAAATAGTCATGTAAAAAGAAACAAATCAGAGAGCAAAATAAGTAGTCAGCTCCTGAATATTAAGAGGTGCCCAAGGAGAAACAGAGACCATCTAGCTCCTGAATGAAATTTTTCCCCATAAAATACAGCTGTCTCCTTTTAAATTTAGACTGACTTCTTATGCTGCTCTATAGTTTATGAAGCTTCTTTCCTATATGTTGTTTTATCCAATGTTCACAGGCCCCCTCTGAACTATGAAGTACAAGGTGTCCCTTATTGGAACAGCAATGGAATACTCTAGATTTTCATGCTTTTCACGTATTGGAGCCATACTGAGAAAAGACTGCTGTCTGTATACAGGTTGTATGACCATATTTAAATAAAGAGGTCACTTTGTGTGTGTGTGTGTGTGTGTGTGTGTGTGTGTGTATTTAAAGAAGCAGTATTTCTCTCAGTTGTGATCCCAGAGCCCAATAAAGTCCTAGGTAGGGAGAAGATTAAATTATTTTTGTGGGTAAGCAAGAGTCAGGATATCTAAGAAATAGCTTTTGTGTTGTATCTCTTCTTGAAACATGTGTGTCTGTGTGCGTGTGTACCCCCTCTCCACCTTTAACTTTAAGAAGAGGTTCCTCGATCCCTGGGGACGATTTACTGAAAGCAGTATCAGAAATAAATATATAAGGTTTTTAAATTCTCCCTTGATAATATAATACTTTTAAAATTCTTTGGAAAACTTCAGTCTTGTTTTGTTATGTAACTAAAAACAGGGGAAGAGATTTGTGTGTATAGAAATTGGATAATTAAAGAAAGAGGAGGGCCAAGGTGACATTTCTTCCCTCAGGAATGTAACTTCGGGCAAAAAAAAATTAGGGTCACACTATCATCTCTTCCACATCACTTGAAGATCAAGCTTTTTACCCCTTGCATAAGACTTATTGAAAAGTATATATCCACTGAATATCCTGACTTTTTCCTTCAGTTCAGTTCAGTTAAGTCACTCAGTCGTGTCTGACTCTGTGACCCCATGAACTGTAGCATGCCAGGCCTCCCTGTCCATCACCAACTCCCGGAGTCCACCCAAACCCATGTCCATTGAGTCAGTTATGCCATCCAACCATCTCATCCTCTGTCGTTCCCTTCTCCTCCTGCCCTCAATCTTTCCCAGCATCAAGGTCTTTTCAAATGAGTCAGCTCTTTGTATCAGGTGGCCAACATATTGGAGTCTCAGCTTCAACATCAGTCCTTCCATTGGACACCCAGGACTGCTCTCCTTTAGGATGGACTGGTTGAATCTCCTTGCAGTTCAAGGGACTCTCAAGAGTCTTCTCCAACACTACAGTTCAAAAGCATCAGTTCTTCTGTGCTCAGCTTTCTTTATAGTCCAACTCTCACATCCATACATGACTACTGGAAAAACCATAGCCTTGAATAGACAGACCTTTGTTGACAAAGTAATGTCTCTCCTTTTTAACATACTGTCTAGGCTGGTCATAACTTTCCTTCCAAGGAGTATGCGTCTTTTAATTTCAAGGCTGATTTTGGAGCCCAAAAAGTAAAATCAGCCACTGTTTCCCCATCTATTTGCAATGAAGTGATAGGACCAGATGCCATGATCTTAGTTTTCTGAATGTTGAGCTTTAAGCCAACTTTTTCACTCTCCTCTTTCACTTTCATCAACAGGCTCTTTCGTTCTTCTTCACTTTCTGCCATAAGGGTGGTGTCATCTGCATATCTAAGGTTATTGCTATTTCTCCCGGCAATCTTGATTCCAGCTTGTGCTTCCTCCAGCCCAGCGTTTCTCATGATGTACTCTGCATATAAGTTAAATAAGCAGGGTGACAATATACAGCCTTGACGTACTCCTTTTCCTATTTGGAACCAGTCTGTTGTTCCATGTCCAGTTCTAACTGTTGCTTCCTGACCTGCATATAGGTTTCTCAAGAGGCAGGTCAGGTGGTCTGTGGTGGTTAACACTTAACACATATTTTTCCTATGGGCTAATTTCTCTATCTGATGAATAAATGGGTCAAAACTCAATGAGGACAATTTATTTTATCAAGATTCCACAGTTGGTAAATGTCAGAATCAGAACTGCGGGTTTCTAGTTCTAGGGATCATACTCCTTCTTCTGCAAAAAATTATCTTTCTTGACCTTAAGAATCCAGGGAAGAGCACTGTGCCTTCTGGGTCTCTGAAGCAGCCATGACTGTAACTGGAACTGAAGAGGCTCAGGGGTGAAAGTGATCCCAGGGACAGCAGCTGTGCAATAACAAAACATCTCCTTAGGAAGCTCATCTGATTCAGGAACCATGAAACTGGTAGGTCTTCAAACATAAGAGATGTTCATCTTTCTCAAGTTCTGTATCATAACACAGATGGACACAAATTGATGTCTCAGTTTTCACACTGCTCATCCACAGATTTGTGCTGCCATGGGCTCTGCTTATGTAAACATCTCAACATCAAAACAAAATTGCCTGTCTGTTTGTTTTTTTTTAAACATACTTCACATATTTAAGGAACACAGAAAATACATAAAGCAATCAAAAGAGGAAGTGAGGAGAGAAGAAAGAGAGAAAGAAGAGCAATAAAAACAAAGGTCCCCTGGGACTTCCCTGGTGGTCCCGTGGTTAAGACTTTGCCTTCCCGTGCCAGGGTTGTGGGTTCAATCCCTGGTCAGGAAGCTAAGATGCTGCATGCCTCATGGCCAAAAAGACCAAACCATAAAACAGAAGCGATATTGTAACAAATTCAATATAGACTTTAAAAGTGGCCCACATGAAAAAAAAATCTTAAAAAAAAAAAGAAAGTTCCTCATAAATGTGATCACACCGGGATGCAGACCCGAGGAAACTGCCTCACCTCCTGTTAAGTCCACTATCTTCTTTCTATCCCCTGCCACAATGGATGAAGACAGAATATTTTTTATAATAGAGAGGTGATAACTGTGACCTTTAGTCATATTGATTCACAAATTAAGAAGTGTTTTGCATTGTTGAAAATTGCCATTCCAACATTTATTACAGAAATGATAGGAGCTCAAGCTATAACTGAGGTGAAAACTGTCAAACACTTGTGAGATAAAATAGTCAGTATCTTAAGACAATATTCACTTCACGTTCTTAACCTCTAGAAAAATATCAAGGCTTTTGTTCTTTCCTCCTACTCTCTCCTCCTGACCTCTGCATAATGGTCAAAGGCACAGAGTCGGGCCAAAGGCATAGGGAATCAATGAAATAAAAGATAAAACTCTCCTTGCACGCTCAGTCACTTCAGTTATGTCCGATTCTTTGTGACCCCATGGACTGTAGCCCACCAGGCTCCTCTGTCCATGGAATTCTCCAGGCAAGAATACTGGAATGGATTGCCATTTCCTTCTCCAAAACTCTGCTTGCCCTTCCCTTATCTTTTGGAGATTTCTTCCCAGTCTGAATTTCTTTGTCTGCCCTTCTTCTCTTCACCTTTGGCCTTGGTAATCCAGGCTCACAGTTATTCCTGCACTTGAGAACGAGTTGTCATTTTTCTTATTTTTCCTAGTTTGAGGAAGACGATTATAAGAAAATTGTATGCAGTGAAATCAAAGAGTAATAGACTTTTAAGACTGAAGGCATGGTAAATGCTATAAAGAAGCTCAAAGGTCAAGAATAGGATCACAGGATTTCACTATAAAGAGGTGACTGGCAATTAGGAGGTCACCAGTGACCTTCAAACGATGAGCATTAATAGTGGATGTATCATAAGATTAATTGCAGTGAATTGAATAAAATGAAAGAGAATAATAATAGATTTGCTCTTTATTTTTAGGAAGATTTAAGTCAAATATAACTTTCATTGTAGAGACTTTTGTGTGATCAAACTCCTATCAATTAAAATACCTATTTCAGTTATCCTTTCTTATATACAACTTAGTGCTTTAAAAAGTTACTTTTATCTCCTATAGCAGTTTAGTCCACTGGGATCAACAGCAGTCTCTGTTTAGAGCCCTCACAGGATTTCCCTGGTGGTGCAGTGGATAGGAGTCTGCCTGCCAATGCAGGGGACGCAGGTTCGATTCCTGGTCCAGGAGGATTCCACAAGCTAGGCACGGTGGCTCGGCCAGTGCCCTACAACTACCAAAGTCCCTGCACCTACAGCCTGTGCTCTGAGACAGAAGAGGCCACAGCAGTGAGAAGCCCACGCACTGCAATGAAAAGTAGCCCCCACTCGCAGAAAGTAGAGAAAGACCCCCACCAAGCAACAAAAACCTAGTGCAGCCAAAGGAGGAAAATAAGTAAATTGATTAATTAATTTATTTTTTTTAAAAGAAGAGAGAACTCTCAGAACTTGCAGCCAGATATCAGCTGAGGCTGCATTTATTTGAAGACCTAACTTTGCTGGACACCCAAGATGGATCACTCCTAATAATGCCCACTGGTGTTGACTTCTGGCCATAGACTTGACTGACATCATGGACCAGAACCGTACTCAGGACTTCACTTCATAGCCATCTATCTGCCTGGGGATCTCTCAGGGTCCTCCCAAGAGGGAGTGTAACAAAATATCTGGATGGAATTTCAACACTTTTTTGGTCTATTCTCAAAAAACATTCAATATCACTTTTATCACATGCTCTTGATCAAAGTGAGACCAGGATCAGACAGAAAAACACTGGATAAAACTTTGAATCTAAACTCTATCATTAGCAAATCCCCTCTGCTTCCAAGTTGGTTTTCAGATAATACTGTTTTGAAGGGCATAAGACATTTAGGTTATAATCAATATGTGTCATTTAATAAGAATTTTTTTCCCCTTTGTATTCAGTCAAGATCCTCTGGAGAAGCAATAGGCTACCCACTCCAGTATTCTTGGGCTTTCCTGGTGACAGTGAAAGAATCTGCCTACAATGCGGGAGAACTGAGTTCTACCCCCTGGTTTAGGAAGATCCCTTGGAGGAGGGCATGGCAACCCACTCCAGTATTCTTGCCTGAAGAATCCCCATGGACAGAGGAGCCTGATGGCTACTGTCCATGGGCTCTCAAAAAGTCACACACAATTAAGTGACAAAGCACAGCATAATACATACAGTCAAGATACAAAGAGATGACCCATTGGAAAAGACCCTGATGCTGGGAAAGATTGAGGGCAGGAGGAGAAGGGGATGGCAGAGTATAAGATGGTAGGATGGCATCACTACTCAACGCACATAAGCTTGAGCACACTTAAGGGGACAGTGAAGCAAAGGAAAGCCTGGCCTGTGACCCATGGGGTCACAGGAGTTGGACATGACCGAGCAACTGAACAACACCAACAATATTATATTCTGCAGAGCGGGAGGGGTAAGATACAGGAAATCAAGAACCTTCTCCCATTTATACACTTGAGTTCTATTCCCAAGCCTGACCTATCCCTGATGATACAATCATGTTCAAAGAAGCTATCAAAAGCCATCAAAAGGAGTGTTGAATTCAGTGCCTCTGGCTGGAGAAGAAACAACATATGAAAAAAAGAACCAAAATGATCAAAGGAATGAGATAGTCTTGTCCATTTCAAGAGGTGACAGACTAATGTTAAAATAAACAAAATAGCTAGTACATAAATTAAGGCTAACTGTGTTGCAATGTAGTGTTAACAGGAGTGCTTCATATCACTTTTTAGCAATTTGGCCTATAGAACATTCTAGTGTATTAAGCACAATATTGAGCTCGTGTTTTGAATACAGAAATTGCTGAGAAAGAGCATGATGGATTTTTTTGCACATGCACTCCAATGCCCAGATTTGCTGAAGCACTGTGCTCCCAGTCAATAGTACCCTTGTAGCTTGTTTGTTTAATTGATTGCAATGCTATGTCAACCTTCACGACCAAAGTGTCAAATATTTGCAGACTGGGACACGTAGTGTTTGGCACTATTTGGTCCTCCCCTCAATGCTGCTGCAGATGCGGCTGTTTACATATTATATTCAGCCACACAGAAATCCAAATTTACTTAATTAAAGAGAGTTATGTCCACAGACGACGTCAAGTCCATCAACGTTGCTGACAATTCTGATTTCAAAGAAAACAAGCACTAGAGTTTCCAACTCAGTTACACTGCCAAGTAATTGTTTTTGACTAATTAGTTTCCATATTAAAAGATTCAATGAAAGGAGGATGTTTAGAAGAAACAAATATTTGTTCTCTGGATTTGATGATCTCTTCTTAGTACCTCGTTGCACTTCTAAATATTCATCTGCATTTTGCTCCATTTGAACAAAAATATGAAATGGAAAGCTGCTGTGGATATGTTGTTGATTTTGCAGCTTTTGTCTGAGAACATCACATGGGTTCTCATGCTTAACAATTTTCACATTGACTTGAATAAGGACAACAACATCTTAGTGTTTCCAGTGAATGTCTTGACAGGTGGGATTTTTCAGAGGGCCTCCTGATAAAGTGAGCCTAGCCAGACAAGGGAGCTATCAGACAGCCCAGAATGCAGCCTGACAGGAGGGCATACAGACATTACCTAGGGTTCTATGTTTTCCCTGTTTCTCCTGCTCCCCACATGGTTAGCACAGGCCATGAATATGAAGTGGACCTTCCCTAGAGTGTAAGATGGAATGGAGATTGAGGAACTGGAAGGAAAATGGCTGATACAACTTTCATAGTGAATTGCCAGGACTTGTGGAGTAGAAGAACAAAATTTTGCACTGAAGCTGCAGCAATCCCATTTTAGTTGAAAAAGTATGTTCAAGTAAGTGAATTAATTTTCCCCAAACCACTGAGAGTTGTGAAATCCAGCTGCATCAGACTTCAAAGTTCATAACTTTCCCATTCTTCCATGCCAAAAATTTCACCTGCATAGAACTAATAATGATACTTTAATACAAAATATCTACTAAAAATGACACCATCATATAGTTGATGAAGAACATTTTTTCTGTTGGCACGTTTCATCTGCTTTGTGAAACTGACCAATACCTGAATACATTATAAGCTTGGAGGAGAGGAGGGATTGTCTTGATTTACTATATCCAAAGGTCATATGTTCAGTTCAACATGGATAGTGCTTTATAAATCCATTTGTTCTAAGAACTATGTAAAATGAATAATGTGATGACAATATCAAATGCCATTTTCAGTCACATTCTGTATGCTAGATTCTGTGTTAAGAGTTTAAATAAACCATCTCTTTCACTCTTGATATGCAGTAGTGTTATTTTTTGTTGTTGTACAGATATGGAAATAACTTCAGAATTTCATTAAAAGTAATGGAGGCTGCTATTAGATACAGATTCTGACATGCTCTAACCCGGAGATCAGCAAACTGTGACCCATAAGCAAAACCCAACCTTCTGCCTGTGAGACAAAAATGATTTTTGCAGTTCTTAATAGTTGGAGAAATCAAAAGAAAACTCATTTTTCGTGACTCATGAAAACTATATCAAAATTCAACTTCAGCATCCGTAAAGAAAGCTTTATTGCAACACACAAAAAAAACAGTGGAGGCTGGATTCAAAGTTGTGCCTAACTTACTCCCAAACCTGCATGCACACTCTTACCCCCCACTCTGCACATCCTTCCCCATCTTTGCTCTGTGAAAGTTAGAGGAGAGGATGGTGTCATCGTGATATGATGGAATTTCATCTTTGAAGATCATGGTCCTGCCAACTCTGATTCTTATGATATTATGAGGGAGCTCTAACAATTTGGGTGATGCTTCACTCTGATACAACAAGACTTCCAGGGGTGGGAGAAGAGACTATGGTATTGCTAGGATTACCTAAGAGCTCCCGAGCCACAAATCCATGACATTTTGTGATAGTGTAGATCATTAACCTTAGTGCTCTGAGTACTAAGCAGCTCAAATTTGGGAATCTACCAGAAGTGTCAAGTTAAGTCCTGATCATCTCACAGGTAGGGAACTGATTTATCATAGAGAGATTGGTGGTACTGGGGAGAATGCATAGGATCCCTTGCCAGCGTACGGGACATTCTGTCATATTGAAGCTGTTCTCTTCTATTTTAAAAACTAAAACTCCCTAACTGACTTGGGCATCAATGATGGTAAGGTGAGAAATGCATCAAGTGGTTCAAGAAAACAAAAGTCTGGACCTGAAACCAATTTCTTCCCATCTTTGTAATTTTATCCTTCTAGGGCTAAACTTTCTATCTGTAATTCAGTAAGCCAGATCATTTTAAAGTTTTTTCAGTTTCAAAATCTTCAATTGAAAAATAAAATTATGATACTTGGGAAAAAAATCTGCAATCTAGTAATGATGATATGAGCTTGAATTTAGTGCATCATTTTAGAGAAGAAAAGAGCCAGCCCACCCTTCCCCTGGTCCTCTGACTAGGGAGTGTGGTCTGACCAACGGACTTTGCCCTGGAATTTGAACCTCTGGAAAGACACAGCCTCCTATCCAGGGAACTGAGGGAGACCTCTCACAAGTAATTCTCCAGTTTTGAAATCACACAGTACAACACAAGATCTGTAACTGTGATAGTCACTCTCTGTATCTTCAGAGATCCTGTGCTGAATATTCATGGCACCGTAGGCTTTCCTTATGAAATTAGAATATTTCCACTCATCATCAAAGCACATAGAAGATACATTTCTGAAGCCTGTACTTAAGAGGTTCTGACCAGTTTGGGCAAATGTGAATGATAACCTATCAATCTATTCCTTTAGAGGAGATGGTACTGAACTTGGATCTATATTGTTAATAACGTAACCTTGTTAAAATGCTCTTCATAGACTGCAATATGAAAACCCAAAGTCAAAAGTGACTCCAAGCTCAAATATTCTTTCTTGGTGCCCCCCACTTCTCTCTTTTCCTTTGAAATACACACACACACACACACTTACTTCCCTTTGCAATTGGCAAGCATTCAGGACTTAGCAGTCAATGACAACAGCCGCCTGAAACGTCCTGTCTATTAGAATTTTCTATAGAGCTTTAAATAACTCCAGTGATAGTCAGTTTCTTTTCTTCTTGGTTTTTTTTGGTGGCAGCTAAAAAAGCTGCCCTTAGCCTGGACCAATTTATCAGTTTCAAAGGAAAGGATAATAAAACTGTCATTTCCAGCCATAGCACCAAGGGTGCTGCTGATACCCTGATATTAAAGCTTATTAAAAGTAGAGCTGTCTCTTAGTTTTTGATATCAAAATTGCTTCCAAGTCTTGGTAAGACTCTGCGTTATTCTGGATGGAAGGGAAGGGGGGAAAAAAACGAAAGTGACCCCAATGGGGCATTGAAGTGACTGAGCTATTATAGTAACACCTAGCTATGGGGCTGATTTTGTGGAGTTCTTCAATTTATCACTGATACAACTTGCCAGGAGAAAGTTAATTTAAAACTTACTTCTCTTGCAGACCTGCTCAAGATACTCAAAATATGAGAAAGGTTTACAGAAAGAGAGCAAAATAATTGTTGACTCCCTAGAGATTTTTCTCGGTTCTACCTTTCCAATAACTTGTACTTTCTGACATTTTATCAACAGGATTTCTAAATGAGGGCAGCAAGTACATTTATTATTTATTCCTAATGTGGAATTATCCACAGGGAACAGTTTTAACCTAGGTAGAGAAGAGTCAGAGTAAATAATTTTTTCCATCAGTTGACTAAGGTTGAAGAGTTTGGTTTTACTATGGGAGGTGGTTTTGTGTTATTGGAAAGCACTTTGGAGACAAGTAGACCTTTTGTTCAAATTCTGGCTCTTCTATTCATTAGCTGTGTAAACTTGTGCAAATCATCCAACACCACTGAGCTTTCTCTTTCATCAATAAAATGGAAATATGATGGACCTAGAGATTATCACACTAAATGAGATAGATCCAACAGAGAAAGACAAATATCATGTGATATCACTCATATGTGGCATCTAATTAAGAACTGACACGAGTGAACTCATTTACAAAACAAAAACAAACTTACAGATATCAAAAACAAACTTATGGTTACCAAAAGGTTTCCGTGGTGGGAAGGGATAAATCGGGAGCTTGGCATTAACATACAGACACTAGGATACCTCCGGGAGTTGGTGATGGACAGGGAGGCCTGGCGTGCTGCGGTTCATGGGGTCGCAAAGAGTCGGACACGACTGAACGACTGAACTAGACTGATACATAAGATAGATAGGCAACAAGGACCTACTGTATAGCACATGAAACTCTGCTTAATATTCTGTGATATCCTATATGAGGAAAGAACATATGTATATATAAATGAATCACTTTGCTGTACACCTAAAACTAACACAACATTGTAAATCAACTACATTTCAATACAATTTGAAAAAATAAAATAAAGTGGAAATACTAATACCCACATATACGACTGTAGAAAGAATGCTCAAACACTTGCCATAAGAATCCCTTTTATTGATATTATTATTATTTTAAAATCATATTCTATCTACTTGATGATGATCTTTACTATTTTAAGGTTGGGCATAACTTATGAAGATTTTTGAATTATGTTTAAGATAGATACCTCTGGGTACTTACGGCATTTGTTTAAAATGCTTATTCAACAGCTAAGAAAATGTGCCAATCCCCTTCCCTACTCTACTGCATTTGTTGGATCAGTTCTTCTGTGGCAGAATAAACTTTGATTCCCTACCCTGAATGTTATATTTTCCCCCTCCAACTGCCCACATTCTGGCTGCACAACATGGGCTGATGTCAACCTGAGGAAAAAAAAAACTGTCAGATCAATGCTGAACAATAAAGATGCTAAAGTCAGAGTTTCTAGATTTAAGAGCTACAGATTAAGGCATGCAGGAGAAAGAAAAGCTTCAGATGTTATAGCAAATCATGTCCTTCTCTGTCCCTTCCAACAGCCCCCTAGACATTAAGAAGAATTCTTCCAGCAAAGAAAGAGAGAGCTAAACTAGAGGGATTTGAAACTCTTACCGAAAGGTCTGTCTTTGTGTTCTCCAAGCTTCTCCAACAAGGGCTAAGCTGGGAGATGAAGATGGAGTGTTGATGAAAGCATTGTTGACCTTTCCTTTGAAGTTGGGGGAAATGAGAAAAGAGAAAAACTGGGCTACACTGATCAGTTCTAGAAATCTAATAAATAGCCATAAGAGATATGAGAGGCAAAGGACACCCGCTCAGAACCCTGAGTTACCTGCAGGACCCAAGTAGCACAGGGTAGCATTCAGAATTTTCTGTGAGCTCAGAGGGGAGGGCAGATGACTGTTAGGAGGGAGGGGCGGGGAAGAGAAGAGGTAGAGATGGAGCCAGAGATAGAGAGGTGTCGGCGGGTGCAAGGAGCAGTTTATAGAGTTTTCTTATGGGGATAAAGGGACCTGCTTCTGGGTCATGTGACATGCACATTCCTCCCTGGGGATTATAAGCATCCTGTCTCCCTGGCTCCATCTTGGAAGATTGTTAGTCTTAGGTAACTGTCCAGTTACCATTCAAGGATACCCATACCCTACTGGACCAACTACCAGATACAATGAGCTTTATCTTGAGTGGAAATCTTGGAAATAAGTAGCCGAAAATTTTTTTCAATGTAGTGACTGGCTACTTTCCCAAATACACGGCTCTAGTAGTTTAAGCCTTTCCACATCCCCCTCTACTCACAAGTCCTAAAATCATCAAAGAGGAGGCAGACAGAGAAAAAATATATATATCACAAGAGAGGCACTAAGTTAAGATTATTTAAAAAATAAAAATCACAGGATTTGAGTTCTGAAAAGGAAGCATAACTAGAAATTACCACAAAGTAATCATAATAAACATAACTACAACCACAGCCACAAGACCAAAGATTGATACAATGATACGATGTTTTGTTATGTGCCAGACACTCCTCTGAGTCCTTTATACAGATTAACATGTATTATTCACAACAACATAACTTAGTGTATAAGTTAGGGTTTCCCTGGTGGCTTAGATGACAAAGAATCTGTGCAATGCAGGAGACCCGAGTTTGATCCCTGGATCAGGAAGATTCCCTTGGAGAAGGGAATGGCAACCCATTCCAGTATTCTCGCCTGGAGAATTCTGTGGGCAGAGGAGCCTGGTGGGCTCAAGTCCAGTCTGTGGGGTTTATCTTGAGTGGAAATCTCAAGTGACTAACACTATAACTTAGTTACTCTTATTATCTTCATTTTGCTCATGGGAAAACTGGAATACAGAGGGGTTAATGTAACTTGCATATAACACAAATACAAGTGGCAGAGTACAAATTCTGAGCCTCAGACTACTTCCCTAAACACTATACAACAGCTTTATATATAAAAGAAATATTATTGCACTGCTACCAATTCCGTGACTTCCACATTTATATGTACTTGCCCAGAATCATCCCCATGATGACAGTGACAAAATCCAAATTTAGTTTCCTGCCAGAAGTTGAGACTCAACATGATATGAAGAAAATAATAATTAAAAGACCTTTCTAATTGGAGACTAGAAGAAAGCAACCTATCTATGAGGGTTGGTGATGGTAACTTCTCCTAGGCCCCATTTTCTCATTTGATTCTTAGAGCTGGATAGTAAATGATTTGCTATAGTGAAGTGTTTCTATCAAGCGTTCTAAGTTAAAACTTTTGTCTCCTGCAGTGTGAGCCTTTGGGAATATAGTTATTGCCAGATAAGCTTGTCAGGTTATTATTCCTAGGGAAAAATGTTATGAGGTCATAGAAACACATATACACCACAAGAAATTAAATTATAAAACATACAGACACATACTGATAGATAATTTCTGCTACACTCCATCCAGTTTCTGTCTTTCCTAATCATGCCTTATTTAAAAACAAATTTCAAAAATTCTTTCCAGACTTCTGTCCTGGAAAAAAGTGTTTGCCCTTGTTGTGTTTTTTTTTTTTTTCTTTTTTTATTCCTTTTCTTTTTCTCAGTTGTGTAAGCTGGAGGGGAGGATTTGGTTAAGAAAAAAGTGTTAGAGTCTTGCTGCGTGTTCCATTGTAGAGTAAACAGCCCCAGTCATTTATTGCAGGCAGATCAAACCACGGCCACATTATTACTTATTGTTTAGCTGCCTGGGTTTAGGAGGAAATTACCCAGCTACCCAGGGACCCAGGGTTTTAGCTTCAGATCCAGCTGTGCTCATAACACAAGGCACAGTGCTTAGTGGTATTGTCAGCCATTTAACATAAAAAGAACATGCTGTAATCAAGTGAGGAGTGTTCAACGGTGTCACACTTGGGTCCCATTTCAGGGAGCCTAGGGGACCTGCAATTGAGTTTTAAAGGGAGAAGAAAGCACAGGAAATGCTCCCAAACGGAAAAGGGTAAGCTTTCTCCAAAACACTTTTTTCCTAAAAATATTATTTTTTTTTAGTTTCCACTTGTCAACATGTCCTCATTTTGAGAAAGTTGTCCTGATGGCTATTCATATAATTTACTATCAGATTCCTAGTTGTTCATCCATGTTATCAGCAGCCAGGGAAAGTCAGAAGCCCCCCAAAGGCAATATTTAAGCCGTCTCAGGTGCCACCTTGAGAATGGTATCTAGTTCTTAGCAAGAATAATGTTACCTGCCAACTAAATAAATGCTAAGGTTTAGTGTGTGGAAATAATAAAGCCAGAGAGATGAAGTGGATTCTAGATATATTAAATATGGAATAGCTTCAAATAACAGCCTTCAGCAATAAAGTGAAACTTCCATCCTGTATTCATAATTTCAGTGTGGTTGTGGAAATCTAACTTTAAAATATAAGCACCCAAGGTTGTCTTCTCAAAAGAATCTCTTCAGACATTATTTTAAGCCCCTTTTAACATGGAAACATGATGTCATCAATCGGGGGCCCTTGAGTGCAGACAGGAAGAATTCTGGCTCACATCTTCATGTTAGAGAGATTTCTCTTGAATTATTTGGAACTGAAGGTATTTCTACATGGACAAGTACTCACTCCAAGAGGAGTGAATTATCATGGAAAAACTGGACCCAGAGAGAAAGGGGACATGGAGAGTTGTCCTATCTTTTTCAATTGTGGGTCCGAAGGCCAAGGGTTGGTGTTGGAAGGAGGCGGTTGTATTGTTGGACACAGAATCGAAAACAGTCAGGCTCAAGTGCAAAATCTATTACAGGCTCTAGAGGTGAAATTAAAAGATAAATAACCACCAAGTATGCTTCTCTTCGATCCTATGAAAAATTAGCAATTTTATTTGATCTGTTTGGAAATCTCAAATTGGATTGAGATTTGAGAACTCTCAGAAGTTCTTGAGAGCTCCCTGGCGGTCCGGTGGGTCAAACTCTGTGCTTCCATTGTAGGGGACCTGGGTTTGATCCCTGGCTGGGGAACTAAGATCCCATAAACAGCATGGCCGTAAAAAGTCCTCTTATCCAGCAGTCATCACTTAGCCTCACTAAGCCTGTTTCCTTTCCTTTATGCTGGAGCTAGTGAGGTATTGTCTAATTTATAACTTCCTTATGATGATCAAAGGGGGATAATGCCCATGAAATTGTACTGCAAACTATAAAGAAGTATGTAAATGTCGCATGGTAATGAGGAAGTGAAAAGGTTGTGAAAGAATAAGCAGGTGCTTGAACATAAGCTTCATAATATCAAGGACATCATTTGTTCATTGACACATTCTCATATCTAGAAAACAGTCAGGCACAGGGTATGTGCTTAATAAATAAGTGTTGAGTGAGAAGATAATTGTCTCACTTCTCTCTGGACAGTGAAACATTTTCCTTTTGTTTTTGAAAGTCTTGTCTAAAAGTACACTGACTTTGCCAGCAGTGGACAACCTTGGTAAATTTCTTTCTTTCTTTTTTTTTTTTTTTAAATAAAATGAAAATGTTATCTTATTCCCATCCCAAGGGGAGAAAATATGTTATCTTATTTGATCTCTTTCAGTGTTGAAAGCTACAAAAACTGTGTGTGTATGCATGTGTGTGTGTGTGTGTATTCAGACACACACGGAGACATCAAGCAAGGCCAATAGAAATGTTAGTAAAAAGTCAAAATTTGAATCTGCTGCACCAACACTGCCCTTGTTGAGGAATTTTAGCTCACTACCGGAATGCACAGTTGACAACAGCCTTGGTATTTAGGGGCTTCCCAGGTAGCTCAGTGGTAAAGAATGCACCTGCCAATGTAGGAGATGCGGATTCTATCCTTGGACCCAGAAGATCCCCTGGAGAAGGAAACAGCAACCCACTCCAGCATTTTTGCCTGGGAAGTTCCACGGACAGAGGAATCTGGTGGGCTACAGTCCATGGGGTAGCAAAGAATTGGACATGACTGAGCATACACACACACTTGGTATTTATGAGAGAAACCTGGAAAACTGTTGGCCTGTCCACACACACACACACACACACACACACACACACACACACACACACATACCAGTTCTGGTCTTTATTTTAAAACGTGACCTTATAATAACTATTAGGGGAAAAATACCGGCTTTAAGGGTGGAAATGTCAAACCACTTCATCATATTTTGGATGGTTTTCCCATTTCTTACTATCTTTCAGAAATAAAAATTCAATGCTGTGGTGGGAGCTGTGTCTTTATAATGGCAGCCAAGCTTGCGGGGTACTGGTTATTTAGGAAGACAGTCCACCAGACAGCAGCAAGTAGAATTTGTGATAATTTTGATTAGAACTGGACTAAATTTTATCTTTATGCTAACAATAGAGAAAGCGTTTCCTAAATAATTCATGGTATAAGTAAGTGTGCTGGAAAGATATTTAAAATACTTAAAAGAAACAATTGATTTCAAGAGCCCTCTAGCACTTGAGAAGCATCATTTATAAACAATTAATCGACATACTACTTATAAATTATCCTTATGTGTGTGTTAATAAACAAGGTGCCTAAAGACCTCTATTTGTCAATCCTAAAGGAAATCAGTCCTGAATATTCATTGGAAGGACTGATGCTGAAGCTGAAACTCTAATACTTAGGCCACCTGATGAAAAGAACTGACTCATTGGAAAAGACCCTGATGCTGGGAAGATTGAAGGCAGGGGGAGAAGGGGGTGACAGAGGATGAGGTGGTTGGATGGCACCACTGACTCAATGGATATAAGCTTGAGCAAACTCCAGGAAATGGTGATGAACAGGGAGGTCTGGCGTGCTGCGGTTCATGGGGTCACAAAGAGTCGGACATGACTGAGCGACTGAACTGAACTGAAAGGCCTCTAATAGAAAGCAATTTGCCACTCCATTGCTAGCTACTGTACGTCTTTGAAAGCTACAAAGCTGCCTTGACAGAATTCTATCAGGGAAGCTTTTTAAAAATGTTCTGCATATTCAAATTGGTATCTGCCCCCTCCACACACATCTAGCCACATATACTCTGAGATTTTACTACAATAATAGTGAGATTTTACCATACTTTCTTCCCATTCAGAGAAGAAAACTCAATGCTGATTATGACTTCTTCATCTATGAGAATGAAAGGTTGGGGGTCCCCACTCCCTGCACCAGACTTGGCCCCTGGTCCTTCTTATACAACTTCCCCAAAATAAGCATCGTAGGAGCCTCTCCCACTGCCACTGCCTTGTATCACTGGAGGAATAACTCTTCAGTCTCTCACCAGGGTTTTGGCAAAGAGCAGAGATCACTGAGGCCAGATTTCCTTGGGGAAATAGTCCGAATTGCTTGTCCACTTGAGTGATGGTCCTGGTGAAATGTCTAATTGATTAAACTGCCTGGTGTTTATTATTCTAACCGTCCTGAAGAAAGCCTGGATGATTCTCCATTAACCCACAATGAAACTCTAGGGGAGTATTTCCACAGCTCTTCAGAGCCTGTTAACCTAAAAGTAATTGGGCATATAAATTTAGAGAGTCTTATTTGTTATGCCAGCCTTAAGCAGAGGAAAAGAATGACCATATTCATACTATGTCAACATTCCTTTCAAAAAACATGCACAAATGATGCTAAACATCTTAGAGTCCTTGGAGGGAGATCACGGACAGACACACACGAGCCATTGTACTGCTCACATTTGATCACAAACAGCCACGTATGGCTGCTCTAGCGTGTGTATCTTTATTCATAGTGGCAGATGAAACAGAAAATACATCTAGCCATGAAAATAATATGCTGGTTCATTTTTGTATGGTTTTCGGCACTCTACCTTTAGTTGGTTAATATTAATAACACTCTGCCCAGTGTTTTGTGGGCTTCTCTTGTGGCTCAGTGGTAAGATAATATGCCTGCCAAAACAAGAGACACAGGTTGAATCCCTGAGTGAGGAAGATCCGTGGAAAAGGAAATGGCAACACACTCCCGTATCCTTGCCTGGGAAATCCCATGGACAGAGGAGCTTGGTGGGCTGTACTCCATGGCAACACCAGGACTTGGTGACTAAGCCATAACAACAATGCGATGTGGCTGCCTGGCTGGGAAGGGAGTCTGGGGGAGAATGGATACATGGATATATATGGTGGGGTCCCTTTGCTCTTCACCTGAAACTACTCTATATTGTTAATCAGCTATACTCCAATATAAAATAAAATGTTTTATTCAAAGCCAAAAATTAATAATAATACAGTGCAAACTGGGCTTGAAGAGCGAGGAAGAAATGTTACAGAAGTGAAGATGGGAATGTTTTCAATATATGAGGATGTTCTAAAAAACTGATGGACTAGACTTGGAACAGTGTTAGTAAGATGAGCAGCAGGGAAAGTCTTTGAGAGAGCAACCACAAAGCTGAAGAGAGAGATGAGGATTGAGATCAGGAGGGGATCTAGGCATTGGAAACAATTTGCCATGGTTGAATCCAGCTTAACTCTGCTTTATAACCATCGTGTGATTGTCGTTGCATTTTTATTTGATCCACAGCTTGTATTTGGCTCTCACCTGGGAGGGCTTTAAGTACTTGTGACCTTTGATGATACACTTCTCTGTGTATCCTTTCCCCTCCCTCCCTGAGAGCATGTAGTAGCAGGCTCATAGCTTCACTGCAGGGAGAGTTATACAGGCACAGAGCATCTCAGTTCTTAGAGCCACGGATACTGATTAACGAGTCTGAAATGGTCTCGTTCTCCAGACATAATTGTGAGTGAATCAGAGCAAGCTGGGCATTTCATGTGATGAAATCCACTTGTTACAGCAGACACTTCTTATACTTCCGGGTTTCTGGTTGAGAGAGCTTCAGGAAATGTCTACAATAAACAGGAGAACATTAAAGTCTAAAATAATCTAATCTCATTTCATGTGAAACCTGAAGATTTCTTGCAGAAAGATGATGGTTGTCTCAGCTCTGATACATACCAAATATGAAATGACTTCTTTTGTATGAGAAAATTGATGAGGTTCGGGATGGCACTGTGTCTCTAAGGTAGGAAAACAGCTGTAATCAAACCTATGGAAATATTTTTCAGGATACTGGCTTGTTTGAACTTTTTAATTCTTTGGAATCAATTTAGTTTATAAATTGATAACTATGTATTGTGTTAGCTTGTGGTCATTCCAAAAATGTCACTTGACCTCATTAAAAGTCTTATGCACTTTCAGTTCAGTTCAGTTCAGCAACTCAGTCATGTCTGACTCTTTGCAACCCCATGAACCACAGCACACCAGGCCTCCCTGTCCATCTCCAACTCCCGGAGTCCAACCAAACCCATGTCCATCAATTTGGTGATGCCATCCAACCATCTTATCCTCTGTCGTCCCCTTCTCCTCGTGCCCTCAATCCCTCCCAGCATCAGGGTCTTTTCCAATGAGTCAACTCTTCGCATGAGGTGGCCAAAGTATTGGAGTCTCAGCTTCAGCATCAGTCCTTCCAATGAACACCCAGGACTGATCTCCTTTAGGATGGACTGGTTGGATCTCCTTGCAGTCCAAGGGACTCTCAAGAGTCTTCTCCAACACCACAGCTCAAAAGCATCAGTTCTCCGGCACTCAGCTTTCTTTATAGCCCAACTCTCACATCCATACATAACTACTGGAAAAACCATAGCCTTGACTAGACGGACCTTTGTTGACAAAGTAATGTCTCTCCTTTTTAATATGATGTCTAGGTTGGTCATAACTTTCCTTCCAAGGAGTACACGTTTTTTAATTTCATGGCTGCAATCACCATCTGCAGTGATTTTGGAGCCCAGAAAAATAGCCACTATTTCCACTGTGTCTGCATCTATTTCCCATGAAGTGATGGGACCGGATGCCATGATCTTAGTTTTCTGAATGTTGAGCTTTAAGCCAACTTTTTCACTCCCCTCTTTCACTTTCATCAAGAGGCTCTTTAGTTCCTCTTCACTTTCTGCCATAAGGGTGGTGTCATCTGCATATCTGAGGTTATTGATATTTCTCCTGGCAATCTTGATTCCAGCTTGTGCTTCCTCCAGCCCAGCGTTTCTCATGATGTACTCTGCATTTAAGTTAAATAAGCAGGGTGTTTTGTTTAAAATGTTTCATGACATCTTTGGAAAATATACACTCCAGGATTCTAAAATTGTATACTGGGAAGAATATTCATTTTGAAGGTAATCTTGAAGGTGGATTCATATACGTCTGACTCTGGATTGATACCAAAGTCGGCTTTGTAGTGTCACACGAATGTTCATGTAATGGTAGCCACAGTCCTTTGTGCAGAGCCAGAGATTTCAAGGTGGGGATTCACTCCCTGTGTCAGTGGTGCTATGGCTTTTGGGGTATAGAGATTTTCAGAAAGAATATCAACATGGGAATCTCCTTTTTGAACATTTGGATTGTTGTAGAGACAAATCCTGCTCACAAAGATGATTTGCTGGTGTAAGCACCTAACTGCTTGGAAGTGTAATAAGTAGGAAGGTGTAGTTACTCACTAATTTTGCCTCCAGTTGATAGAAATGATTTCAGACTTCAAATGTTACCCTAGTGGTCAGATGTTTAGTTTTGTTTCTCCAAGTTTCCCCAGAAATTATTCCTTCAAAAATAGATTTTGGAAGACAATATTAGGATCTTGTTATGAAAATGGTGTTGAGGATTATTTTGAAAATGTTAACCTTGTGAGATCAGGTATTCTTGATTGGGCATATCAAGATAAAAGTTGCCATAAAGTGATACTTAAGGTTTCCTTAGGCACTATTGATTTAATAAATGTCTGAATATTCTTCAGGGAGCTCTGTTTTTCAAGGGAAGGGGTCTAAGGAGATGTGGGACATAAAATTCTGGACTTTACTAAGAAATACTAACATTATTTTAGTGAATATTATCTGTTTCACTTAAAGATTATGTCATCTGCAAATAGTGAGTTTTACCTCTTCCCTTCCAATTTGGATGCCTTTTATTTCCTTTTCTTGTCTGGTTGTTATGGCTAGGACTTCCAATGTTATGTTAAATGACAAGGGAAAAACATAAAAATGTATGTGATGCAGCAAAAACAAGACTAAGAGAAATTTATTTCTCTTACAGGGTGTACATTAGAAAAGAAGATAAATCTAAAATCAACAACCTGAGGTTCCAACTTAAGAAGCAAAAAAGGGAACAAAGCAAAGAGGATGAAAGAAATAGTAAAAATAAGAAAAATTAAATAAAATAGAAAGGTTAACAACACAATTAGTAAAAAAAAAAACATTATCAATGTCCAGTTCTTTGATGAGGTCAATAAGATTGATCTAGCTAGATTTTCTGAAAATAAAGAGAAAGAACACAAATTACTATGGGCAAGAGTGAAAATGAAATTATCACCCCAGATCTTACAGATATTAAAAGAATAATAATAAGAGACCACAATGAACAACTTTATGCAAACAAACATAACAACTTAGATAAAATGGGCACATTTTGGGAAAACACAGTTGTCAAAAATTGGTGTCAGCCTGAAGGGAAGGGACAAAAATGTTGGCTGCAGATCCCTACATCAACCCAACTTAAATGAACTATCTCATATTCTTCTGTTTTCAGAGCTGAGGATACTTGTGGGACTAGATCACAATGCTACATCTGAGGCTTCAGGAGGAGCAAGATTGGCTGTCAAACCTCGGCATAAGTAGCCATTAATGATAATGGGGAAAATTAAATGAAAGAGGCAATGGCTCTGATTTGATCAGAACCTATTTCTGGACACTTGTGAGATCAATGGGCTTTTCAGGTGGCATTAGTGGTAAAGAACCTGTCTGCCAATGCAGGAGACATAAGAGATGCGGGTTTGATCCCTGGGTCGGGAAGATCCCCTGGAGGAGGAAATGGCACCCTCCTCCAGTACTCTTGCCTGGAGAATCCCATGGACAGAGGAGCCTGGTGGGCTACAGTCCAGGGGGTCGCAAAGAGTGGGACACGACTGAGTGACTGAGCACGCACGCACATGAGATCAGCTACCTATTGTTTTAGCTGGTGTAGCCCCTATACTCAAGGTGTCAGGACAAATTGAAAGGAGAATAAAATCCTGTCCCTCCTGTTTGCATGACAATCTACTGGCCTTGTTCAGAAGTTGGATCAAGTGTAGTATAAAAAAAGAGTGCATCTTAATCGTTGTTGGAAATTTTCTCTAGACCTCACTTATATGGATTCTTCCTACTGTTAGTTTATGATTCTATTCAATTTCCTTTTCATCTAAATTCCTGAGTATTTTGACAGAACAGTTGGAGCGTGAACATAAGGTAAGGTGAGTGGGCTCTTTATTAGCTCAAAATTCTACCTTTTCTGTTTTCTTCAATATCTCCCAGGACTTTTGTAATGATATACAAGTGGAAAGTGGGTCTCTCCAAATATTGTGCCAAAGATCTCAAAACAAGAGGAAGAAAAGTTACAACTAGAGCTGAGATTTTTTTTTAAATTATGAGTCCTATTTACATTATATTATAGTGTTTCCTTTAGCCTGGTGGTAGAACAGCTGTTTAAAACGTACTTAACATTTCAAGCAACCTTTCAAAATTACATTCGTTTCATAAGTAGAACTCTGCCAGTAGAAGGGAAAATGCAAGTCTTTCTGGGGTTTAGGTGGTCTCCTGTCTTTAAATCCTTTCTTCCTTCAAAGCCTAGGAAGTTCCTAATCCCCTAAGCAGAGCCTGAAGAGAGAAAGTCAATCAAGCATGAAATAGTGCTCCTTCCTGGCCCATTAGGCTAACAAATGAGGTGAATGTAAAATACCACCTTACAAATTGCCACTCTTCTGCTCCTCTCTGTGTACATGGTAACTGCATTGGATTGACAGGTAAAGGCCCATCAAGAGCATCTATTTTATAATCTGGAAACAGAGAAAAGAAGACCATTCCTGTTGTCTAAGGGGCCACACTTCACACAGTGGGCACCTGAGAAACCAGGGTTGGTGTCCTCACTGTGTATCCTTCCTCAATATTTGAGAAATAAAAAACACTGTGCAAACGCTTATTGAACTGAATCAGGTGATTTGGAGCTCTTTTTTTTTTTTTTTTTTTTCCCAAAGAGGTCCTTTTCAAGTACCTATGATATTTCCCAAAGAAAATGTATTCCTGGGGAAGGACCTAACAGTTAGGATTTTATTCTCATCTCTGCCACAAAGTCAGTTGACCTTATACAAATGGGAAAAAATCTGACAGTTTCTCTCTCTCTCTTTTTTTTTTTTTTTGGTCAAATGGGAAGAATATTCTCTGCTTTTGTAGAACTATATGAAAGAGAAATTTGGATTTAAAATTTCTTTGGTAATGATGATGGAATGACACCTATTTGAAAAACTGCATTTAAGTATTAAAATTGCATGCTATATATGAAAT
Source organism: Cervus canadensis (assembly GCF_019320065.1). Classification (NCBI taxonomy): domain Eukaryota; kingdom Metazoa; phylum Chordata; class Mammalia; order Artiodactyla; family Cervidae; genus Cervus; species Cervus canadensis. The sequence goes on from NC_057416.1 coordinate 28,035,769, forward strand.
TTAGGAAAATGGTACTGATGAACCTATTTGCAGGACAGGAATAGAGGCACGGACATAGAGGACAGATCTGTGGACACAGCAGGGGAAGGAGAGGGTGGAATTGAGAGAGGAGCATTGAAACTTACACATTACCACGTGTGAAATAGATAGCTGGTGGGAAGTTGCTATATCACACATGGACCTCAGCATAGGGCTTTGTGACAACCTAGAGTGGTGGGATGGGGGAGTGGGAGTGAGGCTTAAGAGGCAGGGGACATACTTGTGGCTGAATCACCTTGTTGTATGGCAGAAACCAGTGCAACATTGTAATTATCCTCCGATTAAAATTTAAAAAAAAGTCGATAAGTACACACACAGACACACACATACAAAACTATATGCTTTCTGTGGTCTGAAGTATGATCCCAAAGAGTCAAAACCATAAAATCAATGGAAGTTTTTTTCATTCAGAGCCAAAAATATTCATTCATTTCAGTTCAGTTCAGTCGCTCAGTCGTGTCCGACTCTTGGTGACCCCATGGATCGCAGCACGCCAGGCCTTCCTGTCCATCAATTAGTAGCCAATAAAGATGAGAGTAAATATCAAGTAAGACAGTTACTTATGAATTAGTTAAATAATAGGGGATCACTGTCTAAATGTCTCTTCTAATCATGGAACAGCAACACTGAAAACTATTAGGCCTCCACATTCAGTTGGAAAAGAAAAAAAAAAATCCTTATTTTAGTTTAAAAAAATTAAATAAAACAGAAATTAAAATTAATAAAGTCCTTTCCTCACACACTAAGAGTGGAAAATATCAGAGCTTAATACGATCAAGGAGTCCAACTAGAAAAGCCAAAAATATTTTTTAACGAAGTTTAAAATTTTTTATTGTGAGCTGTAAATATGTGGGTCACTAAAAACTATTAAAAGGGCTTTTGATGCCAGGAAACTTCAATATCAAAGCTAGAACTGAATCTTTTGGAAATAAAAAAGAAAGATAAAAAAATCATTTTCTTCTATCATATAAATAATGTAGTAAGTAACGCCAAAAGCTGAAGATTAGTGGGGAAAGGACAAATTGTACACAGGTGCTTCTATTTCACATCTTGAATGTTTTCCATATTTAAAATCACCTAAAATGCTACTAATAAATACAATTTTAACCTTTAACTTCAATATGTATCCAATTTTATTCAAAACTATAAAATAGCAAGCATATAATGTATTCGCCTCAACTACATTATTCACATTAGATGTGTAACAGTTTTTGTAATATAGTCATGATTATAAGCTTTCTGCCTAAAAATTGTTATTCAAATAGTCAACATGGAGCCTATAAAAGAATTTTAAAAAAGAAAGCATATCACTGTTATAAAGGCCAATATACTGGCATGTAACCAAGCATGGCACCTACCCATATAGGTTGCAAATTCAGGTCCCCCTGCACAACTTTTAAGTAGAAAGGCCTTACTAAGGCCATATTTTGTTGATAACACAAAATCAGCCCTTCAGCTCCAGTCCCGCTTCTTGTCACCCTGATTATTGACCTTTCATCTCTCTTGACCCGAATTATAATGCATTACTGGAATGACTACAAAGAATGGATTGAAGTGTTGCTACTTTTGCAAAGTTCCCAGTTGGTTTTTAATCCTTTAAGCAGAATTAATTCTACGAGGAGATTTTATTAGATGGCAAACCTAGAAAACTACCTATGAATTCAGAGTAGCAGGTATACTTGTCTCAGATGACCTTAGACTGTCTGATGTAAACGAACCACTTGGCACGAACAATGTGTGCATCTTATCAATGTCAGCTTTTAAGAGAGTGTCTCATTCAACTCTGAAGAAAGGGAAAGTGGTAATCATGTCCACAGCAGAAGCTACACGCTTCCTTTCTTTCCCTTGTATCTTTGTCCTCAGTTCTGACATTAAAGCACTCCAGAACACGAATTTCCAACAGGGACAATTTTGCCCCCACAGGAGCAAAAATTGGTTCTTTTTTTTTTTCAGTTTTTATTGGAGTATAATTGCTTTACAATGTGTTAATTTCTATGGTACAGCAAAGTGAATCAGCTATACGCATACATATATCTCCTCTTTTGGGGATTTCTTTTCCTTTCAGGTCACCACAGAGCACTGAGTGCTATAGGCTATAGGCTAGGTTCTCATTAGTTACCTATTTTACATATAGTGTAATTGACATGCACATCTGTCAATCCCAATCTCCCAGTTCATCCCACCCTCTTCCCCCTTGGTACTGGTAAGTTTATTCTTTCTGTCTGAGTCTATATATCTTCTTTGCAAATAAATAAATTTCTTCTTTGCCAAGTTCATCTGCACCATTTCTAGATGAGAGGAAGGATGTTAAATGTTACTCCAAACACCCACAGTACAGAAAGACATTTACAATACATCTGTGTATTAAAATGATATAGTTGGGAGATATAATAAGGGGGGAAATGTCTATAAAATTCTATTTTCCCCCAATAATAAGTAAAAGGTTGAGAAACACTGTTTAACAGGGGGAAAAAAAGAACAAACATTTATTCATCTTGTTCAAGTTTTAAAATTAAATAAAATGCAATTTAAAAATATAAATGGTGAATGCAGTCTGAAGGTCACCTAGGTAGGCAACAAATTGGAAAAAAAATTATGTGCTGGAGGGGAAATAATTGCCATTTGTTAACAGTGATGAAAAGCTGCCTATTCATGGGAGCCTGCATATTGTTAAAAATAGGATGCTTTCAAAATTGGAGCACGCAGAGGGTTACGGGAAATTTTCCCCAGAATACTGATGGCACATTGGCATGGTGCATGATGTTGTTAGTGCATAAGCTGGTATTTGACTCACAGGGGCTGAATCGGGAGAGAAGAAACCAGAGCTACAGACATAATAGTCAGCTTGACTGGGGCAGTCATGAGCAAGAGGCTGACATGTGCCTTTAAGTCATGAGATCTAAGTTTGTCTCCGTTCTTCTTGGAGAGGAAGTCATAGCATTCCACCAGAACGTCCCACGGCCTCCTTTTGTCTTGTCATTGACTTGGAGACACCTAATGAGGAGATAATGCTGAAATCTGCTTGGCTTGAGTTTCCTACTCAGCAAGTCACAGCATAAATCTTGGTGAGTCTTAACTTTCACAAATGAAGTTTGTTTATGATCTGGATTGAAAGATAAAATATTTATACTAATGTTTGGACTGTGACATAAAACTAAAATTTTAGAAGCTAATACAACACAGAGTAATAACAGCTCTAAAAATCCATTGTAATAAAGCTGTCATTTCAAGAAAATGTAGGCATTTCTGTGCTTCAAGAACTTCATCACCGCTTCCCTGGTGGCTCAGCTGGTAAAGAATCCACTTGCAATGTGGGAGACCTGGGTTGGGAAGATCCCCTGGAGAAGGGAAAGGCTACCCACTCCAGTATTCTGGCCTGGAGAATACAACGGACTGTATAATCCATGGGGTCGCAAAGAGTCCGACCTGACTGAGTCACTTTCAATTTCACCTCTTTCACCTACCATGAACACTGCTCTCCTTTCATAATCCAACAGCCATTCAGAGCCACAAACATTTGGAGGAACCCTAGTCTTCTAATCCTCATCCTACCTCATGCTTTCCTTTCCTTTTGAAAAGGACCATGAATAAAAATGTAAAACCAGAGGACTCTGATGTCAAACTGTCTACTTGACATCTCTGTTGAGATGTGTAAAAAGCATCTGAATAGACAACATTGATCTCCTGAATAGACATATTCAAAACCACTTCCTTGGTGATCAGTGGCTAAGAATCCTCACTTCCCCTGCAGAAGGTGTGGGTTCCATCCTTGTCTGGAGAAGTAAGATCCCGTATGCCGAGCACTGAGGCCAAAAAAAAAAACAACCCAAAAAACAAACAAACAAAAAACCCACCAACTAAACTTAGCGCCTTACTCTCTGCTCCTAAACTTACTCTTTTCACCATAATTCACATACCTCTCAACACTAACTATTATTCTAACTGATCAGGCCAAAATCCTTGCTTTTCGTCTTGATCATTCTTTCCTGTTCTCTAGTGAGTTTATTAGAAAAATCACAGATTTTTACCTTCAAAATAGACCTCTAGTTTAGCCCCTTTCCAAACCACAATCAATCCCCCCGCCCCCGCTATTGTTGAATTAATCTCCTATACCTGGCCTCCTAGCTTCTACTTTTACTTCCTAAAGTCTGCTTTCAAACAAGCAGCCAGATGATCTGTTAAATCATATCCAATCTTCTCACTCCTCTGCTCAAAACTCACAGATAGTTTCTATATCAAAGTCAAAGTTCTTACTATGTTCATAAACACCACCTCCCAGCCATACACATATACCTTATCTAATATTCTTATCTCATTTCACTCCAGTTCTACCATCTTTCTTGGTATTTTTCAAACTTTCCAGAGGAGATCCTATCTCAAGTCTTTTAAATTTGCTCTTTCCTCTTCCTAGAACGATGGAACCTCAGATACTTTCTTGGTTAGTTCCCCCTTCCTTCATACCTTAATTCAAAATTCCTCTCGTTAAAATTTTACACCACTTTCCTGCATGATCCAACTCATGGAATTTTATGCCTTCTTCTCTATGTTAATTGCTTTCTAACAGGTATATACTTAACCTATTTATCTTGTTTACTGCTGATTTTTTACTACTGGACAATAAGTCCCACAAAGGCAGGAAATTCTGTCTATTTTACTCACTATTGGATTCCCATCACTTAGAACTGCATCTGTCACAGAGCAGACATTATCTAGTGTGAAAAAAAAGTATTATTCACTCAGTCGTGTTCGATTCTTGGTGACCCTATGGACTCTAGCCCGCCAGGCTCCTCTGTCCATGGAATTCTCCAGGCAAGAATACTGGAGTGGGTAGCCATTCCCTTCTCCAGGAGATCTTCCCAACTTAGGGATCAAAACCCTGTCTCCTGCATTGCAGGCAGATTCTTTAGCATCTGAGGCACCAGGGAAGCCCCTATGTACTATCTAGATAATTGTCAAATAAATGAATGCATTTCCAAGGGTTTTCTTTAGTAGCCTTGATTTCACAGTTTATTGAGTAGATATAGCAGAGGAGAGTCAGCATTTGGAGGCCATTTAAAACATGATCTTCAAGTTTAATGTGCATTAATTCAGGGCTTCTGCCAGGCATTTGTGATCCTACTGGGCTCTGGGTCCTTTATGCATCTCACTGCCCTACTCTGTCAGGTTCTATTTCACCTGCTTAGAGTCAGGAGAACTGAAGTCACTTCAGTTTCTCTCATCATATTTCACCCACCCGCCAAAAGAAAATTCTACCCAAAGCATCAGGAGGCCCTGTAAGAGGGTGGTCTGGACGAATTGTGTTGCTCCATTTTTTCAGGCTACACAACTTCATTAGCAAATGCCTTTAATTGCAAGTGTTCTTCCTCTTCTTCCCAAGGAGAAATTATCCCTTTGGGTTACAATCTGACTAATGTAGCCAAAATCTTTCTTCTCCTTCTTCTCCCTCACCTACTGTGTGTTTAATGCAGGAACTGTCAGGCGAGCAAACTCTATCTGTGAAGTGCTCCCTCTGTCCGTGTTTGGAGCATGTGAGGACCACATCTGAATGTTAGAGTTAACAGGAGGTTGAAATAGATAACCAACAAGGACCTACTGTAGGGCAGAGGGAACTCTGCTCGACATTCTGCTCAATGGATGGGAGGAGAGTTTGGGGGAGAATGCACACATGTGTATGTGTGGCTGATTCAATTTGAAATGACAGCAACTGAACAACAACAAATATGTATAGCTGGCTCTCTTTGCTGTCCACCAGAAACTATCACAATATACTCCAATATAAAATAAAAAGCTAAAATTTTATAAATAATAAATATATATGTGTCACTGTGTGTGTTGTGTTTAGTCATGTCTGACTCTCTGCGATTTCAAGGACTGTAGCCAGGCTCCTCTGTCCATGGGGATTCTCCAGGCAAGAATACTGGAGTGGGTTGCCATGCCCTCCTCCAGGGGATGTTCTGGACCCAGGAATTGAACTGGGATTTCCTGCATTGCAGGCTGATTCTTTACCAGCTGAAGCTTCAAATATATATGCATATTTTCTTGAGAAAAGAATAAATAGGCGGAAAGAGCAAGAGGAGCACAGATGCGATGGAGAGGTCTCACTTTCTGAAGACTGAGAACCTGGTAGATGGGCTGGACTGAAAGGGGGCAGGAAGCGCTGCTCAACTAAGATTCACTGAGTCACAGCAGATCACATGTCTATCCAGAATTATCAGAGATTACAGAGCCAGGGGGTAAAATCTGAAGTGTGATCCCAGAGAACAGCCGTGATCAGAGGCAGAATAATAACAATTTCCAAGTCTCCAGAGTGAAGGTATAAATGGAAAAACAAGGAGGGGGGTTCCAGTGGATAATGAGATGCAGAAATTTTAGGGCAGGCAATTCCCACCTGGAACAGGAATGATGAGCGGGGACCCAGGACCCGCTTTTATGAATCCTAGCATTAGGGCAGCTTGTGTGTCCTTTAATAATGAAAGAGTTCTTCAATCATCTTTTTGGAATTAGGGGGAAGAATGACACTATTCCTGAAAAAGCCTCACACCAACCACTGGGACCCAGGGGCACAGCGGTTGACCTGCAGTGTACACAGAGCGCAAACCCACTGTAACACTGGTAGAAAGCCTTTCGGAGGAGGCTGAAAGACTCAGTACCAGAGAAGTATTTTGTCTCATCCATCAGGCAGGTTTCTGGAGAAGGGAATGGCAATCCACTCCAGTACTCTTGCCTGGAGAATCCCATGGACAGAGAAGCCTGGTGGGCTACAGTCCGTAGGGTTGCAAAGAGTCGGACGCAACTGAGCCACTAACACATATCAAGCAGGTTGCCAAAAGCTCCCCTCATTCCACCTCCTAAAACTTGGGAGATTTTATTGACAAAAGTGTTTTTTTACAAGGAACCTGAGGAACATTCTGTTGAAAGCATCAGCAGCGCTGGTGGAGTTTAAGTCAGTGACTAGAGCTGCAAGATTAAATTTTCACCATGTCCGATCGTTAGTTGTGTGGTCCATGTTTCCAGTTTGCCAAAGAACACCTTTTCCTAGACGTGGGGAGTGGCTCCTTCTTTGCCAGTTAGGTGGACTTGAGATTCAAAGTCCTTTGGATTTGTCAAAAAATGGCATACACAGACCAAAGCAGACCAACCATATGGTGATGCTTACTCACTGAGTAAATGTAGATAACATGGGATAATGTAAATAGTATTTAAGTAATAAAGGATAATGGTCAACACAGCAGGTCTGGTTCAGTCGGTGTGAGCCTCTGCCATCGAGCCACTACTTGGTTTTGCTCACGTCACTATTATGGGATTGGTCAAAAAGTTCATTTAAATTTTTTCATAAGATGGTACAGAAAAAACCAAACAAACTTTTTGACCAACCCAGTATTTCCATAGCTGTAAAAGGAATCCAGACATCCAGTGTGAATTTGACATAAAAAACAGGAAAATTAGGAACATGTTCAGATGCCCAGGGTATTGGGAGATGTTTAAGCTGTGACATGATATTAAATATTAAACACTGCTGCTGCTGCTAAGTCACTTCAGCCATGTCCGACTCTGTGAGACCCCACAGATGGCAGCCCACCAGGCTCCCCCGTCCCTGGGATTCTCCAGGCAAGAACACTGGAGTGGGTTGCCATTTCCTTCTCCAATGCATGAAAGCGAAAAGGGAAAGTGAAGTCGCTCAGTCGTGTCCAACTCTCAGCGACTCCATGGACTGCAGCCTCCTCCATCCATGGGATTTTCCAGGCAAGAGTACTGGAGTGGGGTGTCATTTCCTTCTCCAAAATACTAAACACTAAACTTGGCTAAAAGCATAAGATTCAGGGCTGACATTTCATTTATACACGCTGCTAGTTCTGTGTACCAAACATGGTCACCTAATGGGTCCAGAAAGAACTGGACATAGAGTAGAAATGAGTATATACAACTAATTAATATGTACTAACATTTATGGAGCATTTACAATGTGCCAGGTTCTATGCTAGGTTAATTATGCTGATTCTATGAGATATACAGCATTATTATCATTTTGAGAATAATTGTATAAAATGTTAAATAATGTGCCCAAGGTCTACAGCCAGTTATGAAAGAGCTGGGGAAAGACATAGACCTGTCTGATTCAAAAGTCCATGTTCATAGTCATTAAACATTCTACATCTCAATGTAGCCCAGAAGGAAAGCCAAACTATGATTATTTAAAATTTGATCAGAGCATTTTAGAGCCGAAAGAAGGTGATTGAGACATGGGCTTTTTGTTCCAAGTATCTATCACTCTCCTTTCATAAGGCAATCAGAAATGAGGGTATTAACCGTCAAATTACTAAAATGAGTAAGCTCATTCCATCTTCTGTGTTTCTCATTAGAGAAGCAAACTTGTAATACAGACATTCTTTTTTAAACAATTATCATTTCTTCTAATATTTAACATTTTAACTAATACTTTGGCATTACAACATAGAATATATAATATATATTCCAGGATAAAAGGCTTCCTTGGTGGCTCAGACAGCAAAAGAATCCAACTGCAATGCAGGAGACCTGGGTTTGATCCCCGGGTTTGGCAGATCCCCTGGAGGAGGGCATGGCAACCCACTCCAATATTCTTGCCTGGAAAAATCCCATGGACAGAGGTGCCTGGCAGGCTACAATCCATGGGGTCACAAAGAATCAGACACAATTGAGCAAGTAAGTACACACACACATTCCAGGATATAATCAACAATATAAGAGACTAAAACTTAATAGCTCTGGGCATTAATGGAAAAAATTATCCTTCTAAAATCAGTCACCCTTTATAGAATCACAGTGAAGACAGCCTAGAGAAAGTAACAAAACCAAAATTCCAGAAAAAATAATTCTGACAAGACCTTCCTCTGTAGGGTGTTAAATCAGAGACTTGACTGTAATTTAGCCTATGATTTGGCACAACCCTAAAATCTCACTCATACCCAACCTGGGATCTTTAATTTGTGAGTCACATAGCATACTCTATGGGCTTTCTAGGAGGTTCAGCAGTAAAGAATCTGCCTGTTGTGTAGGAGACATGAATTCAGTCCTGGGTCAGGAAGATCCCCTGGAGGAGGAAATGGAAACCCACTCCAGTATTCTTGCCTGGGAAATCCCATGGACAGAGGAGCCCAGTGGGCTACAGTCCGTGGGGTTGCAAAGAGCTGGACACAACAGAGCATGCACACATAGCATGTTCTATATGCAGGAAGAGATGATGTCTGCTCAAGTGTAACAACTCTATGGGGGTAAAAAATGAGAGAAGAAAACTTATTGTCCGGACTGATGCTCTTTTTAAAAAAAAAGAAAAAATCTGTTTCTTCTCTTGGCCATGCCCTGGGACATGTAGGGTCTTAGTTCCCTCATCAGGGATAGAACCTGTGCCCTCTCCAATGGAAGCCTGGAGCCTCAACCACTGGACCACTAGGGAAGTCCCCAGACTAAAGCTATTAATAAGGATTATGTCAACTACCTACACATTGTAGCAATGAGAAACATGTACTTTTATGTCAGACACACTCCGTGTTTCTGTGTTAGCTAGTGATATTTTGTGCTTCCATGAGGAAAACTACAGTAACTGATATTAAATACTGAAAACCCTTTGATATCTTTAGTGCTCCCAATTTGATAAGCCAAGTCATAGATTGTGACTTGTGTATTTAGTCAAAATTCAGGGTAGAAGTTAAAAATTATACATTCCAGAGCCAGCTAGGCTTGGCTTCAATGTCAGCTCCATCATTTACTATTTGTATGACCTTCTGTGCCTCCAACACCTTGTTTATAAAATTGGGGGACGACTATATAGTACGTCCTAGGAGGCTGTTATGAGGCATATGTAAAGTGTTTTGCACAATGATGTGGCAAGTGTTATATGCGCTTGTAGTTATTATTATTAAATAAATAACCTACTGAAGAGTACATTTGAAAAGGAATCACTTTGTGACCTCTATTATCAGATTGAAGGCATGTTTTCTCATAAAAAACATAAGCCTGAAGATATGACAAAAAGACTTCTTAAAATTCAGCAAACCTTTTAAAATTACAGGCTTAAAGGAAAAAGAGAGCGATAATTTCTCTGATGAAGTATTAAAACAGTACTGAAATCAAGTCACTGAATATGAATGAGACAGTAGCCAGGGTTGTTTCTCTGTCTTACAAACAAATAAGACTAGAGGGGAAAAAATAGCATAACTTATCAGAGCTCTACGTACCAAGAAGTAATTTCAAGTTAGCTGTGCGTCCCCCCAGTACTCCTCAGAAGACTAGTAACACTCCAAGTATTTAAGTCTTGTCTCCTGACAATGTCTAGAAATAAAGCCAAGTGGTCCAGGCTGAAAGGAAAGAGAGAAATGGAAATCTTTCCAAGCAAAAGATTCAACAGTAAAATATCCAAGGGGACACGATTGTGAAAATAGCTGACTCACTCCTTGTGAGTCTCTTCCTGTGTCTTGGCAGCGTCAGTAGCCTTTGATGAGAATGACAACACAAAGATTTATTTATGTCTATTATTATCTCAGTCACCTGATTCCCCGCATTATAATTTCTCCTTTGAGTTAGTGCACTGATTCTGCTAAAATATTGCTACAAGAAAGTGCCTTCCCTGTCGGAGACAAGAGCTAATACTGCCAGGTTTCCCTTCAAGTCTAGCTAATGCTGGCAGCCAGTTGATTTTTGTGTGATTACAGGAACCCTGAGATGCGACTCAACCTTGACAATACATTCCCTGCCTGCTTATTCTTGCCATCATTTCTCCCTAATTGTAAGGACAAAGGTCTCCGGGTGAGATGACTAATTGATTGACTCTTTTCTTGATGGAAATATTATCCCCAAGAGAGAGAGAGGCTGGCAGGGCAAATCAGGATACATATGTAGATGAGGACAGGCAGCATGGAGACAGAAACGTGTATTGCCAAGGAGTGGGGTTGCTAAGGAAACATATTCCACATTCCAGTATCAACTAGCCAGTGGTGGGATGAGGTCTGCTCCTGGCAGCTCCTGCAAGCTCGCTGGGAACATCTCTCTCCAACTCTACATTCAGATGCAACATGGTGAACCTGGTGGTCATTTGAAATTGTGCAGATATTTACACCATAGGAATTGGCAAAGACTACAAATAAGGTCTTTTTTTTTTTTTCTTTTGCCTTTAGTGCCAATTGTTCCTAGGTGGCTCTAGTGGCAAAGAACCCACCAGCCAGTATAGGAGACTCAATAAGAGACATGGGTTCGATCCCTGATTCGGGAAGATCCCCTGGAGGAGGGCATAGCAACCCACTCCTGTGTTCTTGCTTTGGAAAATCCCATGGACAAAGGAGCCTGGCAGGCTACAGTCCATAGCGTTGCAAAGAGTCGGACACGACTGAAGCGACCCAGCACGCATGCAGACACTGGCGAGCATACCAGACTGTGGCTGATCCATCATAAGTAACACGCCTGTGTGTTAGTCGCTCAGTCGTATCCGACTCTTGTGACCCTGTGGACTGTAGCCCGCCAGGCTCCTCTGTCCTTGGAATTCTCCAGCCAAGAATACTGGAGTGGGTAGACATTTCCGTCTCCAAACATGCCTATAAACCACCACGGAAACTCTCACCTGGGTTAGTTTTTTCCAGCAGGAATGTAAAATAGGAAGGTAAATATTGAATGGGTCACAGGTTAGTTAGACATGGCAATAGGTGCTATTGCTCTGAAGGGCACAATGCTATTTTTATATTCCCCTCTTACCCCTGCACTTGCTTCTATTGAATCTCTTATTGTTAGAATAGATATTGATCTATTTCCCTATATTCCTCTTATCCATAACCTGGTGAGTTCCTTAAGGCTAGAACCACACATGACTTATTTTCATGTATCCAGTGTTTGGTCATGTCTAACAAAGTCCGGATGGTTTCTAGAGTGGCTGCCTCCCGATTTCTTCTGCTCTAATAGAATGAAAATATTACATGTCCCAACAATCTTTTCAGATTATTGTGAGAATAACATGACAAAAGACAACTGCCAGCCACTCTCCTAGGTAGAAATCTCAAATATAATTTCCAAAGAATGCTAAACAATGCAGAGCATGACATGAATATCCATATTTATTGAATGCATTGGGGATAGTCAGAGAGTATTAAAAAATCAGAAAGATTTTGGTCAAAACAATTTTTTTGCCACTTCAGAACTGTATGTGAAAGTGTTAGTCCCTCAGTTCTGTACAACTATTTGTGACCCCATGGGCTGTACCTTGCTAGGTTCCTCCGTCCATGGGATTCTCCAGACAAGGATACTGGAGTGGGTTGCCATTCCCTTCTCCAGGGGATCTTCCCGACCCAGAGATTGAACATGTGTCTCCTGCATTTCAGGCATTGATTCTTTACTATCTGAGCTACCCGGGAAGCCTCTCAACTGTATAGGCTTTAAGAAAATCATGTAACTTTAAGCTTTAAGCAAACCATGTTGAGCCCATTTCCACATTAATTTATAAGTATATAAATCCTAGTTCATGGAGTTAACATGAGAATTGCAATGAGATACTATATATGAAGCTTGTAACCAGCACCATTGTTGATGTATAGTAGATGCCTGACAGATATTAATTCCTTTCCCTTTCTTCTATGTAGCAAAACCTTTGTACACACCAAACTGCCCAATCATGTGAATCTCTATCATTTCAATCACAATAATCATCCTTAGCACAAATGGAGTTTCTATGGACAAGCTTTTCAAAGTGATGATCTCATATATTAGTAACCAACCTTTTTAAGAAAGTTAAAATCCAGGTCACTTTAGATGTAATTCTCTTCTACAAAGAAGAAACAAAATTCCAGTCAATTAATTACCACTATCAACACACCAGCAGACAAATGTCTTCCAGGAAAAGCCTTTGGGAAGTTTTAGGCAGAGCATAACTTAATTTTTTGTAGGACTGCTGAACGTCTGCATGCCATCCCTCTTTCACAACATTTAGCATAATGTGATGCTCACAGTCGGAGGCTATTTGCATTAAGTTGTGTAATGCATAGAAGATGCCTCTTTAAACCGGCCGGGACATCAACTTGCCTGTGCTTGATAGATTGGTTTTCTCCTTCTGGGCCCAATTTATGAACTGAGTCCAGTGAAGCCCAGGGCTCTCATCTTTTCAAACAAGTATATTAAACTGAGGCTGGAGCAGAGGAAGAGAGGCTTTGCCAGACATCTTTATCAGCATCATTTTTTTTTTTTTTTTTTGGTTTTTACTTACTGACACATTCACTCTATATCTAATTACACCAGTTTTGAAAGATGAGTATAGAATTAGGACTGATGACTGCCTCCTCTTTGGTGTGTATTTCTTAGACTCTAGGACCTAAAGACATGTTGCTTTCCCCAAACTTCAGAATTAGGAGACAGAACACCTTATACGCCATAATCTATAGAAAGAGAGATGTCAGATGGCATCATTAAGTTTCACGATAGTTGCTGATGGAGTCACTCAGATTCAGATTACACAGTTATAAGTGAATTTCCACCCGCTTAAAAACAAGCACAACTTGCACAGTTCGAAGTCATTATCCTGTTCTTTTGGCAGCAACCAGAGTATGTGTTAGTAGCTCAGTCGTATCCTGCTCTATGCAACCCCATGGGCTGTAGCTCACCAGGCTCCTCTCTGTCCATGGAATTCTCCAGGCAATAATACTGGAGTGGGTTGCCATTCCCTTCTCCAGGGGATCTTCCTGACCCCAGGTTTGAACCCAAGTCTCCTGCATTGCAGGTGGTCTCTTTACCACTGAGCCACCAAGGAGTCAGCTTAGAGTTTCTTAGAGAAGTATCTTAATACTTGCTTACAAGTGCCTGGACTCATCTCAACTTCTCTGGCCTCCCAAATCCTTCACATGTAAAATAATCTGTTTATGTATCTGTCTCTTTTATCAGAGTAGCATCTCCTCTAGGCTAGGAGCTGAATCTTTTTTCTTTCTGAACCTAGTGTGTTGACAACACTCCAAATTTTCCCTTAGTTCACTCTTACTGCTAAAACCAAATTTAAAAGGAAGGGCCAGGGGGAAAGGTGATGCCCACCAATAATCGGATACAAATCTTATCCAATCAGGTGAAGGAAGCAGTGATTGCCACATCCTGAAACTTCTTGAAGTCGATAGTTGCCTCCCAGAGCACCTCTGGACTAATTAGATTAACTGTTACTGTCAGGGCTATCTAATTGCTTGTACTGAAGAAAGCAAATTGCAGACAGTAGATATCAGTGTAAAATCAAACAGAAAACAGGTGTTTGCTAATTAAAACTGAGATTTTAATGAATGACCCATGTGGTTTTGGTGAATAAATACCACTCCCAACATCTGGTGAATAATTAGACTCCTTGTCTTTCTCACTGTCTCTGTCTCTCAGTCTCTTTGTCTCTCTCCCTCCTCTCCGATATTCCTTAGCCCGTTTTGCCAACATCCCAGAAAATAACTATGCTATGATAAATTTTTAATAAAGCCTTGTAATCTTTAGTCTTTGCAAAGCGACAAAAGCAAATGTTTCTGTCCAGGTAACGGTGAGGAAACCATATATACATACATATGTATATATGCATTTACCTAATAGTTTATACATTAAAGATAATAATATATTGGTAAAAGAGGCAAAAGGCCTGGAAAATGATGGGGAAAGATCATATTAAAATGTTTTAATGCACGAATTGGTCATGGTACTGTAGGGAAGACTTATTTATAAGTTCTGGTTCATCTAAGATTTGAGATTTTAGTTTGAGTAAATTGGGCTTCCTCTGAGATGACTTCCTCTGATGGATGTTGCTTTTTGCTTTTCGATCCATTTGAAAGTAAGAGAGGAGAAGCTCATTTTAAAATATAATAATAAGTCTATGGAATGTGCCTGGTAAGCAGGTTGAACTGTATAGAAAAACTTCGTTTTTAGGGTAGCTAAAGTAAGAGATCTGACTTAGAATGACTTAATAGAAAGGACAGGAATAAATGTCAGGGCATTTTGTTGAAATCATCATTGTGGAAGCATTTTTCTCACTATTAGTCTTTGTGCTTTTGAGTGCTCCAGCAAGTGAATTTCTTGCTGTAGTTATTTTATGCAATTAGACTTGACTGTAATATCTCAGCCACAGAAGCTTTAAACACGAGGCAAAGCTATCGAGCGCTGTGTCAACTCAAACAATCAAATGTGTTGCGAGCTAAGGAAATCAAGCGGCTCTGTTCAAGTCTCTTCACTCACTCTACGGTGCTAGATCAAAAGACCAGAGGCAAAGAATGTGGGCTTGCCTAATAGGTTAGTGGCTTTGGAGCTCTGTAAAAATTTCAAAAATGGAACCCATATAAGCATTACCATGAAACAAATATGCACTGTGGCCCTCATCAGATGTTTTGAATAACATCTGAGAAACTTGGTGTTATATTTTAACTGCTTATTTATTAACAATATAGCCATATTGGGTATCCAGTGTTAAATCAACTTTGTATAACTAGAAAAACCAATTTGGTCATTATGTGTCACCCTTTTTCCGGATTGTTGAATTTGATTTGTCAACAATTTGTTCAAGATGTATTCATCAATATTCACGAGCTTGGCCTCCAGTTTTCATATATTTGTACTGTCTTGGTCTTGTTTAGGAATCAGTAGCTTCTGTGTGTCTCCTTTTCCCTCCTCTGAATGAGAACCTCTATTGCGGCTTCCCTGCCCCATTTTCCATTGTTATATTTTAGTGATGGCAAAGAGGGGATAGTTACAGCTTGTCTCTTTCAGGTAACACTTTGCCAGAATATGAGAATCCATATATATAAATGGGGGTAATGGACATCAGCAGAATCCTGGATTTCCAGATGTGAGCAGTAAAAGGTTTGGATTTTAATTCCACTAAGGAGGGCCTGAGTGTGTCTAATGTGTTTGGAGAAGGGTGAAATGCACATCTGATGGTCAGAAGTGTTGGCTGTGACAAAACCTGCTGACTGATCATCAGATCCATTTCCTATTCTTCCCAGCACTCAGCTAGGCTATGTTTTCTAATCTTCCTAGCAATTAGGTATGACGGTCAAGGCAGTTCTAGTTATGGAAGTTGAACAGAAAGTGATAAATATCATCTCCAGACCTACCTATACCAGAAGGTCCTTCTGTGGGTGATCCCCATGTTCTTTTCCCTTTGACATGATGCTGGCAAACACAACCATTTTTAGTCACGGTCAGAAGATATCCCCGTTTCTGGCCATGAAGGACACCAGACAGAAGCAAATTCAAGTCATCTGTGGAAGAACACATTTCAGATAGAGAAACTCAGGCAACAAAGAAAAAATTATAGGGGAAATAAGTTTGTAAAAATATTAATAATCACAACACGTACAATTTAATATTCCACTACTGATTGGAAGCAAGAAAAAATATTGCAGAATCAGAGTCTCAAAAAGTTATCAGAATTTGATTATGAAACATGAAGACCTAATATATTTAAGAAAAACATGTTCTCTGGTTATGGATTAGGTTACCTAGTGATTGGGAACTCTTGGTAAATCACACAATAGAGTAATAAACTTACTTTTTAAGAATCTACTGAGACAATGGGACATATCTGTATGAACAATTAGCATTACTTCAACTAACACATTCTAATTTCTTTCTTCTCTAAGTCCACAACTGATATCTAGAGGACAAGCTAGACTCTGTGATTTCAACTTACATTGCTCTTCATCTCTTTTTCATATGTACCTTTTCTTTGACCACACTGCATCCTAGATATTTTTCCGTCTGTCATTTCACTCAATATCTCCTTACATTTGACTATTCTAGTAATATAAATTATCATATTACTTGCTTCTAAAAGGTTTATTAAACTTTTTTCCTTGGTCATTTTGTACTTCCTTCCTATATTTCCACATACCATGACCATGTTTTTCTTAAGTATATTAGGTCTTCATGTTTCATAATCAAATTCTGATAACTTTTTGAGACTGATTTTGCAATATTTTTTCTTGCTTTCAATCAGTAGTGGATTATTAATTTGTATAAGTTGTGATTATTAGTATTTTTACAAACTTATTTCCCCTATAACTTTTTCTTTGTTGCCTGAGTTTCTCTATCTGAAATGTGTTCTTCCAAAGATGATTCGAGTTTGCCTCTGTCTGGTGTCTGAGGACAACAGCACCCCAAGGGCCACTTTGGGCTAAGCATTCAATTGAAGGTTATTGGATTTGGATGTTGGTGAAATAGATGGATAGTTTGCATTTTATCACCAAAAATAAGTGTGGGTGAGTTTGTGATAGGATTTCTTATAAGACGTACTTCTTCTCTCCCTCCTCATCATCTCCTTTCCTTCAAGCCAAGACTGGCAGTCAATCCTGATATTTGTTTCTTTCTGCAAGTGTTTTTCTTGTTGCTGTTACTTATCACACTGTTCAAGAGTTTCTTATTTTTCTTGGTGGGATGGTGTGAGAGGAAATTTATCTTTATTTAATGGCCTCCAATCTAACTCCCCTTCTTGCTTATGCCTTAGTTTTTTTCTCCAGCATTTTCATCTTGTACTTAATTAAGTTCTAGCCTCTATGATCAGCACATATCCTCGGTTGAATAACAGCTTCCTAGTACATTCATGACAAATACCTGTATTTCCACTTTCTTCATAACTTCCTTCTATGCATGTTTTTACTCTGCTTGGCTAACTCTTCATTCATGTATTATAAAATACGCTGTCTGTATTTACCTAGCTTTTTCTATGTTTGTTTCTGAGAAGTTCCTTGAGGGTACTAAGTTCCTTATAGTGTCACAAATGAATTCTCTTCTCCCAGTTTTCATACACAACAATAGCTATAAACAGATATTTATGGTAACAGGGGAGGGTGTTTCAAGCTCACCTAAGGCAAAAAAACTGTATTGCTACAGGTACACAAATTCACATTTTATAGACTTACACATTTTTATAGAGAAATTTGTAAAGCAGATTAGTAAAATGGTGACTACAAACAAATGATTAGTAAAATAATAAACCACTATAAATAAATATAGTAAAATGATGACCATTAATAAGTAGAATTCCATGAAAGCTGAAAGCACTCAAGAAGTGTTGAATGATGATGACATCATTAAGACAAAAAACTGACGATGGGATCTTGCTGGCAAGTGGAAATGATATAAGGGCAAACATCTCAGGTAAGGACCTGGTTCAAGTTTGTTTATACAGAAGGATAGATGGAAAAATCTACAGGGAGCAGTACCAATCAGTATCATCTTACTTAAGAACTTTCAAACCTAATGAGAAAAATCAAATGATTCAAAATGCACTTTAAACATTATTTATAACCCACTTTGCTTCAAAATATATTTTAGTGGGGACACATAATTTTTTTCATTAGCTGCACATAGCCTTACTAAAGTGGATCCAGATAGTAGCCTTGGAGCTGGAAGGCCAAATGTAAAAACAAACTTATTGATTTTTCTCTACTCAGAGGCAACATTTGCTGACATTGGCTCTTCATTCCCCAAATACAAGGTGCTTATTTCACAAAGGTGGGAGCCTAGTCCTCTTTTGATCATGTCCATTTTCAGAAAGTCTCTTGTATTCTTGACTTTACTTAGGAAGTGACTATCATGAAAGATTCAACTCATTAAGCAGGCGTAAGAGATTCTGACCAGTTTTAAGGAAACCACTACGATAGATGATTCCCTCACGTGGCATTCATGCTGGACCACTGCTCATCAAAGCCATACTCTTGATTTCTCTTGCTCATGAAATATGTAGAGGTCATGCTCACACTCAATGAGCAGATCTAACCCTAAAAAGTGTGCTATCAGGCTTGCAAACTAACAATGAGATCTCTCTCCAGACTGGCAGCTGACAGGTAGCCTTTTATTTTCCAAGGCAAATTTGAAAATTAGCAAATTAAATCACAATATGTGATTTAATGGTACATGGTACAAGAGTACCTTGTTTGGGGCATTGTTCTTTTTTCTTTTATGCAAGAGAATATTTTTAATAGCTAGAAGGGGACCAAAACCTTTCTAGTTCTCTGCTTCTGGCAGCACGCCAGCGCTTCCATCTAAAGTGATCAAAGACTATAAACACCACATGGTAGAGTAAGAGATCTTTTTTAAGTAGTAGGACTTCATTGAAATTTTTGAAGCAGTAAAATTATGCAAGCATTCAAGGTGAAATTTGAGGAGTGCTGAGGTCATTTTTATCTTTCAGGCTCTAAACTGTAGGATCAAAAGGGAGTCATTTCATAGATATTTAAATCTCCCTTCCCTGGGCACACCAGTGTCATGGGAAGATTTACCATGGTCAAACACTCACTGTAAACACTTTGTACTCATTATCCAGCCCAGAAAGGTCCTTGATGAGGCAAAATCTAGCCTTTTGGAAGTTAAGGTAACATGTTCACTATCACCAAGGACTTAGATCTCTGAGCTATAGAGGTTCTTGTGTTGCCAACGTTCTCTATTAAGAAGAGATGGGTGGAAACCATGAAATGAATTCATAGTATATATGCCCTTTTCACATAGCATTTATGGAACCCAAACTATAGTAACTGAACATGTTTGCTACACAGTATATTATCTTGCTTTCATAATAAAAAGATTTTATTTTCTTTTAAATATAAAAAAATGCTTGAACTCAAGCTTATAAATATTCTCAACACTACTCAGAAAGTTTCCCCTGGGATGTTAAAAGAGTAGTCACTTTGTAGTGAGAAAAGGTATAAAATTATAATACAGCTTTAAAAAGGGTGTATCTACAACCATAATTTGTGTATCTATACCCATAATCACCCATGATTCTACTTACTCTTTCTTAATGAATATAATACCCTCATTCATCCTTTTCCTTAGATCTTTATTTCAGTTCAGTTCAGTTCAGTTGCTCAGTCATGTCCGACTCTTTGTGACCCCATGGACTGCAGCACGCCAGGTCTCCCTGTCCATCCCCAACTCCTGGAGTTTGCTCAAACTCATGTCCATTGAGTTGATGATGCCTTCCAACTATCTCATCCTCCGTCGTCCCCTTCTCCTCCTGCCTTCAATCTTTCCCAGCATCAGGGTCTTTTCAGATAAGTCAGCTCTTCACATCAGGTGGCCTAAGTATTGAAGCTTCAGCTTCATCTTTATTTCAGACAAGGCTTTCCTGGAGCCCCTGCTGCAGCAGGGGGAGCAATAACAAACATCTGGTCCCCTTGCTTGCTGCCTAAGGAGGGGATGAGTTGTTCCTTATAAAGTGTAGGTCCAGGGATCAGGCCAGAGGGATGGCTTAGCTATTTTGCCCACCCCGTGGGTGCTGTGTGTGAGGGGGGAATGCACAGTACCCTGCTTTTGCTCCCAATCCTCTGCCTTTGCTCCAGGTTCTTTGGAGCAAAGACAGCTGGGTTTTGGTCTCTTGGTATCTTTTGCCCATAATTTGCACTAACTGCCCATAAATGCGTTATTTTTAGTCCCACACAGTTTCTCTGTATTTTGTTGCTGGAAGAGATCTACTGCACATTACTTGTGCCCACAGACTGAAATACATGAAGCATATCGTTGCTTATTAACATGTGTCTGATACTATCCTTACTAAAATGGTTAATATCACTCAATCCACTCATAATTAGCCATTTAACTCAGGCTACCAATCAAAAGAGGTTGCATATGCTGTCCTAGGGCTTCCCAGGTGGTGCTAGTGGTAAAGAACTCACCTGCCAATGCAGGAGACTACAGACAAGCAGGTTCGATCCTTGGGCTGGGAAGATTCCCTGGAGGAGGGCGTGTCAACCCATCCAGTATTCTTGCGAGAGAATCCCATGGACAGAGGAGCCTGGTGGACTATAGGTCATGGGGTTGCAAAGAGTCAGGCACAACCGAAGCAACTAATCACGCATGCACTCATAGTCTTATAACATCTCACAACTTTGTCTACCCACCCTAAATTTCCCTGGTGCCCAGCTGATCTCTTCCTTCTCTCACCCCACCCTACTTGCACTCCAAGCGAAAAATCAATGGCCCATTTTCTCTTATTCTGCTACTTAAGGCAGAAATTAAAATATTTGTTTTATGGTCTTGTTGTTGTTGTTAAGTCACCCAGGAGCAGTAATGCTGGTGATCCATCTCAAACAGTTTCATTCTGCCCCATTTAATATACCCAGTGCCCCATGTGGCCATCTAGTCCTTTTTTGCTCTTTCAAAACCTTAGTGCCTGGGGCTTTGCTGGTGGTCCAGGGGTTAAGGCTTCCCCCTCCAATGCACGGGGTGTGGTTTCAATCCCTGGTCAGTGAGCTAAGATGCCACATGTTTTGCAGCCAACAGAAAAAAACAAACCAAAAAACAAACAAACAAACAAAAACCCAAAAACCAAAAAACACACACCATAAAATAGAAGCAACCTTGTAACAAATTCAATAAAGCCTTTAAACAAACAAAAATTTAAAAAGAACACTTCAACCCCTGACCTCTTATTGTCTTTACTTTTAGCAGTTGACTTCAACTCTGTCTCCCCCAATTTTCTTCTCCTTCACTACGTTTTCCCTCCTGCCTCTTGACTCATTCTTTCCTGTTTCTTTGAGAAAAAGTCAAATACCCCTTCCTTAGCTGAAAGTTTGATAGGTGCTATTATCAGTTATTCCCTTTCTCTATTAAGTCATCAGTTTTCAAATCATAAACATGACAACCCTCATTATCTACTGTCTGTAAATAGACTCAAGAACATTTAAAATAACTACCTTTCCTGATCCTCCATCTTTATCAAGCTATCTTTTCATCTTATATTGCTTGCAGTTCTAAACTTCTAATTATACTACCTCACAGAAGGATGGGTTAATTCTCATACCGTCTAGCTGACGTGCTTATGGATCCATACACCGTGCCTTCTCCAACCTCCTGTGTTCCTTCCACTATTGTTCTGGATCCCATACTCATCTGCACAAGGCAATCAATACAACAATCATCTCCTCTTCTGCTTGCAGAGACATTTCCCCTGTCTGTTGAATAATTCTCTGATGCATACAATTATGGTGGTAAAGCCCAAGTCAAGGAAACAATGTGTTCCCTTGTCTCATACACCTACTCAGCTACCATTCAATTTCTTTGCTCCTTCACTTAACTGCATTTGAAAGAATTATCTAACGTTGAGTCATCACTTGCTTGACTACCCACTGTCTTCTCAACAGTCTGCTGTCCTTCAGTACTTGTAACATCTGCTGCTGCTGCTGCTAAGTCGCTTCAGTCGTGTCCGACTCTGTGCGACCCCATAGATGGCAGCCCACCAGGCTCCCCCGTCCCTGGGATTCTCCAGGCAAGAACACTGGAGTGGGGTGCCATTGCCTTCTTCCTGTAACATCTGCAGGAGCTGCCAAAACCAAATACCACTGATGGAGTGGCTTAAGCAACATTTTTTTCTTATGGTTCTGGAGGCTAGAAGTCCTTGATGAAATTGTTGGAAAATTTGGTTTCTGATGAGAAGTTGTTTCCTGGTTTCTAAACAGCCACCTTCCTGAGGAAACTGTGGTACTGTTTCAAAAGTTAGATATATCTACCAAAATACTCAGCCATCACATGCCTAGAAGTTTACCCCTGGGAAAGTAAAGCATGTGTTCATCCAAAGAACTGTACTTGAAAGTCGAGAGCAGGGTTACTTGTAATAATCCGGAACTGGAAACCACCAAAGTATCCAGATAAACTAATGTGTCCTATTCATACAACAGGATGGTACTCAGCAATGAGAGGGAATAAACTCTTCATATATGCAATATCATGGATGGATCTCAATATAATTATGTGGGGTTTAAGACACACAAAATTATATGATTTGATTTGTTTAAAATTCTGGGAATTCCAACTCGTCTAGAAACTTCTAACTAATTAGAAGGATAAAATGATTACAAAAGGTGTAACAATACTTTATAGGGTAATGATATATTCAGTATTTTGATTATGATTGATCCACAGGTATATGTACATATGCATATATGCACATACATATTAAAATGTGTCCAGTTTTGCACATTACTTATGTATGCATTTATTTTAATTGAGGTATAATTGATTTACCATAGTATATTACTTTTAGGTATACAGCCTCGTGTTAATGCATACATTATACATATGTTTATACATTACAAAATAATCCCTACAATAAGTCTAGTCACCATCTGTCACCATCCAAAGATATTACAATATTATTGATTATCTCCAGCGATATGATAGTCATTTCAGGGATTACTGTTATAAAGGTTAGCAGGAAAAAGAGGATGTAGTGTTGAAAATGAGCTTTTTTTGAATAAGTTGGGAGTTAGTTATGACATTTTTGACTAAAAGTTTTTGAATAGGCAAAATGTTATAAAATTTAATTAAGAGTGTTGCTATTCCATACTGTAGTTACCTGCAAAAAAATACACAAAGAAATAAACCCTTTTACTAGATAGATGATTTTCAGCCTCACAATGCTCACTCACAATGCTCACTCATTGTCTCACAATGCCACAGTGTTGTACAGTGAGTAAATTACATGATAATAACATGGTGACCCTGTGTCCAGATTACGAGAATAAAAGTTGATCCTGGGAGAAAGAATAGTTTACCCATTAAAATAAAATGAACAGTACAACACAGTACACTGGGACCATTAGAGAGAGAAGGTAGGTTTATTTGTAGAAGATTTAATCATTTTATTCATACAGACTAACTGATTGATTTCTACATGCCGGATACTATCCTGAGAGCTTGGGGTGCAGAAGTGAAAAAAAACCCCACAAAACCAACCTTATCTTCATAGAGTTTACATTCTTATGGAATGAAGGGCAGATTGGTGAAAGTTAAAACAAAATAAATGATTATAAATGTTCTAATTTATAAGTACTATGAAAAGAAATAAGATTGTAAAAAAGATAAGGAATATGGATGTTTTTCTTTTGCATGTCTATTCACAGTGAAGTGAGAAGCAAGATCATAAGCAGAAGATGTGCTAACAAGTTGAGTTAGGGAATAAGATACAACACAGTCACCTGCAAAGTAGGACACTGAATTGTTAAGCACAGTGTGGTGGAATTATCAGGCAGTATGGGGAAACCACTTGAGATTTGAGGTAATAAAATTGAAATATATCCAATAAATATGACATATTTTTCTTCAGCCACCTTCAGTTGACTAGGTAAAGACAGTAAACATGTGGAGAATGGATTAGATCTGACCTGCATTTGGGGTCATTAATTTCCCAATCACTCAGACTGTAAACTTCAGGAACACTTAACCCCAGCTTTTAATCTATTTTTTTATATCTAATCATGCACTGAGTTATTCAACCCGTGAAGATGGCCGAGGTCAGAACTCAGTGATGCAGAGTAGACAGAGGAAAGAGCTTGTGGAGAAGGCTGGGTCAAAGGAATTGAAGGTGAAGGAAGAAAAGCGTAAAAGGGGGCTAAAAAACCCAAAGCAGGAGAGACTAGTCAGCAATGGCAGCCCAACTCTTTAAGTAAAACCTCCACCAACTCAATGCATCTCACATCATTTTCTCTTCTCCATCCCTATTGCTTCTGCCCATATTGATGAGATCATTCCATTGCTAGTACTTCTCTCTGGAACTATAAATGGTGTTTCAACTCATCCTTCATGGCTGTCAAAGTTCTGGCCTGAACAAATCAGTTCATGTTATTTTTTCCTACTCCAATACCTAAAACCTCAGAACTTGGACAATCAAGTCCAAGTTTTTACTTCAAAGTTCTCCATGTGATGGTACCAACAAATTCTTCTGACTTAATATCCTCCAGCATCTTCTTTCACTCTTTCACTCCTTTCACTGCTAATTACGAACATTCCTGCACTGGGCAGAGACTTTCAATTCTTCCTGACTTTATACATATCCTAGAATTACCCTCATTCTAGAATTATCAAGATATCTCTCTGCATATACCAAAAATCTTTTCATTCAAGAATTAACTCAAATGTTAACTCCTTGTAAAGCCTTTTCTGAGTCCACTATTCATAAATACTTTCTTTTCTTACAATGTGGACGTTTTAGTTGCGTGTTTTCACACTTAGTTTATTCCATTTTCTATTATACAAAGTTTCAGACACATAACTATTACCATTAATAACTCTTCATTTTTCATCCCAGTATTTTCTATCCCCAAACTTTCCAAATTTTGCACCCCTGCCATATATTTTTTAAAGTAGTTGATGCTTGAATTCTGAGTTCACTTGGGCCAAATGATGAAGACTTTTCTATAGATATGTGTGTGTACATGTATGCATGTTGCAAAAATATACAGATCAATAACAATTTGCTGATTTTCTCTCAAAAGCTCCTACACATTTTAAAAGTCATCGCATCAGAATCTAGAGGGTTTCATTTGCTAGTTGTTAAGAATAACATACGATACTTGATACTGAGAGCAAAAATGCTAACTGAAATTCTCCTTCTACTAAAGAGAAACTGAAGTCCAGTGAGATGTAATAATTCACTCCTGATGATACATATTCATGTGCACTCTGGAAACTCTCCAAATCACTCAGTACCATCTTTGACTTGATTCAGTGATACAGAGTTATACATCTGGGACTTTTAAGAATGTCAAGGCAGGGAGGCATTTAAAGATCATTTAATAATAATAATAACCACAATTATGGGGTTTCCACCTGACACCTTACAAACATCATAATTAATACAATGACCTCATGAAGTGGATATTCTTATTTCCATTTTCATGAGAAATTTATTCTTAATATGATGGAGTAACTTACCAGCAGCCATTGCTTTCAAATGTGACATATGACAAATCAATGGTGACATACAGCAATTTTATTTGCTTCTAAGTGGAAACTTTATTCTTATAGCTGTTGATTATTATAGTGAAGTCTAAGCAATATGGAGAATCAGCTCCTCTATGGCATCAAGACCGGAACATAAGAGCAGATAGCTGAGGACTTTCTAGGTGGTCCAGTGGTTAAGAATCCTCCTGCTATTGCAGGGGACATGGATTTCCTCCCTGGTCTGGGGAGATCCCACATGTCATGGGGCAACTAAGCCTGTGTGCTCTAGAGAGAGAAGCCACAAGAAAAGCCACCGCAACGAGGAGCCCATGCACTGTAATGAAGAGTACCCCTACCCATCGCGACTAGAGAAATCCTGGGTGCAGAAACAAAGAGCCAGCACAGCCATAAATAAATAGACAGATAGATAGATAAATACATTAAAATAAAAAGAGTAGGTAGCTGAGCACAGATGGGAATTTGGAGCACCTTACCCTTGGGCTCTTGTCCAGACCTTGTCCTCTTATGCGTTGATGTTAACCCTTGGTGGCAGATATTCTCTAGCAAAACTCGTGGGTCTTTGCTTCAGGAGCTGATAAAAAGATCTGATCCTAGAAGATATTTCATTTTCTAAAATTTCTCACAAATGATTTTTTCGTCTTCTGTCAACCTGAACATCAGTCAAATTCTCGATAACTGTGTAATTTACAGCAAAATCTTGAAACTAAAGTTTTTAAATTCTAGGTTTCAGAGCTCATAAACCCTTAATTTCAAAGAAAATAAGCAAGTGGTTGCTCTGCCCTTGAATTTTCACTCTAATTAAGCACTGCTTTCTTGAAGGGTGAGCATGTCTCCTAGATGTTAGAATGTATTTATTTTTATTTTTAAAAATTTTTTGCCCGTAACAAAGAGTATGATGATTTCTCCCTCATGAATAACTGATCATCAGAGGAACTCTCAAAAGACATTGCATTGATTTGCATCTCAGAGTAAAACACAGATTTTAAACCCTGGCTAGGATTTCCCCTTGATTATCTCTGGGAGAAAGAAAACACAATACACCCGGAGGAGAGATTTTAAG
Source organism: Cervus canadensis (assembly GCF_019320065.1). NCBI lineage: Eukaryota > Metazoa > Chordata > Mammalia > Artiodactyla > Cervidae > Cervus > Cervus canadensis. The sequence continues at coordinate 28,062,566 of NC_057416.1, forward strand.
TTGATTCTCTCCTTTTGTACTTACAATAAAGACTTTTCTTCCCAAACCAATCAGCAACCCATTGGCCAGAACCCAGGCCTGGCTCATAGGAGATTCAAGTCTGCAGTGGATAGCGGGAAGCTGCCTTTTTGAGCAATATCTCAAGATAAGTAAAACAAATTCGAACATTATGAAGCTTGAGTCACCTCATTACTATGAAGCACTCCCTGACATTCTCACCATCACATGAATGGTGAGAAATCTTGATGTTGACAGCCTGCCTTGTCCTAACTGGAGATTTAGCATCAGTCACCCTGGTTACCTGCTTAGAGGTCTATATTTTTCACTTTTCTAGAAATAGAACAGGAAAGCGTTCACTTTTAGCTAACATTTACTGAGTCCTCATTCTGTGCCAAATTCCATGCTAGATGCTTTTGGACCAAACACTGAAGCCTGGGAGCAGATAGAAGGGCTGCCCAGGGTACGGCCAGACTTGGAGTTGAATACATTTTCCCCCGGAGAAAAACAGAATGAGAAATCAAAGCCTTCAAAACATTGCACTTATTTATGCTGACAAAATATTCAAAGAGCCAGCATGAACATTTGCTCTAATGGAAGAGGGGGGAAAAAAAACAAAACTTAATAAAATCCATTTCATCTCTCTGATTAAGCTAAAATGGTAGTTGAAGTTGATTGTTTTATTTGGCACCTCAGTATGGGAATTTTTTTTTTTTTTCTTTGCAAATTAGTAGCAATGGCAGGACCGTGTAGAGCATCAGGCAAGTAAGGATTTTAGCACTAACTTTATTTTACTGGATTAGGTGGGAAAAAAAAGAAGAAAGTGTGTGTGGGGGTAGGATGCTAAGTAATATCCCAGATACCAGCAAAGTAATTAAGCTTTGGCTAATAATATTTCAATGAAAGGTTCCAAGGCAGCATCTTAAATAAGTAGGGAGATGTTCCCAGAGGTTAGCAGTAGCCTCTAATCACAGACTTTTTTTCTCGTTTTATCTCTGTATGTATAACTTTTCTACATCATCCCAGTGAGATGAACTTGGCTTCTTTATCTGGATTATTAAAAATTATGGACAAACAGCAGTAGTTCCTGGGTCTTGCTGAGCAAACAGTCAGCATGAACACTTGATGAATTCATGGTAGATGACAGCATGGTGGATGGGCAGTGCTTGGTAAAAGGATGAAGAGCTGAACTTCATCCTCAAAAACAGCTGTAGTGTAGTGGAAAGAATATTGGATCAGAAGCCAGGAACCTCAGTGCCACTTACTACAACTATAGCTACTTCCTGCCTACATGACACCTGCAAGTCACTTACCTTCTCTGGGTCATAGCATAGTGGGGTTAAAGGTGTTTTGAAAGTTCCTTTAGGGAGCATGATTTCATTATGAATGAAAAAAACTTAAGCTGCATAGCACTAGATGAGAATTATGAATATCATTTCTACCTTGGTCCCCATTAAGATCATCTCTCACTCCATGTTTGAGGCTATCTGTCCCTTGACCCCTTGTTGACTGCTCCACACCTTACTCTGGATCAAGACCTCACGTTGATGATGCTGCATGGAGACAGAAAAGTCTCGGATGTTGAGAATAGTAAGAGGTGGACAGGAGATCTATTTGGGGACAGAAGGACCTGAATCTAAAATCGCTCAGATCATTCCGCTTACTCTGCACATGTCCTTTATGCCACCTTTTGCCTTTCTTCAGTCCAGAATTGTCATGTGATAGGATGAAATGAGCACTGCAACTACTCCACTAAAACTTTTTAGCAACTCCCAGTTGTTATTAGAGTAACAGTCAAATCTTTAGTATAACGTGACTGGTTTACATTTCCCCAGGCTTCCCCTCTGTGTTCCAGTCACTCCAGACATAATGAAATTAATTTCCTTACACTGTGCGCGCTCTCTCTCTCATTTTCTTCCTGTCTCTCTTTCAACTCCATGACTTCATTATTTTCTTGTCTCAGACAAGAAGAGATGAAGCAAGAATGAAGTGAAATAAAGTGAAAGTCGCTCAGTCGTGTACAACTCATAGTCCATGGAATTCTCCAGGCCAGAATACTGGAGTGGGTAGCCTTTCCCTTCTCCAGGGGATCTTCCCAACCCAGGAATTGAACCTAGGTCTCCCACACTGCAGGCAGATTCTTTACCAGCTGAGCCACAAGGGAAGCCTAACAATACTTTAGTGGGTAGGCTATCCCTTCTCCAGCAGATCTCCCTGACCCAGGAATCAACCTGCCTGCATTGCAGGTGGATTCTTAGAAATGTTAACTCACATTCAGGTCCCACTTTTGCTAACACTCATTCCAAGATGTCACGTCTGACCCCTGTCCCACCCACAACGCTCCCCTTCGCTGTTCTCTTGTGCTCATTGAACTTCATCACCTTTCCCCTTGCTCTCTGGCTCACTCTGCCCTAGTGCCTGACACAGGGCCTGCAAAATGAACTCTCTCATTCACTGTATTTGTTTAACTGAACTGACAGAACAACAAGAGACCATGATACTTCTATCAACTTGATATTATGACTTGGGTTGACTTTACCATTTTAGCCTCAATATCGTAATCTATGGAAGAAAAAATTGATGATATGAACTTTGTAATATGACTCTCTGGGCTTCCCCAGTGGCTCAGTGATAAAGAATCTGCCTGCAATGCAGGAGCTACAGAAGATGCAGGTTCAATCACTGGGCTGGGAAGATGCCCTGGAGAAGCATGGCAGCCCACTCCAATATTCCTGCCTGGAAAATCCCATGGAACAGAGGAGACTGGCCGGCTACAGTCCATGGGGTCGCAGAGAGTAGGACACAGATGGACCGACCGGCACACAGCACACACAATATATCCTCTGGTTTGTAGAAATAGTTTTACCAGAACAAAGCAGCATCCATAAAAGGGAATTCAGGCATATCCTCAATAACGACATCCAGAAATTACAGACTTTTAATCAGGTTGGGTAGACTCTTCACAGAAAAGGAAGGGTTTATATGTTGATATTTCAAGAAATGATCATATAGGTTTGATTCCTGATATTTAGGAGATGCCTGCATTATCATAACAATGATTAAACTCTCTTTTTCATGATGACTCTATTTCACAATCTTACTATATAACTCAATCAGTCCTCACACAGCATAATAATACTATCTATTGTATGCTTGAAGTGGCTGTAAGAGGGGTCTCTTTTTCTCAGCCTGAGTTGACTTGGCAAATCTCCTCCTCCAATGACTTTTGAGTTGAACTGGTGGGAAGAAAAATGAGAGGAAGAAAAATAGACATATTTATTGTTAAAAGAGAGAATAAATCTATCCCAGATAGAGATGCTATTAATATTCTGAACCACATGTTCAAACAAAGTTATGTTTCCTGTACAGGCTAAGAAGCTGTGGGGTAATAAACAAGACTTTCTGTGGCTTCATTTTTCCAGCTGTTAGTGGAGAGATCTGACATTTACCAACATGCACTCGGCTGTTTGACAGAAAATGGAATTATCACATCTTTCCAGCAACTGTCCACCAGGCAGATCTCACTACTCACTGCTGCCAGATGTCTTCTTGAGCCTAGAGTAGAATTTCCTGCAGAGGAAATTTCAAGTGCAGTGAAAATAAAGGGTGGGGGACATTTAAAGCAAGAGCGAGAAATAGCTCTTAAATACAACGATTTTCTAGGCTATGTCTTTTTCTTTTGATGAGAAAGAAAAAAAAATCAATGTGTCTTCTGTCACCTCAGCCATCTCTCTTAGCCCTAGTCTCACAAAAGGCATCATCTTTAGCAAATAAAATATGGTATTGTGTCACTATTGTCTTTGCCAAGCCTCTGCATTCTCTTCATTGGTAGATGGGTTAGAAATATAACACTCTGTTGGAAGAAGCATGAAAATGAGATATGGAAGCTTATTTAGCAATCGACTGCCCCCCCCCTTTCTTTTCTTTGCTGAAATCTGAAACTCCGGAACAATGCCATTGCTAAGCAACAGATCAGATATTTCTTTTCAAGATGCAGGTAAATAGGAAGGTATAATGCCTGCTCAATCAGAGCCCACATGGATGCATCAGCCTTCTGTTCATCAGGGTCTTTGGTGTTCATCAGGGTCCTTGCACCCTGCACTGTTCATCGAGATGTGTGCCAATCTGGATATAGGAGGCAAAAATTCTGAACCCAGAGGTGTCATTAAGAATGGGAATTTGCCAGTGTCACTTAATGTCTCTAGACCTAGCTTCTCAATGCATAAAAGGAGGTAATTGGATGATAGATTAGCATTTCCCAAGTTTTAATTGCATCAGAATAATCTGAAGAGGACATTTATGTGTCTGAGTCAGTTGATTTTGGAGATTAACCAGATGGCTGTATTATTAAGCAACCCACTAGTGATTTTGATACAAACTCAAGAGTAGATCAACAGTTTCTAAGAATCCTTTCTCTCATGACTTTCTAAGTTTATAAATCTGCAAGTGTTCAACATTGTTCTTCAGTTAAAAATCTAACAATCCTAAAATCCTAAAAATCTCTTAGGAACATCATATTGTCACCAAACCAGGAAAGCTTTGTATATTTCATAAAGTTTATTTCATTTAACTCATGAACCACTAGAAGCAACAGTATCCTCTGACCCTGAAGTTACTTTGACAAAAGTCTCCCATGTACACTCAAAATAATAATGGTAGTTAAGACTAACATAGCATGCATTTTGGGCTAGGAATTCTTTTAAGTTCTTTTTATTTGTCAACTAGTTTAATCTTTACAACTCAGTAAAATTGGTGGAATTATTAACCTCATTTTTACAGATGAGGAAAATGAGACTCAGAAGGTTTAAATAATTTATTCAGAGTCCCACCACTAATACTAGACTAAGCCAGAATTTGAACCCAGGAAGTCTAGCTCCAATATTCATACTCACCACTATGCTGTTCTGAACCTAGTTTATTGGTACAGTTTTGCTGTTTCCATAATTTATTGGGTGCTGTCTTGATTGATTCTTATCTTTTAATTCCTACTAGCAAATTCCTAATTAATGTTAATGCCAATTCACCTTAAATAAGTTCAAGAATTTACTGAGCACCTTGAAATGTGAGTAGAATCATGCTACAACATGTAATAATAAGATCTCTGCTTTCAAGGAATTATGTAGCCTTTTTAGTAGAGTTCCAGGTTTTCTTATTTCTGATCTGTCTAAAACAATTCTATGAGTAATTTGACCATGGGTTTTTCCACTTTAAAATTACAAGTTTGCTACCAATTTCTCAATGCTTCAGGTTACTGTACACTTTGTGTCAATAATTAAAACACTTATCCTCTTCTTTCATGATCACTAAAGGTACTCATTACTCAGTCTCTTTACCGAAGTTTCATACAAAGCAGTCAAAATATTACAGAGAAATGCTACCCAAATATAAATGTTCTAAATCAAACTTTCCCATCTTTGAAATCCTATTTAGAATTCGTATTTGCTAGGAAATACTAAATCAAATTAAGCAAAATTGATTTTCAAAGCATTTATAACTCCCCAAAGAATATTTTGCAAGTGTGATTGTAGATGTGTTTGAATACATCTGTGGAACAGTTTCACACATAGATAATATTCAGAATTTATATGAGAAAGCTATATTTAATTCTGGTCTTAGCTAGTTGAATCTGATATCATAAAATCAATCATGTGTCAAAGCTTATTCTCAAAATATTAACAATGTAATTTTTATGTAAATAAACAGTGATCATTTGTCAACATTTTAATTTAATTCTTTAATGAGGAAGCCAGTGATTTGAAAAGGAAACTGATTCAAAAAATACATAGAAGAAATGGGATTTTATATAATCAATGAAGTAAAGTAAAACACTGACCTGAGATTTTAAAATAAATATTCATATCTTATTTCATTGAAATCATGGATTTAAGTTATCGTTCCTACTTACAAAAAAATAAAATCACCTTGTCTTATTATTGTTGTAAAAGTTAACCTCTAGATTTATGGAGTTATATTTGGGCTATGATTGATAGTTAACCTTATGTTAAACATAAAATCCCCAAGAGAGTCAGTTGGCACTTAGGTAAAATGTTGGACAACCCATTCCAGTATGATATTAAACTTATACATAGTCAATGTTTTGCTTTAGTCTCAAATTTTGGATCTTTAATTACATGTTTATTTCATAGAATTCATCATGCAGTCAGATATTTGGCTCATTTCAGTGGATAACAGTAATTTTTAGTGTTAAGTTTAGCAAGAATTGGATCTCTCTTTCCCACAGGCAAAGTTATTGTAGATTAAGAGAGATTGTATCAATACAGGCAAGTTGATAGTCCATGGGACCATGAAGAAAAAAATTGTAAAACAGCAGGTTAAGTGGTGACAAAGGGTTCAACCAGGAAAGACAGTGACTGGTAACTTATGAGTCATTACGTAAAAGTTGATAGAATCAGTATGTCTAAGTATAACTTTAAAGAAAACAACTGTCCCTAATAGGTACCCACTGGCAAAAGTAAAGGTAGATTAGCTAGGCAGTACTTTTAAAAGTATTCGGGGGTTCGAGACTTTTTTTCTCACCTGTTTTATTGTCTGTTGTTGCATATGCACTACATGGTTAATAGTCTCAAATAGAAGTGCAGGACCATTTTCTTTGCTATTTATCTCTTGTGATTGTACTTGGCTGGAACATTCTTCCCTCTGGTATCCCCATGGCTCACTCAGTTCCTACAGGTGCCTGAGCCTTTGGCCTCCCCTTTCACATTCTTTCCCTGGCCTCCTTCTCTGAAACAGCCTTCCCATTGGTACTTCTTATCTTGATTTGCCTCTCTTCATAGCTGGAGACACATTGCATTAACACTTAATTATTTTAAAAATAAATTTTATTTTTAGAGTATTTTAGGTCCACAGCAAAACTGACTAGAAAGTAGAGAGGGCTCTCCTAAACCTCCTGCCCCATGCCCTATAGCCTTCCCACTACCAACATCTCACATCACTACTAATAATAGTGCAATTATAAAAATCAGTGAATCTACACCAGGATGGGGTTAGGGGAAGGGTTAGAGTTAGGATTAGGGTTAGAGTGAGGGTCATTGTTACCCAAAGCCCATAGTTTACATTAGGGGCTCATTCTTGGCATTGTACATCCTATGGGTTTCGATAAATGTGTAATGAGATATATATATATATATAATTGATATATATATTTATAATATATATATGATAAATATAGAATCATACACAAAATTTCAGTGCCCTAAATATCTAACTGCATCCTGCCTGTTCATCCCTCCCCTTCCTCAAACCCCTAATTACCATCAAGGGAGTAAAAAGTTCCAGAATCTTTGACTTTCTCAAAGAATGGTAAAATATTTAGAGCATAGTAACTATGTATTAAAAACAAGACTTTTAACCTCTAAGCACCTGATAAAAATATGCCTGTCTGATGCTGGACTGGTGATGATGCTGAAGAGAAAGCTCTAATACGTTGGCCTGTCATGGTAGAATTATAAGACTTGCCGCTTGATCAATGCATTGACTTTGGGAAGTGGAAAAAAGACAAAAGAAGCTGGCACACGGAGGTCAGAAGCAGCATGGAGAAGAGCAGGTGATTTTTTTTAGCAGTAATCATTGTTTACTTTCTTATTTTAAAGGGTTTTGTTTTTTCACCCAACCCATTGTTGCTTTTGAATGGAATGAGATTAAACCCATATGATGGCTGATAGGCTGTGTGTTCCGAAGATTCTTATCACAATTTGATCTAATGTCAGGAAATAACTTGGAAGCCAGACCTGGACACACCTGCAGAGTTAAGCATGTCTGAGCTGCTTCTGCTAATGTTTCCAGGAAGCTAACTACCATGCCAGGTACATGACTTGTTGCTTGGCAACCTCAGAACTCAAGCTTTAACTGCACTGGAGGTACTGTTCTGATGAGGGTCCATGGGTATTTTGGGAATTCATCTCAGAACACTGTGGCCTGATATCCATAGTCAAAGCAACTAGGAAGATAGGGACAATTTTCCAGAAAATTTATAAAATATTCCTATGGCTCTAATTGATTTGATTGAATTAAATTGATGCTTTTGAGTTGTGCTGGGGAAGACTCTTGAGAATCTCTTGGACTACAAGGAGACCAAACCAGTTAATCCTAAAGGAAATCAACCCTGAATATTCATTGGAAGGACTGATGCTAAATTTGAAGCTCCAATACTTTGGCCACCTGATGCAAAGGGCCAATTCACTAGAAAACATCCTATTTTGGGGGCCCTAGAAATTTTGCAACAGTGTGAGAACTTCTTTGGTATAATTGTTCTCCAGTTTCTGGGTCATCTGCTCAGCAGTTCTATGGTGGGGCTAATGGCGACCTCCTCCAAGAGGACTTATGCCACATACCTCACCTCCCAGGTCTGCTGCAGCCAGAGCCCCTGTCCCCACAGCAGGCCACTGCTGACCAGTGCCTCTGCAGGAGAAACTCAGACACTCAAAGGCAGGTCTGGCTCAGTCTCTTGTGGGGGTCACTGCTCCTTTCCCGGGTCCTGGTGTGCACAGAGTCTTGTTTTGCCCTCTGAGCTTCTCTTGTGGATATGAGGTTTGATTCTAAACACAATTGTGCCCCTCCAATCATCTTGTTGTGGCTTCTCCTTTGCCATTGGACATGGGGTATCTTTTTTTAGTGGAATCCAACATTCTCCTGTTGATGTTCGTTCAGCAACTAGCGGCGATTTTGGTGTTCTTCCAGGAGAAGATGAGCACACATCCTTCTACTCCACCATCTTTGCCAACATCCACTGGATCACAGAAAAAGCAAGAGAATTCAAAAGAAAAAAAAAAATTTACTTCTGCTTTATTGACTACGCTTAAGCTTTTGGCTGTGTGGATCACAACAAACTGGAAAATTCTTCAAGTGATGAGACTACCAGACCACCTTATCTGCCTCCTGAGAAATCTGTGTGCAGGTCAAGAGGCAACACTTACAACCAGTCATGGAACAATGGACTGGTTCCAAATTGAGAAAGGAGTATGTCAAGGCTCTATATTGTCACCCTGCTTATTTAACTTATATGCAGAGTACATAATGTGAAATGCTGGGGTGGATGAAGCACAAGCTGGAATCAAGATTGCCAGGAGAAATATCAATAACCTCAGATATGCAGATAACACCACCCTTATGGCAGAAAGTGAAGAACAAAAGAGCCTCTTGATAAAAGTGAAAGAGGAGAGTGAAAAAGTTGTCTTAAAGCTCAACATCCAGAAAACTAAGATTATGGCATCTGGTCCCATAACTTCATGGCAGATAGATGGGGAAACAGTGGAAATAGTGGCAGACTTTATTTTCTTGGGCTCCAAAATCACTGCAGATGGTGACTGCAGCCATGAAATTAAAAGACACTTGCTCCTTGGAAGAAAAGCTATGACCAACATAGACAGCATATTAAAAAGCAGAGACATTACTTTGCTCACAAAGGTCCTTATAATCAAAGCTATGGTTTTTCCAGTAGTCATGTATGGATGTGAGAGTTGGACCAAAAAGAAGGCTGAGCACTAAAGAATTGATGCTTTTGAGCTGTGGTGTTGGAAAGTACTCTTGAGAGTCCCTTGGACAGTGAGGAGATCAGACCAGTCAATGCTAAAGGAAATCAGTCCTGAAAAGTCATTGGAAGGACTGACGCTGAAGCTGAAACTCCAGTACTTTGGCCACCTGATGCGAAGAACTGACTCATTGGAAAAGACCCTGATGCTCGGAAAGATTGAAGGCGGGAAGAGAAGGGGACAACAGAGGATGAGATGGCTGGATGGCATCACTGACTCGATGGACATGAGTTTGAGCAGTCTAAGGGAGATGGTGAAGGACAGAGAAGCTGTCATGCTGCAGCCCATGGGGTGGCAAAGAGTCGGACACAACTGTGTGACTGAACAACAATAGCTGATTTACAACATTGCGTTTGTTTCAGGTGAACCCACGCACAAGTATCCACTATTTTTTAGATTCCTTTCTCATATAGGCTGTTACAGAGGACTGAGTAGACTTTCCTGTACTATACAGTACATCCTGTTTAGTCACTCAGTCATGTCCGACTCTTTGTGACCCAATGGGCTGCAGCCCACCAGGCTCCTCTGTCCAAGGGATTTCTCAGGCAAGAATACTGGAGTGGTCACCATTTTCTGCTCCAGGGGACCTTCCCAACCCAGGAATTGAACCTGTATCTCCTGCAAGTCTCCTGCATTGCAGGTGGATTTTTTTTTTACCCCGAGCCACCATTTTACATGCAGTAATATGTGTATTAAATATGTCGATCCCAATCTCCCAGGTTGTCCCTCCCCACTTACTGGCTGGTAATTATAAATTTGTTGTCTACATCTGTAACCCTATTTCTGTTTTACAGATAAATTCATTTAAAATAGAAACCCTTAGATTATGATACAGTTTATCATCAGCAAAATCATGATTATTTAATAGGTATGAAGATTCTACTTCTTTTCCAGGCTGAACTAAAGTACTATTTTTTAGGTTCTGGTGCAGAGACAGTAGTGAATTGTAGGAATTAGATACTTGCCTCTTTCCATGGCTGAGGTGCCTTACCCCTCAACTCTGTGCTCACTATACTCCTAGCCAACAATTTTACAGCATTTTCACGAGCAGGGAGTATTAAAGCACTTTACGTAAAATGATTCATTTAATCATCACAAGGATCATAAAAGATAGGTGCTATTATTTCATTGCACAAGTGAGGAAACAAAATACAGAGATTAAGTAACTCTAAGAAATGTCACAAGGTCATTAAGCTAGGATTTGAGCGTGTGTTCTTTGGCTCTAGAGTTTGTTTCCTTGAGGCTCAGGAGCCAATTCTGACCTCGACAGGGGTTTAAGAAATTCTAAACTAACACATCAGGGGCTTCAGTGAATTTATTTGTTGCTTGGCAAGCTCTAATCTCATAGCCTAACTCTGACAATTGGATTTCTGCATTATTCCCAAGGCCAAATGCATATCTCCCAGGAACATTCTATTTTCTAGATACTGGCTTTTCCCAATTGGAACAATAAACTTCTGCCCAGCAACTTCACAAGTGAGGAAAGAAATAGCACTTTTGACATTGGTATAACATTGTAAGTCAACTTTACTTCAATAATAATCATAATAATAAAGAAACAGCATTTTTGGTAATTGGTTTACTCCCATTTACATATTCATCAATTCATTATTTGGCAGCAATGCACTTTGTAAGCAGTTGGGGATGCAATTCCAGGCACAATGAGCACTATAAGAAATAGAAGGGAGACACAGGGAGCTCAACCCGGCGCTCTGTGACAAATGATAGGGGTGGGAAGTGGTGGGAATGTGAGGTTCAAGAAGGAGGGGACATCTGTATACTTACGGTTCATCCATGTTATTGTATGGCAGAAACCAACACAACATTATAAAGCAATTATCCTCCAATTAAAATTTTTACAAAGAAATAGAAGGGAGATTAACAAATATTTTCCGGGGCTCTCTACACACTGGGCATTGTTCTTGGTGGTGAGATTATGATAGGAACTGAAGCCAAGTTCCTACTCTACTGGAACTTGCACTCAGGAAGACAGATACAAACAAAGGTATGTCATAAAATATAAGGACACTCTGTGTTAAAGTTTGAAGGGTTATGGAGTAAAATAAAGAAGGTGAAGATAAAAATAATAAAATAATAGGCAATTTTTTAAAACAGAAGGTCAGGAAGGTCTCCCTGAGGAGATAGCATTTGAGTCAAAACTAAAAGGAGGTAACAGGCCATGCATGTGGACAAAGGACCATCATTGTTGGAACCAGAAGAATACTCACACATACCCTGTGGAAGAAACAAGCAACAAGGGAGGTAATGTGTTGGAAGAGGGGAGGTTAGTAGGAGATAGAAGATGAAGTTAGAAAGGTGCTAAGGGCCAGGATTGTGTGAAATTGTAAGCCAGGAAAGAACCTGGGTGACTATTGACTCACTGATGTTATTTATTCAAGTCCATAAATGTGCTCATTTGCACATTCTCAAAATCATGTTCAGTCCTATAAGAATCATAGAATATTAAAGCTGGAAAGGATACTCACATGATTCATTGTGGTCATAAATATCATACTTGATTCTCTCAGAAAATGCCCCCAAAAAGCAGAAACAGTTAACAACTTAAGTGCTGAGTATTTATAAGGCAATCATTGTGCAAAAAATTATGTACATGGTTTTCAATTGTTTTCATTGGTCTTTTCAGTCTCAGAAAGAAATGGTAAAAACAAATCTTACAGAAGTTAATCAGCCTCACTGTCTGGGGACCATCCATCCAGAGCTTACCATGTCAGGACAGGGTGGAAATACGAATACGCTTTGTGGTACAGGTCAGAAAGCCTTCTCTTGTCTCTCTCCATTTCCCTTTTTTTCTTATTGGGTGAAAATTTTTTCTGTGTGTGTGTCTGTGAGTGTGTGGGTTTTCTTCCCTAACTAGGTTGACTTGGCCGATAGGGTACTTTGAATAGAAAAGGCAAAGTTGTCACAATGAAGTTAGGGAGACTGAAGATATCGTAGTATCATGGGGCCAGTTTAAAATTTTCCAGGGTCAAGTGTAAATTGCTTACTCTTTTGTGTTCAGATGCCTCAGGGCATGCATTGTCTAATTGGAGGCAAACTCACATTTAACCAAGGTCACAGATCCTGAGATGCAAAATCAGGAAATCCATCTAAGAATGTGCATTAAAAATTGAGACTGCTAAAGGGATGGAAACTTTTCTTCTTCTGATGCATTGTTTCTGTGGACAGACAACATGAAAAGTCAGAGTACAATGTGAAGACTGCTCAGAATCAGGACAAAAATAGTTAAATAATTTAATTTTTACTGATATCCAGCTACGACTCTTGCTATCAATAATACAGGTAGAGTGAGTCCTTAGACCTACCTGTCCACCAGCAAGGGTTCCAACGGGGGCTTCCCTGGTGGCTCAAGGGTAAAGAATATGCCTGCCAATGCAGGAGATATGGGTTTGAAATCAGGTCTGGGACGATCTCACCTGCTGCAGAGCCACTAAGTCCACGTGCCACAACTATGGAGCTGGTGCCCTAGAGCTCAGGAACTTTGGCTGCTGAGCCCACACACCACAACTGCTGAAACCTGCCAGCCGCAGAATCCTCGCTGCTCAACAAAAGAAGCCATCACAGTGCGAAGCCCGCGCACCACAGCTAGAGAGTAGCCCCGCTCATCGCAACTGGAATAAAGCTAGAGCCGCAGGGAAGACCCAGCACGGCCAAAATTAAACAAACAAATAAAAGAAAAACCAGCAACAGAACCTTAAAAAAAAGTTATGAAAAAGGAAGCGAGAAAGAAAGGGCTCCAATGAACACTGCCAATATTCGCCCAAGTATTTCTCCATTTCCCCTGGTTTTAGGGTTGAAGTCATTTTTTCTCAGCGTAGCGCAACAGTAACTAGGGTCCCATATGGACCGTTTCTTACATGGCAACACTTTAAAGATACCACAGTCTAGCAAGAGTAATTAAAAGACAATTCTAGCCTTTACTTGTAAGCTCTCAGTGAACATTAATGAGCATCCAATTCTTAACCCACAGCAGGAACCCACGAAAAGAATTCCCTTTCTTCTCCTTTTCAATTCTCTCACAGACTGCAGGTACCTTGAACTCCCATTGGCTCACTTCTTTCAACTCTCTCCAGGAACTATCCCCAGGACATCCTACCCATGTGGGATCTTTGCATTCCGCCTTCCCTGGCATCTGCAGCAATCGCCTCCTGAGAGGGGCCATTTACATTTATGGTCTTGCCCACCAGCTGAGCCAACTTGCTTCCAGAGGATTGGAGAAACCAGCAACTTTCCATGCCTCAGTCTCCCTCCATCTGCAATAAAGTACACAGAAGACCTTGGGAATGGAATTCTTTTCTCATTTAGCCTGAATTTCTCAGGAGATATTCTAGTATAGAATTCTCAAGGACAAGCTCTGGTAGATAAAAATTCTTCATCTTGTTATATCCATAGAGAGTAGCACATTCAAGGATGTAACTGAATCAAGGTCACTTCAAGGTGACCATGTTTATCACTGCTGTGACCCATTATCAGTAGATAATATAACCCAAATATATAAACAACAACAACAACATTATTTTCTCTACATTCACATACTTGAGTGACATCCCACTGTAGCCCTTGGACTTTTGGACTCTGTAATTATCTAAAGGATCAGTTATTATTTTTACAACGCTCATGTACTTATTATCATTTTGACTGCACTTCAGCTGTATATCCATTAAAGCAACACAGAGAATAGCTTTAATTCCCAGCCGTCTAAACTCTGGAAAGTACTACAGCAGTCCGTAAGTCAGCCTATAACTTTTCCCTTTAGTTAGCTGCCAGATCCAATCTAATCCAATACCAACATATTTTTGTTCAAAAGGGATATCATAGCAGAGAACTATAATGAAACTGGAGTTGAGAGGCAACACACAATCTTATAGGGAACAGTTTACTCTTTGGAACTGTTTTCATGGGGAATATTTAATGCCCGGAGATTTTTGAACAAATTAAGTCAAAGAGTGGCACTTCAGAGCACTGGGAAAATTAATGTTTTTTTGAACCCAGTGTTGTAGAATTCTGTGTTTTTGAGTTCTCTGGTCATCCACTGTATGTGACACATTTGATGTCATGTATATGTTTCCAACATATTTTTATGATTCTAATGTTGAACCACTTTGACTAGTCTATCTTGTAACAAATTTTCTGTTGTTTTTCTCTTCTTCCTTATTTTTAACCTTGGATTCATCTTCTTTTAATCTTTTAATCATCTATCATTGCTAAATGGTACACATAATAATGAATCTATCATTGCTAAATAATATATATAATGCACTTTACATAATTCACTATTTCTTCAGCTTTATTCTTTTACCTGCCAGTTCAACCATTCTTTGAATACTATGTCTATCTAGACCATCTTCCTCTAGACATCTTAGATATATGGATCTAACTCAGCCCCCAGAAACCTTGAACATTTTCCAAGTCTCTATAACTGACTAAATCATCCCTAGTAATGTCAGATGCTATCTAGAAGGCATTTTAAACAATGGTACCTTTTGTTTACATAGATAAGAGCATGCTTACTATAAAAATCAGTTGAGTAACAGAACATCCAGCTCATTCATAAGTAAAAAAAGGGGTTACTATTTGAGTCCCATAGAATGAAATAAAAATCATATCTGTTACATTTAGCTCCCAAAGTTCTTTCACCCATAATCTTCAAACTAGTTGCAATTCCAGTAGCATCCCAAATTTTGTAGGGTCATCAGATATTATCTTGTCAGATTCTTTGCTTATGCATAAAGATCCACTTCAAAAACCCCAACAAATCGATGTCTATTTTTGCCGAGCACTTCTCATTTAGCTTCTATCTCTGAAGAGCCAATTTTGCACTCAGGAAAATTATAATCATGTTAATAAAGATATTAATCTAAAAGAAGAATGGCTTGGGAAGTGATGGTGTTGATCACACATAATTCACACTTAACTAACTAAGAAAATAATACATTATTTTCTTTGGACAATGAGGGCGCCCTTGGGAGTGGAAAAGGTTTCAGAAGTCCTGACATGAAATAGGAAGTTTAACTTGCATCAGATAGCATTCATCTTTGAAGACCAATAATCTTGGCAGGTAAACACACACACAAACCAAACTCCCTTTTACTTGGATAGGTTAAAATACTCATAGGTTCCCATGAGTAATCAGTCCTTTAGCCATTAACCTCAATTGCTTTCTAAATTGGCCTATCAGTTCCAAACCTTGTATATTCTTTATCCTCTGACTCTGAAATGACTCTTGGATTATTTATCCTCTGATTTTTCCCTTATGACAGAAAGCGAGGAAGAACTAAAGAGCCTCATGATGAAAGTGAAAGAGCAGAGTGAAAAAGTTGGCTTAAAACTCAACTTTCAGAAAACTAATATCATGATATCCGGTGCCATCACTTCATGGCAAATAGATGGGGAAACAATGGAAACAGTGACAGACTTCATTTTTGGGAGCTCCAAAATCACTGTAGATGGTGACTAAAGCCATAAAATTAAAAGACGCTTACTCCTTGGAAGAAAAGCTATGACAAAACTAGACAGCATATTAAAAAGCAGAGACATTACTTTGCTCACAAAGGTCCATCTAGTCAAAGCTGTGGTTTTTCCAGTAGCCAGGTATGGATGTGAGAGTTGGACCATAAAGACAGCTGAGTGCTGAAGAATTAATGCTTTTGAACTGTGGTGTTGGAGAAGACTCTTGAGAGTCCCTTGGACTGCAAGGAAATCCAACCAGTCCATTCTAAAGGAAACCAGTCCTGAAATATTCATTGGAAGGACTGATGCTGAAGTTGAAACTCAATACTTTGGCCACCTGATGCAAAGAGCTGACTCATTGGAAAAGACCCTGATGCCGGGAAAGATTGAAGGCAGGAGGAGAAGGGGATGACAGAGGATGAGATGGTTGGATGGCATCACCAACTCGATAGACATGAGTTTGAGCATGCTCTGGGAATTGGTGATGGACTGGGAAGTCTGGCATGCTGCAGTCTATGGGGTTGCAAAGAGTCAGACACAACTGAGCTGAACTGAATTGAACTGAACTAACTCTGAAATGTTCTGGCAAACCGGAAGCTACCAGAGATGATTACAATTTTTCCCAAATAGAAGTGTGTCTAATCCTATAGTTCCCACCATCGGTTAAGTTAAAACATCAGCAATGAATTCAAATTCAAAAGACAGAGTATGACTCTCAAAAGACTATGACAATTTCATGATAATTGAGATGCTCTTACACACATACACACAATCACCCATGCACACACATATAAGCTCTTTACAGTTAAAAAGTGTATATTTAAGAGTGCTTTGGGGGATTTCCCTGGTGGTCCAGTGGTTGAAACTTCATCTTCTAATGTAGGGGGTGTGGGTTCAATCCCTGTTCAGGGAGCTAAGATCCCACATGCCTCCCAGCCAATTAACCAGAAAATAAACAACAGAAACAGTATTGCAACAAATTTAATAAAGACTTTAAAAACGGTCCACATAAAAAAAAGAAAGACAGGGCTTTGGCATGACGGAAATTCAGTCTGAAGGGTTCATAGCAAGGGGGCTAGTTGCACTACCTGCTGCCTATGTTTTCTCATCCCTCAGTGAAATGGGGTCATGGTTAAGTCCTTGACCTGTCATCTTTGGAAGGGTGTCCGTTCTCCAACTTGTCAATGGCTAGAGGAATCCTGAGGTACAGGTATTAATACAAAGCCAGGCCTATGTTCCAGCTGTTGTGTAGTCTCTGGGTTGTGTTGCAGAAGAATCACGACTCACATCAGAGAAAGGATGTGAGCCCAACTTGAGATCTGCATAAATTGAACATTAGCAAGTCCTAATATTTAAAATGGGATAACGAAGTAAAAACTCCCTGTAAGCTATTTGACAGCCTTATGAATATGCAGATAAGAAACCCCCAAACTGACTACCAGTGGTCTGCAGAAAATACATCTGCAGAAATGTGGAGCCAAAGTAGAGGATTTAAGTCCGTACAGTGTTTTCCCCGAAGTACAACACTTAGAGGCAAGTTTTATTGTAATGCACTGAATCTATTGAGCACTCAAATCATCTGATAGCGTTTTTAAATCACAGTTATTTTGGCATTTCTTATTGAAAGCAATAGAAGAGCAACCAGAAGTAATAAATTTGTTTGTGAAAAGCAGCCTTGCTCATCATTGCTGTACATTGTTGTAACTAGGACAGAATTATGCAGTAAATTTACAGATGCATCGCCTTTATTGTCAGCAATGGCCAGCTTTTTTCCTGTTTATTTTAAGCATGTTTATCCATGGAATTGCTTACATTTTCATCATTACTGCATGGGCATATACTTCAACCAAACTATATCTACCAGAGGACAAGGCTCAGGCTATTTAAATGAATAATATGTCTTTGCAAACTCTAGATTATTTGCAGCAAGTAATACTTAGCTCAATGTTCTGACAAACAAATGCCAGGAAAGCACGAGTTTTAAATACATGGCTGTGTCTGAATAAGTCACATAATTTCTCTCTACTCCAACAACTTAAGAGGTGACTTGGTTCCTTCTGACACAGTGCATGCACCCTGCGTACTCAATCACTAAGTTGTGTCCGACTCTGCGACTCCATGGACTATAGCCCGCCAGGCTCCTCTGTCCATGGGATTCCCCAGGCAAGAATAAAGGAGTGCGTTGCCATGCCCTCCTCCGGGGGATCTTCCTGACCCAGAGGTCGAACTCTCATCTCTTAAATCTCCTGCATTGGGAAGCAGGTTCTTTACCACTAGCGCCACCTGGAGGCCCAAATGGGATTGAATGCTTACCCTCAAATAATGCAACATACGATGAATTGGAAAACAAATCACTGGAAGGGACTAAAAATCTTAGAGAGAGCAAACACTCCTCACAGGCAGCTCTAATATGCTTTCTTGTTATTTCTTCCTACCACTCCATACTTTTTTGCCCTAGAGAAGGGAAGGATGGGGAGCAGACAAAACTAGAGTGATGACAATTATTTTTAAAAATTAGAAATGTCTCCTGTTTGTATGTTGTTCTGCTGAGGGTCATGATGAAAGTGAAAGAGGAGAGTGACAAACCTGGCTTAAAACCCAACATTCAAAAAGTGAAGATCATGGCACCCAGTCCCATCACGTCACGTCAAATAGATGAAGAAAAAGTGGAAACTGTGACAGATATTATTTTCTTGGGCTCCAAAATCACTGAGGATGGTGAATGCAACCACAAAATTAAAAAACAGTTGCTCCTTAGAAGAAAAGTTATGACAAACCTAGACAGTATAGTAAAAACCAGAGATGTCACTTTGCTGGCACATGTCCGTATAGTGAAAGCTATGGCTTTTCCAGTAGTCATGTACAGATGTGAGAGTTGGGCCATAAAGAAGACTGAGTGCCAAAGAATTGATGCTTTCGAACTGTGGTGCTGGAGAAGACTCTTGAGAGTCCCTTAGACTGTAAGGATATCAAACCATTCAATCCTAAAGGAAACCAACCCTGAATATCCATTGGAAAGACTGATGCTGAAGCTGAAGCTCCAATACTTTGGCCACCTGAGGCGAAGAACTGACTCATTGGAAAAGACCCTGATGCTGGGAAAGATTGAAGGCAGGAGGAAAAGGGGATGACAGAGGATGAGATGGTTGGATGGCATCACTGACTCAATGGACATGGCTTTGAGCAAGCTCCGAGAGATGGTGAGGGACAGGGAGGCCTGGCGTGCTGCAGTCCGTAGGGTTGCAAAGAGTTGGACATGATTGAGCGGCTGAACAATAACTGCTGAGGGTATTCAATCCAATGTATAATAGAATTATATAAGGAAAAATATGGCACATAATTTCCCTGCTCTCAATCTAATGGCTTCCTGCTGCCTTCTTACTTTTGAGTATAAATTAGATTTTTACCATACGTGGCATTAAGAGTCATTGTATGGGATAGGGTAGGAAGTCTTCTAATATTTTGATCAGAAGGTGACTGGCTTTTTTTTTTTTTTTTTTTTTTGGCCCTTACTGCATGGCATGTGGGATCTCGTTCCCTGACCAGGGATCGAAACTGTGCCCCTTGAATTGG
This sequence comes from Cervus canadensis, assembly GCF_019320065.1. Classification (NCBI taxonomy): domain Eukaryota; kingdom Metazoa; phylum Chordata; class Mammalia; order Artiodactyla; family Cervidae; genus Cervus; species Cervus canadensis. Next base: position 28,082,152 of record NC_057416.1, read on the forward strand.
AAGTATGGAGTTTTAACCTCTGGACCACTTGATTGACTAGTTTGTGAGTCTAGAGACATTATTTAATCTCCACTTTCCTTCCTCCACAGGAATCAACAAACTGGCGATATGTATTAGTAACAATCCACTTCTATCCAAAGCTTTTGCACCTGAAGCACTTTCCTACTCATTGCTACATTTGATCCCCACAATCCTTCTTTATTTCCTTTTATTTTTCTCAATTTAATTATTTATATTAATTGGAGGATAATTACTTTACAATAATGTGATGGCCTCTGCCATACATCAACAACGCCTCTTTAGGACTGTTATTTCTATCTCCACTTCCTTAAAAAAAAATTGGGACTCATAGAGTTCTAGATGGAGCAGGAAATTGGCAACCCACTCCAGTACTCTTTCGTGGGAACTCCCATGGAAAGAGGCAGGCTACAGTGTGAGTGCCTGGGATCACAGAGTGTGGACAGAACTCAGTAACTAAACAACAACAACACAGCTCTAGAACCTGAAGTTCTCCCAGCTAGTCAGTGAAGCAGGAAAAGTAGAAGCCAAGTGTCAGCCCACAAAGCTATGACAGAATACCCATAGTGATGAAAAATGGAATGTAATTGTGGCAGAGACAATGTTCACGAATGCTATGGGCATGCAGGAAGACAGATTTTCTACCACGTGCATCACTGGGAGCCAGGAACTAGTTAGTGCCCATGGAATGTTCAGAAAGGTTCGAATGCTGCTGGAGGACCACAATCAATTTCACCCTTAATATGCTCCACTGGTCTTTGTTTATCAATCAATCAAATGCGGAGGATACAGAAGAGGTTCTCGAGGTTTTGAAGGGTTGGGATTACATGAGGTGGAAGACAGCATGGATTCTAGATCTCCCACATTTAGAACAGAAATTCCTAGGAGATTGCCTCAAACATAGGCATCTCCACTGTCCTTTTTGAGTGAGTCAATTTGTTTTTTATTAAACCACTGAGATGTTAGGATTGTTTATTACTGAAGTTAGCAAACTCCGGGCTAATACAGATATCGAACCAGAAGTAATTACATCTATGAATTACTCTTGCAGAAGAGAATTCTAGTTTTCTCCTTTACTCAAATTGTAATTTCTTGATTTATTGAAATGTCTTTCCTGTGGTAGACAATGAGTTAGTGAGCTCCAAATGATAATACATCAAGATCCAAATAGGGCTTGTGGCTTGATTTTTTTTTTTTAATTCAAAAAATCCATTTGAGGAAAAGAGTAACAGGAAAACACTTTTGGGGTTGCAGAGAAGTAGGTAATTTAGTTGTACTGAAATAGGAAGATAAACTGAGGCTTCTTTCAAAGCCTGATAGAATAGAAATTTAGCAGGAAAGAATGGCACTGGTACAAGAGGTGTAAACACCAAAGGCGGGGATTAATTATGTCTGAGAAATATTCCTAGAAAGCCATTAAACCATTGTTTTTCATCCGTTGTCAGAGTAACCACTAGAGATGAGTGACCTGCCAATAATAATCAAAGGAGAGCAGAGTCAGGTCATGAACTCCTACAACTGACAAGTGTAAAACCTCCAAATGGGAGAAAAAAAAAAAAAGCCCTTTGAGTCTGAGGACAGCAAGAGGCTTAAGTGGGGACAGCAAGTCTTGTTGACTGAGGACAGCTTATAATGTATCATCAAATGCAGAGTTTTGTCACTTCTTAATTCTCAGAGGGTATGCTGAATGATGAGTGTAAATTTGATTGTCCCAGGAGTCATGGAAGTTGCTGTGTGGTCCTGTAATCATAAAAATGAGTATTTAACACCTTCTTTAAAAGTATGTATAATTGAATAAGGAAGATTATATATCTCCTTATAATTAAAATAGAAAAATAAAGGATTTTACTAGACCCAAAGACAAGAAACAACAGCAGGAATGGAGGACAGATGGGAGATGGATGACAGGCAGGGAAGAAAAGCTCTTAGGAAATAATAAGAAATGTATAAGAAAGAAAGTGCAAGAAATCCCTCACAAAAACACAACCGCTGTAGTTCAAGCAAAGTAATAAAGAGGCCAGTGTCACTAGAACAGATAAAGTGTTCCTTGCTCAGTAGTGTCTGACTCTCTGTGACCCCATGGGCTGTAGCCTGCCAGGCTGCTCTGTCCATGGGCTTCTTCAGGCAAGAATACTGGGATGGGTAGCCATTCCCTTCTCCAGGGGATCTTCCCAACACAGGGATTGAACCTGGGTCTCCTGCATTGTAGGCAGATTCTTTAACATCTGGGCCACTGGGAAGCAGATGGAAACAGACTATCTGAATGGTCTATCAGGGAGGAAAGTCAATTGAAATGTATCAACTGAAATAAGAATTACTTCAGCTATACAACTGAGGGGGCAAAGAGTTTTCTCATTGTAATGGGATAGAATGAATAATATTCAGGCATCAGGACTGTTCAAAAAGAGAAAGAAAAAGATAATCAAATATAATGATATCTGACAACTACGTTCAAATAATCAGCTACATTCTTCTTAGAAAATATCACTAATTAACATAGGTTTGAAGAACATAAAAAGAAAGGTTTGACTATTATCACTTTAAATTTATATGAAAACTCATGCTTTAAAAGAACTTTCACAAGGTCATCTAATGCAATCTAATGATTGCATTCATGACAAATAAAATACATATGTATAATGTATCATATATTAAATAATACTTACATAATACTCATACACTGCATATATTATATAGTATATAAAATACTTATAATAAACTTATTATATACTTATGTATCTATAATATATTATATATAAGATATACATTATATATTATATAATACATACAATATATATCTAATATATTATACAATGCACATATACAACATATAGTTGTTTTGTCATTATGTCCAACCTTTCACTACCCCAGGCTCCTCTGTCCATGGGGTTTCCCAGGCTAGAATACTAGAGTAGGTTGCCATTTCCTTCTCCAAGGGGTCTTCCTGACCAGGGATAGAACTTATGTCTCCTGAATTGGCAGGCAGATTCTTTACCACTGAGTCACCAGGGAAGCCACATTGTATATATTTTATATACTGTAGAATGTCTAACATATATATTGTGTATATATATTATGCAAAACTTACTGTAGGTATATATAACGTACAGATAGTCTATATATTGTGTTTGTAAAGTTTATACAATGTTTATGGCAGGCACATGTACATATATCTAGGTATATAACATGGACTTTAAAGCTTGGCCAAGTGTCAGTTCAATTCAGTCGCTCAGTCGTGTCTGACTCTTTGCGACCCCATGAACCGCAGCATGTCTGACCTCACTGTCCATCACCAACTCCCGGAGTTTACCCAAACTCATGTCCATTGAGTCGGTGATGGTAATTTATAGAATTTGGATTCAAATTTAGGTAGATACCTAGATACTCCATAGATTTGATACTCTTTCACCATGGCACTCTAGGAAGAGGATTATCAATGTTTTCTTTCAGCTATTCAGTTATTAAAACTAATTTGTTCATTAGTTGTTTGTTAGAAACGTTAGATTTTCTAGTAGTACCTAATTTGAAGAATGTACATTCCACTATCACAAAGACCTAGACATGTTCAACTTCAAAGGCAACTTGGAAACAAAGTAAGCCATCTTTGCTTTAGTCCTATGTTTCTGAAGTTTGCACAGTTACTATATCATCTGCAAAGTTGATTATAGATTTTCAGTCCCTGAACTATTAACCAGAACCCTATAAAAGGGACTTGGGAAACTGATTATTAAAGAAGCACTCTAGAGGACTTTTACGATCAAAGAAGTTTAAGAAATACTAATTTAAACCCTTGCCTTTCTGAGAGCATGTCTGAACCAACAGGTGTTTAAGAACAATGCAAAATACAAATTTTTAACCACCTTAGTATTTCTAGCTTGGGATGAATAAATAGTAGAACATTTTTTACTTCAAGACAGGAACAAGAAATGAGGGTGCATTATAAAAATATAACATCCAGAAATGGTTCACAATTATCTTTAAAAATAGTGTTTTATGATGTTTACCTTCAAAGACTTTTTTTCCTACTGGCATTTCTAACACCTTTACTATCACCTAAATCTCATTTTTCTCCTTGTGTTATCTTCAGTGGAAAGAAGCACCTTGAGGTCTTTGACTAAATTCACTTTGTAGGAACAAATCTTCAACTGTCTTGACTGCTTACTTCATATAAGAGACAGTCTTTAAAAACACTAACATTTACCTTTTAATAAAAGTGTACCAAAATAAATTTCTCCTTTGGCTCACAGTATGAATTGGATGGATTAGGAGAGCTGTATTTGTTAAGGTTCATGATGCGATACTGTGTATGGCCCCTGAGCCAGGGCACCATAATGGTGAGGAATTATTTCTTATGTTTCTGAATTATCAGATAATTTGCATGACTGTCTCCAACAAACTGGCATTCTCTTTGCCCAAAGAGTTTTGCTGTATCTCAACTATTCCTCTTCTTTGCTGTGGGGAGGATAAAAAAAAATATTGACTTGGATTTTTAACTGTTTATGGAGATTGAATATATAATAAGCTGCATGTATTTAATGTATAGAATTTGATAAAGCTTGAAATACATCTGTTTATAAAACCATCACCATAGTCAAGATAACAGGTGTGTCCATTAGCACTAAGAGTTTCTCATGCTCTTTTTAATCTATCTCTCTCCCCGCCTTCATTTCTAAGGAACCACTGTAGTTTGCGTTTTTTAAAAATTAATTATACATTACATTTTACTCTTTCTTTCTTTGTCTAGTTTCTATTGCTTAGCATAATGGTTTTGAAACATTCACATCAATAGTGAAAGTGAAGTCGCTCAGTCGTATCTGACTCTTTGTGACTCTATGGACTGTAGCCTATCAGGCTCCTCAGTCCATGGAATTTTCCAGGCAAGAGTACTGGAGTGGGTTGCCATTTCCTTCTCCAGGGGATCTTCCCAACCCAGGGATTGAACCTGGGTCTCCTGCACTGCAGGCAGACGCTTTACTCTCTGAGCCACCAAGGAAGCCTCAACACCTTACTCTTTTATTTCCAAGTTGTATTCCACAGCATATAGTGTATACAAGATGGAGGAGTAGAAGGACATGTGCTCAACTTCTCCTGTGAGGACTCCAAAATTAGAACTCGCTGCCAAACAACCATCAACAAGAGAACGTTGAATCCCAACCCCCCCCCCCAAAAAAAAACCCTACCTCCAAGAGCAAAGGAGAAGCCCCAGCAAGAGTGTAGGAGGGGCAAAATCATGTTCAGACTCAAACCTCATACCCACTCCAGTATTTTTGCCTGGAGAATCCCATGAACAGAGGAGCCTGGTAGGCTACAGTCCATGGGGTTGCAGAGTCAGACATGACTGAGCTACTTCACTTTCTTTTCACTTTCCATAACCACCAGAGATGCTTGGAGGGCTCAAACAAAACCTTGGGCACACCAGCAGACCCTACAGAGACTGAACCAGACCTGCCTTTGAGTGTTTGAATGTCTCCCGTAGAGGTATGGGTCAGTAGTGGCTCTGCCTGCAGCAGATCTGGGTATGGCATAAGCCTTCCTGGAGGAGGTCACCATTTACTCCACCATAGAGTCACCAGAACTTATATAGAGCTGGGGAAACAGACTCTTGGAGGGCACAAACAGAACCTGGTGTGCACCAGGACCCAGGATAAAGGAACAGTGATCCCACAAAAGACTGACCCAAATTTGCCTGTGAGTGTGCAGGAGTCTCCGATGGAGGCATGGGTCAGCAGTGGCCTGGTGCAGGGTCAGGGGCACTGAGTGTGGCGTGCTTTCAAAGGACCTCTTGAAGGAGGTCACCACTATCTTCATTACCTATACCATAGTTTGGACACAGGTCAAACAACAGGAGGGAACACAGCCCTGCCCATCAACAGAAAACTGGATTAAAGATTTAATGAGCATGGCCCATCAGAATAAGAGCCAGTTTCCCCCTCAGCCAGTCTCTCCCATCAGGAAGCTTCCATAAACCTCTTATCCTTATCCATCAGAGGACAGAGAATGAAAACCACAATCACAGAAAACTAATCAAACTGATCACATGGATCACAGCCTTCTCTAACTCAAAGAAACTATGAGCCATGTCGTCCATGTAGGGCCATCCAAAACAGGCAGGTCATGGTGGAGAGGTCTGACAAAATGTGGTCCACTGGAGAAGGGAATGGCAAACCACTTCAGCATTCTTGCATTGAGAACCCCATGAACAGTATGAAAAGGCAAAAAGATAGGATACTGAAAGATAGGATACTCCCCAGGTCGGTAGGTGCCCAATGTGCTACTGGAGATGAGTGGAGAAATACCTCCAGAAAGAATGAAGAGATGGAGCCAAAGCAAAAGCAACACCCAGTTGTGGATATGACGGGTGATGGAAGTGAAGTCTGATGCTGCAAAGAGCACTATTGTATAGGAACCTGGAATGTTAGATCCATGAATCAAGGTAAATCGGTAGTGGTCAAACAGGAGATGGCAAGAGTGAACATAGACATTTTAGGAATCAGTGAACTAAAATAGACTAGAATGGGTGAATTTAATTCAGATGACCATTATATCTACTACTGTGGGCAAGAATCCCTTAAAAGAAATGAAGTAACCCTAATAGTCAACAAAAGAGTCTGAAATGCAGTACTTGGATCCAATCTCAAAAATGGGAAAATGATCTCTGTTCATTTCCAAGGCAAACCATTCAATATCATGGTAATCCAAGTCTATGCCCCAACCAATAATGCTGAAAAAGCTGAAGTTGAACAATCCGATGAAGACCTACAAAACCTGCTAGAACTAACAACCAAAAAAGATGTTTTTTTCACTATAGGGGACTGGAATGCAAAAGTAGGAAGCCAAGAAATACCTGGAGTTAACAGGCAAATTTGGCCTTGGAATACAAAATAAAGCAGGGAAAAGGCTAACGCAGTTTTCACAAGAGAAGGCACAAGTCATGGCAAATATTCTCTTCCAACAACACATGCATGGAAGACTCTACGCATGGATACCGCCAGATGGTCACTACTGAAATCAGATTGATTATATTATTTGCAGCCAGAGATGCAGAAGCTCTGTACAGTCAGAAACAACAAGACCAGGAACTGACTGTGGCTCAGATCATGAACTCCTTATTGCCAAATTCAGACTTAAATTGAAGAAAGTAGGGAAAACCACTAGACCATTCAGGTATGACATGTCAAATCCCTTATGATTATACAGCGCAAGTAACAAACAGATTCAAGGGATTAGATCTGATAGATCTGATAAAGTGTCTGAAGAACTATGGATGGAGGTTCATGACATTATACAGGAGGCAGGTATCAAGACCATCCCCAAGAAAAAGAAATGCAAAAATGCAAAATTGTTGTCTGAGGAGGCCTTATAAATAGCTGAGAAAAGAAGAGAAGCTAAAGGCAAAGGAGAAAAGGAAAGATATACCCATTTGAATGCAGAGTTTTAAAGAATAGCAAGGAGAGATAATAAAACCTTCCTCAGTGATTAATGCAAAGAAATAGAGGGAAAAAATAGAATGGGAAAGACTAGGTATCTCTTCAAGAAAATTAGAGATACCAAGGAAACATTTCATGCAAAGATGGGCACAATATAGGACAGAAATGGTATGGACCTAACAGAAGTAGAAGATATTAAGAAGAGGTGACAAGAATACACAGAAGACTATATAAAAAAGATCTTCATGGCCCAGATAATCATGATGGTGTGATCATTCACCTAGAGCCAGACATCCTGGAATGTGAAGTCAAGTGGGCCTTAGGAAGTATCATTAAAAACAAGGCTAGTGGAGGTGATGGAATTCCAGGTGAGCTATTTCAAATCCTAAAAGGTGATGCTGTGAAAGTGCTTCACTCAATATGTCAGAAAATTTGGAAAACTCAGCAGTGGCCACAGGACTGGAAAAGGTCCATTTTCATTCCAATCCCAAAGAAAAGCAATGCCAAAGAATGTTGAAACAATGCACAATTGCACTCATCTCACACGCTAGCAAAGTAATGCTCAAAATTCTCCAAGCCAGGCTTCAACAATACATGAACCGCGAACTTCCAGAAGTTCAAGCTGGATTTAGAAAAGGCAGTAGAACCAGAGATCAGATTGCCAACATTCGTTGGATCATTGAAAAAGCAAGAGAGTCCCAGAAAAACATCTACTTTTGCTTTATTGACTATGCCAAAGCCTTTGACTGTGTGGATCACAACAAATTGGGCAAAATTCTTAGAGATGGGAATACCAGACCATCTTACCTGCTTCCTGAGAAATCTGTATGCAGGTCAAGAAGCAACACTTAGAACCAGTCATGGAAAAATGGACTGGTTCCAAATTGAGAAAGGAGTACGTCAAGGCTGTCTATTGTCACCCTGCTGATTTAACTTATATGCAGAGTACATCATATGAAATGCCAGGCTGGATTAAGCACAAGCTGGAATCAAGATTGCTGGGAGAATATTAATAATGTCAGATAGGCAGGTTATGGCAGAAAGCGAAGAAGAACTAAAGAGCCTCTTGATGAAAGTGAAAGAGAAGAGTAAAAAGGCTTAAAACTCAACATTCAGAAAACTAAGATCATGGTATCTGTCCCATCACTTCATGGCAAATAGATGGGGAGAAAAAGTAGAAGCAGTGACAGACTTTCTTTTCTTGGGCTCCAAAATCACTGCAGATGGTGATTGCAGCCATGAAATTAAAAGAGGTTTGATCCTAGGAAGAAAACTATGACCAACCTAGAGATTGTATTACAAAGCAGAGATATTACTTTGTCAACAAAGGTCCTTCCAGTCAAAGCTATGATTTTTCCAGTAGTCACGTATGGATGTGAGAGTTGGACTATAAAGAAAGCTGAGTGCCGAAGAATTGATGCTTTTGAACTGTGGTGTTGGAGAAGACTCTTGAGAGTCCCTTGGAGTGCAAGGAGATCCAACCAATCAATGCTGAAGGAAATCAGTCCTGAAATATTCATTGGAAGGACTGATGCTGAAGATGAAACTCCAATACTTTGGCCACCTGATGTGAAGAACTGACTTTTGGAAAAGACCCTGATGCTGGGAAAGACTGAAGGCAGGAGGAGAAGGGGATGACAAAGACACAGTTGGATGGCATCACAGACTCGATGGACATGAGTTTGAGCAAGCTCTGGGAGTTGGTGATGGACAGGGAAGCATGGTGTGCTATAGTCCATGGGGTCGCAAAGAGTTGGACATGACTGATCGACTGAATTCTACTGTAAGAAAGTAACACAATTTATCCATTCACCAGTGCATTATATTTGTACTATTTCCAGTTTGGGACTTTTAGAAATTAAGCTACTATCAACATTTTCAGCCAATCAAAAGAATGTATGGTAGTATCACTGTGGTTTTGATTTGCATTTCCCCCACTGCTAATGATTTTGAACAATTTTTCATGCTATTTTTGACACTTCCATTTACTTGGTTGTGTCATTTAAAATCTAGTGTTAAGTTTTAAAACTGAATTGAAATATTCTTATTTAAAAGATTACAATTCTTCCATTGAATCATCTTGACATTTTGTAACCTATAGTAAAGCATCTGCCTACAATGCAGGAGACCCAGGTTCAATCCCTGGGTTGGGAAGATCTGCTAGAGAAGGAAATGGCAACCCACACAGTATTCTTGCCTGGAAAATCCCATGGACCAAGGAGCCTGGTAGGCTACAGTCCATAGGGTTGCAAAGAGTTGGACACCACTGAGCAACTTCACTTTTAATTTATTATCATGTTTTAATTTCCCATCCCTTCAAAAAAGTTTCCAGTTTTATGATTTATCTTTGATGCATAAATTATTTCAAGATATGTTTATAATTTCCAAAAATCTAAAGATTTTTCAAATATTTTGTGTTCTTCATTTTTAGTTTCTTTTTTTGTACTCAGAAAGTCTATTTTATATGAGTTCAACTCTTTTAACTAAATAGGGACATGTTTTATATCTTCAAATTTATGATATATCTTGGTAAATGTTCCATGTATTCTTTTTTTTAATATACAAATACCTTTATTTTGTTTTTAAACATATATAGCAGTAAACATGTGAGACAGGAAGCTGCTTAAGTCCAGAAGGGAAAAGGTTACAAAAGATACATTAAAAATATTTAGGTTGAAAGCATGAGCATCCTTACATCCTTTCTTAAAGAATAAGCACATTCTATACAAATGATTGTGACAAAGAATTTTAAAGTTCAAGAGCCCGTCACAGTAATGAGGTAAAACGTGGACAAGAGGGGTCTTGCCAGCTTCTCTCTTCTCCAGCACTCACTGAAGCCTCATTCGTTTTCCAGGTGGGCCTTTAGTGCCCACTGTTTGTTGCACGTTCTTTGCGGTCTCCTTCTCCTCAGATTTTACAGTCTCTGGTAGAGGTTCTGCCTCTTTCTTTGTCTGATCCAGGGGACAGGCATTTCTCCAGACTTTCGCTGCACAAATTTGGGTGGAAATTTCTGTCTAAGATCTGGGAGTAAAGCGTCCACACGCTGTCTCTGGAAAATAGGGCTTGGTTCTTCTTTCCTTTTGACTTTAGGTTCGACTTTACCTTGCTCTTCGTGGTCTTTGAAGTGCCACCAATACCCTTTGGAAGGGCGATATCGACAGTATGACATGGCTTCATCAACAGCTTACTGAAAGCCACGCACTGCGGTAAGCACTCGAGTTTATAACTGACCCCAAGTCTGGTCCTGATAGATCACCCCAGCAATAACATAGTCATCAGTCACTGGGATAACTTGAGTAGGGGACCGCCGCCGTTGCTTCCAAATGATAAAAAGAATGGGCTCTTGAGCATATAAAAGGATGTATTCCACTCCAACCATCTGACTCGGATATCCACCGCCGCCATAACTCCGAAAAACGTTTCATGTATTCTTGAAGAACATATATATGCTGCTGTCTTGGGGTGAAGAGTCCTATAAATGTTGATTAAGTCAAAGTGGTCAATAGTGTTCTATTTATTATTGACAAAAGTGCAGAATTTTCATATATTTCTCCTTGATGTTCTATCAGATTCTACATTGTATATACTGAAATGATATTATTAGCTGCATAAACATTTGAGATCATTATACTCTTTATGAATCAATTCCTTATTACTGTGAAATGATTCTTTTTATTCCTTATAAAATTCTTTGTTCTGAAATCTACTTTTCAAATATATAGCCACTCCAATTTTCTTTGATAAATAAAAGCATGGTGTAGCATTCCTTTTTATCTATACTTTTCCTTTAACTCTATCTGCAATTTGTAATTAATTTGTTCTGGTTGACAGCATATAACTGGAGCTTTTACTTCCAATAGATTATTTGTGTCTTTTAATTGGTAGACATATTCAATTTATTTTAAAATGTGTTTATTGGCACAGTTGGATTTAAACTTTTCATATTATTGCTTTCTATTAATCTCATATGCTATTTCATTTTTAATTTTATATCTGTTTTAGACCCAAATTTGATTTTTCCATTTTTTACTTCTGCCATAGGTTTATTAGCTCTATTATTTTTTTCTTTTTTCAGTGATTTCTTGAACAGTTACAGTGTATAGCTTTAACTCATTGCAATCTACCTTCAAATAGTTTTATGCTATTACATCCATGGTATGATGAATTTAAAATACTTTATTTTTGTTTCTCCCTTCCAGTCATTGTTCTGTGTTACTTGTAGGAGAAACCCTCAAATCCTCAGTCAGTCAGTGAAGATCTACTATCTCACGCTAAACTTCCCTGTGAATTTTATTTCCCACTACGATGTTTTACAGTCTCTGTTCCTACCAAATATTGATGCATTTATGCGAACTCTTCTGATATTCTCCCCAGTTCCTGTTATTTTTCCCCATGTCTATCAACCACATTTTTAGTTTCCCTTATAAACATCTTTTAAGTTTCATCTACTATCATTTAACCTTATTAAAATTCTTCAGATATATTCTGATTTCCAAAGACATTAATTTCCTTCTCTGAGCTTTTCTAAAGCTCATTCTTCATAATACTCACAAAGTACTTAATGTATTATAATTATTACATACATATCCAGGTTCTATAATTTAAAATTGCCTAAACACTTGCAGCTGAAGTTATAGCTAATGATTCTCTGAATTCTTTGCAGCGCCCAGCACAACACATGTACCTCTACTAGGTGCCAAATCAATGTTTTGAAAAAATTAGCCTTAGATAACACTTTAGTCATAAATATGGCAATTATTCTAAGTTTGGTGATCACAAAGCATGTTAACTAGAATGCAGTCATAAGAAAGAAATCATATCGGTTATTTTAACAGAGAATTTAAGATAAGCAATTATTGACCAAGTATTGAAAACCTGAAAATTTGAAAGGCAACACTAAGGTTTTATATGATGAACAGCTACAGGACACAGCCACAAGCCTTAGTCACTGGAGGAAAATGGAAAAGGTTGGAATTATTAAAATTAAGACACTTGGTGGAGAACTCCTGAGAGCTGAACTTACGTTAAGTAGTAGGTCTTATCAGTGGGGATTGTTGTCTATTAGTTCAAAGAGAGACCTTAGGGGCTAGGGGACAGACCTCTGTGAAGGACATCAGCTGGCAGGTGCTAAATTACTTGAAGGGTCATGAGGCTGGTTCTATTAACAGAAGTATAGTTAAAAGCAGAAAACCCTTCAAACTGTAGTTAATTGCTGCTATAAACAAATTGCTCCTGTTTTAGTGAAGCATTGCTGGAATGACAGTGTTAAGACTGGGAGCCAAAAAAAAAAAAAAACAGAAGAAAGTTGTGATTGAGAAGAAGTATGTTTTCCCTCTTCCTGCTTTTGAGTCTCTTTCCAGGGCCCCAGATGATCAGGGGCTAAAAGAAAGAAGCTGGAGAAACTGAATGCAGATGGCGGAGTCCGAGCCCCAGCATTACAAAGAGTGAGTTTGAAGCTGACAACTAATAGCTTAGTTACTGGCACGGTCTCACAACTCTCTGGGTCCAAATACCGACTTCTGTCTACAAACTACACTAAGTGAGGAATGTAAAATGAGCAAAAGAATATCACTTAAAATAGGTGGATGTCTTGAAACATTTAGTGATGTTCCAAAACATCCCTGTTGTTTTGAAATACCGAGATGCACGTAGAAAGGACAGATAAGAAAAGTTACTGATTTTCTTAGAAAGCTCTTTGAAAGGGAAAACCAGCTTAATGAAAAATAATAATTTTAGATGCTTATTGAGTGATCTTTGGATTGCCAATGGGTCAATAAAGTGGATTTTGTAATACATTTCTGTTAATTTTTACATTTAAGTGAGTCTCATTTATTTGATAGCATTCTATCAAACTGAAGTCTTTGCTGCTAGAGTATTCTCAACTATGTCCTGCAGTTATTCTTTGGAATAGTTTCTTACACAACTGACCTACCCAAGAGGAACAAGTGTATTACGACAAATCCCTCTGAGACTTGCTCAGAAATCCTCTGAGCAAGGATTTGTCAAAAGAAAAATATATGCACTAGACTGTTGCTTCTCAGAACTGAATTCCTAAGACTTGTCTGTAAGGTCTGGGGAATTGTGAGAGGTACCATCACTAAGTCAGGAAGATTTGCAAACCAAGGAACAGAGTGTCCTATTATATAAAAATGTACCTTGAGGCTTTTATGTTCTCTGACTCAGTTCAAGTTTATCAGGGAAATGCCATGTTGTGGCTGAATTAATACTGTTCATACTGAATTTTGCTTTCAAGAGGAGATGAAAAGCAGAGAATGACAAACATAAATATGATATTTTTCATTAAACCAAATATATGAGTTTCCTTTGAATTATTTCAAATAGAAAAACTTTATTAACAGAAATGTGCTTTGTAGTCTCCAGATCTTTTGCAACCACGGTAGAGGATCCCAAGTGAAAGGTTTTGCAGAAAAACATGAGCCTATCATGATTGACACTAATGAAATTCTTAATGCTTAGTAAGAATATGTTTTATAGGAAATTATTCATTCATTCATCAAATATTAACTGAATGCCTACTATTCATGAATCACTGAATCAAGTAATTTAAGGCTTTTCTCTCTAATCTAAAAAGGCAACAATCTATTTATTTCTCATTACATTTGACCTTTCAACTTTAATCTATACTACAAATAGATATCTCCCCAAAACACTAAGAATTTCAACTGAAATATTAGTTCTATTGAAGCACTAATTCTATTTTTTCTTAAATCTGTAAAGCTCACTTTTATTTCTCTAATTGTCAGCTACACATTTTGCTGTTCACTTGGAATAAAATATTACATTTTCTCGCCTGCTGTGCAAACATGGATAACCTTTTTTTTTTTTTTAAGTTCTGGACAATGAGATATAAGGAGAAAAGTTTTGTGACACTTGTGGGTAATCTTAAAGGAAGCTGACTTGTCTGCAAGTGTTGTTTTGCCATTTTACCTTTTATTCTTCTTTTGGCTCCAAATTCAAAGCAGTCATCTTAGACTTTGACATGAACTTAAAGAAACCCATAACTAGAAAAGTTAAATAGATGGGGATAAAATTACCAAGTTGTAATCTTGTACTGACCACACCATTAATTCTGTTCAGTATATTTTTCACCTCACATATTTTAGTTTTCACCTCTCAAGTTCAATTTTAGTCTTTCTAAAAGTATCAATTTTGTCATGTTTCTACTTAATTTTTTGAGCATACAGGGTACAGTTGTAATAATTGTCTGAATATGTCTTTCTGCTATTTCTAGCTTATGCAAGAGTTCAGGGTGAGTTCTGATGATTGATTTTCCTTTTTAATAATTTGGATATTCCTGTTTCTGTACCTGTATCAGTTTTTAATTGATGCCATATTTCATGAATTTCCTCTTGTTGAGAGCTGGATCTGTTTATATTCCTTAAAGGATGGTTGAGCTTTGTTCTTAAACTACTGGGAAAAAAATAATTTTTCCTTTCCCATCTATCTTACTAGACACTGTTGTTGCTTAGTTGCGAAGTCCTGTGACCCCATGGGCTGTAGCCCACCAGGCTCCTCTGACCATGGGATTTTCCAGGCAAGAACACGGGAGTAGCTTACCACTTCCTACTCCAGAGGATCTTCCCAACCCAGAGATCGAACCCAACTCCACTGGCAGATTTTTTACCACTGAGGTACCAGGGAAGCCCTTACTAGGCATTTCCACGTTCAAATTTTATTCCATTCAGTTTAGTCAGTCAGTTTAGTTCAGTCATTCATTCCTGTCCAATTCTTTGTGACCCCATGGACTGTGGCACGCCAGGCCTCCCTGTCCATCACCAACTTCAGAGTCTACCCAAACCCATGTCCATTAAGTCGGTGATGCCATCCAGCCATGTCACCCTCTGTTGTCCCCTTCTCCTCCTGCCTTCAATATTTCCCAGCATCAGGGTCTTTTCAAGTGAGTCAGCTCTTCGCATTGGGTGGCCAAATTATTGGAGTTTCAGCTTCAACATCAGTCCTTCCAATGAACAGTCAGGACTGATTTCCTTTAGGATGAACTGGTTGGATCTCCTTGCAGTCCAAGACTCTTGGATCTCAAGAGTCTTCTCCAGCACTACGGTCCAAAAGCATTAATTCTTCGTCGTTCAGCTTTCTTTATAGTCCAACTCTCACATCCATAGATGACTACTGGAAAAACCATAGCCTTGACTAGAAGGACCTTTCCTGGCAAAGTAATGTCTCTGCTTTTTAATATGCTGTCTAAGTTGGTCATAACTTTTCTTCCAAGGAGTAAGCGTCTTTCTATTTCATTACTAAAGCAAAACGCTTCTGAGTGTATTAGCCAATGCCCCATGAACTATGATGCTTTTCAGTCTGATTGTGGAGCAGTGTTGGCACCAAAGCCTGCTCTCCTCTAAAGCACTTCTGGCTCTTTCCCTGACTTTGAGTGTTTTCCTCACATGTATGGCATAGGTACCTGAGGGGGCTGCCTAGTGTTCGGCTGCATACGTGAGAGGGACCCTATTTGCTTTTTGTCTGTGTAGCCCTCTCTCCTCTGGTACTTTGTCCTGTTATCTGTCTTTCTGTCTCACTGGATTTTTAACTCTGCTTTTTCAATTTGAGGAATCCACTAGAGTCTACGATTCCTCCTCCTTGTGCTATAAGTCAGCAAGCTGGAACAATAACAGGGTTCACCTCAATTTTTTTTTTTAATTTTTTTTAACTTTTCAATTTTGTTTTGGAGTATAGCTGATTGACAGTGAGAGTTTCAGGTAGACAGCAAAGGGATTCAACCATAACAAGTGCATTTATCCATTTTCCCCCAGACTCCCCTCCCACCCAGACAGCCCCGTAACATTGAGAAAAGTTCCCTGTGCTCCACAGCAGGTCCTTGTTGGTTGTCCATTTCACATACAGCAGTGCGTACATGTCTATCCCCACTTTTTTTTTCCTATTTCTCTAGGATCAGGGTCTTTCAGTGGTTCTCATAAAAATCTGATAATTTAGAAAACAAAAACATATTGGTATATTCTGCTGTTGTATGTAGGGAAGAACTGGGCTCAAAATACTTGATTTCTCTATTACTTACCAGTGTATTTAAAAAGTGCGTTTCACTATGCTATCTTGTCTTTTACAGAACATACGTACTAGAATTGTTTCTATTCTGTCCTACCTTCATGAACTATCTACTGGAAAGTTTCATCTTTGAGTTGGTAAGCTAGGAAGATTTCTTCTGGTTTTGTGTATGCAATGCTAATCAGTATGATGATATTGAACACTTAACATGCAGGATTTTCAAACTTGTACTCCATAGTGTTTTTATTTATTTTAAATTATGTTTGCTGTAACAGGTGGAAAAATATATTACACTCTGTAAAGCTTGATATAAAAATCTTAAAATATATGTTCCAAAACACACCAAAGGAAAATAATGCTGAAATATGCCAAGTACTCCTTCAGATCCTTCAGTTCAGTCTCTAAAACCTCTCTCAGGCAGAGAGACATAATCATTGGTCATTTTGGACCCATATTTCTATGCACCTTTCCAGTTGCTAGTAACTGATCTCAGATAACAACTCTAGAAAAAAAGAAGATTAAGAGCCAAGCTCAGCATTTTACTTGTTTTCATTTATTTTTAAAAAGTGTTTACAACCACCTGAAAATTGCAGAACCAAGAGAAGGGAAAGACATATTTGAAACACGCGACTTTAATAAATCTAAGTATAGGGACAAACAGAACAGGAGCA
Source organism: Cervus canadensis (assembly GCF_019320065.1). Lineage (NCBI taxonomy): Eukaryota > Metazoa > Chordata > Mammalia > Artiodactyla > Cervidae > Cervus > Cervus canadensis. The sequence continues at coordinate 28,099,304 of NC_057416.1, forward strand.
TAAGCTCTGCTGCAATTCAAGAAAATTAAAATTGCCGTACAGGATCTGAGACAATGTACAATTTCTGAAGGTCAGAGAGTACCTGGAACGTGTAAACAGAGAAGAGAAAACTTCAGCTTCATTAGTTCTTCATTGAGGATCTTTATTTCTGATCCCCAAAGAAAATGTACTTTTTAATAATTGTAATATTACTGACCTTTCCCCACAGCTTGTTGATTGATTTTATAACCTTTCACTCTGCTGTGGCACTGTGTGTCTTTGGTTTGTGTTCTGGACACCAATTTAACTCCATGGGAGGAAAGCACAGAGGTTGAACTATGGAATGAGAATTGTAAAGCATTTGGGCTATTGGGAATGCCCATGCTCCAAAAAATGATTTTTTTTTAAGGAATTAACTATTGATTAAGAATAAAAAAATCAAAAAAAAAAAAAGAATAAAAAAATCAAGAATATAGATGCAAGAGAATCCTGCATGGAATCCCAGTTACCCAGGTAACCATATGCTGATTTTGGTTTGTAGAGCTCCAGATCTGAATTTGGAAAGGAGAAAGATCTTTTGAAAACATCTATTTGTTTTGAACCGAAAAGAAAATTATCACAGAGCATGTACAATTTGGAAGTCCAGACACAAATCAAGCACAAAACGCAGATTAGCTGAACAGCAGAACAAACATTGTATTAACAATTTAATTATTGCTTTAAGAAAGGACTGATTGAAATAACTGAAAAAAATGTTAAAAAATATATAAATAAATGTTAAATAACAAGTTAGAAGAACTGTTTCAGTCAAGCATTTAGATTGTGGCATCCTCTAATATAAAAGAAGAAACAAAATAAAAGATAAGGAGACACTAATAGATATTTTGAACTTCCTAGGTGGTTCAGTGGTAAAGAACCAGCCTGCTAAGCAGGAAACATGGGTTCGACCCCTGGGCCAGGAAGATCCCCTGGAGAAGGAAATGGCAATACCCTTTAGTATTCTTGCCTGGGAAATCCACAGACAGAGGAGCCTGGCAAGCTACTGTGCATGGGGTCACAAAGAGTCGGACATGACTTAGCGACTAAATAAAAACAACACAACAACAGTAGATATTTTATTACTTTTAAAATTTTATACTTGCTCTTAGATCTATTTTTCTTGTATTTTCATATCTTACAGAAGTTAATGATCAAATGTGTGCTGTTTTATCAAAATCAGTTTTAATATACAATATAAAATAGACATTATTTTATCTCTAGGATGAAGAGATCCATGCATTGAATCAAATTTCCTTTTGAGCTAAAGTTGCCCTAAAGAGCAGCTCTTCCCCTCACTGATAGAAATTGGGATTGAAGGGACAGGTTATTAGTGGAAGAAAAAGGATGAACAACCAGCTATGAGGTTGTTTTGTGAACACAGTCTCCCTTGGTAATGTCAAAAGTCATCGCATCTTTCAGAATCAAACAATTTTTTTTTTTTTTTTTGAGATGAGGCATTTAAGGGATTCAGAAAAACTTAGTGTATTCACCTGGGGATCCCTTAGTGATACCTCTTAGAAAATTTATGTTCTTCCTAATCCTGAGTTCTGAGAAAAAATGAATTGAGAAATAAGGAAATAGGAAATTATAACTCTCCTGAGAGAATTAAAGCTTAACTATCAACACAGAAATGTTCGTGCTTTGAAAGAATCCACAGAGGTCAAGTTGAAGCACAGTAAAAAAAAAAAAAAAAAAACAGGCTGCAGGAGAAGTAGAAGTTTATGACCAACATTTCTTGAAACCAGGATAAGAACTACTTAGGAAAGGAATGTGTTCATGATGTAACCGGTCCCTCTCAGTCCCTCTCACTTGTAGCCACTGGTATGTTACTGGTGTGTACTGAGACCCCATCTGCTGCTAACAGCAATACATTATTTCTTGCAAATAAAATACATATTAGCAAGTTCATACTCAAAGGATACTTCATACTAATCCAAGAAATAGGATTCCAAGAAATAATGAGTTTGGATGCAAAAGAAACCTTAAATTAACTACCTCGACACACGATCATGTGTAGAGATGTTATCTTTGCTGAAATATATTAATGCTGCTGTGTTTGCATACCATGTAAAAATGACCACTGGCATTCTCCAGTTTTGCAAGTTGGTTATATTTGATTCTTCTTTATAACCCATTAACAGAAGAAATGAAAAGATGTGCACGTAAAATGGAAATTTGATCTAAAATATGAATTAGCAAAAAACAATATCAATATCAAAATCGGCAAGCACACAAAATACTTACCTTAATCATTAAACAAAAACAAACTCTTTTGTTTATATAAAACAATTTGTATTCAAATGCCCAAAATAAATATGTTTTTGATACTTGGTATTTCAACCAATTTTACTGCAAACTGGAAGGCATTTTTCTACATCTAGAATTTTTGTCAAGATCAAAACTAAAGGATATGGCAATCAATGTTTTAGACGTTTTAAAACTTCATTTTGAGCATGATAAATTTTTGTGATGTTATTTTTCAATTTGTAAAATGACTTCTAGTAGGCATTTTATAATCATCTCCCCATCTACCACAAAATATACTAATCAGATACTGATCATGTGTACATGGTATTGAAACTTATAATCGCAACAAAATGTTGATAACAAATCATGCATCTGTTAATACTGTATATTTTAATAGAAAAACTCCAAAACTTTCTATCATAGATTTCTATCACAGAAAAATGATTAATTTTTTATTATTATAATCATTTATTATTATGAAAGATATATGTTATGGGAATTATAACATATATCTTTAATTATAATTTCTTTTGGAGACTTCTCAAGAAATCCCTGGAACTTTAATTTCTTATTCTAAAATCCCCCAAATTAATATTTGTTAAGTATTTGCAAACACTAGGGAATCTTAATTTCTTTTTTTTAAACCTCTGACCAGCTTTTATTTCTGCCTCCTGGTTATACTGCCCTAATCTTCATTTGAAGACTTGCTTCCACTCCTCACTCATTCCATTTCATTCTCACATGCCTCAAGCCCCACTCTGTGGCTACAAAGCTGAGATTCTGATCACTCAGAGCTCTTCTCTGGAATTTCCTCAACTTGAGACAGAGCTGCAGCTTTCTCTTTCAACTTTTACGCTGTGCTATTGTACAGTTAAAAGTTCAGAGTGCTGGCAAAGAAAAACTGGAGAGAGAGTCAGCACGATGACAGAAGATGTGACAAGAAAGTGAAAACGGAGCGAGCATGAAGCCAGACACTAAACTCCTGACAGTGCTTGAGATTATGTTCGGCAACGAGACTAACTGCACCTCTCAACTTGTAGGGTATGAAGGAAATGTCTATTCTCTTCTCAAAGAATTAAAGCTTGTTGGAGTCGTTTCTGTAATTCCCAGGCAAAAGGGACCTAACACATTGTCTTAGTCTGCTCCTCGGGCTGCCATAACAAAACATCATAGACTGGGAGGCTTAGACAACAGGAACTGATGTTTCACAGTTCTGAGAAGTCCAAATCAAGGTACTGGAAGGTTCAGTTCTTGATGAGGCTTTCTTCCTGGTTGGCAGACAAACGTCTCACAGTATCCTCACTTGGCAGAGAGAGAAAAATCACTAATGTCTCTTCCTCTTCTTAGAAAGGTGCTAATACCATCCTGGGAAGCCCCACCCTCGTGATCTCACCTAAATCTAATCACCTCCCAAGGGCCCCACCTTCTAAAACCATCACACTGGGAGTTAGGGCTTCAACATGGGAATTTGAAAGGGACACAAGCACTGTTTCCTCAAATGTTCAGCATTTCTCTTTCGCAGAGATAGCATTTTGCTGACTCAAGACCTCCAGGATTTGTACTTAATAAATAACACTTTTCTAAATTAAACACAGGGGATCCTGACCCAGGGATTAAACCCATGTCTTTTGCATCTCTTGCATTGGCAGGTGGATTCTTTACCTCTGAGCCACCTGGGAAGCTCCACCTTTGGCAAGGCGTTAGCAAATAATTCCTCTCCATTTGGATTTATGGATACACACAAATCCTGCTTGGCCCTTCTCAGTACTCTTGATAATATTTGTAACATAGGAAATGTTACTTTTATCCCATTTTTATTCACAGTTTTAATTAAACAAAACCAATATTGATTTAGTTTTCTCCATTAAAAAGGGGGGGAAATGATTTATCTTCAACCACAATACCCAATCTTGTGCTTGTCCAATAATTGAACAGGTAAAGAGATTTAGGATCTCATGCCCCACTTATTTGGGCTTCCCAGGTGGCTCAATGGTAAAAAAAAAAAAAAAAAAATCCACCTGCCAATGCAGGAAATGCAGGTTCCATCTATGGGTCAAGAAGATCCCCTGGAGGAGGAAATACCTACCCACTCCAGTATTCTTGCCTGGAGAATCCCATGGACAGAGGAGCTTGGCAGACTACAGTCCGTGGGGTGGCAGAGTTGGACGTGACTGAACATGCATGCACGCCCCACTTATTTGCTGATATTATGATACAGGCTACTGAACTTTCTCCGTCACCTTTTCTTTTTGAATTTAGGTAAAGAAGTGAAGTTAATTAAACTCTGATTCATGACCCATTGTCATCCTTACACCCAGCAAGTACTCTCTTGTTTTATTTATTCGCTTTTATCCACATTTCTCTTTTCTGTTCTCCCAGCAGAGACAAACATTTTAATACGTTTCATGTGTACCTTTTTTACTATATGTGTGTCATATATGACAGTCTTCACAATCAGTTTTCACAATCAGTTTTCTTGGATCTTGCCTACTTGCTCTACCTCGGCCATGGCTGGAACCAGGAACCCATGAGTGTCCATATGCATCTTTCATCTGAAGCTTGGGATTTTTAAATTCTCCCACCACTCCACAACGTGCCACCAGGAGGCATGGGGTCTGACTTCCCAAAGAGCCAACTACCTTTCTCAACCTTAAATTGAAGTGGAATTATTTCCCTGTGGCAAGGATTTTGACCAATGGAGACAGGAGACGAGATCAACAAATTCCCTCTTTATTCCAACCTTCTGTTGACTTTTCTGAAGCATTATTCTTCCACAGAATCTGTCCAGAAATACCTCACATGGCCAAGCATGTGCACAAGATATAGGAGAGACAAGCTGTATCTTTTCGTAGCTCACCATACAGCCGTGGCCACAGTAGTAACGCATCACTCTGCTTTAGCATCTTATTCTTCTCCACCTCACTTCTGTTTTCCCTGGACTTGTACCTTCCAGTAAATAATTAGGACTGACAACTCACTTCTGGCTCTGTTTTGCGAGGTTCTCAAACCAAGATATATGAATTATGTATTCTTGCAAACTAAGAATTGCTATTTTGTGCGCATGAAATCTTTATTTACCTAATGGCATTCTGTTTCTTCTTTTTTCTCACCCAACACTTGAGTTTGAAGATCTGTCAAGCTGCTAAATATACTCTGTTTCTTCTAACAGGTGCTTAGCACCCTTGTTTGCATCCACTGCCCTTTACACGTATACTTTTCCTGTGCTGGATGGCCAAGTTCCCTTTTCCAAAAGCTTGGCACTCTGAATAACACTGTGAGGAGCATCCTCACACGTGTCTCTTCATGTATCTATGAAAAATCTCCATAAGGTTCATACAGGGGTGGTACACAGTACTGGACGGCCAGTACTGTGTATGTTTACTTCAGTAAAAACTACTAGCATGCTCTCCCACATTGTTTGATGGAGGTAAGAGTCTACATTCTCACTGGCAGAGTAGAAGAGTTCCAGCAGCCATTCATCACTGCCTGCTCGAGAGAGCATCAAACTTTTCAGCATAAAGTAATTTTTCACTGTTGGTTTCACTTACATTTTTTTTTTATTGTGAATGAAATTGGATATTTGTAAACATGGTAGCCATTTGGGTTTACTCTTATGTGAACTGCCTCATCATGTATTTTTATATTTTGACCACTTATTCTATTGAGGTGCCTTTCTTCATGTTGATTTATGGAACATTATATTATCTACAACATATACTGTTATCTGTCCATTAACTTTATTCAAGGCTTCATTTTTTAAACAGATACAATATATATTTAATATTCTTTAATGGCTATTGATGGTGGAATGCCTAATTTCTTTTCTTTCCTGAATACTGTGGTATGGATGACCCAATGTTTGTTTATTAATTCAATCTATTGAAGCACATCCTGGTTGCTTAGAGATTTTTTTCAATTATGCATAAAGTTGCCACGGACTTCCCTGGTGGTCCAGAGGTTAATAATCTGTGCTTCCACTGCAGGGGGCTTGGGTTCAGTCCCAGACTGGGGAACTAAGATCCTACATGCCACACAGTGCAGACAAAAAATTACAGAATATAGTTACTACAATTGTACAGAGTTTTGTGTGAGCATACATTTTCAAGTCAATTATGTGAAGATCTAGATGAGTGGCTACTGATTCATAAGGAAAAGCTATGTTTATCTCTGTAAGAAATAGTCAAATGGGCTTCCCTGGTGGCTCAGTGGTAAAGAATGCACCTAGGGATACAGGATCTCTGATATGGGAAGATCCCACATGCCACTGCGCACCTAAGTCTGTATGCCATAACTACTGCGTCTGTGCTCTAGAGCCTAGGAACTGCAACTATTGAGCCCACATCCCTCAAGTACTGAAGCCTGTGCAGCCCACAGCCTGAGCTCCGCAACAAGAGAAGCCCCTGCAATGAGAAGCTCGCACATCACACTATGGAGTAGCCCCAGCTCACCACAACTGGATAAAAGCCCACACAGCAATGAAGACCCAGCACAGCCAAAAGTAAATACATCAACATTTAAAAAAGAAAGTAGACAAATAGAAAGAGTCAAACTGTCTTTCAAAGTAGCTGTACCATTTTTTATTCTCATCAGCAATGAAGAGAGTTCCTACTAATCTACATGCACACCAGCAATTTATAATGGCAGGGGGTTTTTTTAGTACCAAGGTAATAGTTTTTCATTATATTTCATTGTTGCTTTAATTTGTAAAAACCCTAAGGACTCAGGGCCGCTTTTCTGGTGGTTCAATGGTAAAGAATCCACCTACCAATGCTCAAGATACAGGTTGAATCCCTAGGTCAGGAAGATCCCCTGGAGAAGGAAATGGCAACCCACTCCAGTATTCTTACCTAGGAAATCCCAAGGAAGAAGAACCTGGCAGGCTACATTCCATGGGGTCACAAAAGAGTGAGACACAACTCACCGACTAAACAACAACAGTGATACAAGATGCTGAACATCTTTTCAGGTGCTTGTTTATAATTTGTTTATCTTCTTGGGTGAGCAATCTCTTATGCCCATTTTTAATCTGGATTGTTTATTTTCTTATTGCTGAATTCTAAAAGTTCTTCACATGTTTTGGATACAAGCCCTCTATAAGATATGAGGACTCTGCAATTATTTTCACCTTTTCCTTTCCTTTTCATTCATTTAACCTTGTCTTTTACAAAGCAATTTTTTTGTTTACTTTTAATAAGTCCACCTTATCAACTTTTGTTTGCATGATTCATACTTCTGATGTTATATCTAAAAATGTATAACCAGACCTAAGGTCACCTACATTTTCTGTTTTTTCTAGAAATATTTTAGTTTTGCACTTTATTCATTTATTCATTCATTGCCTATTATGATATTTTTGGCTCTTAATTTTGAGAGATGTAACATTTATAGCATATTCTCCTCCACCATTTGGACTTCATACATTCTTTTGAGTTAGTCTTCAACCTTTATTTATGTATTTTTAAGTATAATTTTATAGAGAACATACTACCACAATTTCAAGTTTAACCTGAGAAGTAGTGCTTTTAAGTGATTCCACTTATGCAATATTAAAATTTATTTCTGCCATTATTTTTTCATGTTTTCTGTATAATTTTTTTCTTTATCTCCATTGTCAAATTAAGTTTCCTTGTCCTGGTTAAAAAGTTACACATTTTGTTTTGAAAATCTTTATTGAGATGTAATTCACACACCATATAATTCACCCATTTAAAGACATTCTCTCTTTATCTATAGCATGGTGGGTCCATGAACTAAGTAATTAATTTTTAAAGTTATGTAAAGTTCCTTTGAGTTTGAACAGTTCTGAATTCTTATTTATAAATAGCATCCAATATCTGTGTTTACCTAGTGTAAAAGAACTGATCAGTTTCTTTGCTAATAAGTCAAGAACTTATTTTAAAAAAAAAAAACAAAACTTACCTCCTGCTTGAATGACTGATATTTAGAAAGACTCCATTTTTCAGAAGAAATTCTCCCCCTCTTAGGAGCAGTGATTTAACCTATAACCAAAAACAGACAAACATATCAGAATAAAGATGTCAATTACCATATAAGACATACAAAAGATCAATTTCTTATTCAACCAACACAGTGTTGAGTGTAGGAGAAGGAAAAGAACATGAAATTTGACCTGGGAATTCTAGGTGCAGTTATATCCAATATATACTGAATTGCTAAACTCAGAAACTAACAATAGTTGCATCAATCAAAATGACATTAACACAAGTAAATATCATCGGAAAGCAAACACATATCCAAGCAGGTGTTCTTTACTTTTGGAAATTAAAACCCACTCCAGTACCCCCTTGCCTGGAGAATTTTATGAATAGAGGAGTCAGGCAGGCTACAATCCATGGGATCCCAAACAGTCAAACACAACTGTGCGACTAACTTTCAACTTTCACTTTCATAAAATCAATAAATGTTCAGTATGAAAAATCAGAATATTTACAAGTTTATACAACAGAACATTCCATTTCTAGCTCTAATGATACAGTAGCATCTTTATTTTCAGTAATCTTAAATAATCTGTAAATGAAATCAAAATAATATATGAAACTTTACCTTATTTACATGCTTATAATTTTATTATAAGCATCTTTTAATGTCATTAAAAACAGTAACCTATTACTATGGATCATACCACATCCAATTCTACTGTTGGATACAAATTATTTTCTTACCACTAAGTTAATATTGACGTTTTTGTTTATAATTATTCAAAATGTTATATAATTCTTCAATTTCTTTATTCATACTCTTCTTTAAATTTGTTTTTTCTTAAGATGTATTTCTAAACTGAAAATCTTTTGATCACTGAACATTAATATCTTATATACTTAAAATGGATTGTCAAATGTTTTTCCAAAAATATCTACTAATTTACACTTTCATCAGCAGAATAATGTAGTGTTTTTCATGCTGTGCTTTCACCAATATAGTTTTTAAACTTTCCTAATTAGAAAGGTGACAAGCAATAACTTTGCAGTTATAATATTTATTATTCTGATTTATAGTAAATCTGAATATCTAGATATTTCTTCTTTTCTGAAAATTCAGAAATTTCATAATGGTTAATCTATTTCTTGGCTTATCTCTTTCTCATTGTTTTTCATGTTCAGTTTGACTCCCTAAATATTAAGAATTAAAAATTTTCTTATCTGAAGTAAATATTTCTTTATATTTTCTTGGTGGCTTTTTAGCATTTTGTGCCAGCAATTTAAACATTTTTATGTAATCAAAATAATTCTTTTTTTTGAGATTATTTTTCCCTTCATTTTCATTGTAATATGTGCATAATGTAGGAATGGGAAAAAGCTTTTCTCAACCCCTTAGGGTCTTTGGCTGCATCTGAAAGTAAAGTGACAAAGACAGACTAAGGGAAAAGCGTACAAATTTTGTTAGCTTTTTACATGCACATGGGGGCCTTCTCAAGAGAATGAAAAGGTCACCAGAATGGGAATCTTTTATAGCATTTAGATGAAGAAGCAATACATTTGTGAAGAATTAACGAGACAAAAGAGTTTGGGAGAGGGTAGTAAATGGTGAAGGAATAAATTAGGAAGATACGGATTAGTTTAACAAGGTTTATTTGTAAAGCTTTCTCAGCCCTAAATTTCCAGTTTCTGGTAATAAGAATGACTTTTTTTCTTCTAGTACTGGACAGGTAAATTGCGCATGAAAGATAGATGACCATTTCAGGGAAGAAGGGTGAGAAAGGTGGGGAGGTCAGCATGACCTTTCCGCTTCTGCTGTTTCTCAGATTCCTTCAGCTTACGATATTCAGTTTGCCAAGGAAAAACATTTTGCAGTAGTATGTTCTGAACTCCATCATATAACAAACAATGCAAAATGTATGAAGACAAAACAAATTATTTACTACTATTTACCCACTCCCCTAACAACCTCTTTTTCTTTCCATGAATTTCTTTTTACTGATAGAAATACACACACACCTATACACACATCTGAGAGCATTAGGGTTTACTTGTGGAATTTAAACAAATTGAATATACTATACACATAACCACATTGTTCCCTGGTGGCTCATATGGTAAAGAATCTGCCTGCAAAGCAGAAGACCTGGTTTGATCTCTGGGTCAGGAAGATCCCTTGGAGAAGGGAAGGGCTACCCACTCCAGTCTTCTTACCTGGAGAATTCCAAGGACAGAGGAGCCTGGCAAGTTACAGTCCACGGGGTCACAAGGAGTCAGGACATGATTGAGCGACTAACACTTTCACTTCACATAATTACTGAATAAAAGAAATCCATGTTTCTTCTTAATGTAGTTCTTATTTCTCTATTTTCATGTTTGCTTGTCTTCCTTCTAGTCTCTTTCTCTTCTTTTCCAGCATCACCTAAAACCCTATCTCAAATGACTTCTAAAAAAACACATCTTCCATATTTTTCTTCTCACTCATAAACATGTGTCACTGTGGTTTTAAACAGCATGCTGATCATATATAATGGCAAGTCACTCAAGTCCACAGTCATATTTCTACTATATTCTATTAAAATTATTGCATACTATTAAATAATAAGCTACTTCACTCACAATGAAAATATATATTCACTTTTCCCCAGTGTGTGATCACTGTCAACGTGTTGAAACAAAGACCTCCTTCATAAACAGGAGGTTTTACGTATATGTGAGATATTTTAAAGGTGATATGTCTGAGTCAAATGATAATTTACTTTTGTTTTTATTTTTTAACTTCTTTGGTTGTGCCAGGTCTTACTTGTAGCATGTGGAAATTTTAGCTGTGATATGTGGGATCTAGTTCCCTGACCAGGGATCGAATCTGGGCCCCCTGCACTCAAAGTGCAGAGTCTTAACTCCATGAACAGCCAGAGAAGGCCCTAATTTTGTTCATAAACAGATATCTCTTGGTAAGTTTCCAGCTAGCCTTTAAAATTTCCCTTTATTGATGTCAGCAATAGTTCTCCCCCTTTCTTATCCAGTTTAATGGTTACACACTAGCATATTCTTATGACTTGTTCTTGCATTTTTCTATCTGAGAATATGAACAACTTTAATAAATCTGTCAGCTTTTAAAATATCCCTTTCCTTGAATTACCCATTTTTCTATTAGAACATTTTGTCCCCTATTAAAATGAAAACCATTAATTATATATATTATATTGTATTAGATTACATATATTAACATTTTACGAACAATGAGCTTTACAAATATCATTTCCCTAAATATTTATTTGTTGGCTTTGTTTCAAAGTGTCTACTTCTGTATAGAAATTTGTGTTTGTTTTTAATTTTTATATGATCAAGTGTGTCAATATTTTTTAATAGCTGCTGGAATTTTGGTCTTGTTTCTCCCAAGGTCATAGATATTAAATGCAGTGTCAGAGTTCTTTATTTCAAGAATTTTTAAAACATTTCAATCTTTACTATGTCTGGATTTAATTTATGGAGTAGGTTTGATAACAGTCCAGCTATCATTTTCTCTTGATGAAAATCTGCTGCGCCAGTATTCAGTTCAGTTCAGTTCACTTCAGTCACTCAGTCGTGTCTGACTCTTTGCGACCCCATGAACCGCAGCACTCCAGGCCTCCCTGTCCATCACCAACTCCTGGGGTTTACCCAAACTCATGCCAACTGAGTCGGTGATGCCATCCAACTATCTCACCCTCTGTCATCCCCTTCTCCTCCTGCCCTCAATCTTTCCCAGCATCAGGGTCTTTGCAAATGAGTAAGCTCTTCACATCAGGTGGCCAAATTATTGGAGTTTCAGCTTCAGCATCAGTCCTTCCAATGAACACCCAGGACGGATCTCCTTTAGGATGGACTGGATGGATCTCCTTGCAGTCCAAGGGACTCTCAAGAGTCTTCTCCAACACCACAGTTCAAAAGCATCAATTTTTCAGTGCTCAGCTTTCTTCACAGTCCAACTCTCACATCCATACATGACTACTGGAAAAACCATAGCCTTGACTAGATGGACCTTTGTTGACAAAGTAATGTCTCTGCTTTTTAATATGCTGTCTAGGTTGGTCATCACTTTTCTTCCAAGGAGTAAGCGTCTTTTAATTTCATATCTGCAATCACCATCTGCAGTGATTTTGGAGCCCAAAATAATAAAGTCAGCTACTGTTTCCACTGTTTCCCCATCTATTTCCCATGAAGTGATGGGACCGGATGCCATGATCTTAGTTTTCTGAATGTTGAGCTTTAAGCCAACTTTTTCACTCTCCTCTTTCACTTTCATCAAGAGGCTCTTTAGTTCCTCTTCACTTTCTGCCATAAGGGTGGTGTTATCTGCATATCTGAGGTTATTGATATTTCTCCCAGCAATCTTGATTCCAGTTTGTGCTTCCTCCAGCCCAGCGTTTCTCACGATGTACTCTGCATATAAGTTAATTAAGCAGGGTGACAGTATACAGCCTTGATGTACTCCTTTTCCTATTTGGAACCAGTCTGTTGTTCCATGTCCAGTTCTAACTGTTGCTTCCTGACCTGCATATAGGTTTCTCAAGAGGCAGGTCAGGTGGTCTGGTATTCCCATCTCTTTCAGAATTTTCCACAGTTTTTTGTGATCCACACAGACAAAGGCTTTGGCATAGTCAATAAAGCAGAAATAGACGTTTTTCTGGAACTCTTTTGCTTTTTTGATGATCCAACAGATGTTGGCAATTTGATCTCTTGCTCCTCTGCCTTTTCTAAAACCAGCTTGAACATCTGGAAGTTCACGGTTCAGGTATTGCTGAAGCCTGGCTTGGAGAATTTTGAGCATTACTTTACTAGCGTGTGAGATGAGTGCGCCAGTACTATTTGTGAATTAATTTGCCTTTTGTCTCTGAATCTAATTAGGATCTGAGTTATATATTAATTTTTCATATATTCTGGGTCTATTTTACATTCATGTACTTTGAAAAATACCTGAGTCATAGTCATAATTATTTTGTAATTATTTAATGGCAAGTACTTTATAATACTTTCTACCACCTGATAAGGCATATAAACTACTTTTTCATAATACTATTTGTTGTTCTTGGTAATTTATTCTTACATAAGATTTAATATCATCTTATCTAATTCACCCAATTCAGTGTATATTCTAATTACTATATTAGTTTCCTGGGGCTGCCATAGTAAATTACACACTTGGTGGCTAAAAGCAACAGGAATTTATTATCTCACACTGCTGGAGTCTGGACATCCTAAATCAAGTTGTCAGCAAGGCTGCTCCCTTTTGGAAACTCTGAGGAAGAATCCATTTGGTGTATCCATCCTAAGTCCTGTTGCCTAATAAAGGTAGTATTGTAATAAAACTCAAAGAATAAAATGTTGTTGTTATTTAGTCGCCAAATTGTCTCTGATTCTTTTGCGACCCCATGGACTATAGCCTGCCAGGCTCCTCTGTCCATGCGATTTCCCAGGCAAGAATACTGGAGTGGGTTGCCATTTTCTTCTCCAGGGGATCTTCCCAACCCAGGGATCAAAGCTGTGCTTCTTGGATTGCAAGTGGACTCTTTACAACTGAGCCACTGGGGAAGTTCAAAGAGTAAAATGTGTCAACAAACGTATTACTAATATAAATAAGTAATTATGCAAGTAAATAGAGGAGAAGGAACAAATCTTCTTTTCATATTATTTCCCAATAATAAACGCAAAAACAATGAGAGAAATAGAAGATCACAATTAGAACACCAGTTAAAAGTATTTCAGCTGATACCCACCAATGAATGCTAAAATCACTGGGTAAAAGTAACAAAGCAACATTTGCCCAGTCCCAGAGTAACTCCCCCAAATTGCTTATTAATTATTGTGGCAATTTAATCAGACAGCTACAAATTCACTGCTACTCTTTCTTCCTGAAAGGGGAGCTTAACTGCTCTCCCTTTGAATGTATACTGTGTTTAATTATGCATTTTTAACAAACAGAATATGGAATGGGGGATAAAAGTAACTACAGTGCAGAAACCAGGCAAACACTATCTTAACAAACATTAACATTATCAATGATAAGTCATGTGGCTGTCATGAACTTCCTGATATGATGTAAGGAGAATGGCATTTCATCTCTGTCGTATTCTTCCTAAAAGCCATTAAGTCCACTTTAATGATGAAAGAACATCAAACGAATCCAAATTGATGGACATTCTACAAAATTATTGACCAGTACTTCTTGAGGGCATCGTATCATAGATAACCAGGAAAGACTGAGAAAATGGTGTCAGATTGGAGGTAACTAGGGATACATGAGACATGACAGCTAAAATGCAACATGGTGCCTGCGTTGGATCCTGGAACAGGAATAGGGCTAAGGATGGGAAAATGCTAAAATCTGAATAAAGTCTCTAGTTTAGAGTGTTGTGGTAATGTTAATCACCTCCTTTGCAGAACCTAGTTCCAAAAACAGTCAGAAGGGAAGTTAGGTTTTCAACATACAAATGTTGGGGCACACAATTTAGTCTACCACACTAAGCATTTACTTTCCAAAAGCTTGAATCATAAATCACCAAATGTAAGAAACAGAAAGAATTCTGCATCAGTTGTTCCACACTCAGCTATGGATAAGAACTTTTCAGAAGCTTTAAAAAAATTAACGAACTCTGGATCTCACTCTTGGAGGCAATGAATCAAAATCTTCAATGACTTCAGAGGATATCAAATTCAATTTTCACGTTGTCCAGATAAGAAATCTAAGGTTTAAGTTTTTGAAGTGACTGTCCCAAAGGCTGCTGATGCCACAGTAAGCAGGAGAACTCACATTTCCCAATGCTTAGTTCAAGGAGGGTTCACTTCGGGCACATATTGTCATTCTTAGTCCAACTCATGAGGATGGAATGAGAGTTGAGATGATATGTAAATTAAGCAATTAGAAGCAAAAAACAGTGAAACTAATTTCCCAAAACTGTCTAGAAATTTAATTCTAACTTGCTAATTTTATAACACCTCCACCACTTTTTATAAACATAAATGTCTACAGTAAGATAATTTCATGTCATGGAAAGGAATGTGTGGAATATTAGCCACCTCAACTATAAGAAGTTTGATTTGTAAGAGTCCCAGTTTAAACTCATGGCACTCTGTGAATAACTGTTTTGTTCAGGCAGTCTTCACACTATCTGACTTTATTTAAATTCTGCTTATTCACAGGAATTTTATCAAATATTTGAAAGGCAGTGATCGGAAAGAAACACTTTTATTTTAGAAAAGGCACTTTTGAATTAATTGGGAAACACAAAATGGCAAGTGTTGTAGACTTGTTGTCAAGTGAGAAGACTATGTTGATGGCACCCAAGCAATGTACCAGCATAAGGATCAGAGTTAACCCACCTGTTCCCACCAGAAATGTTTTAAATTATTTTTTTCAAATTATGTTTGATTCATGAATGATCCAAAGTAAAATATAGTTTGTTTCCAATAACTAAAGTTGCTTATGGAAAAGGATTTTCACCTCTTACCAATCACATGTTACTCAATACTTTGAAATAAACTGACACTGTTGAAAGTAACTCAACTTTATAAAATTATATACAACACACACACTTACAAATACACACACACACACAAGCACACAGCAGTAAATTTAACCTTGATGACAACATTCCCCTTCTATTCCCTGCTGATAGGTAGGAAAGGCACTAATCTTTCTGGCCAAATTAAAATTTTATTTTCCCCCTTTTCCTGTGTTGATCAAACAAGGTAGATAGGTGGAGTTGAAGTAATTGCTTTATGCCCAAAAGAAAAAAAAAAAATGAGAAGGGGATGTGGGGTGGGGCTGGAGAAGGTGAGAAAGGATTATATAAAATTATAGTATTTCTGTGTTTCTGACTGATGATCACAGCAAGAATTTGTCTAGAGAGAGCTATCACTTGTGAAACTAGCCAACTGGAAAATAACTAGTTTCATTTAAAAAAGCAGTAATGAAAAAGCACCTACCTACTATCACAGATATTTGTATACAACTATAAACTGAACATGACTCTGGTGCTATAGCCATTCAAAGGGTAGAAATTATGCCATGATTTGTAAAAATGCTTTCGAGTTTAATCAAAGCAGCCAGATAACACTAAATGTATGTAAAAAAGTTATCTATCTCTCATCTCTCCAAACCATGTTTGTATTTCATCATGTGAAGATTATAAGAGGGAATTGAAGAGGTCCCATGAAGAAGGCTCCTTACCAGATGGAACCAATGATTCTGGGAGACTGCCCTCTGCACATCCCAGGGAATGTTCTGTAGCCCCAGGTGTGCTACCAATCTGTTCAGTTCAGTTCAGTCGCTCAGTCATGTCTGACTCTCTGCAACCCCATGAACTGCAGCACGCCAGGCCTCCCTGTCCATCACCAACTCCCGGAGTTTACTGAAACTCATGTCCATCGCATTAGTGATGCCATCCAACCATCTCATCCTCTGTCGTCCCCTTCTCCTCCTTCAATCTTTCCCAGCATCGGGGTCTTTTCAAATGAGTCAGCTCTTCACATCAGGTGGCCAAAGTATTGGAGTTTCAGCTTCAACATCAGTCCTTCCAATCAGACCCAGGACTGATCTCCTTTAGGATGAACTGGTTGGATCCCCTTGCAGTCCAAGGGACTCTCAAGAGTCTTCTCCAACACCACAGTTCAAAAGCATCAATTTTTCGGTGCTCAGCTTTCTTTATAGTCCAACTCTCATATCCTTACATGACTACTGGAAAAACCATGGCCTTGACTAGACGGAATTTTGTGGGTCCCAGCAAATATCCCAGAGCTCCTGGGCATTAGAGAATGATGTCACTGGTATGGCAAGTCAGAATAGTCCCTAAAACTCTGGGGTCTTTGGATTTCCCAAAGAGAGAAATATAGGGAAAGAACAGGGAAGATGGGGATGTAAGGTATTGGGAGATGGAATTGACACATACCCTATTTATACTATGTATAAAATAGATAGGGCTTCCCAGGTGGCTCGGTGGTAGTGAATCTGTCTGCCAATGCAGGAGGTGTGGGTTCAATCCCTGGGTTGAGAAGAAAATGGCAACACATTCCAGTATTCTTGCCTGGAGAATCCCATGGACAGAAGAGCCTGGCAGGCTACAGTCCTTGGGGTGGGAAAGAGTCAGACGCAACTTGACAACTAAACAACAACAACATAGAATAGACAACTAGGGAGAACATACTGTATAGCACAGGGAACTCTACTTAATGCACTGTGGTAACCTGAATGGGAAGGAAATCCAGAGGGGAGGGGATACATGTGTATGTATAGCTGATTCGATCTGTTGTTCAGTAGAAGCATAACATTGTGAAGCAACTATACTGCAATAAAAATTAATATAAAGAAAAAAAAACTTGCTTTTAAAAGAAAAAAAAATCTCTGGCATCTTTGAAGTTTTCTATATTGATGGCTTCGGTCTAAATATAAAGATTAAGAGCCAATGCTCCTATCATCTCAGGTCTTGGCTCCAGGATTTCACTTTTTTATTCCTAATTTCATCTTTGCTCACATCATACCAAGTCCTAGCTGCTCCTGAGCCAAGGCAGTACCATTGTTGAGGCTCATTCTTCACAATGATTCTACTGTGAGCTTCCTGATTCTGTTTCTGATGGTTTAGCCTCAACTTTGTTAGAGATCTAGGTCAAAGTTGATCTTTGTCTATAAAACTATAATTTTCAATTCATCCTTAACATTTTTTTTTTTTTTTTTTTAGCAAAAGCAGGATGTTTATGTCAACTAGTAACTTCAGTTAATTGAATTTGTCTTCTGGGAACAATATAATAAGAAGGCTTTTGAAGGTTAATGTTGGAGCTTTGATGAACAAAATGGTGCTTTGATGAACAAAATGGTGCTTTGATGAACAAAAAAATATCTTCCATTAAGCATGGTAAGTAGTGTGACATGCATTTACTGTCCCTGTGTTACATGACAGGACTTTCTTTTGAGTCCCTACCAAGATAATGTGTTACTGTTTGGCACATCAAAATATATCTACGCCTGGTTGCCCTTTTTTTTTTTTTTTTTTATTAGTTGGAGGCTAATTACCTCACAACATTTCAGTGGGTTTTGTCATACATTGACATGAATCAGCCATGGAGTTACATGTATTCCCCATCCCGATCCCCCCTCCCACCTCCCTCTCCACCCGATTCCTCTGGGTCTTCCCAGTGCACCAGGCCCGAGCACTTGTCTCATGCATCCAGCTTGGGCTGGTGATCTGTTTCACTATAGATAATATACATGCTGTTCTCTCGAAACATCCCACCCTCACCTTCTCCCACAGAGTCCAAAAGTCTGTTCTGTACTTCTGTGTCTCTTTTTCTGTTTTGCATTTGGGTTATCATTACCATCTTTCTAAATTCCATATATATGTGTTAGTATGCTGTAATGTTCTTTATCTTTATGGCTTACTTCACTCTGTATAATGGGCTCCAGTTTCATCCATCTCATTAGAATTGATTCAAATGAATTCTTTTTAACGGCTGAGTAATATTCCATGGTGTATATGTACCACAGCTTCCTTATCTGTTCGTTTGCTGATGGGCATCTAGGTTGCTTCCATGTCCTGGCTATAATAAACAGTGCTGCGATGAACACTGGGGTGCACGTGTCTCTTTCAGATCTGGTTTCCTCAGTGTGTATGCCCAGAAGTGGGATTGCTGGGTCATATGTGGTTGCCCATTTTTAAGCCACTTCTACATTGAAAGAAATATAATTAAAGAAAGGTTAGCAAGTACAGGATTGGAACAATGTAAACTGTTAAAAGTTTCTCCCCAAGGCAATTCTTTTCCAAGAAAATCTTAAATATATTTACTCTATTCCCACCACTACTAGCTCCTATCTTCCTTTCTATTTTACCAAATCCTGCTATTAACTGAACTAACTAGTGGCTTGTGCCTAATAACTAGTCTTTAGGTCTAACTGGTTTCTCTATAAACTAGGCAATTAAACAAGGATTAGAATGTTAAAGTTTTAATGTAACATCATTCTCCATATCGCTGTGGAGTCAACACAATTGAGCATCATCTATAAAGATACATACTGATTAAGTAGGAAAAATAAACAAATATAGTATGGTTATTTCATGCCAATAGAAATAGTCTCAGAATCTGTCAATTAGCAGAGATTTTATGACACAAAAAGGAATGTTGATGCATTATATATCCACTCTGCTCTTCAGCTTTGGTTGATATTTATTCTTGAATGCCCATGGTTAGTATTGTTTACATGGTCAAATTGTTTATTTTAAAAACATTTATCCAACAAGACTCAACTGCAGCAAAGTGGTATATGGAAAGACCTCCCCATCAAGAAAATGTGAACAGTACAAAAGGTCAATGTATCAAAATTTGACTAAACGACAGATACACAAAATGAAAAGAAACTCTGAGTAGAAATCTTCATAATGCAGTCATGTAACTCTAACTTTTATAATACAAATTTATCAATAAAAATTTAAGGTTTTATAATCTATATGAATAGACAATTGATGCATTTACTAAAGCTCAATAGTTTGTTTACGTTTTTAGATTAAGAAAGAAACACATACAGAATTTAGGCTATTTTTGTCTGCTTTCTTCTAAGATACACTACACCATAGAGACTTCTACTTTTAGTAAAATGATTAATTATCCAACATGTTTGTTTTCAGAAAGTAGCGTAGGTCATAAAGAAGAACAAAATTCATAAAAGAAAAACAAAAAGGTAAATTGGACTTGATCATCATTTAAACTGTTTGTTCTGTGAAAGATTCTCATCAGAGTATGACAAGACTAGCTAGCAATAGGAGAAGGTATTTGCAAACCACTTATCTGACAAAGCACTAGTAGCTAGAACATATTTTATATATTTTCCCCAAAACTCAACAGAAAAAAAAAAAAAGAATAAAACAAAATGTCTAATTAGAAAAAAGCAAAATTAATTTATCTCCCACGAGAATTCAGATCTGACATAAGCACACAGGACAATTTTCAACATCCTTAGCTATTAGGCAAAAGCTAGTTAAAAGTATAAAAAGGTATCCTTGCAAATCAGAATGACTAAAATTAAAAACAGTGACAACTCTAAATGCTAGTAAAATGTGAAGAAACCAGATCATGCCTATGTTGCTGATAGGGATGTAAAATGACACTAGTGGAGATGTAAAATTGTACAGCCCCTTTGGAAAACAGCTGGTTGTTTCTTTAAAAAAAAAAATAAATGACATACAACTACTATATGACTCAGCAGTTGCACTCCTGGGCTTTGAACCAGAGAGACAAAGACATGTGTGTAATAGAGAAGAACAGACCTGACTCCATATCGGATCTTTTCCTTCAGTTCTAACACTGTGCTCTGTTGTCTGTTGAGTCATGCTGACTCTACACCTTTTGTAAAAGAAAGTTGCCTAAAGCCTGAAATAAACATGGTTCTTAAGGCTCTGCCTCCCAGGCTTGACCTTTAAAGGTATAACACTTTTCATTCATACAGATATAAAAAGTTGCATAACTGAGAATAATGTTTGTTTTGTTGGAGGCTTATGGCAAGGTTGTGATTAGACCTATGTGGACAGAGGCAAGAACAAAGGATTATCACATCCCCTCTGGGGTCTGACAGGTATGAGGAAGTTTGCAGCAACCAGTTTTATCTCCTCCCCTTTTAGTATAAAAGAAGCCTGAATTCTAACTCTGGTAACGATTCTTTCGGACACTAGCCTGCCATCTTCTCCATCTTCTGGCTTTTTGAATAAAGTTGCTATTCTTTGCCCCAAGACCTCATCTCTCAACTTATTGGCTGGTTGTAATAAAACAGTATGTGCTTGCACTCAGTAACATGTTTACAAAAAATCCTATCCAAAGATGTATATAGCATTTTTATTCATAATAGCCAAAAAAATCAAAACAACCCAAATCTCCTTCAGTAATGGGTGAATGTTAAATTGTGGCACATTCATGCTATGGAATAAGAACAAGAAAAAGAAATAAGCTATTGATACACATGAAAACCTGTATGAATCTCCAGAGAATTAGGGTGAATGAGAGAAAGCCAATTCAAAATGCTCGCATAGTGTATGATTCCATGTATATACTGGTCTTGAAATGACAAATCTGTAGAAATTAAGAATAGAGGAGCTGGTTTCAGGGGTTAAGGAAGGAGTGAGAAGGGAGGACAGTGAGTGTGCTTATAGAAAATAACATAAGATAGTCTTTTGGTGGTGATTGACATGTAGATAATTTTATTATATCAATGTCAATACTGTGCTCATGATATGGTACTACAGTTTTGCAAGTTGTTATCAGGGAAGGGCCAGGGCAAAAGATACAAGCAATCTCTCTGTATTTTTCCTTACAAATTTATGAGAATTTATGATGATCTCAAAATAAAAATTTCAATTAAAATAAAGAAGATTCCAAGAGTTAGGGAGGAGGGTGGAAAGAACAGAGAAAATTTAGGGCAATGAAGCTACTCTACGATACTATAATGATGGGTTCATGTCATTATACATTTGTCCCAAACCACAGAATGTACAGCACCAAGACTTTAATGCCAATTATGGATTTTTGGTGATGGTGATGTATAAATGTATGTTTATCAATTATAACAAGTATACCACTCTGGTGGGGGATTTGATAATGGGAGAGGCTAGACAGCCTATTAAAAAGCAAAGACATTACTTTGCCAACAAACGTCTGTCTAGTCAAAGCTATGGTTTTTCCAGTAATCATGTGTGGATGTGAGAGTTGGACCATAAAGAAAGCTGAGTGCCAAAGAATTGATGCTTTTGAACTGTGGTGTTGGAGAAGACTCTTGAGAGTTCCTTGGACTGCAAGGAGACCCAACCAGTCCATCCTAAAGAAGATCAGTCTTGGGTGTTCATTGGAAGGAGTGATGCTGAAGCTGAAACGCCAATACTTTGGCCACCTGATGCGAAGAACTGACTCAGTGGAAAAGACCCTGATGCTGGGAAAGATTGAAGGTGGGAGGAGAAGGGGACGACAGAGGATGAGATGGTTGGATGGAATCACCAACGCAATGGACATGAGTTTGAGTAGGCTCCAGGAGTTGGTGATGGACAGGGAGGCCTGGTGTGCTGCAGTCCATGAGGTCGCAAGAGTCAGACACGGCTGACTGACTGAACTGAACTGAGACATGTGTGAGGTAAGGCCTGTAAGGAAAATCTCTGTACCAATTTTTAAAAAGGAAAAAAGAATGTAAATCCATGGCTGATTCGTGTCAATGTATGGCAAAAACCACTACAATATTGTAAAGTAATTAGCCTCCAACTAATAAAAATAAATGAAAAAAATAATAAATAAATTAAAAAAATAAAAAGGAAAAAAGATTTTGAATAAAATGGAGATTTGCTTTGTTTTTTGTTATAAAGGCACACTAAAAATACTATATCAGTCAAACAAACAAAAAAACAATCTGGTGATTAGAATAAATGGAATAGTTTGCTCAATTTTCTTTTTTTTTTTTTTTTTTTTGGAGGATTGTTGGTACTCAAAGTGATATTTCTTTGGCCCATCATCATGGATGCAAAGTGATCCCTAACTGATATTTAAGCAAATAATGCTACATATGAATAGAATTCCTAAAACGTCCAAGTCTAAAACAACTACTTTGATCACTCAACTAGTATGATTTTAAATTCATTCACCAATTTCAGTATAGTCAATGAGTGTTTTCAAGTATTTTAAAACACTAATTAAATAATGTTCTTTCTATTTGGTAATTTAACCTTTCTATTATAAGTCCTGTTTATGTAACTCATTTCCTTAGGAGGGAAATATATTTATCCATAAAAAAGAAAAAGGAAAATTTAAACAAAGTAGTTTATATTGTCATATACTTTTACTTACTCACATATGGAATTGTCACAGAATCTTACAGATATTAGACATTAAATGTCAAGTCATGTGTGAGAGAGGCTTTTAATGCCTTTATTGGGGAAAAAAAAAGATAAAAAGATTACAGTTACAATTGACTTCCACAGTTGCCAAAAGCAAGATATGAAATAATGCAATTTAAGAAGCTTCATAACCATAAAACTTTGCATGTAGAGTAGCTTTTACTATCAATAATAATTATTAGTATTCTACAACTATGGTTTGTTTTCTAAACATCATTCTCCCTGAAATTCGCTATATACCATTCTAAATTTATTGCATCTCCTCTGTAGCTTCAAGTTGCCTTTCATAATTCATGAAAAAAGTCTGTTTCTTCACTCTTTGTTATACTAGATGGTATAAGAAAAGTGTGGTTTTAAACCAGCCTTTAAAAAAGCGGTTATACTATTTCTGTAAATTCTTAGCTCATTTCTGAGCTAGTGCTTAAACAAAATATGATAATAGTTGTGTTGTTTTTTTTTTCAAATTGTTTACCATGATTTGAGTCATCATATTTTGCTTAAGCACTGGCCCAATGCACTTTAAAGGCTGTCATTTCTCTACCTTGATTCGACACCTTCAATTTAATCTCTTAAGTGTTAGAGAACAAATCATAATTAAAAAGGGGGTGGAAAGGGTTCCTTTAGAAGACTGTTTCTTGCATACAGATGAGTAATTAGAGTGACCTCAATATGGTGGCTTTCCTTTGTTGCTGAGAGGCAAATAGTTTTATGTGGCATATAAACAAGCTTCCCTCTACAAACCCTTAATGTGAACTAACCCCCTGGATGTGAGTCTTTGGTGTCTTTGCCGAAAGATGAAAGGGAGTGGAACCTGCAGTGAAACAAGAGTAGGGAAGTCTAAAGTTTGACTTTGCTGTTATCTGGCCATGCAAAGTTAGCTCATTAGAAGTTTGCTCCTGCCAGAAATCCAGTCAAGGTTCCACCATATTTCCTTTAAACACACACACAGAGGCGGAGAGGGAGAGAAAAACCAAAGTAATTCTTTGAAAGTTTAGAAGAAAACAAGGTATGGTTTGTCTGGGTTTAGAAGCTGTCATCTTAAAAACGAACTTTTCCAATGGTGAGAGTTATGAGCAGTTAGAATCTGGTTTTCTCTAACGTGAGCAGTGGATTTTTGTTTGCTTTGTCTCTTGTTTGTTTGTTGCCTTTTATAAGGGTAGATTGTGCATAATACAGATCCTAAGATGTGATTATTAAAATAATGTGATTATTTCAGAAACAGCGGCAATCTACTAAAAAATGAATAGATTGAGTGGAAGTTATAGATATACCTCAGGAAGAATATTAATCTTCATTCTGCGTCTTTAAACAGATGTATAACAGTCTTCAATCTGGAACTGAGCATTCCAGGACCCCCATAGGCAGCAGTAGAGCCATCTAATGACTTAGCGGCTGGGGGTGGTATAAACTGGGTGTTGGAATTAAGCAGTTGCATCTTAAATCTTGGCCCTACCACTCAATTACATAATGACCTTAAATGGGATAGCTGACCTTGGGCTCTCAGGTTTTTCTTGAATAATAAAATTTATGGAAGCCCTACTCTAATTATTCTGAGATTTATGTATCTCTGTCTAGCCAGAATGTAGTTCAGGTTTAATGCTCAAAAGTTCTTATATTTCCTCTTCTGTGATCACTCCCTTTTAACTCTAATCCCAGGCCAGGAACACAGCCCAACTAAAGATCGGAATGTAACTGAGTAAAACCTAGCATTAACTATGGTATTGATGGATAGTCAAAATGTTAGCAAAAAGAGTTTGATTAGTCAGTCCATGCCAAGCAGAGAGGGTAATGAAATTATACTGTCTTGGCATAACACCAGTTTGTCCTTAAAGTCAGAATGTTAGATCCCCAAGGAATTCAAATGATGGTTTAGTCTGATTAATGCCTTTCATGAATGAGAGAATTAAGGCCAAAAAGATGAACTGTACTGTTTCCAGCAAATTAGTTAATGGAAAATCTGCTATTTAAGCCAACGAAATGGTTTCATGAGTGGCAGTTGGATGTTCAATCTAGCACATTAAGAATACACTTCCTATGTGGTACATAGATACATTATAAGAATGTCGATAAGAACCTTTAATGAGAATGAAATAAGACCACTTGCAGCAATATGGATGGATCTGGAGATTACCATACTAAGGGAAGTCAGAAGAAAACAAATACCAATGAGATCGCTTATATGCAGAATCTTAAAAAAAAAAAAAAATGATACAAATGAACTTATTTACAAAACAGAAACAGACTCACAGACTTAGAGAACAAACTTATGGTTCCCAATGGGTAAAGGTGGTGGGGACAGATTTTCAGATTGGGATGGACATGTACACACTCTTATATTTGAAATAGACAAGTGACAAGAACCTACTGTTTAGCACAGGGAATTCTGCTCAATATTCTGTGATAGCCTAAATGGGAAAAGAATTTGGATATGTACAACTGATTCACCTTGCTGTACATCTGAAATTAACATAACATTGTCAATCAATTATACTGCAGTATCAAATAAAAATTTTAAAAAATGTTCCTGCCTGGAGTAGAATATGGCTACCCACTCCAGTATCCTTGCCTGGAAAATTCCATGGACAAAGGAGCCTGCCCGGTGGGCTACAGTCCTTGAGGTAGCAAAGAGTTGGATACGACTGAGCACATATACATACATATGCATTTCCTGCCTAATATTCTTTTCCCAGAATAGTGTGATGTCTATGACCCCAAGAATCAGAGAATATGGTCTCTTGTTTTTTTCACAGAATAGGCCACAAATATCTGTTTCATGAGGAAGATTTGAAACTTAAGAATGGAATATGTTGCTCCGTATAGAAGCATACAAGACGTATTGTTTGTATGTGAAATCTACCTTCACTCTTACCTGAGAGGCTGAATCAAACATCAAAGAATTACTGGAAACCGCTGTAATCTTTACATGCTGTCATCTATGCACCCATTGTTGTAGTTTTTCTGTTTAAAGTGACAGATTCACAACTTTAACATGGCAACTAATTCATTCAGTTTCCAAAACCATAAGCTTTTAGAAACAAGTCTAAAGAGAGAGTTTTCAAATACTAAGGCAGGAGCAGCAATTCTCAAATTTGTTTCTTTTTTTGAAAATTTCGTTTCTGGCTGTGTGATTTTCAGTGAGCCAAAAGCTCTTTGTACCACCTGCATTCTTTGTCACCATCAAAAGAAAAACATAAGAGTAAGATTTCAATGGAAAATGATTTTTAGTAAGATTTTCATGAGACGGAGAAAAAGGATAAATAAAAGGGAAACTAAACCAAGTGAAAGACAAACAAGAAAAGGAATAATTGCAAGAATAGAAAAGCCCACAAAAAAGGTGGATAAGAGAGTAAGATAGAAGATTGTGTTTCCTTAATCTTTTCATGGTTTCATGACCCATACATGCCGGCCATTGACTCACACTTGGAATTATTCTTAGCATTGGTCCATCTAAAGCCTCAAGACATGTCCGTACCCCAAACTCTGCTTAATGGATTCCCAAGAGGCAATTCTTTGGCAACTTACTGCTGAGGCTGTTAGTACCATGAGGGGTTTATAATGAGGACTTTCTGGTGTGATCATTTATCCATTACATGTAGACCTGTCTATAAGAAGTAGACAAGAAAGTGTTTCCAACAAGAGTGGCAACCTCCATCTTCTCCCTCTACCCTCCTCTGAAATAGCATCCATCAAGGAGAAAGTCTAGAAATCCAGGATCTGAGTCCACTCCTGTTGATCTGAAGGTGTGGTGCTAGAAAAGGAAGCACAGCCATCTTTTTGCTATCACTTTTTTGTAAAGTATCACTTTGTAAAAAAAGTATCAAAAGTGATACTTTTGCAATCACCCCTTAAGCCTAGAACCATCCAAGGAAAACCACCTGGACTGTTAAATCAGATATTGCTCCTCTTGAAACTGGATAAGGTTGCACGCCAGACTGCGTTTAACTAATAGGGTATTTCCTTTCTTTTTCTTCTACTTTAGAGAGAACAATATGATGGATTCATGGATAACTCACGCTTGCTGTCATGCAGCCATGAAGGAAGAGGGTAATATTGGAATTGTACTAAAGCGTACTGGATTTGACTGAATGGCTGGTAGGCAGTAATTCTTCCCAGTCCCGTGAATCTCAGCAATCCATCAAGGAGCATTACTGGTGAAAATGACAGAAAAATGTCATAAACCTTCCTTTCATTTGATTCCTGTTGATGTGAGGACTCCTGCAGTTTAAGCAGATTATGCTCCTGAACTGGAGCTTGGTTGAATGATTAAAAGATAAAACACTTCCATTTAAATCCTTACCTAAACTTATCAGCCTGGATTTTCTGAATTGTACTGTGAAATTTTGTCATAAAATGGAAATGTTTGATTCAAAGGTAATAAAAGCTATTGATCTACAGTGAAACAATATTAATATTAACATACAGCTTTTATAATTAATTTGGTGCCAGATAAAAGAAAAGATCAAGATCTTTTAGCTTTGATGATTAAAGGGGGACCAGACCTTTGAAAATATATTTGTATGTATAGCAAGATGAATTTGTTTTAGAGGAGGTATAGAAAGGATTAGCTATTTGAATTGCATCCTAGATGTCCAATTAGCAGTGAGTTAGCTAAATGAGAAAGCAAAACACGTACATACTTTTGGTAAATTCCCATTTAAACATGTAACACAGAAATATACTTTTTTGTGTTAAAGCCAAAGCAGCTGTCACTTGACCTAGAAAATCTAATAATGGCTTGCCATCATGATACCATGAAAGTCCACCAAATTCTACTATTGTTTGTCTTAAAAGAGAACATGTCCCAAGGCAAAGATAGCAGATACAGTGGAGAAGAGAATGGTTTATTCATTTATTTATCTTTAGCTTTACAGTAGGTCCTTGTTGGTTATCCATTTTAAATATAGCAGTGTGTAAATGTCCATCCCAAATTCCCTAACTATCCCACCCACCCACCCCCTCCATCCTCCCCACAGCAACCATAAGTTCATTCAGGAGAGAGGTTTATTCTGACCCCAGGATCCTTATCAGTAATCTTACATAGTGAACACGGAACAATGTGAAATGGCATTGTTAGCCTGGGCTTCCAAACAAATGCTAGCTCAAAAAAAAAAAAAAAAAAAAATATATATATATATATATATATATATATATATATATACGCCCAGGAACTTTCCTGAAAAAAATTTCCCTCTCTCCAGAGGTCAGCTGCCTAGATTGTGAGAACAAATGGTACCCTCTTTGTGATGGAAGGGGTCAGTTTAAGCACCCTGTCATCAGGGGCGTGACTGCTCCCTAGAAGTTGTGGTACCCCATGAAGCCTCCAGGTTGGTTACTGCTGGTGGGACATCAGGAACTCAGCCATACCAAAAAAGAACTCAGCCCGAACTGACAAGAGAACATGAATGTATGGCCTCCGCTTTCGCCATCAGTCTTGCTCTCAATGAACACTTCATTCTCGGCGACCACAAAAGTAACCAGGCCAACTAATTTACTATACCATGCCATATGCTTCAAGGGACTCTCTGGGAACTGTAATAAGGTTCTGACTGCCCTCAGCTCCAAAGAGAAAACAAAGGCATCAGTGTCTACGACAAAAGGCAAGCAAGTCTGAGGGATGAGTCTTCTTTAAATAGTTAAATCATTTAAAGCTGGATGAGAGACAGAATGAAACAAGAGTTATTAAAGGACAAAAGAAAGAAGTGATTGCTGATGAACAATGAACAGGAAACAGGCGGCAAAGACAGGAAGAAGTCAGAGAGCTTAAGAGGGATGCTCTAGGCTGGAACTCGTCTCTAATTAAGAAGGCGACATTCGGTAAATCATGTCAGGACTCTGCCTGCCTAATTGCAGTGATATCATTGGACTGAATTTTATTTTCAAGGTAGCATCCTATTCGGTTTCATTTCACATCTGCACAGAAGTTCTTTTCTAGACCTAACCTATGTGCTCGAAATTTCAGAGCTGTGATTAGTGTTTGAAAACATTAATAAAGGCAAGATGTTTCTTTTAAAAAGTGAAATGATAATGAAGAAACAGACATAGAGAATATACTTCTGGACACAGGGAGAGGGGAGGAGAGGGTGAGATGTATGGAAAGAGTAACATGGAAGCTGACATTACCATATGTAAAATAGACGGCCAACGGGAATTTGCTGTATGGTTCAAGAAATTAAAAAAAATAAGTGAAATGATAGATTAGTATAAAATCGTATTTTTATCTGTTCAGTGGGATTCTCTTGGATGGGAGAAACTTGCAGGATGCCACAGAAACTCTTCATTTTCCTAAATACGGGGAAGGGGCATGTAATATGATTCATGAATTTGGATGATGGCTTCCCAGTGACTCAAGGGAAATTCATCCAGTATTGAAAGATTCAATTTATTAAAAAATAAAATGAATTAAATGCAGTGATTCCTGCTACTGCATTAATTCAAGATAATTGGATACTTAATTGAGACTTTTAAAGGCCTTTCACAATATAAAACAGAAAATGACACAGAACAGTTAAGGTATTTGGAGTCATATTAACTGTGGTTAAAGTTACATTAATGATCTCAGCTGAAAGGTTTATGTCTCTAAATTATTTCTCTTAAGTTCTTTTAGGCAATATTATCTGTAGAAAAATTAAAGAAAATTACTCCACTTTGTAAAAGAAAGCAAATCATAGCATAAATAATAAAATTATTTCCCCCATGCAAATGTGAACCCCTCTGAGAGTTTTGCAAGCTTTTTCTTGTACTTAATCTTCAGAGTTATTTGGTAATTACACAGCAAAGTTGTCTATCCTTACTCTCCAAACCCTATTAAATAGTTAATAAAATATTTAAACAATGATATCAAATTGTTGTTTCTTTCAATAACATTCTCTCTAATCTTGACCTATGGGTAATTAAACATTCCATTTCAAAAGTGGTACATGGCACACACTCCTGCCCTTCCATTGTAAACTGTGTACATACACAGACCCATTAATGTGATCTGTATCCTTATTTACATACATTATTGTAATAATATTCTGAGTTGAGAGCTTCTTGGAAATTCTCAGTAAAATAGGTCAGACATTACCATCTGTTATTCTCATAGTGGAATCACCCGATCTGAATGAGAGTTTAAATCTTGGCAATGGTGAGATTTTTAGTGCCACAGGAAGAAGAAGGAAGGGCTGGGAAGGGAGGGGAAGAAAGGAGAAAAAGACTTGCTCACCATAATAGGTGCTCTTATTCATATAGAGTGGAAATTTCCTACCTTCTCACTCTACACTTAAAGATAATGGATCACTATTTCCTTATATCATCACCACTGGAAGAAAAAATGAGTAAAATAGTCATTGATTAATAAAACAAACAAAACAAATAGACCATGATTTATCTTTAATTTAGTTCTTTACTATTTTAAAGAACCTTAAATCATAGAAAATAAGATGAGAAACAATAGTAAACATGCTATAATTTCATGTCCAGGTTACCTAACTTCAAATCCTCCACTTAATGATTATACAATCCTCCACTTACTTATACAGTTATACAACCCTCCACTTAATGATTAGGTGAATTTGGAGGGGATCATATATTTTCTCACCATCCATTTTCTCATCATTACAATGCAAATAACATACTTATGTCTCAAAATTGCCTACACAGGTTAAATGAGATAATAAACCTCACTTAGCGCAAAAGTCTTTGTGATGTGGACTATATCCCGCCAGGCTCCTCTGTCCATGGAACTCTCCAGGCAAGAATACGAGAATGGGTAGCCATTCCCTTTTCCAGGGAGTCTTCCGAACCCAGGGATTGAACCAGGTCTCCGGCATTGCAGGCGTATTCTTTACTGTCTGAGCCACCAGGAAAGCTCTAAATACATAGCAAGAGCTATAAATGTTCGTTTACATTTAAAGTAGTGGATCACCAAGGCAGGAGCCCCTCAATGAATGGCTCCAAAATTGGCAACTGCATTGTCACTAGGAAATATTCTCAAATGAT
Organism: Cervus canadensis; assembly: GCF_019320065.1. Classification (NCBI taxonomy): domain Eukaryota; kingdom Metazoa; phylum Chordata; class Mammalia; order Artiodactyla; family Cervidae; genus Cervus; species Cervus canadensis. The sequence continues at coordinate 28,130,379 of NC_057416.1, forward strand.
TCAAAAGCATTCTTACACAGCTTTTACTGCTTCAGGAAAAACATGAGGTGAAGCACAGTTGAAATAAGAGGTTGGGGGGAAACCTTCCAGGTTTCAGTGAAATAGACACTAAGGATGAATATGAGAGGTATGGGCTTTCTCTGTGACTATCCTCATTTGCTTAATATTTTGAACTGTCAAGGTGACACTGTGCTGCTGAATAGATGTTGCCTTAGGGACCCATAATTTATGGAAAGTCAACAACATTTACTGATGGGAAACTTAAGGTATCGTTATGGTACACAGGTTTTTTCCAATCCCTTAGTCCCAGATACAGTCTTGGTACTTAAGGTATTACAAATAGTGAATATATTTTTCACAAGGAAAAAAGGAAAAGAGATAAACAGCTCCTATAAATAACCCTGCTGCTAGCCCAACCTGTGATTTCTAGATCTGATTCATCTATTTATCCACTCAGCGGGTGGGATTTTATGATAAGACAGGGATGGAAATGATATTCTGCCTTTCTATTTTCAGATGCTTCACATTGATACCAATCTCAGAAACACAGAAATCAATTGCAATGGAGACTGAGATCACATTAAGTAAAGATTTGTCCCTCAGGGAAAGTTACCCCATTGGTTTCAGAGGTTAAGTACCTCTCAAGACTTGGACAAATTGTAACTAATTTTTATTAATTTGAATAAAAGTTATATTTGATTTTGTATATGATTCTGAAGAATCACACCCAGTTTACATTTGTCTCCATTATGGTGTCCTTAAAACTTAGCTGTGGAAAACAAAAAATGGAAAGAATAAAGTAATTTGATTTCCTATTTGGAGTCTACTTTTTTTTTAAGTCATAGCATCTTTTTTCCTAAATTGAAGTAATTCAGATTTTATAAGAAAGGAGGAGGAATGGGTATCACCATATTCACTATATAGCAGTGGGCATTTTGTTTCTTTTAAAAAATGCAATCAGAGTATCATATGTATAGTCCTTGAATCTAAGAAAATGTAAAAACCAAAAAAAAAAAACCGAAAACTAGAAGACTTGCACAGGTATCTCCAGATGTAATTATATCAGAGCTACAATAATTCTAGAGGGGTAGAAGTTTTGTGAGCATAAAAGGGCTCGAAGAAAACCATAAGGATATCACTTTATTTCATTACATTTTAAAAGAATAATCATGGTCAGTGTATCTGTCTACAGACATAAGAAAGCAGTTATTCTCCCTCATTTTAATATATCTATTCTTCCCTGCACACTCTCCAACACTCATTCTCTCTCTTTTTAAGCCCACAGATACTTGCCTTCTCTTCTCCATTGCTATCTGCAGGAAACCGACACTGGTGACCAAGTCATATAAACTGAGAAAGCAAGCCGGTGAGGCTCTATCGCTGCTGATCAATATGACTTGCTTCAGGGATGTCCCTGGTGGTCTAGTGGCTATGAATTCAGGCTTCCAAAGCAGGGAATTAAGACCCCTGGTCAGGGAACTAGATGCCATGTGCCACAACTAAGAATGGCACATCCAAATAAATAAATCAAATAGGACTTGCTGTTGGAATCCCTCTCTAGCAAGGCAGCAGAAAGGAACTGGGAACAGAGGCTGGATTGAGAGGTGAGGGCTGTTTGGGATCCTTTCCACTATTTTCATGTATCACACCAACACCTACAGTTCTAAGTCCCAACTAAACTTTCTCAAATTCATGATGGCGCTTTAACTAGCCACTGTACGTATTTTGTAAGAAAAAGAGTTCCGAACCCTTGGGATGAATATATGGAGTGATTTTTATCCAACCTTGAGTGAACTGTGGGATGAGTGTATAGTTTGGATTGGTTTGCTGGAGATGCAGAGCTTAGTATTGAACAGTTCAGTTGCAGCAAAGGCTGCCTAGACTCTCACACACAAAAAATTACCTGTGCTAATGTTTCCCTCTCTGTGGCTGTCACAGCCAGTCAAAATACTTCTAAGACTGAGCAGGGGGCAAGAATCTAAGCTTTCTCTTCCAAGCTTATGAGTAAAGGCAACATGTGAGGATCATAACCTCCACCTGAAGCTGTGGATTGGCTTGTACTACACAGCAAAATGCACACAGTCCTAACTGATGGTTCTGGCAATTGAGGGCCTCAGTTTCTAAGCAACAAGGACCTCAGACCAACAATATATGAGTCTTTATAGTTTTGGGTACACTGCCAATAAAAAAGAAAACTAGCAATTATGGATTAAAAACAAGACAAAGATGTGCCTTCAAACATTTCAATGATGAAATACCAAAGTGTAGATTGGTTATGAATGGTGAAAGGGTAAAGTTCAAAGGTTAGAACAGAGGCCATTTGTCAAATATCAACAAAGCACATTCAATTATCCTGTGGGAAATGAGCTGAATTTCCAGAATGAGAGAGAGAAAATAGTCCATTAAGTTTTTAATACCAGTCTTTAAATGGGTGTAATTGAATTCTCATTGACTTATAAGTATGATATTTCTATCAGCTTGCGCAATAAGAGGAGTGAACAGGAAACTAAGGATGATTTCCTTTGGTGTAAATAATAATAGATGACAGGAGAAATTATAAGCCGATCCTAATCAGCTGAGTGAACCTTCTTTATGGTCAAAAATCGTTGTACAAATACAATACTGGGCTTGGAGTAGGAAAATTACTGTTTCAATTCAGTTGAAAATGGGAAAAGCTATTAGTCTGTAATATCATCCAACAAGATTACTTTGCTTATCTTATTGGATTTTTGCAGTGGAAATTACAGTGGTTGAAAGACAGTGACAGTTTATGGAAAAGCTAGAGATTGGAAGGAAAAATAAAAAGATGCAAAAAAAAAAAACCCCAATGAATTATAGTTACCTAAATATTTAAATTGGAGAAGGAAATGGCAACCAACTCCAGTATTCTTGCCTGGAGAATCCCATGGACAGAGGAGCCTGGTGGGCTACAGTCCATGGGGTCACAAGGAGTTGGACACGACTGAGTGACTAACAACAATAATAAAATACTTAAATACTAGCCCAGGAGTCAAGACACCTATATTTACTCTAGATTTTGCTTTTTCTGGCTGTGTGAACTGGGCCAGGTCTCTCGCTTCCTTTGGACTTTACTTTCTTCATATTTAAAAATAGAATATTGTATACATGATCTCTAAACTGTCTCCCAGCTCTAAAATACTTCTGCATTACAAATTATTCTGAAACAGCTTTCACTTTAGCACCAACATCTCAAGTTCCATTTGGAAAACCTCCATTGCATTTGGTGCATTTGTCTGTCATTTTAAATGTGTGTTGTTTATTTTATTGTTTGAGGGGGGGAAAGGCATGCATTTCTAATGGTAAATTCAAAAAGCAAATTTGAAAACAAAATTCAAATTGTGGATGGAACAAGGAGAATCAGAGCAATACAAGACACTGCCTTTATCACATAATCGTTAATGGCCTTACTGCATTCAGAGCATTAGTTAAATGTCATGTGCGCTGTCTCAGGTTGTATAGTTAGAATGGGCTCAAAGTCTAAAAGGAAATAGTTCCCAATGTTGGAAGAAGCAAGAAGAAGAAAGAGGATAGGAGAGGAGGAGAGGAGGGAGAAGAAGGAGACAAAAAATGAGATGAAGAAGCGGGAGGAGAAGGGGCAGGGGGAGAGGACAAGGGGGAGAAAGAGGAGGAGGAGAAGGAGAAAGGGAAGAAGGGGAAAAAGAAGTGTGGCATCTTTCAGCAAAAGTCCAGTGGGCACTATTTCTACAGACAACAAGGGGAGTGTCTCTCTCATCCCGCAATGAAGTGGCTCTTCTTTGCCAGAGCCACCATTATCCACTGACAAAACTTGGACAAAAGCTTTCTTTTTTCCTCACTATTCTACATAACTCTTTTTCTCTCCCATTCATGCTCCATGAAGAAATTAGTAATTTTCCTAAAAAGAAAGACTGATCTCATTGTTTTCCTGCTTACAAGCCTCAGTAGACTTTCCATTGAACTTGGAGTAAAATCTCAAAAGCTTCACTACGTTGACCAAGGTCCTGGACAATCCAAGTCCTGACAAGTTCATTAACATCTTACGCCTGGTTCCAGCCACATTGGCCTTAAAGGTCTTCAAATACCACCAGATTATGCCTTGGACAGAGTCTTCACACACAACATTCCTTTGGCCTGGAATGTTCCTGCTTGTCTTCCCATCATGTGGACCATTCCTTTGGTTTCTGCTTGAACATTGCTTTCTCACAAACCTTTCTTTTGACCTTTCCTCTTTGTCTTATAACCCACATGGCAAACAAATTATCCTCCTATACATGTTGATTACACTCCATAATACTTTTCTCAAACTGGAATTATATGTTTGTGCCATTATTTGTTTGATTTTTATCTTTTCTGCTAGCAAATAAACATCATACCTATTTTGTTCAGCTGTATATCCCATGGATGTAGAACAATGCCCAACACATAGTTGGCACTCAAATTACTGACTGAATGAATGAGTGAAACCTAGTCTCATGTTATAGGGAAAGTGAAATATCAAACTGCCTGGGTTTTTTTACTGGGACCAAAACCTCCAATTATGAGAAATCTGCAGAAAAAGAGAACAGGGGATGGCAGGTGTGACATAAAACCTTTGGGTAATAACAGGGCCAGAGAAAGATTGCTCCATAAGGGACTGACTTGTTAACTTAGCAGAATATTGAAGGGTTTTCTCTGATCCTGTGTTTGTAAAGTAATAAACACTATATAATAAAAGTGCTTCTGGGCTGGAGAAGAAAGCAGGTCCCCTGAACACAAAATATCAAACGAAATAGACAAACTAAAGATGAGGGAGGAAAAAGCCAAGGAAAAACAACAATGCTACCCTAAGGGAGCATAACTAAATTAAGGACAGAATTTGCAGGACACAGTCTGAAATGAAGGATGAAGACAGAGGCAGTGGAATTAGCATTAAAATAGGAACTAAATCATTGAGCATTAGAGACATAAGAGCTAGAATTCCTTGAAAAGAGCAGGGTTCAGTGGAAAAATACTGAATTCGGGACACTGATCCTAGATCAGCTCCAGATTCTGCATGTGGCTTGAGTAGATGGTGGCAACTCATACTCATAGGGGTTTCCCCAGTGGCTGAGCGGGAAAGAATCCACTTGCAATGCAGGAGACACAGGAGACGCGAGTTAAATCCCTGGGTCGGGAAGATCCCCTGGAGGAGGGCTTGGCAACCCACTCCAGTATTCTTGCTAGGAAAATCCCATGGACAGAGGATCCTGGCGTACTACAGTCCATGGGGCTGCAAAGATTTGGACGTGACTGAAGCAGCTGAGCAAGCACGCATGTTTATAGATATAATGAGGGCTTGGAAGTAAGGCTAGAATTTAGACAGAATTTCTGGCCTTTCCAGAGCCAACAGTCTAAAGAAAATCAAGTACATCAAATTCCTTACTGCTTAGTCGCTCAGACGTGTCTGACTCTTTGTGACGCCAGGGACTGCAGTCCGCCAGCCTCCTCTGTCCATGTGGATTCTCAGGCAAGAATACTGGAATGAGTTGCCACGCTCTCCTCCAGGGGATCTTCCCAACCCAGGGGTCAAACCCAGGTCTCCCGCATTGCAGGAGGATCTTTACCGTCTGAGCCACCGGGGAAGCCAATAAACCTCAGGGTGAAACACAAAACCCCAGACCCATTCCTCACCTTGATGACACTATGTTTACTCACATGTCCCATCACTGCTCAGACACTCAGATGTGGGAGCCTGTTGGAAAGTTTGTAGGACTGATAAAAATCTGTGTGTTCAGATACATTTCTAGCTTTCTAGAGGGCTGCATTATTTTTATTACTGCTGTTAAGAATTTCTATGGAGTTCGACTTAGCGCCTGGCTATGGATGGCTTTTACTGCCCATCATGGTGATTCCAGGATGTGGCCTGAGGTGGTTACCATATTTTTCTTTTTACTAGGGTGCTTTGCTTTACCAAAATTAATACCACTACTTTCAAACGAATGGCTGTTGTGTCGAAAGGGCAGGATGATGGGACCCTTACGGCAACTCTCTGTAGGTCAGACCACCACACATCTTGAATCTTTATCCTCCTTTGTATCCACACTGCCTACTTCAGAAGCCTCCCATCTCTCTTTTTTTAAACTTTTTATTTTGTATTGGAGTATAGCCGACTAACAATGTTGTGATAGATTCAGGTGGACAGGAAAGTGACTGCCATACATCTACATGTATCCATTCTCCCCCAAACTCCCCTCCCCTCCAGGCTGCCACATAACATTGAGCAGAGTTTCCTGAATTATACAGTAGGTCCCTGTTGGTAATTCATTTTAAATACAGCAGTGTGTGTATGCTGATTCCAAACTCCCTAACTGTCCCTTCCCCTCAAACTTCCCAGAACCCTCTCATCTCTTGATCAAATTATTTTAGCAACGTGTTAGCTGGTCTTCTGCTAACATGAAGCAGCAGAAGACCCTTTGCTGGTCCCCTCAAATCCACATACCCTTGGCCACTAGAATGAATTTTCTAAAGTAATCAGGTTGTATGCTTAAAATTTCTGAATTAAAAATTCTGAAGGATGAGGCTCAAATTCTTTGCATGACAGGGACATACCTTCACAATCAGAGACCAAGTCTCCTTTCCAGCCACTTCATGACAAACCAGATGATTCTTTTCTCCCACATGTGTCATTTTAAGTCTCTATCTTGCTGTTGCTGTTTTAGTTGCTAAGTCATGTGCAACTCTTTCCAACCCCATGGACTGTAGCCCACTAGGCTCTTCTGTCCACGGGATTTCTCAGGCAAGAATACTGGAGTGGGTTGCCATTTCCTTCTCCACGGGACCTTCCCGACCCAGGAACTGAACCCATATCTCCTGTGTCTCCTGCATTGCAGGCAGATTCTTTACCACTGATCCCCCTTTGCTCATGCTTTTCCTTTGCCCTGACAGGTGTTTCTACGTAATAAACACTGACTTACCTTTCAAACCCTAACTCAGCAATACCTTCCCCTCTGCAACCTTCTCTGATATTATGCTTTTCATAGCCTCACACCAACATTAGCTGTTTTCTGTCTACGCTCCTAAAACACTTCATTCATACTTATCTGAGCTCTTTTAGCACCTTGCCAGATTTACTGTAATGGAAGCTATTTCTAGAAGGCATCTATGTTTGAACCTCTGATGTTTTGTATAGTGTCTGACATCTCACCGGCATGCAACAAACGGTGATTGAATTCTTCGGAACCCAAATAAATTAAATTGAACTAAACAATAACAGATAAGCATGATATTGAGTAATAAGAGATTGGGAGACCTTTTAACGTCAGGAGAATGATGGTAATGTGCCCTTTTGAGTTTACAGAGGAATGGAGCATCACTTGTTCTCTTCTTAAAACAAACATTCTGTCTTCTGCAGCCAGCTTGGCTGTCAAGAGAGGCGCAGCTGTTTCCTCTTCAGAGATAAAATGATTTGGATCTACCAAAAGAAGGTGAGTGGGTAAGATAAATAGGAAAGCATTCACGAAGATATCAAGACATTTTCTATCAATCTTACTTTTTTCACATGCCCTTTGGTAGAACACAATGGCTTAGAAAACCCTGCAGGTAAAGTTATTTTGTGCTGAAATTTTTATGACACTGCATAAATCAGGAAATTAAGAAAAACAAGGGGCATACAAATACACAAGCACAGATGTGGATGTAGGAGCTCCAGTGTCAAGTTGCTAACTGTCCTTTCTGGAGAAGCACTATCCTTCATTCCAAGATTAAATCCTTTCCAGTTTCTTCCTGTCAGTGTCTGCTGGCTTATGAGAAATGATGGTGACAGCGGTGTGTTTGTTCTTTGGTTTTTATTTTGTTTTTGTTAGCCTTTTTATTTTCATTTTTTAAAGATTGCTACTGGGACAAATTAGAATGTAGTGATACTTTAAACAAACTTATTTACAAAACAGAAGTAGAGTCATGGATGTAGAAAACAAATTTATGGTTACCAGAGGATAACGTGGGGGAAGGATTAAATTGGGAGACTGGGACTGACATACACACACTGCTATATATACAATAAATAACTTATAAGAACCTGATGTTGAGCCCAGAAAACTATACTTGATTCTCTGTAACAGAAAATATGAGAAATGAGTCTTTTAAAAAAAGAGTGGATATATGGGGGGATAAAGAAGATAGTAATACTTCTGTGGAAATTTTAAGGATTTTTAAAATCTAACTGATCCAGAAAAGCCCATGTCTTGGGAATAAGAAAGTTCTCAAGAACCCAAAGTGTCACTGTTGATAGCTGGAAAAAACAGTGAACTGCGGGTCAAGAGGTCAGGGTTTAAGCCCAGATTCTGTTACTATTTGAATATGAAATCATCTGCTAGTTGCTTCTATGTAAATACAGAGAACGCATGTTTCTCCTTGGACAGCGAGGAACTCAAACCAGTCAATTCTAAAGGAAATCAACCTTGAATACTCATTGGAAGGACTGAAGGTGAAGCTCTAATACTTTGGCCACCTGATACGAAGAGCCAACTCATTGGAAAAGACTCTGATGCTGGGGACGACTGAGGGTAGGAGGAGAAGAGGGTGACAGAGGATGAGATGGTTGGATGGCATCACCAATTCAAAGGACATGAGTTTGAGCACACTCGGGGAGATAGTGAAGGACAGGGAAGCCTGGCGGGCTACAGTCCACAGGGATACAAAGAGTCAGACATGACTTAGTGACTGAACAACAACATGTTTCTACATTTATAAATGAGATGGCGAAGTAGATTAATTTTTTCAAGATTTATTACAAAGGCTGCTGATGGTACAGTTATATCTAAAGCTGCAGAACCGGAAAGGTGAGTACGCATGAAGAGAGTATTTATCCACTGTTCCTCCACTCATCCTCTCACTTTAACCCTACTAGTTTCTCTTTCGTATTTAAAACAAACCCCTGTGTATTGGCATCCCTGCATAGATGTCTAACGGAAGTCAAGTCCAAACACAAACTCCAGTCTTCACCTCTATCTGCTCCATCCATGGCCTCTGCACCCAGCTGATGGTACTCCACAAATCTGGAGGCTCAGCCAGAAAACCTGAGACGTCATCCTGATCCCTCTCTTTTTCTCACAACCTACAACAGGTTTTCCTGCAGATCTTGTCTGTGTCTTCAAAGTACATCCAGAATTATACCACTTTTCATCTTCTCCATGGAGGCTGCCACCATCGTCTCTCACCTGGACCCACAGAAATGGCATCTTTCTCTGCCTTGACCTTTGTGCTCAAACAGTCCATTCTTCCCACAGCAGCCAGATGAATATAAGTACAATGTTAGTTGAATTATACCATTCCTTTGTTCAGACTCTCCACCTTCCTTATCTCACTCACCTGGAGGGGTTAGGAATAGAAGTTTTTCAACAATATTAAGGAGACTTTCTCATGGATTTCCCTGGTGGCTCAGATGGTAAAGCATCTGCCTACAGTGCAGGAGACCCGGGTTCAATCCCTGAGTTGAGAAGATCTCCTGGAGAAGGAAATGGCAACCCACTCCAGTATTCCTGCCTGGAAAATCCCATGGATGGAGGAGCCTGGGAGGCTGTAGTCCATGGGGTCGCAAAGAGTCGGACACGACTGAGTGACTTCACTTTCACTTTTCACTTTCAAGGGGACTTTGGAGAAACACTGGACAATGAATTGATAACCTCCAAGATCCTGTCGCTCCATCACTTTTATCTCTCACTAGATTTCCAGATTTAACTACAATGCCATATTGTTAAAGGAAAATGACACAAGCTTAGAACTGTGTTTAATTGTTTCCCCACATACTAAAGTGATATCTCTATCAGTTTTGTTTTACTTTTGGGGCTCAGAATGCAGAAAATAAAGAGGCAAAGATCAAAGTCAGGTGGAAAAGGGTGGAATTACATCAGCTACAGGACGTTTGATTCTGTGGATGAGATGGAAAACTCTACATTGTATGCCTACCTTGGGAAGGCATAGGGGTATCCACTGAAGTCCTGGAATAATGTTCCCTCTTCTTCAGGCAATGGCAGAGAGAATTCAGTTCACTATTTATTTATGTGGCTGTGCTGGGTCTTAGTTGCAGCACACAGCATCTTTAGTTGCCGTATGCAGACTCTTAGTTGCAGCATGTAGGCTCTAGTTCCCCGACCAGGAATGGAACCCAGGGTCCCTTGCATTGGGAGCAATGGATCACCAGGGAAGTCCCTCAGTTGACTTTTTGAAAAGAGTAGTGAGGGGATGAATATTTGAGATTAATTTCTCATTAAAAATCTCAAAATTCACTATAGGGTGAGCACACGATACAAAAAAAAGCATACAACCTTAAAATGATTGTACAAACTGATTTTTGAAATCAGTGAAATTCCACCACTCTGAGAGGCATTTGGAGAGTATGTTGGAGATTTTCACTTATTTGAATTCAACTGAGGAGAAAAGGAAAAGTTTTCAAATGGTGTCAGGTCGGCATTTCTGGGCACATTTTGCCTTATTATCAGCTCTGAGTAGGCAGGATGTGTGGAAGCAGAAAAGTCAGTTTGCACCCTGAGGTCTTACTGATTTTACCTTCCTAACACATTCTCTTCGTGCCCCTTTGTCTTTGTCTGGAAATGAAAATGGCACATCAAGTTCTACAGAATTACTGGCCATAAATTGGATGATGCAGTCGGCAGACGTCTAAGGTGACCGACCCCTGATGATCTCGGCTTCCTGGTAGTGAGTGTGGGCGGGACCACGTAACTTCCTTCTAACAAATACAGTACAACAAAAGTGGCAGAATGACTTCTGAGATTAGGTTATGAAACACGGTTACTTCCATTTGCTTACACTCTCTGGCTCTTCTCTCTTTCTCTGATGAAGAAAGCCGTGGTGTTGAGAGCGTCCCTACGGGGAGGTCCCCATGGGCGGGGCCTCAGAGTGGTCTCCAGGCAACAGCCAATGAAATCAGAGGCTGCAGTCTCGCGGCCACACCCGGGTGAATTAGCATCAGAGGACCCTCGCCAGTGGATCTTTGCAATGACCGCTGAACCAGATGTCATCTTTTTTTTCTTTAAAAAAATTTTTTATTGTAGTAAAAGTCACATAATATAAAACATACTATTTTAACCATATTTAACTGTACAGCTCAGTGGCACTAAATACATTCACGTTGCTGTGCAACTCTCACCATTATCCACCTCCCACATTTTTCACTTTCCTGAACTGAAACTCTGATCCCTTTAAACACTAATCCCACCCCCCACCACTCCCCACCCCACCCCAGGCATTTACCAATGCACCTTCTGACTCTACGAATTTGACTATTCTAGGTACCTCATAAAAGTGGAGACTGTCATACAAAGTGAAGTAAGTTAGAAAAAAAAAAAAAACTTTGTATAATAACACATATATGTAGAATCTACAAAAACAACACAGATGAACCTATTTGCAAAGCAGAAATGGAGACACAGATGAAGAAAACAAATGCTAACTTCATTTGATCTGACTTCATCCTGATCACAGGCTGAAAAGTCCCTGAACACAGGACCCATCTAAGCCGTGTGGGAGTCCTGGCCCATAGAAACTATAAGAAAATAAATGTTGTTTTAAGCACTGAGTTTTGCTACTTGTATGGACCTTGCCTGAGGTGATTAATAAGCTTCTTCCAACTAGTTTGTAAATCTCTTTTTTTGTAATTGGAGTAGGCACAGCACCACACTTAGGTGTGAAAGATGCCTTTTGAAGACTTCTGCAATGCAAAGGAAAGAGTGTGGAAGAAGCATTCCTCTTTAGTTCCACCTCCACCACTGGGCATGATAGGGAATATAGATGTGGTTTTTATTTCAGGTTACTGGCAAAAAATCCCCTAATCCTAAAACCTCTGGAACCTCCTGAGTCATTAGAGGAATAGAAGCATCTTTTGTTATTCATAAGAAGCACCTTTCAAAGATACCAGGGTTTATGCTAATGAGACCGACTCTTCCCAGGGGGCTCCAAGATAGTTTCAGGATGGAGCTGGTTACCAGAAAAAACAAACCTTGTTTAGAGAAATTTTCTGCCCCACCTCCTAATTTCTGAGAAGGAAAGAGGAGCTGAAGACTGAGTTCAATCACCAATGGCCAATAATCTAATCAATCACACCTACATAATGCTGTTATTCAATTGCTAAGTCAGTCTGACTTTCTGCGACCCCATGGAACTGCAGCACACCAGGCTCCTCTGTCCTCCACTATCTTCTGGCATTTGCTCAAATTTGTGTCCATTGAGTTGGTGATGCTAACCAGCCATCTCTTCCTCTGCATGATGAGACCTCCATAAAAAGCCCTTAAATGACCAGAATCAGAAGCCTTCAGGCTGGTGAGCACATTGAGGTTCTGGGAGTATGGCTCATTTGTCAAGGACAGGGCAGCCCTCCTCCACCCCCACTGCCCCATATTGGCCTATGCATTTCTTTCACATGACTACTTTTGAGTTGTATTACATCTTTCATAATAAAAATGTAATAACAATTAAAGTGTTTTCCTCAGTTCTATGACTCCTTCTAGCAAAGTCTTGAGCCTGAGGGGTGGTCATTGCAGTCAGTCAGTGCAGTGCAGTCAGTGGAGCAGAGACACGTGGTTCAGCTCAGTTCAGTCGCTCAGTCATGTCTGACCCTTTGCGACCCCATGAACCGCAGCACTCCAGGCCTCCCTGTCCATCACCAACTCCCGGAGTCCACCCAAACTCACGTTCATTGAGTCAGTGATGCCATCCAACCATCTCATCCTCTGTCATCCCCTTCTCCTTCTGCCCTCAAGCTTTCCCAGCATCAGGGTCTTTTCCAATGAGTCAGCTCTTCGCATCAGGTGGACAAAGTTTCAGCTTCAACATCAGTCCTTGCAATGAACACCCAGGTCTGATCTCCTTTAGAATGGACTGGTTGGATCTCCTTGCAGTCCAAGGGACTCTCAAGACTCATCTCCAACACCACAGTTCAAAAGCATCTATTCTTCGGTGCTCAGCTTTCTTTATGGTCCAACTCTCACTTCCATACATGACTACTGGAAAAACCATAGCCTTGACTACTTTGTTGACAAAGTAATGTTTCTGCTTTTTAATTAGGTTGGTCATAACTTTCCTTCCAAGGAGTAAGCGTCTTTTAATTTCATGACTGCAATCACCATCTGCAGTGATTCTGGAGCCCCACAAAATAAAATCAGTCACTGTTTCCCCATCTATTTGCAATGAAGTGATAGGACCAGATGCCATGATCTTAGTTTTCTGAATGTTGAGCTTTAAGCCAACTTTTTCACTCTCCTCTTTCAGTTTCATCAAGAGGCTCTTTAGTTCTTCTTCACTTTCTGCCATAAGGGTAGTGTTATCTGCATATCTGAGGTTATTGTTATTTCTCCTGGCAATCTTGATTCCAGCTTGGGCTTCCTCCAGCCCAGCGTTTCTCATGATGTACTCTGCATATAAGTTAAATAAGCAGGGTGACAAGATACAGCCTTGACGTACTCCTTTTCCTATTTGGAACCAGTCTGTTGGTCCATGTCCAGTTCTAACTGTTACTTCCTGACCTGCATACAGGTTTCTCAAGAGGCAGGTCAGGTGGTCTGGTATTCCCATCTCTTTCAGAAGCAGAAGATATTAAAAAGAGGTGGCAAGAATACCCAGAAGAACTGTACAAAAAAAGATCTTCATGACCCAGATAATCATGATGGTGTGATCACTCACCTAGAGCCAGACATCCTGAGATGTGAAGTCAAGTGGGCCTTAGGAAGCATCACTACAAACAAAGCTAGTAGAGGTGATGGAATTCCAGTTGAGCTATCTCCAATCCTAAAAGATGATGCTGTGAAAGTGCTGCACTCAATACGTCAGTAAATTTGGAAAAGTCAGCAGTGGCCACAGGACTAGAAAAGGTCAGTTTTCATTCCAATCCCAAAGAAAGGTAATGCCAAAGAATGCTCAAACGAGATATGCAGTAGCCTGTGCTAAGTCACTTTAGTTGTGTCCAACTCTTTGCAAACCCACGGACTATAGCCTACAAGGATTCTCTGTTCATGGGGTTCTCCAGGTAAGAATACTGGAGTGGGTTGCCATTTCCTTCTCCAGGGGATCTTCCCCACCCAGGGATCGAACTCCCATCTCAGAGATCTCCTTCATTGACAGGTGGGTTCTTTACCACTAGCACCACCTGGGGTAGCCTGAGCAACCCATTTGTGGCTGGTGTGTCTGAAACAGGGCTGTCTGGTGTGATGCAGGGTCTGAGCTAACTCTGAAAGTATCAGAATTGAACTGAACTGCTAGACACCCAGAGGATGCCAAAGAACTGAAGAATCAGTTGTTGATGTGGGAAAAAAACAGCATGTATTTGTCATCCAGGAGGATACAAACCTCAAAACTGCCCACTGTGTGGAACTGGGCTAACCACAAAATTGTCTTAATATGTTTCCTCATTTAGGCATGGTGCTTCCTTTGGAAGGCTATTGTACAACTCAGAACAAATATACAGCAACCTCAAATAAACCTTGACTTTAATAGGTGATCAATAAATTGTAGCTGTAATTATTTTTGTTTTTATCCTTTTCCCTATTCTCATTTTCAAGTGTGTTTTCCGGTTTCTTTTATTTACTGAGGGATTCTGTGTTATTACCAATAAACTAAGTAAATCATGAGAAAATATTTCTAAAATCCCTTTACACGATTTGTTTTTATTTGGGAGAATGATTTAGTGAACAATAATTAAATGTCAGGAAATGAGTCATAGATGAGCTACCAGTGTTTGATAGTATTTTGTAAATAAGGGAAATGAGTCCAGGGAGAGGTAGAAACTATTGATGTTTCCATAAAATTTCCATAGGGTCTCTGGAAGGTAACTACATCATTCGCTGAAAATTCATGAGCATAAACAGTGACTGCAGAAGACTTTTCCAAATATTTAGTATACAGAGGAATAGCAACATCTGCCTCATTTTCTATCCTAATTCTTAGGTTTATTTTCTGATAATTAGCATTGTTTAATATTATTTTGTTTGTCTTTTTATTTCTTTGTTTGATGTCTATTTCCTAACTATCAGTGTGTAAGTTTTACAAGAGCTGCTCAGATGCTTATTCATGTCTGACTCTTTGTGACCCCATGGACTGTAACTTGCCAGGCTCCTCTGTCCATGGGATTCTCCAGGCAAGAATACTGGAGTGGACTGCCATTTCCTCCTCCAGGGGATCTTCCTGATCCAGGGATCAAACCTGCATCTCTTTTGTCCCCTGCGTTGGCAGGTGGATTCTTTATCACTAGTGCCACCTGGAAAACCCTTTTACAAGAGTAGGAATGTCATTTTTTTATGTCCATCCCCCTATGATTAGCATCTAGCACAACGTCCAAGTGACATTTCTAAATTCAGTGGTCTAGAGAAGAGTGAGGCTGAGAAATACAGCCAGCCTGGTCACTCTAAATCCAAAGCTTATGCTTTGCTCACTGCTCCAAGGCCACTTTGTGTCAGCTCATCAGAAAGAGAACCAGAAACAACTCTGCTACCCAAATCCAAGACATCCCAAGAGTTCCCTCTGCAGCAACTTCTACATCTACCGCCAGATAATTCCTAAAATGTCCCATTACTATCCATGGAAAGTGGGCACTACATATGTTTCTTTTTTTTTTTTTTTAATGAGTATTGGTGTTATTTCGCATTTACACCTTCCTTGCCAACTATTGGGGCTTCCCTGATGGCTCAGATGGTAAAGAATCTGCCTGCAATGTGGGAGATGTGGATTTGATCCCTGGGTCAGGAAGATCTCCTGGAGGAGGGCATGGCAACCCACTCCAGTATTCTTGCCTGGAGAATTCCATGGACAGTGGAGCCTGAGCAACTAACACTTTTGCCAACTATATTAAATTTAACATAGTTATAGTACATTTTTACTCCTTCTCTAGATCTGGTTGAGACAGAAGGGTTTTCTCTAATTAGTGTATATATTAGAGTTTATGTTTCTTTCTGGAACTGTCTGGAGACTCATTGGTGCTTGTAGGTACAATATGTTAGTTGTTATCATGATAAAACCGCAACAAACATTGATGCAATGTAACATTATAATTTGGGGGAGTTAATGGAGGAATCTGAAATAATTCAAATCATGAAAGATCCCATTATTAGAGGCTGCTGGGCTGGTTTCAGTAATGCATAGCGCTTCCTTCATTTTTACCCTAGCTGTCCTCCCACACTATTTTACAGGCAAAAGCAATTAAAGTCACTGTTTTGGAACTTAGTTCATCTTCTTCACCATTCCTCCTTCCAATCTTCTCTCTCATCCAATCTGTCATCAGCACACTCAGTGTTCTCTGGCCTTGAGCTGGCCTCAGCAGAGCTATAGAAAGAGAAAAGTAATTTCTAGGAAAAAGGAAGCCCCATCACGAAGTGTGAAGGGCTTTGCATGAGGACTCAAGGGCCCTAGAGGCTGCCTGTGCTTGCTGCGACTTGAAGGTGTGTGTAGCACCAACTTAACCGGAAGCACAAGTGTGCGGACTCTCCTGGGGGCCAAGGTCAGAGAGACAGAGAAAGAGAAAAGTGGCCGGGGTGAAAGGAGGGAGCCTAATGAGATGTTGAAAGTTTGGGATGGACATGTACACACGGCTATATTTAAAATGGATAACCGACAAGGACCTACTGTGTAGCACAGGGAACTCTGCCCAAGGCTAGGCCGCAGCCTGGATGGGAGAGGCATGTAGGGGAGAATGGATACATGTGCATGGATGGCTGAGTCCCTTTGCTTTTCACCTGAAACCATCGCAACTTTGTTAATCGGCTATACCCCAATATAAATAAAAGGCTTTTTGAAAAACGACTACTTCCTGCCATCAATAAACGCTGACAGCCTGGGCACAGGCAAATGTAAACGAGAGACTTGTGGGGCTGTATCGTGGCTTTTTCTCATGTGTATGCGGCAGTCTGTTGCACACACAGAGAGAAACAGGCTTCTGCAGCAAGAACCTCCTAATGCTGAAGTGATTATTGGAGGGGAGAACTTTGTCTAGTTCATTTGAGCCCCAGAATCTTAACTCTAATAGGTAAGTTCTAATAAGTCACACTAACTAGCTGTACATTCAATATCTAGAGGGAGTAATCTTGTTTAAAATGTATTCTCAAATTATATTAAACATACAAATCCCAAATGTGCAGCAATTAATTCACATGAGTACACACCTATGTAACCACCACCCTCATAAAAATATACATTTTCATCATGCCCAATATTCCTCTACGTCCTCCTCCAGGAGGGGCTCTGCACTCTATGATTTTATGAAGCTGAGAAAATGTTTCAAGAAACAAATAATCCCACATTCTGCAATGGTGATATAGAAAGGAATAATACAAAGTGAGCATAATCCTATATTTCTGGTCAATTTCCAGATGCTTTTTTTTAAACCAGGAAACTAATAGCTGTTCAATCGGGGTTCCTACAGGAACAGCTCCGACAGTCTGGATCTCTACTGGGAGCTCTCTGTCTTTTTGCCTCTCTTCTTAGGGCCTTGCAGCAGGGAGTCAATTTCTTACATCAAGGCCTCTGCCAGCCAGACTTATGCATTTGGTTAAGATGAGTTTCTTAAGATGCAACTCTTTTTTTCACTTGATTTGCATGGAAAGTGTTACTTTCTTCTAACATAACCACCAAAGCCCTGGGAGCCACCATGGGACGTTCTAACTCTCTGATCCGTAAACAGAACGCTCAGTTCTCTGCGTTCCCTCTGGCCCTCACGTTCTTTTTGTGGGGTCTACACTCTCAGTGCTTCCGATGTGATGAGCGGCACTTGATCGTTTTGCTTTTACAGGAAGACAGTAGCTTTACAATGTGTTAGTTTCTGTGGCACAGCAAAGCGAATCAGCCCCACGTGCACATGTATCCCCTCTTCCCCGACCTTCCCGTTCCGGTCACCACCGAGCACTGAGAGTTCCCTGGGCTGCACAGTTGGTTCTCATCAGTGATGAGAGGCGCTTCAATCCCCCTTTACAGTTAGCACCACCTTCTGCGTGGATTCTCCACTTCCGCAGTGCTGAAAGCCCCCCTGGGTGCACCCTCCCCACAGCAGCAGCTTCCACTGTGACTGTGATCAGTTGGATGGCGTTACCTTGTGCACTCAAGGGGGGAAGGAAGGACAGAAAGAAGAAATAGAGAAAAAGTAAAAGAAATGATCAGGGAAGACAGACTGGACATGGCCATAAGCAAGAGGGAGGAGTCAGAAATGACTCCAGAATTTCTGATGGGGAGACTGGGAAGAAAATGCTTATTTCCTACGAGTGGAAATACACAGGTGTACAGAGAGGGTTAGACTTAGGGAAAACAATCATTTCAAATTTGTCTTATTGAACCTGAGTTTCCAGACAGAGGTGTCAAATATCCAGAGTCTGGGATGGCAGGTTAAAGGTAAAAGTTGGTGTTTGTCTCTTTTAGTATTTAAATTTTAGATAGAAAGACGTAGGAGTTGGTGATATAGCCAAGGAAGAGAATATGGAATAAGAAAAAAAATGGACACAGTGTACCCAACTGTAGAAAAAATGACATTTGAGAGGTGAAAAAAGATGCCCACTCAGCTCAGAGTATTTGATGGGAAGGTGTTTGGGGTGTGTAATGACAGCATTGTCTGTCATTACATGATGAGCCTATGGACCTTGTACCCTCCCTAATCCACATAGACACTTAATGCTGAGTCCAAAATCTGTCATCTCACTTACACTTCAGCTGCATGCTGTCTACTTTCCCACCTGGGGACTGGTACAAGTTGCGTCTGAAAGTATAGCTGGAGACTTCCCAAGCAGTCCAGTGGTGAGGCCTCTGCCTTCCAACGATAGTGTACCTGAACCAGTTCATTGTCTGCTCTACCGTATTTGTCTCTGGTCTTCGAGAGGTGACATTTCTCCTAAGTGTGGCTGGAGTAGCTTCTGATTCCAGGATTTCTCTTTTACCCACCTTTCACTCATATTTTTCATCTTCCATTAGGAAAAAAAAAATCCTGCCCCCAGTTTAGCTATGTTAAACTCTGGACACATATTTAGTAGATAACAGAGAATTCTTCTATCAGATTCTATTTTTCTAAGAGTCAGAATCTCTTAATTGCCACGTGAAGATTATACAACAGTCAACTTTGTCTACAGGTTACCTGTTAATGACAATATCAAAACTGAAACTAAAAACAGATGCTCTTAATCATCATCTCAGCCTTCCTAATTATTCCAGATATAAATTAGGTAACTGAAGGTGGAGTGTCTTTGAGATTCTCAACTGGTGACCTTATACTGAGGATAAAACCCCCAGAGGACTGCAGACACATTGATCTCTCTGTGGTTTAACTCACTTCGTATTTATTGGCAGCACTGCACATCTGCTAGGTTATTATATGTTGTTCTCCGCTTTAATTGTTCTGTAAACCCACTGTCTGTCATTGTCTTCTGTAAGAACTCATTAATTGTTCTATGTGTGTGTGTACCTTCTTTCACAACAGTTAGCTTAAATTCTTCTTTGGAGGGGAGGAAACATGTTTTATACTTCTCTTGAATTCCAAAGTTTGAGGCATAATGCTGATAAAGGAAAGTACTCAGCAAAGCATTTTGATTTATCAATTAATGCTTCGATTCTTTACTACCAGTATTAAATGAGCATGGGAGGCCAAACTGAAATACTGACGATGCCTTTGCCTGCCTCATATGGTGCCCTGAGGATCAGGTATTAGAAGGAAAATTACTCCAATGATACATTACTACTATGGACGTGCATTAGATTATTACAGCAAATTCAGTTGAAATTGTTCTTTATTTTATAGGCTATACTTTCTTGCCTCCTTCTTTGAAATATCATCAAAGCAAAGAAAACAAATTCCAAATATGCACTGAATGGTTTGCATCTAACTGGATGACTTTGGAGGTTTTTTCCCCAGATCTGAGCTAAATGCAGTGTGAAGACAACTCTGCAGGCTCGTTAGGAAATTGTTATGCAACTTAAAAGACAGAAAGAAGAAAGAGCTTTTTTGCATAAAATATTCTACTGTAGCAGGGAACTAGTTCTGATTTTGTTTTGAAAGTTTAAACTCTTTCCCTTGATTACCATGAATAAAGATAGTCCTCTAAGGTCAAAACAAAAATTTTGAACTGTGGATCCCAATCTTTGTGCCAAGGTGCCCCACAGACACTCCAGTGGGATATTTAAATTTTTCAAGGTAAACATGATAATAGTTGACTTTTATTGGATCCTGTGTTAACTACTAGTTCAGAGCTTCAACACTAAATCATGCTGTCCTCCTTTCAATGGCATATATCATATATCTTTTATTTTGGTGCTTGTGATAAAAAAGCAAACATGGTGTGAAAATTGACATGGAACAGGAAATGATAATTGCAATATACAATCTGATTCCAAGGTTTGGGAAGTCATGTAGTGCCCAAGAGGTACACACATCCTGTTCTTCAGTACTGGAGTTAAGAATTAAATAAGCATATATCTTATCATTTATATGTGTGTGTGTGTTTTCTTCAGACAACTAATAAGTTGTTAAGACATAAATACTAAGTTGTTTGGACCCATCTTCTTAATGAACAACTTCTTTTTATCCAAGAGTGCTGTGAAAAATTACTGAGCCATCAAGGACACTGAAAACCAAGAAAAATTGGGAGTCTCTTGCCTAATGCAATAAAATGTTTGATTTTCCTATGTCCTAAGTACTCCACAGTTGATTCATTTTTGTGTAAAATTCCCTTCTTCTTTTATGGGGGTTTCAAGAAATTATTTTTTACCCAATCTAAACATAATAAAGGATTTAACATGTGCTCCTCCTGGAAAACTTGCAGACCAGTCAGTGTTCTGATGTATTAGTGTTAAACTAAGATAGTCACATCACCACTGTTGATCTTGACCTCCACACCTGTGAAATAAGCATGTATTCTATATCCTCAGGTCCTTTCTAGTATTATATGGTGCTATAAACTCGAAAAATTCTTGAAATCTTATGATAGAGTCATCCAGGGGGTAGGATGAGGAGAACCCCACCCCACTGCAACCCCACCACTGTTCAGGTGGAAGAGAATCCATCTGTCTAAAAGCAATGACCCAATGAGGGAGCATTCCGGCCCCCCACCCCAACCCCGCTTGGCAACCACAAACTCATTTTCTACATCTGTGACTCTATCTCTGTTTTATAAATCAGTTCACTTGTACCATCATTTTAGATTCTACACATGAATGATGTCATATGATGTACATCTTTCTCTGACTCCTCTCGGTATGAGAGTCTATGTGGTCCATGTTGCTGCAAATGGCATCGTGTACTTAGCTGCTCAGTTGTGTCTGACTCTTTGTGACCCCATGGACAGCAGCCCGCCATGTTCCTCTGCCCATGGGGATTCTCCAGGCAAGAATACTTCTCCAGGGGGTTTTTCTGACCCAGGGATCAAACCTGGGTCTCCTGCACTACAGGCAGATTCTTTACAATCTGAGCCACCAGGGAAGCCTTCAAATAGCATTAGGTTGTTCTTTTTTATGGCTGAGTAATACTCCATCGTGTGTGTGTACACATATCCATATGCATATGTGTGTGTATATATATATGTATATACACACACACACATATATACATATATATATATATATATATACACACGCACACACACACACATATACACAGTTCAGTTCAGTCACTCAGTTGTGTCCGACTTTTTGCGACACCATGGACTACTACATGCCAGGCTTCCCTGTCCTTCACCAACTCCCGGAGCTTACTCAAACTCATGTCCATGGAGTTGGTGATGCCATCCAACCATCTCATCCTCTGCCATACCCTTCTCCTCCTGCCTTCAACCCTTCCCAGGATCAGTGTTTATTCCAATGAGTCAGTTCTTTGCATCAGGTGGCCAAAGTATTGGAGTTTCAGCTTCAACATCAGTCCTTCCAATGAATATTCAGGGTTGACTTCCTTTAGGATGGACTGATGGGATCTCCTTGTTGTCCAAGGGATTCTCAAGAGTCTTCTCCAACACCGCAGTTCCAAAGCATCAATTCTTTGGGGTTCAGCTTTCTTTATGGTCCAACTCTCACATTCATATATGACTACTGGAAAAACCATAGCTTTGACTATAAGGACCTTTGTCAGCAAAGTAATGTCTCTGCTTTTCAATATGTTCTCTAGGTTGATCATAGTTTTTCTTCCAAGGACACACACATATCTATCCTTTCATCCACCCGTGGACATTTAGGTTGTTTACATGTTCTGCTACTGTAAATAGTGCTACAGTGAACACTGGGGTGCATCTATCATTTTGAATTATGGTTTGAAAAAATATTTTAAAAATTATCATATATTTGACATATTAATGACAAAAACATTAATTTCTTTCATTGTCTGGCTAAAGAGTGACATTTCACTTTAATTCTTATTATTTTGAAGGTAATAATTGTTTCTAGATACTTCAGAAATAAATAAAACTGCATTTTAACAGTTTCATTCTGAGCACATGGGTATGATTTCCTGTTTCCATTTTGTTTAAGGATTGTAAGGATCCTCAAATCTGTTGAATCTGTGGTTTATTGTCTCTTCCCCCCTCTGGATATCTATCAGTCACTATTAAAGACCCAGTTGTGATATATGTATGAAGGTTGCACTTATTCAGGTATGTACAAAATAAAGGACACCAGTGGGAGACCCTGGGCACCTGGGTATTGACACCTAGGTACCTACGGTTACCCAGATGCTAGGAAGTAAGCGATTCTTCTTCTATTTTCAATTGGGTCTTCAAGTTGGAGGAAGGGTACAGAGGAAGAAAATCTCCACATTGTTAAGAGACCTACACTAAGAACTCAGTCTTGTTTTTCCAAATGTCCTGAAATTCATGTCATGTGTATGAAGAAAAAGTTCAACACCATTTTCCTTTGATACTTAAATGCAAACTTCCAAGATACTTGCTTCAGGTGATAGAAATCTGTTAAATTTCATGTGCAGTCAGTTGGCTCTCTAGATGTTTATGAAGATATAAGGGTCCATGACTTTTCTAATATTGCAGTTGCTGCCTTTATGCATGAACAAACTCTTAATTGCAGTTTTGAAAATACTTTTATCATCATGTCAATGTTATGTAAAGCTGGGAACACTTTCCTCAGTAGATTTTTTGTTTTTTAAAGCTCTGCCTATGTGCTGCATGCATTTCTTTTCACGCCTGTGTCTGTCACCTACCTCCCCTCTTTTATGCTTTGAATAGATCTCTTATGCCTTCTGTGTATTGTAATAATATCTGTCACTTACTCGAATCTTTTATCCTTTTTATCTCCATCTTCTCGGCTCCTCTGTGGGCTGAACTTTAAATTATTTTTCCTCTTTTTATTTTCCTCACTCTGCTGTGTCTCTCTGATGTGTTCCTCTCCCAGTGCTGTAATGTATTTCTTGTTCCTTGCAGAACGCTTCCTGTTGCTGTGTTCATTCATTTTCCAGCAATCTTTATTAGATCTTTTACTTTGTAATTTTTTCACTTCTTTTTAATCCCTTTTCATGCAAATTCTTTTTTATTTAATGCCCTTTGTTTGCCTGTCTCTGATCTTCCTTGGACAATTTTATTACAGTTTTCTCTCGATATCTTTACTTTTTTTTCATGATGTCTCTGAAATAGGATCCCCCCCACTTTCTTTTTAATGTTTCTATGGTTCTATCCTATCTGTCCCATCCCCTACTCAATCTTACAGTTTTAAATACTTTATTCTCTTAGTTAATTTCTGTCTTCTACCTTTCTGGGTTTTTTGTTGTCATTATTGCTGTTTATCTGCTTGTTTAGAATCTATCCCTTCAATTGGTTCCCAGGATTTCTTTGTTATTTAAAAAGGATCAAACTGATATTGTCAACTACAAATTGGCACTTGCCATCTACCTCCTCAAGGACTAAATCAGGAGCTGCTACAGCTGCTGACCTTCAACATCCTCTGAAAGGAGTTCAAGGTGGAAATCAGGAATGAGACACTCTGTGCTCTGGGAAAAAACTAGCAGAACAGGTCTTCAGATAGTTAGAAATTTTCAGGAGCTGATTTTATGAGCTCAATTCTTTTATCTCCTCATATCTAGAAAAGCACTAAAATCGTTCATAGTAACTTCTGCTCCTTGTGACTAGCAGAACCTTCTGCAAAAAGACATGTGCTTGATTGCATGCACTTCCCCTTCATCAAAATCACATACATACTGACCTTCCCTGCCTGCCCCCCACCTCTTTGGAGCAGTCTCTCAGAGCTATCTGAGATGCTGTCTCCCGAGCTATAGTTCTCATTTGCCCCAAATAACACTTAACTTGCAACTCTGACATTTGTGCATTTTTTTTGGCTGGCAATATCCCTCAGCACCTAAAGCAACAAGCAAGACCTGAGAGATGACAACTTGAGAGACAGAGCTAGAGGCCATCTATGACTTCAAAGTTCAAATTAGGTCAAGGCGTGGGATTTTATAGGTCTCTTGCATCATATACACTCAGTGGTTTTCGATATCAGCCCAAGAAAACACAGCTGCCTGGTGGGATTCTGGTGTCTTTTACTTTCTCTCTCTCCATTAGAAACTAAAATCCAAGTTTCCGACTCGGACATAAGGCTTGTATTTGAAGTGAAGATAGTCCTTTCTTCGACCTCTGTATGAGCTAACTTGGGATGGGGGGGAGGGAAAAGATACAGGAATAAACAAGTTGTTACATTCTGGTTTTCTCATCTATGTTTTTAAGGCTTAGCTGCTGCTTCTGCATGATGTGAAATAAATATAAAGACAATTTATGCCCTCTTGTAACAGAATGCTCTGTGAATAACAGCATAATTGTTCAACAGTTCTTGACTCATCTGTATCCTCCAAGTAAGGGATTTACCATTTTCCTCACCACTTCTAGATGCAAAGTTTTAATGTACTTTAGGATGAAATGCCTGGAAGAGAATACCAGCTCTGGGTCCTGGAAGCTGATTCAGCTGCTGTTGGATGTGAGTGTTGGGTAGAAAGGACAGGAAATCTTTATTGCTGATGGTGAGGGAGCTCCTAAGCTTTCCCACAGGGCACTTGTGACTTCAAGCAGACTAGCCTGTTATGAGTCTGAAAACCAGGGTCTACTGGGTGTGACCTGTCATTTCTCTCTCCTACGTTTTCTCATCCATAAGATGAATTGGTTGCGCTCTGTGAAATCTAAAATTCCTTTTAGCTCTTCTCCCCTGTCATAATGTTTCAGATTCCACCATTAAACATTGATTTCTTTTGGTTTTTAAGGCTTTTAGGTTTTTAAGGATTGCCATTAAAACATGTATCTTAGGGGAGGAATAACGTGTTAGAGTGTTTCAAGTCCATATACTTGAAGTGGTTTGACTGATATCCTAAGAGGAAGGTCATTTGGGAATAAGTCACACATTGATCCACCAGAAAGAAGCAGGGCTGCTAGGATCAGGCAGAGGCACAAATAGGGTGCCAGAATGCCAGTGACACACACAAAGAATAACCAAATCCTATTTTCTTTTATATGTATTTCTCAATTCTTACAGAGAATTTGAGAAGTAGTCATTACCAAACCCAATTATCTTACAAAAAAAAAAAAAAACAAACCCCAAACTCAAGTTCAAAGATATGAAATGATTTATCTACAGTCCCTGGTAGAAAAGAAAAGCAAAGGACCCAAGGCTGTAGGTCACCAGAGTCTGTGCACACATTTCTCCCAGAAAAGTATGTTGCTTTTGCCTTGCTGCTTATTATTCACATTGTTATCTAAAGTGAGCTCTAAAAAAATAGAAGAATTTCACATGGATCATCACATTTAGCCCTAGTTAGGAGCTATCTTTATTTCCCCCAATTTTCGGACAGAGATCCTGAAGTTTAAATATTTAGTTGTCTGACTAACAACTCATAGCTGGTTTATGGCAGGGAGAGATAAAATGGGTACACACACGGAAAGTATGTTTTGGAACTTACAACAAAGACCCTAGCTGGTACCATACTGAGTCACAATTGCCAAAAACGCTTTCTTTCCAACCTCTACTGATTTTCTATGACACTGGTAACTTTTTAATGTTTTTTTAATTATGGTAAGAGTCACACAACATAAAACATACTATTTTAACCATATTTAACTATACAGTTCACTAAGTACATTCACATCGTTGTATAACTCTCACCATCATCCATCTCCCAAATTTTTCACCTTCCTAAATTGAAACTCTGTCCCCATGACCCCTCTCCACCGTTCAGCCCCTGGCATCTGCCTATATAGTTTCTGACTCTATTGCAGATATCTCATATAACTGCTATCAAACAGTATTTATCCACACTTAATGTTCTAACATCTAATAAACTAACTGTGTTAATTCCTCTTCTTGTGCAGAATGGTACAAATAACTTATTTCCTTCCCCATCCTTATTTTTTATTAGCAAACATATTCCTTGAGAGCCTCTTTTAATTCAATTGTTCAGGTCTTTCATCTGACAGGTTTCACATCCTGATTTGATCATTTTGAGCTGAATCAATTCAAAATTTAAGGAGACCCTTTTTCAAGTATCACATATTAAATTTAAATTCTTCTAATACTTGTTGATGAATAGCTGATCCATCTCTGGAGCCAAAGATTTTATAAAGTTTGTTTGCTTTTAACATCACCAGAAGTAGATTTAAGTACATCTAAATTTGATGCTTACTCCTTGGAAGGAAAGTTATGACCAACCTAGACAGCATATTAAAAAGCAGAGACATTACTTTGTCAACTAAGGTCCGTCTAGTCAAGGCTATGGTTTTTCCAGTAGTCATGTATGGATGTGAGAGTTGGACCATAAAGAAAGCTCAGTGCCAAAGAATTGATGCTTTTGAACTGTGCTGTTGGAGAAGACTCTTGAGAGTCCCTTGGGCTGCAAGGAGATCCAACCAGTCCATTCTAAAGGAGATCAGTCCTGGGTGTTCATTGGAAGGACTGATGCTGAAGCTGAAACTCCAATACTTTGGCCACCTGATGCCAAGAGCTGACTCATTGGAAAAGACCCTGATGTTGGGAAAGATTGAAGGCAGGAGGAGAAGGGGATGATAGAGGATGAGATGGTTGGATGGCATCACCAACTCAATGGACATGAGTTTGAGTAAACTCCAGGAGTTGATGATGGACAGGGAGGCCTGGTGTGCTGCAGTTCATGGAGTCGCAAAGAGTCAGACATGACTGAGTGACTGAACTGAACTGAACTGAAATTTATCATAACATTATAGGATGTCAACTGTATTTTGATAAAAATAACTGTAACTAGATATTAATAGTATTGGAAAAATTACATCATCTTTCTGAGACCAATTCTCTGAGTATAAAATAAAGGAGTTGTGCTAGACAGACTTTAAGATGCCTTCCAGCTCCAAAATGGCTTGCTTCTTACCAAGCCAATGCACCATTACTGCATTCATTTGAAAGATATTCATTGAGAGCCTGGGGCATCCCTGGTGGCTCAGATAGTAAAGAATCTGCAACGCAGGAGAGCCAGGTTCAACCCCTGGGTAAGGACGATCCCCTGGAGAAGGGAATGGGTGTCCACTCCAGTATTCTTGCCTGGAGAATTCCATGGAGAGAGAACCCTGAGAAGCTACAGACCCTGGGATTGCATAAGTGTCACTTGTTTGAAAGATATTCATTGAGAGCCTATGATATGCCAAATACTGTACAAAGCATTGTAATCACAGTTATTAATTACCTCTTGTGTTTAGGGACTGAGAATCTGCTAGAGAGCTCATTGCAATAGAATAACATTTATGTTTTCATGTTTCTTTCCATGTTTTTCATGTACCTTTTCTATGTCCCTTCTCTTACCCTTCACACTATTCATTCCATAGCAGAAAGCATCCTTGTTGTTCTTTCATTTCATGATCAATCAATTTTAAATTTGCCCAACTGTCAGAGTTTTTCAGCTGCACCTCCCCCACAACCAATTCCATACATGAAACCATAGTTAGAGGTAGGCTTAATTACAAACTGAGTAGCTATTTAATGTCCTAATATGGTTTGAGGGGCTTTCTGCTTGAGTTTTATTTTGTATCACTTTTAAAGCATTTAAAGATATATAGAGACAACAGAGGTTTCAGTTAGAGAGATGATAGGCTAGGCAAAAAGTGATAGACAAAAGATGTAGTGATGAATGGGGTGTTCTGGTACAATGGTTATGTCCATTCAAGGTCTTCGGTTTACCGCAATTGTTTCTGACTCCATTGTAGTTTAAGCTTCATGGCCATAAATTGGGATGTAGTTGTCAGTTAGCTTAGAATTCTATTACTGCCTTAGACAAGAAAAGGGAGAGTCCTATTTCACCATGATCGTTATGTTCACTGTGGGGTACCAGCTATTTAAAGCAATAATGCAGAGGTCATTTAAAATAGAAGATCCATATAGTGGATAGGTTCAAAGCAATACATATAAGATGGAATAGTTGGAATAAATTATAGTTGTTGTGTCATTTTTAAGGATTTTTACTTTTTAAAATACATTTTTATACAGTCTTAAAGATTAGAACTAAATTTTCATCGAGGTCAGTATTAACTCTTTTTACCATTTTAAAATATATTTTTTCTTTTTTTAAAAGTTTTATTCATATATATATAATTCATATGTCATAGAAGTCACCAGTATAAAAAATGGGAGAAAATGTTTGCAAAGCATATTTCAAATAAGGGGGTTAATATCTAAATATATAAAGAACTCACATAAATCAATAGAAAAAAAATTGCTAGAGGAGCTGAAGAAACATTTTTCCAAAGACAGACAAATAACCAACAGGTACATAAGGAGATCCTCAACATCACTAATCATGAGGGCAATGCAAATCACAATTATAATGAGGTATCTCCTTACACCTATTAGGACTGTATATTGTTATCTTTTTTTTTTTTTTTTGCTGCAATGCACAGCACGTGGAATCTTAGTTTCCTGATCAGGGATCAAACCTGCACCCCCTGCTTTGGGAGCACAGAGTCTTAAGCACTGGACCACCAGGGAAGTTCCTTTCCCTTCATTTCCGTGAGACTTCTGCTTCATGTATTTTGATGCTTTGTAATTCAGTGCCAACATGTTTATAACTGTTCTAGCTTTCTGGGTTGATCCTTTTATCATTACAAACATCCCTATTTATCTCTTGCTACAATTCTTATTTTAAAGTCTATTTTGTTTCATATTAGTATAGCCACTTCTTTCTGTGATTACCGACTGCATGAAATAATTTTTCTGCCTTTTTACATTCACCTACCTCTACCTTTTAATCTGAAGTGTGATAGCATATAGTTGGATTGTGTTTTTTTAGTTCAGTCTGACAAACTCTGACTTTTGAATGAATTTTATTTAATTCATGTTATTTTTGATGTATACTTGATCCTTGAACAATACAGTAGTTAAGGGGGCCAAACCTCCAATGGTTGAAAATTTATGAATATCTTTTGACTCCCTCAAAACTTAACTACTAATAAACTACTGTTGATTGGAAGCTTTATCAATACGATAAATGGTTGGTTAACACCATGTTTTGTATGTTACATGCATTATATGCTGTATTCTTACAATAAAAACTAAAAATCAAAAAAAGTGTTGCTAAGAAAATCATAAGAGAAAATATATTTACCAGCTGAGCCACAAGGGAAGCCCCACATTTACAGTTCTATACTATATTTATCAATAATCATAAGTTTCATATTCTGCTTGTGGGATGGTCTGTTAGTGCCTATATCAGTACTGTCTTTTTTTAAACCTAAGTATAGTTGATTTGCAATGTTGTGCCAATCTCTACTGTTCAGCAAAGTGACTCAGTTTTATGCTCATATACATTCTTTTTTGATATTCTTTTCCATTATGATTTATCCCAGGCAATGTTGTCTCACATAGAACACTATAGAGTATGTTATATATACACTACTTACATTAGACATCAAAAATGAAAACAATAATATGAAAAAGGAATTCATATATATTTACAGCTCTAATTATTCATGCATTGATAATAAAGAAGCAGCAATATGACTACTCTAGGGTAACATAGTATTATCAATACAATTGATACAATTGCTTCATGGTAACCTACCTCAAACAGTAATGAAAGAATCATTATAAAACATTTATGGCATACAATATTATAATCATATTAATAATACACCTTTAGAAACATTGTTATATTGTTTCTAGAAACCACTTACCTATGGTTATATGCAGGTATAGTTTCTCCAATTACATGAAAGACAGACATACTATACAGTAATGTAATTCTTTGAAAGCCAAATTATAAAGCCTAAGAAAATTAACAAATTACTGATTTTAAATAACCCTTTTATAATACTATTTATTTAATGCAGCATATACAATCTTAGTTCCCCGACCAGGGACTGAACCTGAGCCCCCTGCATTGGAAGCATGGAGTCTTAACCACTGGACTACTGGGGAAGTCCTTGAATTATTAATTTCATGTGAAGTATGACTCATTTCTATTTGGGAACAGAATACCCACTTCAGTACAGTTCTTCCGCATGAGGTTCTACACTATGGATACTTGGGTGATGATGGGGCAACACACAATGGTCTCATCACAGGGCTTGCGGTACAGTCGTTAGGTCTTCATAGGAAGATACACAAACATACACACACACAACAGCTGAGTTTCTTGGCTGCATGGCATGATGATGCTTTACTATTTATTAAGTGGAAGTGAGCACCAAAAAGTCTTCATCCTCATCACCTTCACGTTGAATAGACCGAGGAGGAGGAGGAACTGGTCTTGCTGTCTCAGAGGTGACAGAGGCAGAAGCGGTGGACGAGGCGGCCGGAGAGGCAGGCAGACTCAGTGTAACTTCACAGAAGCACACTCTGCTTTCTGTCGTATGTTTGCATGTCCATGTCCCTAAACGTGCTTCTATACAGAACCAGTCCTTCTTCTATCATTTGCTTTAGTTTCAGTGCCCGTATCACAGAAGGGTCCACGTTGAAAAAGAAGTCAAAGCAGTCCTGAATAACCGGAACCCTTTTGCTAGATTTCCCAATGTCAGTTTCTTTGCTGGCATTGCTTCTTCTATATCTTCTTCCTCACTATCTGGCACTGGTTTGGAAGGATTCATTTACATCATCTTCTGTTAATTCCTCAGGTGTGGCTTCTATTAGTTCCTGAATTTCTCTAAAATCCCTATCTTGAAACCCTTCTCTCTCCATCTTTTTTGCCATATCCACAATCTCTTTCACTATTCCCTTGACTATCACAGAGCCTGTGAAGGCCCACACAGCATCTGGACACAGTTTCCAGCAGCAGGACTTTATTGTTTCTGGCTTGATGGCTTTCACCGCTTTTTCTATGGCAATGGCATCTTCCATGGTGAAATCCTTTTAGACTTTCACCATGTTCTGTCCATCATCGACGATCCTTTCCGTAGACTCTGTATAAAGAGTCTTAAAAGTCCTTAGGATGCCCTGATCTAGCTGCTGCTGCTAAGTCACTTCAGTCGTGTCCAACTCTGCAACCCCATAGACGGCAGCCCACCAGGCTCCTCTGTCCCTGGGATTCTCCAGGCAAGAACACTGGAGTGGGTTGCCATTTCCTTCTCCAATGCATGCATGCATGCTAAGTCGCCTCAGTCATGTCCGACTCTGTGCAACCCTATGGACAGTAGCCCACCAGGCTCCTCCATCCACAGGATTCTCTAGGCAAGAATACCGGAGTGGCTTGCCATTTCCTTTTCCGCCCTGATCTAGAGGCTAACTTAAAAATTTTGTTTTGGGTAAGAAAACCATTTTGACTCCTTTGGTGTTGAACTCCTGGGGTTCTGAGTAGCCAGGGGCATCCTTAAATATCAAAAGAACTTTAAAAGGAAATCCCTTACTGGTGAGGCACTTCTAACTTCAGAGACAAAGCATCAAGTTGGAAACAATCCACTTTGTACAAACAAAAGACTGCCAGTTGCTGTTATACTTTTCGCTTCAAATCTCAAGGGTTAGCAGCTTGATAGATAAGGGCAGCCTTGGTCATACAGCAACTGAATTTACACAAAACAGTAAGTTAATCTGTTTCAGCCTTAAACCCTGGTGCTTGCTTCTCGTCCTTATTAACGAATGTCCTTTGTGGCTTTTTTTTTTCCCCAGAAAAAGGAAATTTCATCTGCATTAAAAACATATTTAGGGCAGATATCCTTTCTCTTCAAAGACTTTCTTAACAGCCATCTATGAACTCCTCTGCTGCCTCTTGCCTGTCAGATGCGGCTTCTTCTGTTATCTTGACATTTTCTTAAGCCAAACCTCTGTCTAAAATGATCAAACCATCCTTTGCTGGCACTAAATTCTCTAGCTTCACACCCTTCACCTTTCTTTTGCTATAAGTTGTCATACAATGACTTCACCTTTTCTTGAATAATGTTCGAGTCTATAGGGATGCCTTTCTTACGGCAACCCTGCACCCACAGAAAAGCTGCATTTTTAATACGAGATTTAAAAAGTTACCCACGAAAAGAGCAAGGTTTTTGTGCCTACTGGCATGGCCACAGGGACAGCCTCACAAATTTCCTTTTCTTTTATAATGATGCAGGATGTCTCTTGAAATGGTGGGCAACAACAACCACAGACCTGAATCTTTGGTGCCTATCAGCCATTCTACTTTTTCTTGTAATGCCATCACTTTTCTCTGTTTCTTGGGAGCACTTGCAACATTACTAGTGGCACTCCGTATGGGTTCAGCGGATCTATTCAAGGTTTGCCATATTGCACTCAACCCAATGAAAAATAGAGGAGAACCATGAAAGGTCAGTTTTTGCTGTGATGTTCAAGTTACTGGAAAGATGAACTGCTCACGTGGAGAGACGCTTAGTGTCACATGGCACTTTAAGTGAACACTCAGAGGACTCGCAGTCACCCAACAGCAACAGGTGGCTGTGAAATGATTTCAGTGGTACAATGTGTACTAGAGTCAGCCTCATGCAGCTATAATACAGCATCTCCACATTCGTATACATTTCCCTGGACTGTGAATAGCTATACGCATATGATCCATGTTTGTGCACGTAAGTTTTGATACACTTTAACTTTCTATGATGGATTTGTGCAGATTTTATGTAAGCAAAGGATAAATAGATGGGTGTCTACTATATCTACATACACGTATTCAGATCACACCTTTTTCTTAATTTTCAAATTTTTTTATACTCCTAGGCTATGTGGTTTGTCAGTGAGATTTTTCAAATTTCACAAACCTTCAAATGTTTTTTTTCCAATGTATTTATTGAAAACAAATCTATGTATACGTGGACCTGTGCTGTTTCAGGATAAATTGTAGTTAGATTTTTATCTGCCACGTCACTTTTTCCTTTTCACATGTCTCATGTCTATTTTGTTCCTCTCTTTCATCTTCCTACTTTCTTTGACATTAAGCAAACATTTTCTAGTGAAGCATTAAATTCTAAATTTTTTTGCACTTTTTAAATTTAGTTTTTTAGTGGTTACTATGGGCTGGAGGAAGCACAAGCTGGAATCAAGATTGCCGTGAGAAATATCAATAACCTCAGATATGCAGATGACACTACCCTTATGGCAGAAAGTGAAGAACTAAAGAGTCTCTTGATGAAAGTGAAAGAGGAAAGTGAAAAAGTTGGCTCAAAGCTCAATATTCAGAAAACTAAGATCATGGCATCTGGTCCCATCACTTCATGGCAGATAGATGGGGAGACAATGGAAACAGTGGTTGACTTTATTTTTGGGGGCTCCAAAATCACTGCAGATGGTGACTGCAGCCATGAAATTAAAAGATGCTTACTCCTTGGAAGGAAAGTTATGATCAACCTAGACAGCATACTAAAAAAACAGAGACATTACTTTGCCAACAAAGGTTCATCTAGTCAAGGCTATGGTTTTTCCAGTAGTCATGTATGGATGTGAGAGTTGGACCATAAAGAAAGCTGAGCACCGAAGAATTGATGCTTTTGAACTGTGGTGTTGGAGATGACTCTTGAGAGTCCCTTGGACTGCAAGGAGATCCTAAAGGAGATCAGTCCTGGGTGTTTCATTGGAAGGACTGATGCTGAAGCTGAAACTCCAATACTTTGGCCATCTTAAGCTGACTCATTGGAAAAGACCCTGATGCTGGGAATGATTGAGGGCAGGAGGAGAAGGGGACGCCAGAGGATGAGATGGTTGGATGGCATCACTGACTCAATGGACATGAGTTTGGGTGGACTCCGGGAGTTGGTGATGGACAGGGAGGCCTGGCGTGCTGCGGTTCATGGGGTCACAAAGAGTCAGACACAACTGAGCGACTGAACTGAACTGATACTGCTTATAATATACATCATAACTAATCAGAAACATAATTGGAAACATAACTAATAACACAACTAATCAAAACATAACTGATCAGAACATAACTTAATGTTCAAGCTGGATTTAGAAAAGGCAGAGGAACCAGAGATCAAATTGCCAACATCCATTAGATCATAGAAAAAGCAAGAGAGTTCCAGAAAAACATATACTTCTGCTTTATAGACTATGCCAAAGCCTTTGTGTGGATTACAACAAACTGAAAAATTCCTCAAGGGATGGGAATACCAGACCACCTGACCTGCCTCCTGAGAAATCTGTATACAGGTCAAGAAGCAACAGTTAGAACCGGACATGGAACAACAGACTGGTTCCAAACAGGGAAAGGAGTACATCAAGGCTGTATATCGTCACCCTGTTTATTTAACTTCTATGCAGAGTACAATATGGAATCAAGATTGCTGGGAGAAATATCAATAACCTCAAATATGCAGATGACACCACCCTTATGGCAGAAAGCAAAGAGAAGCTGAAGAGCCTCTTGATGAAAGTGAAAGAGGAGAGTAAAAGAGTTGGCTTTAAACTCAACATTGAAAAAACTAAGATCATGGCATCTGACACCATCACTTCATGGCAAACAGATGGAGAAACAATGGAAACAGTGACAGACTTTATTTTCTTGGGCTCCAGTATCACTGCAGATGGTGATTGACGCCATGAAATTAAAAGATGCTTGCTCCTTGGAAGAAAAGCTATGACCAACTTGGACAGCATTATTGAAAAACAGAGACATTACTTTGCCGACTAAGGTCCATCTAGTCACAGCTATAGTTTTTCCAGTAGTCATGTATGGATGTAAGAGTTGGACTATAAAGAAAGCTGAGAGCTGAAGACTTGAAGCTTTTGAACTGTGGTGTTGGAGAAGACTCTTGAGAGTCCCTTGGACTGTAAGGACATCAAACCAGTCAACCCTAAAGGAAATAAGTCCTCAATATTCATTGGAAGGACTGATGCTGAAGCTGAAACTCCAATACTTTGGCCACCTGATGCAAAGAACTGGCTCATTGGAAAAAACCCTGATGCTGGGAAAGATTGAAGGCAGAGAAGGGGATGACAGAGGATGAGATGGTTCGATCACATCACTGACTCAATGGACATGAGTTTGAGCAAACTCGGGGAGTTGGTGTTGGACAGGGAGGCCTGGTGTGCTGCAGTCCATGGGGTCAAAAGAGTCGGACATGACTGAGCAATTGAATTGAACTGAACTAATCAGAATCAACTTTAAGTTTATACTATTTTAACTCCCTGATAGCTCAGTTGATAAAGAATCCACCTGCAATGCCGGAGACCCCAGTTTGATTCCTGGGTCAGGAAGATCCTCTGGAGAAGGGAAAGGCTACCCACTCCTGTACTCTTGGGCTTCCCTTGTGGCTCAGCTGTAAAGAATCCGCCTGCAGTGCAGGAGACCTGGGTTTGATCCCTGGGTTAAGAAGATCCCCAGCAGAAGGGAAAGGCTACCCACTCCATTATTCTGGCCTGGAGACCAAGGACTGTGCACTCCATGCAGTCACAAAGAGTTGGACACGATTGAGCCACTTGCACTTTCAAGATACATGAACACTATTCCTCTATACCTCTATTAATTCTCCCTCTCTTTATGGTGTGATTTTCTATATATCCCATCTACTAATGTTACAAATCCAATGATTCACTTTTATAATTATTATAATTATTACTTTATATAGTTTTCTTTTAAAGCAGCTGAGAGAAGAAAAGCAATCAAGTACATGTTTATAGGTTTTGACATATTAATCTTTTTTTTTTTTTTTTTAAACATTTCTGATGGATTCTAGTCACTATCTGGAGTCACTTTCTTACCTCAGCACAACATTGTTCTTAACCACATCTTCTTTTCTTCATTAACTGTAGCTTGCTTTAGTTACTTAAACTTATTTCTCTTTTTTGCCCCATAAGTTACAGTTGCCATTCTGTCTCCTTCTATTTTTTAATGTATTTTTAATTGGAGGATAACTGCTTAACAATGTGTTGGTTTCTGCTGTAGGACATGAATCAGCCATAGGTTTTCTCCCTCTTGAACCTCCCTCACACCCCCTCCCTATCTCACCCCTTTAGATCATCCCAGAGTACCTGAGCTGAGCTCCCTATGTGACACAGCCACTTCTCATTAGCCATCTATTTTAACTATGGTAATGTATATGTTTCAATGCTGCTGCTGCTGCTAAGTCGCTTCAGTCGCGTCCGACTCTATGCGACCCCATAGACAGCAGCCCACCAGGCTCCCCCCGTCCCAATGCTACTTTAAACATATTTATAACAGATTATTTTGAAGTCTTTTTCTCTTAAATCCAACATCTGGCCACTTTCACAGTCAGTTTCTGTTGCATACTTGTTTCTTTTATTCCTTGCAAATAGGTCATACTTTGTTTCTTGGTATGTTTCATTATTTTGTTGTTGGAAATGGGATCTTTAGATAAGAGACTGTAGCAATCTGGGGTACTGTTTCTTGTCCAGGGCTTGTTACTGTTACTAGCTTGTTTATTTCTTTAGTTGCTAGTTATATTGTTTTACTGACATGTATTTCTCTCTTTCAATATTTAGCTCCTGATATAGTCCCTAGGGAGACTCAGCTTTGAATATGCACCA
The DNA here is from genome assembly GCF_019320065.1 of Cervus canadensis. Taxonomy (NCBI): domain Eukaryota; kingdom Metazoa; phylum Chordata; class Mammalia; order Artiodactyla; family Cervidae; genus Cervus; species Cervus canadensis. The sequence goes on from NC_057416.1 coordinate 28,167,219, forward strand.
GAAGAGCCTCCTCCACCTGAGGAACCAACACTTGCTTTCAGCCTGGTGAGACCCTAAGCTACAAACTCAGCCAAGTTCACTCAGATTTCTTTATCTACAGAACTGTGAGCCGGTAAATGAGTTTTGTTTAAGCCACTATATCTGTGGTAATTTGTTCTGCATTAATAGAAAACTAATACAATGGTTAACCAGTGTCCAATGTTATTCAACTCTAATCTATTCCCCAGAGAATCCTGTCTAAAACGGAAATTAGATTGTCATTCATCTTTGCTTCTCAGTAACTTCAGAAGAAAATTTAAACTTAGCATCGTGTCCAAAGCTTTACCTAAATATATCACCTGTGCTGATCAAAAGATGAATTTGTACCCTTGTAACATGCTGGGTTTCTTATTCACCTCCAGGTGATTTCACAAAGCATCTTGGTACCTTCATGGGCCAATTAAAATGAAATCTGAACTCTTTACTCCTGTCATTTTTCACCTCCACAATCTGTCCCTCCTCTCTTTAGGTCACTGGGTTTATGCTCACTACACTCCAGTCACACGCGTTCTCATCATACAGCCTTTGAACTTCCTCTTCTCTCTGCCTTAAACGCTCTTTTCCAGATCACTGCTTGGCTGGAGAATTCTTACCATTCAGAGCTTAGCTTAAATGTTGTATCTTCAGAAATGCCCTTCCTGACCACTTATGCTAAAAGGGCCCACAAGTCACTTTCACAGTACTCCCACTTTATTTTAATCACACATACAACTATATCAATTCAGCAGAAAGATTAAACAATTATAAACATGTAGTCACCTAATGTTTGTTATTGTGTGCATCAAAATAGATGAAGAAAAGTCTGAGAAAAAGGAAGGGAAGAAATTGACCATCTACCATTCTAACAGGAGTAAGGTAGTATCTCATTGTGATATATTTTCTTGATTATTTATTTTCACCCCTCCCCTCATACACTAAAATGCCAGTTCTATAAAATAGATAATTAGATCTTGTTAAACTACATCTTCATTCTTTTAGGTAGGGACACACAATTAGCACTCAATGTTTGAATGAAATAGTAACTGTCATCAGTGTGGGTGCAAGGTCATTAAGTATGATTGCACAGGGCACAATCTGCTCAACCACCCATGGGAGGCAGCCACTGAAGGATAAAGCACAAAAAAACCCATTATGCTATAACTTAATCTTCATAAAAGAGTAATAGAGTTATAAGGGGTAAATGAGAAGTTTTTATTTAAACCAGTTTCCCCCCAGTACTCAAGATAACATGATTTATTACCTTGACAAAAGTCTTGATCATTCTAATATCAGAACTGTGGCCAAGTATTACATCCACAGAAAGGCAGGTCAGGGGATAGTGGTTGATTTATTCAGCAGGAGAATATAATTACACTAATTATTATTTTATAATAAATTAGCAGTGATCAAATTCTATAATGGAGCTGTTCAGTACTTCTGGCCTGGAAACCAGCAGGCTTAAATTCATTGGGCAATTTATAAAATAGACCTATTAAGGAGTATACTGTTCTAAAAGCTCAGAGGCTAATATTGGCATAGTAGTCTTTATTAAAACCAGTATGGATCACTCAAATCATACAATGTGAACTCTAAATCAAATGAAATTCGATAGTCATAGGGTACCACTTGCCAAGAAAACCCTATTAAAAAAGAGAAGATATTTAGTGGATCAGAAGTTTGAGAATCATTGGCATAGGCGTGCAAGATTTTTCTATGAGAAATATTTTGGAGATCTATGTCAACAAAAATGTAACTGACCTTCATCGCCATTGACTAACTAGCATTTTCTAGAGGAAGGCATCTCTGGATCTAGTATTCAACAATCATTACTGCCTGCATAGTTTTGTATAAATTGATTAAGTTCCAGAAGTCTTCCATTTTTTACTACCAGAGACAAAATAGCCATAACAACAGCAATGTGCCTTTCCATCACATATGCCAGTTAGAGGCTCAAATGCAAAAACTATGATATCATTTCATAAACTACAAGGCAATAATAAAAACGAGCTATGCATTTTAGTAATAATGATACTAGATTTGCTAGGCATTGAATACTCCAACACAGAGCAACATGCCAAATCACTTATATTTTGTTTTCACAGCACAAATTGCTATCACCACTGAATGAAAATTAAATAGAGTAAGAAATAAAGCAACAATATATTGAACCTGCTGACTGTCTCCTTTTACACCCCAGAGACACCGAAGCCCTAGGATCAAAGGCCAGGGTGAATTTCTATGGCTAGGTTAACACATCAGAGGTCAGGGTTGTACACCTTCTTGCCCTCGTGTTCAAATCTCAAGAGTCTGTGTGACTTAAGACTCCCTCTCTGTCCCTGAAAGGGTCTCCGGTCATAAGGTTATATGTGTCCTGTGGCCGTGTGCTTTTTTTCCTCTCCATTCCCCCTTCACGTGGCATTTCTGTCACTGCATCTGAGTCCCCCGAGGCCTCAGCGTTAGCAGTCACAGTTGGCAGGAGTGATGTCTGGAAAGCCTTTCGGGGTGAAAGGTGCTCCATCCCCCTACAATGCTATCATTATCAGTCATCTCAGCAAAATCAGAGCTGAGCCTCCTTCCAGTGTGACAGCAGCTGCAAGCTGCTGATATCCTCTTGATATGGATTCCTTGATTGTTAACCTAGAATAAAATGTATATTGCTTTGATAAAAAATGCATGCAGAAAAGCTTCTTATTTGAAGGATTAAAAGTAAAATCGGTTTTTGTTCTAATTTCCTTCTGTTCTCTTTGGACAGCGGGAGTACAGACTTATTTTTTTTTTACTATCCTTCTGCTCAAGGCGATGGTATTTTTATATTAAACAAAGGAAGGGATTTACTCCGAATATCCAGGCTGAGGCTAAGGAACCAGGGCTCCTAGTCAGCGACATGAAAACTGGACTTTGTTACATGAGATGCAATGCTAGATATTTTCTTCCTTAATTGACTCGGTGACTGCACAAAAGTTCATTTACTGCAATCAATATTACTTTACATTGTGCCTCAGTCAAAAACTACTTTCTGTGGTCAATAGCAATTAGACAGATGTTAAGAAATGGCAATGTGAATGGTGATGAAACTCAAGATTTATACCTGCCGTTCTTCTCAAAAAAAAAAAAAAAAAAAAGCCAGGGAAACAGCTAATGGCATTATATTGAATTTGCCACCTTGCAGGAAGACCTATAACGGGCTTTGGAGAAAAAGTCAGAAAGATCACAGGCCAGGAAACTGAGATGAAAAATCTTGCTAAGGCTTTATTTCTGATTTCCTTCTAAGTTAACCAAGACCTAATAAACAACAGGAAAAATATCCAAGCAGAAAAAACACAAAGGACACAAGAGGGATACAAAATGTTACATTATAGGAATTTTCAAAGAAGTAGAATAATTTCACAGGAGAAGAGCTTTACAGACAGTTGTCTCTGGTGTTAGTAGTAAAGAGTGATGGTTGGCAAACGCTTGAAAGATAATAAAGATGAAAGGAAATCAGAGCAGGAGGCATACTAAACAGAAATGATGAGACATGAGTGAGCACCTGTAAAGAACTGAATGGTTTGCCTGAATCAACTCACTTTGCCCTAACAGGGCTTTTTCTTTCTTTCTTTCTTTCTTTTTTTTTTTTAAAGACAGACATGGACAGCTGGGATCAGAAAGCAAACCCACATAGGACCAGAATCCACAATAAGCACCTGACCTTGGACTCAAACCAAGAACCCTGAGATTAAGGGTCTCATGTTCTACCGACTGAGCTAGCCAGACAGCTATTACCTAAGAGAACATAGCAAGGTATTTACCTACTGGCAGAGATTGTCGGGCTTTCCTGGTGGATTAGCGGTAAAGAATCTGCCTGCCATGCAGGAGACACTTCAGTCCCTGGGTTGGGCAGATCCCCTGGAAGAGGGTATGGCAACCTACTCCAGCATTCCTGCCTGTACAATTCCATGTACAGAGAAACCTGGAGGCTACAGTCCATGGAGTCCCAAAGAATAAAACACGACTTTGCGACTAAATAGCAGTAGCAACAGCGTGGTATATATGGATGTTGTTAAAACAGTGGATGGCATCACCGGCTCAATGGACATGAGTTTGTGCGAGCTCTGGGAGTTGGTGATGGACAGGGAAGCCTGGCGTGCTGCAGTCCATGGGGTCGCAAAGAGTCGGACATGACTGAGCAACTGAACTGAAAACAGTAAATCCTAACAGTTCTCATCACAGCGTATCTATAGGAGATGATGGATTGTTCACTAAACTTATTGTGATAATCGTTTCATGATGTATGTAAATTAAGACATTATGCTGTACACCTTAAACTTATACAGTGCTATATATCAATAATATCTCAATAAAACTGGAAGAAAAAAAAAAAGAAGCTGCATTTGATCAAAGCGAAGTTAAAAATGAAATGATGTGATCAACTCTAAGATACTGAAGGGGAGCAGAAAAGGCCACCCCAAAATGTGCCACTTTGTCATATGAATTATTTTGAGCTGAAGGCAATCAAGACCCAGCAGATTCAGAAGGAACTTTTACCTTTTCCTAACTCCCTAAAATAATTCAGAGAGGGGACCTGGCTCAGAAAGACAGCTATTACCAGAGATGTGTGTGAGTGCTCAGATGTTAAGTCATGTCTAACTCTGTGCGGCCCCATGGACTGTAGCCTGCCAGGCTCCTCTGTCCATGGGATTTCCCAGGCAAGAATACTGAAGTGGGTTGTCATTTCCTCCTCCAGGGGATCTTCCCAGCCCAGGGGTGGAACCCACATCTCTTAGGTCTCCTGCATATTGTCAGAGATAACATTTTTATTTGAAAGACTTACCTGTGTGGTGGGGCAAACATCTAATTACCAAACATTTGCTCATCTTATCAACCGGTGAATCATCTTCCTCCCCTTTGAAGCCCCATCCCACATCCCATTCCTTAGCTCAGGATGGCATATAAACACTAATTGCTTGACTTGCCCTTGAGTCTGAAGAGTTTTATGAGTGTCTGGAACACAAGAAGTTAAGCCTGCTTTTCTCCTATTAATCTGTCTTATGTAAATTTAATTATTAAACGAGCTAAAGAATCTAGGAGGGTAGAAAGAAAAATTTTCTTCCCCCATAAATAAAAAGACACAGCAGTTTACAAAGTAGCAAGATACTGGAACTGGGAATCTAGATGACGTCTGGTAGGTAGACTGCTTATAACCCAAGTTACAGTGGGACAGCAAGCCTTGGGAAATACAAGAAGAGACATACTTGGATTCCCTTGGTGGTCCAGTGGTTAAGAGTCTGCCTGCCAATGCAGAGGACAAGGGTTTTATCCCTGGTCTGGGAAGATCTCATATGTCACAGAGCAACTACACCTGTAAGCTGGAACTATTGAGCCCATGTGCCTAGAGCCTGTCTCCACAACAAGAGATGCCACCTCAATGAGAAGCTCGCACACCACAACGAAGAGTGGCCCTCACTCACCGCAACTAGAGAAAGCTCACGCAGCACCAAAGACCCAGCACAACCAAAAATAAGCAAAAAAAAAAAAAATTTTTTTTTTTAAGAGAGAGATACTTGTACCACAATCATTCTAACTTTCTGATTTTTCTGGAGTCTTTGCTCTCTGCTAATAGAAATTCCTCCACGGTAGCAGGGGGGGGAAAAAATCTAGAAATAGAAACCTCGCTTTTGTGTCCTAGTTTGAAGATGCTATTTAACTGTTTGAGAGAGATCCACAAATACTCATGAGCAGACTCTTTCACCCTGCTCTAGGTTCTCTTAATGCTTTCTTTGAGCATCTTGTCTTTTAGCTTTTATCCTTGTCATCCATTTCATTCATTTTTCTTGACACACTCAGAATCTTTTGAAAACAGAGTTAATTGGTAATACCATTCTTCTATCTAAACTCTTTCAGTAACTTCCTGTTAGGTTCTGAATACATTCAAAACTTCCTCTAATGGCCTGGAAGAACCTTCAGGATATGCCTCACTCAACTGGATAGCTGTATCCCATGCTATTCTCCCCAGGTTGAGATTCTCAGTACCCCAAGTACCTCTTCACCCGAACAACCTAACATCCACTTCTCCCTTCCTTTCCCTTTTGTTAAGAACTTTCTGTAGTGCCTGAAGTTATCAGATGATGTATGGATGTTTGTCCTAGAGAGAAAGAGAATTAGCCAGAAGTCCTGAAGATCTCCCATTGTATTTCTTTTATTCTATTCAAATAAGCACTGATGGGCATTCCATCTTAATTCTTAGTGGTGCAGACTCAGCAATCAGCATCAAAGGGGACTATAGGAAGACTTGAGGGGAAGGAAAAAAGGGAGGCAGATGGAAAACCAATTATTAGAGGTATAGCTATAAGTATGGAAAATTATCCAGGATTCAGGATGAGGAAAGAGGCTGTTGTCCACAGGAGAAACCTCAGCAAGGAATGAATATGAAATTAACAAAAGTAAAGTACCAATGGACCCAAAAAGTCAAATGGAATTACTGAATGATATAGTCAGGGAAAGTCTGTCAATGTAAACAGTGGAGTGAGAATGAATATTGAGAAATATAGTTCATATTTTGAAATGACTTGTATAATAGGAGAATGAGTAAAAAAAAATAAGTTTAAATCTTCTAAAAATTATGATTCTTAAAATGTTAACTTGACATAAATTGAGTCTAGAGGCCAAGATGTCATTGCTCCAAAACTAAGCTGCATTACCATTCTTACTATATCCCAAAGCAGCTAAATAGACATTAGTGTTTCAGACAGATTTGTTTTCCTTCAGTTGCGCTATTTACTCTCTGCAGTGCAGTGCCTTTTGTGAATGATCTTCTGTCAAAAAATATGCTCCAGGTACAACGTACACACATCCTGTTGAAAACAGGACAGGGCTTTTACTGTTCTAGCTTCATTCAGGCATCTAGCACAAGTCTGCTCTTACCTTAAACTGTATTGTGCCCCTACCTTCTCACTTAACAACGACACAAAGCTCCAATTTATAACCAGCAGAGAGGAGGGGGTGTTTATCTCTTGTGAGGCTACACACATGCGCAGCAGGCACAAATGGGTCTGCAGCACTTGTCACAGTCCACTGGAAGCTGAAGATGAATCAACAACAAAGAGGACATTTTAAATTATCATTTTGATTTCAATTTGCTGCTACACCCACAAGTGAAAAAGCAAATAAATAATCATTCTGTAACAGGAAAAACCATCCATCCTTTACACCAACCGAAAGGGCTGTAATCATTACAGGAGACTTAAGTGGGGTGAAATTGTGAATTAAAAACCAGAACAAGCAACACTAATACTTTGAATCCAAACCTGAGCTCTTGAACCATGAACCAAACAAAACTTTTGGGGGTTTGCTTCTTTGTTCTTAATGTCTTAGGGAAACAAGATAAACAAAATATGCATATATATATACACACACCAGTCAGTCAGTTCAGTCGCTCAGCTGTGTCCGACTCTTTGTGACCCCATGAATCGCAGCACGCCAGGCCTCCCTGTCCATCACCAACTCCCGGAGTTTACTCAAACTCAAGTCCATCGCGTCGGTGATGTCATCCAGCCATCTCATCCTCTGTCATCCCTTTCTCCTCCTGCCCCCAATCCCTCCCAGCATCAGGCTCTTTATATACACACACAATATAGTTTCTATATACAATATATAGTCACATGTTCTTGTTTAGTTGCTGAGTCATGTTAGACTCTTTATGACCCATGGACTGTAGCCTGCCACGCTCCTCTGTCCATGGGATTTCCCAGGCAAGAATACTGGAGTGGGTTGCCATTTCCTTCTCCAGGGGATCTTCCCAACCCAGGGATGGAACCCTCCTCTCCTGCACTGCAGGCAGATTCTTTACTGCGGAGCCACAAGGGAAGCCATATAGTCATATATATAGTTCCTACAATGATTCACTTAGAACAAAACCAGAATACAAAAACAGTCTCTAAACTAGAAGAACATTTTCTTTCAGTACTTCCAATTATATACTATATAATCAGAGACACAATCCTAATCATATGTAGAATATTGGGTGTGTGTCTATGTGTGTACATACCACATGAATGTTAGCTATTTGAAGATTAACTTGGGGGGAGTATAAACTGGTATCCCTATTTTTCTGTCTTACAACATAAAAACAAACAGCATGACATGGAAATGTTTTTTCTTTTAAATTAATTTTTTTTTTAATTGAAGGGTAATTCCTTTACAGAATCTTGCTGTTTTCTGTCAAAGCTGAACATGAATCAGCCATAGGCATACATATATCCCCACCCTTTTGAACCTCCCTCCCATCTCCCTCCCCATCCCACCGTTCTAGGTTGATACAGAGCCCTTGTTTGAGTTTTCTGAGCCATACAGCAGATTCCCATTGACTATCTATTTTACATACAGTAATGTAAGTTTCCATTTTACTCTCTCCATACATCTCACCCTCTCCTCCCCTCTCCCCATGTCCATGAGTCTATCCTCTATGTCTGTTTCTCCATTGCTGCCCTGTAAGTTAATTCTTCAGTACCATTTTTCTAGATTCCATATATATGCGTTAGGATACAATACTTATCTTTCTCTTTCTGACTTACTTCACTCTGTATAATAGGCTCTAGGTTCATCCACCTCATTAGAACTGACTCAAATGTGTTCTTTTTTACAGCTGAGTTATATTCCATTGTGTATATAGACCACAACTTCTTTATCCATTCATCTGTTGATGGACATCTAGGTTGCTTCAATGTTCTAGCTATTGTAAATAGTGCTGCAATGAACAATGGGATACATGTGTCTTTTCCATTTTGGTTTTCTCAGGTTATATGCCTGAGGTATATGGGATTGCTGAGTCATATGGTGGTTTTAATCCTATTTTTTAAAGGAATCTCCATACCATCTTCCATAGTGGCTGTATCAACTTATATTTCCACCAACAGTGCAAGAGTTTTCCCTTTTCTCCATGCCCTTTCCAGCATTTATTGTTTGTAGACTTTTTGATGATGGTCATTCTGACTTGCGTGAGGTGATATCTCATTGTAGTTTTGATTTGCATTTCTCGAATAATGAACGATGTTGAGCATCTTTTCATGTGCTTGTTAGACATCTGCATGTCTTCTTTGGAGAAACGTCTGTTTAGGTCTTTTTCTCAATTTTGATTGGGTTGTTTTTCTGGTATTGAGTTGTATGAGCTGCTTGTATATTTTGGAAATTAATCTTTTGTCAGTTGTTTCATTTGTGACCCAAGATGTGGTCTATCTCAGAGAATGTTCCATGTTCACTTGAGAAGAAGGTGCATTCTTCTGCATTTGGAATGTCCTGAGACTATCAATGAGATTCGTCTCATCTAATGTAAGACTTGTGTTTCCTTATTAATTTTCTGTTTTGATGATCTGTCCATTGGTGTGAGTGGGGTGTTAAAGTCCCCTATTATTATTGTGTTACTATCAATTTCTCCTTTTATCTCTGTTAGTGTTTGTCTTATGTATTGAGGTCCTCCTATGTTGGGTGCATAGATATTTACAATTGTTATGTCCTCCTCTTGGACTGATCCCTTGATTATTAGGTAGTGTTCTTCCTTATCTCTTGTAATCTTCTTTATTTTAAGGTCTATTTTGTCTGATATGAGGATTGCTACTCCAGCTTTCTTTTGTTTCCCATTTGCATGGAATTTTTCCATTCTCCCACTTTCAGTCTATATATGCCTCTAGGTCTGCAGTGGGTTTCTTGTAGACAGCATATATATGGGTCTTATTTTTGTATCCATTCAGCCAGTCTGTGTCTTTTGGTTGAAGCATTTAATCCATTTACACTTAATTATTGATATATAAGTTCCTATTGCAATTTTCTTAATTGTTTGGGGTTGATTTTGTAGATCTTTTTTCTTCTCTTGTATTTCTTGACTATAAAAGTTCCTTTAACATTTGTTGTAAAGCTGGTTTGGTGGTACTGAATTCTCTTAACTTTTGCTTGTCTGAAAAGCTTTTTATTTCTCCATCAATTTTGAATGAGATCCTTGCTGGATCTCATTTGGGTAAAGTAATCTTTGCTGTAGATTTTTCCCTTTCAGTACTTTAAATATATCCTGCCATTCCCTTCTGACCTGCAGAGTTTCTGCTGAAAGATCAGCTGTTAAACGTATGGGGTTTCCCTTGTATGTTACTTGCTGCTTTTAATATTCTTTCTTTGTGTTTAGTCTTTGTTAGTTTGATTAGTATATGTCTTTGCATTTTTCTCCTTGGGCTTATCCTGTATGGGACTCTATGCACCTCTCAGATTTGATTGAATATTTCCTTTTTCATGCTAGAGGAATTTTCAACTATAATCTCTTCAAAAATTTTCTCATACCCTTTCTTTTTCTCTTCTTTTCTGGGACCCCTATAAGTTGAATGTTGGTGTGTTTGATATTGTCCCAGAGGTCTCTGAGACTATCCTCAGTTCTTTTCATTCTTTTTACTTTATTCTGCTCTTCAGAAGTTATTTACACCACTTAATCTTCCAGCTCACTGATTCATTCTTCTGCTTCAGATATTCTGCTATTGATTCCTTCTAGAGTATTTTTAATTTCAGCAACTATGTTTTTTGTCTCTGTATGTTTATTCTTTAAATCTTCTAAGGTCTTCGTTAATTGATTCTAGGTATTGTCTCCATTTAGTTTTCAAGGTTTTTGATCTTCACTATCATCATTCTGAGTTCTTTCTCAGGGAACTTGCCTATTTCATCTTCTTTATTTGGACTTCTGTTTCTAGTTTGTTCCTTCATTTGTGCAGTATTTCTCTACCTTTTCATTATTATTATTTTTAACTTATTGTGTTTAAGGTCTCCTTTACCCTGGCTTCAAGGTTGATTTCTCTCTTCCTTTTGGTTTCTGCCCTCCTAAGGTTGGTCTGGCGGTTTGTTTAAGTTTCCTATAGGCTGAGATTTGTGCTGAGTTTTTGTTTGTTTGTTTTTCCTCTGATGGGAAAGGCTGAGTGAGGCCCTAATCCTGTCTGTTGATGATTGGGTTTGTATTTTTGTTTTGTTTGTTGTTTAGATGAGGCTCCTGCACAGGGTGCTGCTCCTGGTTGGGTGATGCTGGCTCTTGTACCCAAGTGGCGTCCTTTGTGTGAGTTCTCACTATTTGATACTCCCTATGGTTAATTCTCTCGTAGTCTAGGGTCTGGGAGTCTGTGCTCCTACTCCAAAGGCTCAGGGCTTGATCTCTGGTCAGGAACAAAGATTCCACAAGTAGTTTGTTATGGCATTAAGTGAGATTAAAGCAAATACCCAAAACTGAGAAACCAAAAATGAATCCCACACAAATGGCAATTACAAAATCAGGCAAATAATATTTAAAATAATGGAATATATACCTATACATATATACCCATAAGCAAAGTCAAAACAGTCCAACAAAAATATAGTATAATAGATTAACCTGGTGAACAGAGGAAATCAAAAATTATACTTACCAGTTAAGAACAAAGCTAACTAAAACACAAACTAGGAAACAAAACTAAAGCAAGGTGCCAAGTGTGGAATAAAGCAGGTTTCAGTTTTTTTAATCAGCTCGTTTTTATTTGCCTTTCGCTTCTGGCATCTCATCTCCACATTCTGCACATGAAAGAGACATCAATAGCTCAAAAGAGGCAGATTTTTCTGATTTCCAGTTAAAGAACTGAGAGAACAAGAGCATCTGACATGACTCAGGTGGGTCTGTTTTAACACCAACAGCTCTTGGTTCAGGCATTAAATTGAGTAAAGTCAAGGCCCCTTCCTTCTCCCACCCCCCACCCCCAACCTCCACGCAAGGCCAATTTGGCCTTAATCGTGTTTTAAGAGTTAAAAAAATTCCATCCAGCCCAGAACAAGTAGGTTAATTTCACAACGGAAAATTTTTTCAGTAATCCTTCGTGTGGGTCGATTTGTGCTGCATGAATCAGCAAAACTCTTAAATGGAAAAAAAATAAGATTAAAAAAAAGAATGGCGAGTAGAACTTTCTGTTTTCAATTGCTACCTCTGAATTGAAAAGCACAGCCTCTGTGAGGCCGCAAAGCGGCAAACACCTTGGTAAATGACAAAGCCTAGTCCAGATTGCCACACTCGACCTTGAAGGCCAGGCCTCTGAATACAGCATCTCAAAAAATGAAAGAGAAAAGGTCACTGGAGATTCTTCCCCTCTCTTCCCGTGTTTCTTTTTAATTATTTAACTTAATCTAACCAAGTTAAGTTGATCCAGGGAGAGCTCCATTCGCCATCTCACCGGCATCCTTACCTTCAGCTTGGCCCGGCTCCTGCAGTTGACGACTCCTCGTCCATGAAGCCGCTGGTCAGAATGGCTGGGTTTGGCCACGCGAAAGCCTCCCGGCTTCCGTCACCGCAGGGTGTGGCCCCTCCAGCGCCCCGTAGACGTGGGGCCCAATTCAACAGGAAGTGGACGCTCAGCTCGAGTCGGGTGAGCGCTTCAGGGAGCGCAGGAACCGGCAGACAGGGCCGTCCCTTTAGAACAGGTAAGTCTGTCAAAAGTGCGCTTTGGCAAGTTAGTCAAAGTGCGGGGCCTGTGGCTCCAGTTCGGCCTGTTAGAACTTGGTCTGCATGTAGCCGTGGAAGGTGCTGTGGATCGACCTTTGATGTAGGTACAGGCAGACGCTAATGGTCTCAAAATGGGTTCTGCCGCATCTTGGGGGCGCCCCCCACCCATGCCTCCCAGGGCTTCTGTGTGGCTGCCTGTCAAAGGTATGTTGTCCGTATCCTCCTGGATCTGAATAGTTTCTTCAAGAGCCTGATACGTTATAGGCCCCGAATTCATGCTAGTTTTTTCCCCTGTGTTTTTTCTTTTTGTTTTTTAATTAATTAATTAATTTTTACAGGAGGTCCTTGTTGATTATCTATATTTTAAATATAGCTATGTGTACTTGTGAATACTGACCTCCTAATCTATCCCTCCCCCTTTCCCCACCCTTCCACCCTGATAACTATGAATTCTGTTCTTTTGCGTGTGAGTCTGTTTCTCCTTTCTAAATAAATTCATTTGTATCATTTTTTTTTTTTTAGATTCCACATATAAATGATACTGTATGATATTTGTCTGTTTGATTTAAGTCCTTAATGTTATAGTCTCCAGGTTCCTTCATAGACAGGTGAATGGATAAAGAAGATGTGGTACATATATACAATGGAATATTAGCCATTTAAAAGAATGAGATAATGCCATTTGCAGCAACATGGATGGACCTCAGGATTATTTTCCCTTTTGGATACTGGTTAAGATAGGGATTTTTTTATATTACTTGTCTGTGCACTAACAGTGTTGAACACCTGCCTTATAAGAGAAACCTGTAAGTAAAGCATTTCTTTGGTTCTTTACAACAAACCAGTTATTTGGGCACTGTAATTCCTAATTTGGAAAAGAAACAAAGAAGACCTAGTAAAAATAACTTGTCTAAATGCACACAGTTGGAGAGTGGTGAAGCGGGTAGGGATCACAATTTTTGACTCCTGTTATGGGTTGAATTGCATCTTGCTCAAAAGTTATGTTGAAGTCTTACCCCCTAGGACTTCAGACTGTGACCCTATTAAAAAATAGGTTGATTACAGATGTAATTGGTTAAGACAAGGTCATGCTATTGTAGGATAATATGGTAACCATAAAGCACATGACTGGTGCCCTCATAAAACAAGGGTAGAGACCCACAAGGACAAAGTTTCTATGTGACAAGGAGCAGCTATTGCAGTGATGTATCTCCAAGCAAGGAACTTCAAGGATGGCCACCAAAACACCAGAAAGCAGAAGCCCCTAAGACGGAGTCACCCTCTAAGATTTCAAAGGGAGCAGGGCACGGTCACCATCTCAGTTTCAAAGTCTCGCCTGCAGAGCCGTGTCGTTTTCTAGACAACATGATATTTAATCCAGAACCTTAAGAAAGGATAAGTATGTTCCAGGTGAAGTAAGTTTAAAGTCATATTTCTGTTTTATTTTTGTTGTTGGAGATGAAGTTGGTAGTGAAGGTGGTGTTTGAACAGCAATACGCTCAACATGGTTACCTTAAATTATGGTGAGTGTATTCTAAGGATACACATGAGAATAAGTAAGCAACGATCTTAGCCATATGCCTGAGGCTGGAGAGAAGCTAAGCAAAGCCAAGCACCCAGGTGGAGGAAAGCAAGAACCAAGCAAAAGTAAGGGCCCTGAGCTTGAACTAGGGAGATCATTTGAAATCCAAAGCAGATCTAGGAATCTTGGAAGCAAAACTTCTGAGGTTTCACTCTCGTTGTCTACCATTAATTCATATCCTTTGTTTTTGTCCGCTTTTCTGTTAATAATTTGCTAATTTCTCCCCTTGTTTTCTAGCACAGATTCCAAGAAGTGAATCAGATTGGTTCATTTAATAATCATCATTTATATTCAGGCAGTATTTTTCCCACCAGTTTGTGTCATAAGCTACTGGTCATCCCTTTCCATTTTTCCAGGCCATCCCCCTGGAAAAGATAACAGGTGGGACAATCCTAGAAGAGGCTGTACAGCAATAGACTTTCTGAAGGACACTTCTGACATGGTTGTGAGGGGCCTTATATGTCTATCTAAAGAATTCTAATTTTATTTGATTGCAATTAAAAGATGATTTTACACAGGGACGTGTCATGATTAATGTCGCTTTTTAGGAAGGCCTGGGAGAAGAAAAGACAAATATACTGAGAGCAGTGGGTAAGATATTAGTGAGAGGCTTTGCAAGCATCCAAGCTGGTTAAGGGCAGAAGTCTGACTAGAACACAGGTCTTTTCTGCCTTCTGCTCCTTGGTGGCGTCACACAGAAAGCTGATCAGATATCTCAGACACAGATCACCTGAGATAGTCTGCCTTATGGGTGGTGGCGGTGGTTTAGTTGCTAAGTCGTGTCTGACTGTTTTGCGACCTCATGGACTGTAGCCCCCCAGGCCCCTCTGTCCATGGGCTTTCCTAGGCAAGAATTACTGGAGTGGGTAGCCAGTCCCTTCTCCAGGGGATCTTCCTGAAACAGGGATCGAACCCATGTCTCTTGCTTGGCAGGAGAATTCTTTACCAACTGAGTGACCTGGGAAGCCCAGTCTGTCTTGACCTTTGCTTTTTATCCAGCTTTATTTAGCAATAATTTATCTGTACAAGGGATGTGTGAACTTAGGGCTCTGGACGCTGATACACCATGCCTCTACACAGGGGGAGAAAACACAGACAGAAAACAAAAACCTGTGCTGTTCCTCCCCATGATTTTAACAGCTGAGTTATGTAAGTGCTTTTTGCTTCAGAAAAGCAAAGCATCAACCAGAAACCTTCCACAAAATGGCACTGTTAAGTGCAGAGAGACCCATTTTGCTTTAGGTAAAAGACACCCTGCATATTTGATTTTCCTCTGATTTCCTTTTTTAAATATTTATTTATTTTTAGTTGATTGATGATTGCTGTACAATATTGGCTTGATTTCTGTCATACATCAAACTTTTCTTGAGTTCTAAGGATTCTAATCACGTTGCTATGAAGCCACTTTGGAGAGGGAGGAAGGTTTGACAGGAGTTGGGTGTGTCTGAATCCCCATGTATTCAATACAATGGACACAGAACAGAAAACATTAAGACTAATGTAACCCAGGCATTTTCTTTTCTGTCTTACATTTCAAACGGTTGTTCTAGATGGAAAAATACAAATATTCCTGAGCAATGGGAAAAGGCAAGCAAGCTGTTGTGGTTGTGGTGGTTGTTTGTTTCCACTTTGCATCTTAGTGAGTTTCCTAATAGTGCCTTTGACAAGTAACATGGTTTTCCACTTGTGATCAAAATTGTTACAGAATAGGTGCCTCTCTTCTTGGTATCAGCTTTCTCTGTTGCCCCAGGAGATTTTTTGTTTTTATTCATAAATTAAATCATCTAAAGCCACGACTAAAAAGGGAGATGTTTTAAAGTGAATAATTACACCAAGATCATTTCATTAACCCTTCATTGCCCTCAAATCTGATTTAAAACTTTACCCCCAAAGAACATAGTTGGAAATATAGGAAATCTATCACAGTAAATGACAGAGCTGGAAGAGTCATGCTCGCATGGCGTGTGATGGAAAAAATGCACCTTGAGGGGCACTGCCTGACCTTTTCAAGAAACCAGCAGTTGTAATTATGCACTAGAAACACACTGAGTTTCCAAAGAGACCAACGGAGGAAGACCTGAGGATAACATATTATATCCAATGCACTTCTCTTCTTCTACACGAAGTGTGTTGTGTAGTTTGTAACAGCAAGTCAGATGGAAAGCCTGTATTTGGATTTTGCACATTGTCTATCACCTTCCAAGTTTTCCTGTGATAATGGAGGTTATGCTAGTTTCTAATCTGTAAAAGACTGATGATGCTGTGCAGTCGTGTACATAAATTTATAAGCAGAGAGGTTGGCACATAGAAGACCCCTAAGAAACGTTAGCTCTTCAAGGTAAAATCAGCTCCTTGCCTTGCACTAAAGAAATTTGTCATCGAATGGAAAGCATAAAGATCTGGAAGAAGTTAGTTTTTAATTAATTTGGTTAATTGATGTTGATTCTAGGTATATTTGGAACCACTTATTTCCTCATGTCCATGGACATTTCCTCATGTCCAATGAACCAAATGTCCATTTGGTTGTGATATTGCAGAACTATTCCTGGCCTCTGTTGTCCTCTAAAGTAGGAATATGTTATTGCTGGTGTCTGTTGCATTAGGTGACGTGAATAAAAGAGATGATGCTTATCTCATTCAATTTTAGAGCTCATCAACCATGGAAAGATTTAGCAGTTTAGCATATTGGGAAAACCTGTTCATAGTAGTCAGCTCAATTTGGGTCTAACATCTTATTTGTTTAGTAATATTAATGTATATATAATATATACTCTCATTATCCTTGCCTACAACAGTTATTAATATGCTGAGTACCTAATGGTGATTTCTTTTTCATTCCATTATTCTTGCCTTTTAGTTGGAATTCTACTATAAGGAAAAGCTGTTCTTATTAATTTATTTACTTACATCAGTACAGACTTTTGCATCATTAGTTTATTCTGTGGGTTATAATCCATTACTACTGTTAGGTATTTTGTTGCTCAAATTGTCCAAGAGTTGGCCTTTGGGAGTGCATCTTGGCCCCTGTACTATTTGGACATGCCCCTATCTTCTTTTGAACATTAATCTACTTTCAGACACCACAAAGAATTATCCCAAGCTCTGTTTTTATTTTTTTCTACACCAGGCTTGGAATCAGCCATTTTTCCAGGGAGCTCTGGTTCCTTTTATTGAAGAATGGAATTTAGAAATTAAAGTCTGGATGCAAGGTGTGGTAATTTCTATCAAGATAGCATTACTCCTAGGTCCTCTCATCAGACAGGGCTAGGAAATTCTTTTTTTTTTGGAAATTCTTATCTATATATTCCTACATTCACACATCTACATTTTTGTATTTATCTGTCTTGACATATATCTGGGAACACACAAATTCATACTGATTCCTGTTGTCCTCTAAGTTAGGAATTCAATTAAATACTACAGAGTTCAGTCTAACATTCCTTCTTTCCTTATCCAGAATTCCTTTTTCCAGCACTGAGGAATGTGACTCCCATTACTTGCCGTCTATTTACCTATTTGTTCAGTCTCTTTATGTACACAAAGTTGTTTCAGAATTGCTAAACTATACTCCTATGAAAACGAAACTTAGGAAATAGAGGACACTATCTGTGGACAGATTCTTTAGTCTTTTTGAATTACAAAATACATAGTCAAAAAGTTATATTCCAGTTATTTAAATTATTTATTTTCTTCCTTCACTTATCTCAGTGTACTTATTTACTTTTAGTACAGTTGGATTCATTTGTTTGTATTCCCTTTTGGATTCCCCTAGCAATTCAGTGGGTTTCATTGATTTATGATTCATTCATCCTTTCATTTTAGGATATTCTAAAGGCCAGGACTATAACAAAAGCTGTCCTTAGAGCTGTGCTCTCCTCCCTCATCCTGTTAGCTCATTGCCATTCTCAGTCTTTTCATCCCAATCCCACCTTCCCCCTTTAAGTAATCAGTCTCGTAAGTTTCTAGTTTAGCCTTCCTGTATTTATTTTTGCACATATAATCAGAGACATACATAGCTTCTTATATCCCTTTTTTTTTTTTTCTTGCACAAAAGTAGCACACTGTAGATACTTGTATGTGCTTTTTTGTGTTCACCTAATAGTATATGCAGAAAATTTCCCCATATCATTTTTTGGAGATCTTTCTCATCTTTTTGGTAGCTGCATGGTTTCTGTGCTGTTAGGATATATAGCTTATTCAATCCTTCTATGCATGGGCAGTGGGGATATTTCCAGTATTTTGCTTTTAATAAGGAATGCTGAAATTAATAAACTTGTATAGATATATTTTTGTATTGTTGAAGGTATTATAATATTTATATAGTTTCTGGTATATAATAAATGTTAGTTACCAATCCTTCCAAGCATGAGAGGTCCTGAGCTACATTCTAGGAGGTTATTATTGACTGCTCATGTCCAGTGTATAAAGAGGAAAAAAAAATGTCCTAGGTTGGAAATCAAGAGACAGTCTAAAGGACAAAGTCTACTAAGAGGAAAGAGAGGATTAAACTCGACATGACATAAAAGAATCTGCAAATCCAGTTGAACCAACGTGTTTGGGGAGAAGAAAATCAAAGTCAGAAGAAAAAGTCCAAGGCCACAGTGAATGGAGTACTTTCCCGAGACTGGATAGCAAACTATTGTTAAAACCACAAAAGAAGTAAATGATTCATTGAAGAAGGGCTGGCAAGTGTGCTCTTTTTGGGGGGAAAAAAAATTCTTGACTATTATTGATGGAAATGTAATAGATTTAGGCTATGGGAAGTAAAATGATGACTTCTCTTTCTGACATTTTTTGGTGAATGCATCTACGGCTTCCTGACCCACATCCCTCCATTCAAGAATTCTCCCCTAAGACAGTTCTCCAATTTTTATAACTCCAAGTTGATGCATAATAAAAAATTATTTCTGGCTCTGTGACTGTTCCTTTTATCTTTATCCTAGTTTGCCTTAAGTTAAAAAGATATTACGAGTCCATTAATGTAACAAAGGAAAACAGAAAATTGTTGAAAGTTCTCATTATGGTATCCAGGCATTTCTCCTACTAGGTGAAAGAGGTGTTTGAGGCACCAATAAATACATTCATCCTCTGTGTCTAAATTCTAAAATAATTGAAAGTCAGACACAGACATCAGAGAGGCAGAAAACAAAACAGCATCTTTAATACAAACAAAACAAAAAATGAAGTAAACAAAAAAAAAAGAATTGGAGAATGTGGTTTAATCTCTGTGATACAGCGATCTTGTTAACACCACATCTTTATTAAAATTTCTGTGATACCGTGATCTTGTTAATGCCACGTCTCTAGCACAGGAGCAACAGGAAAATCAAAGGCTTCCTTCATGGGGATCTGTCTAGTGGAAAATAGAAGCTTCCTGCCAACAGATTCAGTGTAAAAGGGGTGGAGCTGAGCACACTCAGGTATACTTTCCAGACTCATCAATCAGGTGACTTAATTCTGTTTCCACGTGCAGACTGGTTAAAGATGGGGGAGAGATGAGTGCCCCCTCCGTGGATAACTTAGTAGTGAGGAAAGTCAGTTCTTCTCTAATACTGCACACTCATCCACACCACTGGGCAAAGAACTCCCAGTACACACACTTCAAACGTGAGAGAGTAGAGCTTTTATACACCAAGTGCATTTTTCAAAGACGCTCTTTTTGCCTTCTGAGGTGGCCATATGTTCAAACTCTGGGTCTTATTGTATATATTTTGGTGCGTCAGGGCCCAGCTGGCTCCGGATCTCAGAAGAATGCTTGGTGGCAAAGCACTTAGCGAGGGTCCTGCGCTCCTAATCCATGATAATTAAACACCCCGGACTCCCACTGCTTCTGTCTCTCGTTTTGGGAGGGTTTTTACTTATTTTTAATTTTTTTTAAAAGTCAGATGCTGCTTTTACATCTTGAACTAATTATTCTTCCAGAGCTCCTTGATTTGTTTGTCTCATGCAGGGAGAGACAGGTACGAGAGTTAATTAAATACCTTCTTGTCAGACAGCCGATGAAATCTTCAGTGCCACTGGTATCTGGTGTGTATACGTGGCTGTGTGTGTTGATGTTGGTAATTTGTTCTTCTGTGAGGAGACTGAACAGCCGTATTGGCCTTCTTTATTTTAGTGGCTGGGTGGACTTTGCTTTGAAAAAGATCAACCCACGGCAGCACAGAAGCAAGGTGGCGGCAGGGGCCTAACTGGGTGGTTGAGCTGACAGCGCTCATAAGTAATTAGGGCCATGTCATCACCAAAACCTCTTTCCTTGGCTCCGCATTGGACAGTGCGTCTCCAGAGCTATTTCATTGTGTCCTTTGTGCTGATGGGGATGGACACAGCCCATTGCCTACAAGGATATAGGAGGCTGTTGGAGAGAATTCTGTTGCTACAAGAGGAACAAGATTATTACAAGAACAAATATCTGGGTGAGGGACAGGGAGTGAGTGATTGGGATACTGGCAGGGCTTAAATGTCATCTGGGAGGAGGGGGCACTTTGTTTTCAACTTTATGTACAATAAAGAATTATTCCCAGGCTTTTTATATCTATGGTCACAGATATTGTTTATTTTAATTCCTTTTTAAATAAGTACATGTGTTGTCTTTGGGGAGAGGATAAGTGAGAGGAAGAAAGAGCAGATGTAAGTCTTTGAAATTTATCTCTGTTTCTAGTTTGTTTAAGAGACAAACTCTTGTTTCTGGAATGTTAAATCAGTTTTTCACAGCTAGCCAGATACATATAAGCTAGTTATACTTTTTTTTTTTTTTACTAGAAGGATATGATTTAGGAAAATAAGTTTATTTCTTGTTTTATTTATTTTCGACTTTGAAATTTCCTGGTGGCTCAGCTGGTAAAGAATCTGCCTGCAATGCAGGAGATCTGGGTTCGATTCCTGGGTTGGGAAGATCCCCTGGAGAAGGGGTAGGTTACCCACTCCAGTATTCTGGCCTAGAAAATTCCACGGACTGTATAGTCCATGGGGTCACAAAAAGTTGGACACAACTGAGTGACTTTCACTTTGAAATCGCCAAGAAAAAGTGCCACACATTTCTTCATTTGATTAACGAGGAAGATTTCCCCCCCCCCATCATAAAAAACAAACAAACAAACAGTAATGAATTGCTTGGAAGGGCCATGGCTGCCTTGTCTGGCATCCCTTCCCTCATTCATGCAACAAGATTTTGGGTTCATCATCCACATGTCTTGAAGAATATCTAGCTACTTTTTCTCCAGGATCATATTTATCTAAAACCAAGTGCAGGTCTCAGACCCTTGACCAATTAAGTAAAAGACCTCCTGCATCATGAAGTTTTCCCTGTTCATTCCAGCTACAAACCATCTTGCCTTGAACACCTATACTGCAACCTGACCTCATCTATAATACTTTTCACATGTTACCTTTAATAGCTGTTTTGTTCTGCTCTCTACAGGAAGGGACTTTGTCTTAAGTGGGCTGATGTATAAACTCAACATTCATTCAACAAGGTCCTGATTGCATGCAACTTACTTCTGGTTGGAGATGGGGGTGGGGAAGTTAGAAAAATAAGCAAGTAAATAAACATATGAACAGGTAGTAATAATTTCTGAAAAAAATAAAACAATGAGATGGTAGTGAGCTGAGGAGGGGGGATTGTCTGCAAGTAGAAGTAGGCTGTAGGTAAGTTGAATAGTCAGGGAAGACCTCTCTGTTGTGCAAAATGAAGCCTGAATGAAAAGACGGGACAGAAGATGCCAATATCTGGGATCAGGTGATTTTAGGGGAAAAGAAAAATAGTATGAGAAAGCCCCTTACATAATCATGAGCTTACTGTTATGTGTGGAAGGAGAATGGGAAATAGAAGAAGTTGAAGGGAAAGTTGGAAGGGCCACCAGGTAGCAAGTAACATAGGAACTTGTCAGCTGTGAAAAGGAGGATCTTAGGTCCAAGGGTTACACAGACTGATTCTCATTAGTAGAGATCATTCTGGATGCTATGTAGGTCAGAATTGTGAGGGAGCCACCATAGAGGAGGAGGACCAGTTATGAGGATGAAGCATTAGTGCAGGTGAGAATGCATGGGGCTTGGACTAGGGTGGACTGTAGCATATAATGCTGAGCTTTGTTGAATAGTAATAAATTTACGGGTGATAAAATAAATGAAGAGGAAGCTTTTCCTGGGATGAGAATATCTCCATTTTGGAAACTTCCTTTCATAAATCGAAAATCTGAGGCAGTCCTAACCCAAACCCTAATTCACACTCTTACCCTAACCCAAATCCTAACCCTACTCAAACTCAAAGGATTATACTGGGGAAAAACCTTATTCTTCTTTGGACATTTTGATACAGGTTTGAAAAAAAAAATGCATTTTTAAAGATGGACCAAAGACTCCGAAATTTATTAGAGCAAAAAACATAGATTCTATATCTTAATTAATATTCTCCAAGTAAGGGGCCCTCCTCTCTCTTTTTGTCCAAACAGAGCTGAATCAACTACGGAGAATCTAGGCAGATGCAGTGCTAAATTAAATAGGCCAGAAATTACAAAAATCAAGAGAACCTTTGTTTCATTATCCTACAATGCCCCTGATTATATCAGTTGCAGAGCCTTGAAATACCCACCTCAGTCAGTACTCCAGTAGGATTCTATTTACCTGGTTTCCTTGGGCTTTTTTGTCCTCTTGAGAAATCCCTTCTCTGTTTATCTGTGAATTTTGCCTCCAAAAATTCAAATGAAATATTCGGAAAAGCATAGTTGGAGTCTTAATATTGTACTCTCAACACCTATGAAGTCATGCATGCAGCAGTGTTCAATAAATGTTTTGGGGTGCTACTAATGAGAAAATCAACACCCCTAAAATGACCTCTGTACTTTGACATGAGGAGAGGGCATTTATCTGATGAAGGAATTCTTACTAGGTCATCTCAAGTCACACGCAGGTGGATAGTTCTCTCTAGAGGATTATGACACATGACCTCCTGCTTGGAAATCTTGACCCTGGCCCATTGATCTCATTTACATAGCATTTTTGACAATCCCTTCTCTGTCCAAGGGCAGTGACAGGCTGATATGCTAAAAACTAATAGTTCTTTCTTGTGCCTGCACTATTCAATCCTAAGAAGAAAGATGCCATGTCAATAAAATACGTTTTTATTCCTTTTGCATTATCCAGCGAGAATAAGATGAGCCAAGCCACTTAACTGCCTTGAAGCTGTGGCATTCGGCAACCCTGACCGCTCTCTTAGCCTGAGCTAAATGTTCAGTGACCTCAGGTGAAGATTTTCATTGACCCTTCCTAAATGCCTAACCCGCCATTCCTCCAGCATCTTAAATGTTTGCTTTGCAAATAGAAATGTCAAAAGGTTTATTTATGAATTTATATCACTAGAGTGACCCAGCAGAAAAATTTGGCCCAAGAATTTATTTACTGGGGGAATGGTTCATAAGCTCGGAGTTAGCTGGAGGGGTGTGGATAAAAGTAAAAGATGGCCACGGTTTCCTAAAAGGCAGTGCTCTCCACCCTCTCTGTCACCTTGTCAGAGGTGCTGGCCCTTGCTTTGAGCTGGAGGATGAGCTGCCCGTATACTCTGCTTTGGGGAAGCGTGATGAGAATCAGCACAGAGATGGAGATTTTTAAAGATGTTTTATTAATGTGTCCCTTGACTGTTCATTTGCAAAGGATTTACAAATGCTTTATCAATTATTAATGGTCTTGATACCTAGCTTTAAAAAAAAAAATTCCTTAAAGTTGGGAAGGATATGGGCATTGAATAATTCACACCCAGTGCCACTTCTACTAAACTAATACCTTTTAACAGATAAGGCCAGAGTAATCTGGATTAAATTTGTTTATCTCTGGGTTTGTCTCCTTTCCCTTCCTTTAAGCATAGAGACTATACCTTCAAGAACAAGGCATGTCATCTTGCTGTTAAAATTGGAACCTGGGAGCCAGGTTTCAGGCTCATGTTTCCCCTGACCTTGGGTAACAGTTGGAAAGTCATTTAATAGGTCTCTCTTCTTGATGTTTTCAGATTCCTCTGGCTTTTTTTCTGCTACTCATTTCTAAATGAATTATTGAAGATGAATTTAACCAGCCACCCATTAGTTTGCACTTTTCTCACTCTTCATATATCACTTTTGGCCTGTTTTGATTTTTTTTTTTTTTTTTTGCTTGCAAAGATTGAAACCATGACTAATTCTGCATTCTGACTCTCAGTAGATGTTTTTTCTGCTTTCTCACTTCCTCACACTTCCATTTTGTTGCTTTTAACCAAATGCAGTTAGAAATCAATGGGCATTTTACATTCCACGTGTGTGTGTGTGTGTGTGTGTGTAAATGTATGGATTTTTCAAGGTCAAGAAGCATAGTGCGTTTTCAGATAGATCAACTTCAAGATAGTAGGAATTTAGAGTGCGAAAAACTTAACATGAGCATCATGCAGTGACTAAAGATGAAACCTTAATTGGTCAAAGTCCCTTGTCTGAGTTGTGAATAACCTGACTGTAGAAATTGGTCTTGGCAAGCACATCCAGGAAACTATGCTTATTTTTAAAAAGTTTTAAAGTTTTTTTGGAACACATTCAAGCCTATTTGTTTACTTATTGCTTTGGGCTGCTTTCACATATCTCCAGATGTGTAGTTATAACATGTGGAGGGGTCATGTAACAGATCATGTGACTAACAAAACTGTATGTGTGTGTGTATATATATGTGTGTATGCTTAGTCACTCAATGATGTCCAACTGTTTGTGACCCCATGAACAGTAGCCCACAAGGCTCCTCCGTCCATGGGATTCTCCAGGCAAGAATATTGGAGTGGGTTGCCATTTCCTTCTCCATATATATATATTTTTTTTCTCTTGATTTTTATGGAAGAAGTTTGCTGACATTTAATCTGCAGAAACAGACATGTAAAGTGCCCTGTACTGTGTGTAGGGCTAGTGGTGCTAAGACAGGGTTGCCAGGTGGTTTTCTCCCCCTAAACCCCCATATGCCTTTCTAATAAGTGCCTCTGTGTCCCATAAACAGTGTTTACTTTGTAGTCAAAGACATCACAATGGTTTAATTGTTGATTTCACTGTAGTGGAATCTACTTTCCTCATCTGGACATCTTTTTTTAATTAGTGAGTAGGTTGAAAAACGATAATAGTAAGACAGTATGGGATCTTTCAGAAGTCTATAAAAATCGTAATGGAAATAATAAGAGCAGTAATAAATTCCTACAAAGTTCCCTATACTCTGGGCTCTATTCTAAATGTAAAATAAGTTGTTTAAAATTTAAAATAATGTTATGACTGGTTATTTTTATTACCATCACCACCAGTTTATAGATAAGGAAATAAAAATACACAGAGGTTGAGTCATGAGTCCAACCAAGCTCAAGAAGCTGGTGTGTGACAAAGCTGGGATTTAAATCCAGGTAGTCTGCCTCCAACAGTCCCGTTTATATTCCCTATAAAATGTACTTCAGCTTTTGCAGTTGATAATATCCAGAAGTGTCATGATGTCCAATAGTATGCTCTAATGATGGACATGTTTCAGCTAATGGAAAATAGAACATACCAAATGAGAATTACCATGCTAAACAATTTTTATAGTAGATTTAACCCCCACACTCTACCAACTATCTAAATTAATGATTTTAAAAGTATGTCCGGAGTTCACAGCTCTGAATTATAATAATCAACTCCTTACTTGGCAACGAGCAAAGCCTTGGCTAATAAAGGATTCTAAGAAGAAAAATAAAGCCTTAAAATAGGAAACATGCTGAAGTTTTTAAATCAAATTCCCATAACACAGTTGGGGTGAGAGGAATATATATGGACATGACTGAACAGGTGATTAGTTATATGCCTTAAGATGGAGAAGTCCATTCTGGAAATTTACAAGCATATCCCAAAGTCAAAACATTAGGCTAGTTCATGACTTGATTCATGCAGTTTTCTCTTGTCAAGTCTCTTTTTCTACCCTTAGTTAGGTTGAAACAAACGATGTACGTGCATCATTTTCCCTGAAGCTCTCTCAGAAATGTCTTATCACAAAGCAGTTGCCAAACTCTTCTTTCCAGTCTCTGATTTTAATTGGTTCACCTCTTGTCATTGAGAAATCACTTTGTTTGGAATTTTCAAGATACCTTTTATTCTGCTCACACAAATACATTAATGTGTTCTGTGCTGTGGCAGCAACATAAAATAAAACTTTTTTCTTCCTGCTCTGAAATTACCAGCTTAGTACTGAGAATAATGATGTGCCTTTAAAATGCCTGCAATTGAAAAAGGAAATGCTTTCTGGATGAATTGAATTCTTACTTGTTTTTACTCCTGTGATCTTTAACATCCCCCACTCCCATGTCATCACTGAATCATAGAAGCATTAGAAATGATTCCCTAAGTCCTCTTCCAGCCCCTGTTCCTGTGTTCAGGAAGCACTTCCTGTAGACCGTCTTGGAGAGATCCATTCATCCTTTCATTCAGTAGTTACTGAATGCTTGCCATGCACCCCAAACCCACGCCTAGCCCAGGTGACATGAAAGATGAAGAGACAGTGCCTCTTCTTTTGATGAGCTCACTCTCTGGAGAAGACAGATACAAAGGATAAAAAGAAAGGTTGACATTATGATAAATACTTGCATAGATCCTAGCTGGGGAAAATCTCAGAGGACACAGTAGTTTATTGTGCCTCAGGGAGGGAGAAGAAACAGCTTCACCAGGAAGTTGATACTTAAAGATGCCCAAGTAAGGCCATTAACAACTCTCTTTTAATTTAAAATGATAGATTTAAAACCAAATGAGGACATATTAACAGTTATTTTTAAATTTTAAAAATTAAAAGTATGCATTCAAGAAATGGTTGGCTAAGTGAATGACAGTCCTTGGCATTCACTGGAGAGTAGGCCCCATAATGAAGCAGATTAATTTTTGCTAGCCAAGGACTTACACATTTTTTTTTTTTAAGGTTATTTTGAAATCAGGGTTTTCTTCTAAATGAACTTTATATTCTCTTTCACCCATGGACCCTGAAAGATGTGGATTGGATTGAAGCTTTCCAGTCTGTTCCTCTGTGATAATGGTTTACCTCTGGATTCACAACCTTTCATTGTCACTGGAGCTTTAAAGTCCTGATCTGGGAAGGCAAGAACGTCCCCCATTCCTCCAGAAGTTCCTGTCTATTCTTGGCCCTTTTTCTTCCAAGTAAATTTTATGATGATACTATGTTGTCCATATCAAGTTCATAAAGACTTAGGAATTATTACCTATGGATTGACGGTATAGGTAAACTTAGTTAGAATTTATATTATCACAGTATTCTTCTCCATGAAATAATACATATTTTCATTTACTTAGACCTTTTAAAATGTCTGTTCATACAGTTTTATACTTCTTTTCTCTTCCCTTTCCTTCTCCTCTCTGTAGAATTCTGAAAGTAACCTCAAGACACCTGCTCTCCCAGGGCCCAGATTTCTCAGTTCAGTTCAGTTGCACAGTCGTGTCTGACTCTTTGCGACCCCTATGTACTGCATCATGCCAGACTTCCCTGTCAATTACCAACTCCCAGAGTTTATGCAAACTCATGTCCATTGAGTCAGTGATGCCATCCAACGATCTCATCCTCCATCGTCCCCTTCTCCTCCCGCCTTCAATCTTTCCCAGCATCAGGGTCTTTTCCAATGAGTCAGTTCTTCCCATCAGGTGGCCAAAGTCTTGGGAGTTTCAGCTTCAGCTTCAGTTCTTCCAATGAATATTCAGGACTGATTTCCATTAGGATGGACAGGTTGGATCTCCTTACAGTCCAAGGGACTGTCAAGAGTCTTCCCCAACACCACAGGTCAAAAGCATCGATTCTTCGGCACTCAGCTTTCTTCATAGTCCAACTCTCACATCCATACATGACTACTGGAAAAACCATAGCTTTGACTAGATGGACCTCTGTAGGCAAAGTAATCTCTCTGCTTTTAATATGCTATCTAGGCTGGTCATAACTTTTCTTCCAAGGAGTAAGTGTGTTTTAATTACATGCTGGAGTCACCATTTGCAGTGATTTTGGAGCCCCCCAAAATAAAGTCTGTCACTGTTTCCCCATCTATTTGCCATGAAGTGATGGGGCTAGTTGCCATGATCAGTTTTCTGAATGTTGAGATTTAAGCCAACTTTTTCACTCTCCTCTTTGACTTTTATCAACAGGCTCTTTAGTTCTTCTCTTTCTGCCATAAGGGTGGTATCATCTGCATATTTGAGGTTATTGTATTTCTCCTGGCAATCTTGATTCCAGCTTGTGCTTCATCCAGCCCAGCGTTTCTCATGATGTACTCTGCATATAAGTTAAATAAGCAGGATGACAGTATACAACCTTGACGTACTCCTTTCTCTATTTGGAACCAGTCTGTTGTTCCATGTCCAGTTCTAACTGTTACTTCCTGACCTGGATACAGATTTCTCAAGAGGCAGGTCTGGTATTCCCATCTCTTTAAGAATTTTGCACAGTTTGTTATCCACACAGTCAAAGGCTTTGGCATAGTCAATAAAACAGAAGTAGATGTTTTTCTGGAGCTCTTCCTTTTTCCAGGGGATGTTGGCAATTTGATGTCTGGTTTCTCTGTCTTTTCTAAATCCAGCTTGAACATCTGGAATTTCATGGTTCACATCCTGTTGAATCCTGACTTGGAGAATTTTGAGCATTACTTTGCTAGCATGTGAAATGAGTGCAATTGTGTGGTAGTTTGAGCATACTTTGGCTTTGCCTTTCTTTGGGATTGGAATAAAAACCGACCTTTTCCAGTCCTGTGGCCACTGCTGAGTTTTCCAAATTTGCTGGCGTATTGAGTGAAGCACTTTTACAGCATCATCTTTTAGGATTTGAAATAGCTTAACCGGAATTTCATCACCTCCACTAGCTTTGTTCGTAGTGATGCTTCCTAAGGCCCACTTGACTTCGCATTCCAGGATGTCTGGCTCTAGGTGAGTGATCACACCATTGTGATTATCTGGGTCTTGAAGATCTTTTTTGTGCAGTTCTTTTGTGTATTCTTGCCACCTCTTCTTAATATCTTATGCTTCTGTTAGGTTCATGCCATTTCTGACCTTTATTGTGCCCATCTTTGCATGAAATGTTCCCTTGGTATCTCTAATTTTCTTGAAGAGATCTCTAGTCTTTCCCATTCTGTTGTTTTCCTCTATTTCTTTGCATTGATCACTGAGGAAGGCTCTCTTATTTCTCCTTGCTATTCTTTGGAACTCTGCATTCAGATGGGTGTATCTTTCCTTTTTTCCTTTGCCTTTCACTTCTCTTCTTTTCACAACTATTAGTAAGGCCTCCTCAGACAACCATTTTGCCTTATTGCATTTCTTTTTCTTGGGGATGGTCTTGATCCTTTTCTCTTATCTAATGTCATGAACCTCCATCCATAGTTCTTCAGGCACTCTGTTAGGTCTAATCCCTTGAATCTATTTCTTACTTCCGCTGCATAATCATAAGGGATTTGATTTAGGTTATACCTGAATGGTCTAGTGGTTTTCCTTACTTTCTTCAATTTAAGTCTGAATTTGGCAATAAGGAGTTCAGGTTCTGAGCCACAGTCAGCTCCCAGTTTCATTTTTACTGACTGTATAGAGCTTCTCCATCTTTGGCTGCAAATAATATAATCAATCTGATTTTGGTATTGACCATCTGGTGATGTCCATGTGTAGCGTCTTCTCTTGTGTTGTTGGAAGGGGGTGTTTGCTATGACCAGTGCATTCTCTTGGCAGAACTCTATTAGCATTTGCCCTGCTTCATTCTGTACTCCAAGGCCAAATTTGCCTTGTATCCAGGTATCTCTTGACTACCTACTTTTGCATTCCAGTCCCCTATAATGAAAAGGACATATTTTTTGGGTGTTAAGTCTAGGAGGTCTTGTTGGTCTTCCTTGAACCATTCAGCTTCAGCTTCTTCAGCATTGCTGGTCGAGGCATAGACTTGGATTACTGTGATATTAAATGGCTTGCCTTGGAAATGAACAGAGATCATTCTGTCGTTTTTGAGATTGCATCCAAGTACTGCATTTCAGACTCTTTCGTTGACTATCATGGCTACTCCATTTCTTCTAAGGGATTCTTGCCCCTAGTAGTAGAAATAGTGGTCATCTGATTTAAAGTCACCCGTTCCAGTCAATTTTAGTTCACTGATTTCTAAAATGTTGGCATTCACTCTTGCCATCTCCTGTTTGACCACTTCCAATTTGCCTTGATTTGTGGACCTAACATTCCAGGTTCCTATGCAGTGTTGCTGACTTTACTTCCATCACCAGTCACGTCCCCAACTGGGTGTTGTTTTTGCTTTGACTCCGTCTCTTCATTCTTTCTGGAGTTATTTCTCCACTGATCTCCAGTAGCATATTGGGCACCTAACGACCTGGGGAGTTCATCTTTCAGTGTCCTATCTCTTTGCTTTTTTGTACTGTTCATGGGGTTCTCAAGGCAAGAATGCTGAAGTGGTTTGCCATTCCCTTCTCCAGTGGACCACATTTTGTCAGAACTCTTCACCATGACCTGTCCATCTTGGGAGGCCCTACAAGCATGGGCCATAGTTTCACTGAGTTAGACAAGGCTGTGGTTCATGTGATCAGATTGGTTAGTTTTCTGTGATTGTGGTTTTCAGTCTGTCTGCCCTCTGATGAAGAAGGATAAGAGGCTTATGGAAGCTTCCTGATGGGAGAGACTGACGGGAAAACTGGGTCTTGTTCTGATGGATGGGGCCATGCTCAGTAAATCTTTAATCCAATTTTCTGTTGATGGGCGGGTCTGTGTTCCCTCCCTGTTATTTACCTGGGGCCAAAATGGTGGCGGTAAAGAAGACAATGGTGACCTCCTTCAAAAGGCCCCATGTATGCACTGCTACACTCAGTGCCCCCAACTCTGCAGCAGGCCACCGCTGACCCATGCCTCTGCTGGAGACTCTGGACACTCACGGGCAAGTCTGGGTCAGTCTCTTGTGGGGACCCTTTCTCCTGGGATCTGGTGCACACAAGCTTCTGTTGTGCCCTCAAAGAGTCTATTTCCCTAGTCCTGTGTAAGTTCTGGCAGCTCTATGGTGGGGTTAATGGTGACCTCCTCCAAGAGGGCTTATGCCATACCCAGGTCTTCCACACCCAGAGGCCCTGCCTCTTCGGCAGGTCACTGCTGACCCATATCTCCACAGGAGACACTCAAACACAGTTCTGTCTCAGTCTCTGTGGGGTTTTTGGGTCCTGGTGTGCACAAAGTATGTTTGAGCCCTCTCAGCATCTCTGGCGGGTATGGATTTGATTCTAAATGTGATTTTTGCCCCTCCCACCCTCTTGGACTTCTCCTTTGCCCTTGGACATGGGTATCTCTCCACAGCTGTTGTTCCAGCTCCAGATTTCTAAAAATGCCTAAATCCAATTGAAGTTCAAGACCCTATTTTTTTCCCTCTGACACCTTCCCTGGTAAATTTTATCCCATCATGATCCCTTTCTTGCTCTTTTTCCCCTTCCACATATATTTTTGCTGGACTTCAGTGTGCAGTTATAATAAGGCCTTTTCAGTGGTCTTTGGTTCTGTGTTCTTTTTTTTGTTGCTTGTCGTGTCTTTTCTTTTGTAGAGCCTATGACTGCTCTGCTTTGTCATTCCTCCAATGGACTTAGTAAAGAGCTTGACATTAGTTAGGCTGGCATTCAAAATTGTTTATTGAAGGAACAAAAGACTTCCACAAGTGGTTCTTTTATCCGAAGAGTCTCTTATTTTTAGAGTCAACCTCACTTGGTGATGGATCATGAGGAAAGAAAGCGTTCCCCTGTCTCTGTTACTTCTTTCAGAATTGTCAACATGGCTTTCTTCACACTGAAGATAAATAATCTATCACTTAGCATCAAACTATTTGCTTTTCAAATTGAATATCTCAGAATAATAAATCATAAGAGAAAGGCCATGAATCAAAAATGCCACCTGAACACATCCTAGTTTTTTTTTCCCCTTCAGCACAGCCCAAAGTGACTGCTACATTGGAATGAATCATCAGATAATCAACACAAAAGGCCTCATTTAAGTTCATTATTCACAGCAAAAGGCTGGCTTTGAGTCCTGATACACTTCAGAACTTTGGTTTACAGAGATAATAAAAACATTGAAAGATATGTCAGACTAACCTGAGCGTTCCCATCTCTGTATGCATGGTGTGATCCTCAGGGGGCCTCAGTCTCTTGGGGCAGCCTCCTCCTCAGCTCACATCCTCTAAACAACCTCTTCCCCTGGCAGTGCCTCTGGACAGTGGTTACTCTGTGCTTTGGTTAAACAGCGACATTACTCATTCTTTCTTCATTCCTCTGTCAAGTCAAATAATACACTTAAAAAAAAAAAATCCCAATATCACTGTGAAAAAGGGAGCAGATTTCTTTGGTCATATATTCATTCAACAAACATTGAAAGTCCACCCTGACTGGGAGAGTGTGCTTGTTGTGGAGGAAAGATGGGTGGATCAGACCTGATCCACCCACAGCGTACACTGACGATGAAAAGTAAGTGGACGGACAACTTTACACACAAAGCTGGTCCAGCGGAGACACGAGAGAGATGTCACAGAGCGGCACAGAGGGCTGCTGCCTGAACAGACCCTCAGAGCAGGACACATTCAGAGGGTGAAAAACGTGCTGTGGAAGTGAGGGCTTGGGAAGAAGGGCACCATCTCTGTAAGAGACCTCTATTCTATTGTTATAATACCTGCCTACATAGCAGTGTTCTTCAAGGCTTTGAGGTCGAGATTGCCATCCTCCCACCAGAGTGAGAAGTCTACTGTCCTTTAAACTCAGTGCCCATTCCCATCGGGATGACACCAAAATCGCACATGCCGCCTTCTCCTCCCTGTTTTTGTAAGATATTCCTATTAGCCTTCTTGAAAGTGGTCATCTCTCTATTACTCTGAAGCGTTCCCACATCCTGTCCTCTGCACACACACACCCCCCCCGCCAACCTCCCAACCTCTCCCTCCATGAAATGCAGCTCTGACCGACAACAACAAAAAACACTTCTCAATTACTAAACTTCTTTTCTCAATACTTTAACTGACATTTGTCGATCTTTTGAGGATCCTACCTCCTTTAATACCCTCTGAGGTGGTGGTTGTTTATTTTCTCGAACATCCTATCCTCAAACTAGAGATGGATCTAGAGTCATCCTTGCTACCCGCTGCTGCCTTCAGATCGTTATCCTACCAATATAATTTTAACAGCCTATCCCTTTGAGGCCCATGACATTCTGTTATATCATCCTCTTCTGCTCTTCACTATTATCATTTATCATGCCTCTGATAACTCCTTTTCATTCATCAAAAACGTTGGTACCTAGAACAAGCTGCTTCCCTGCTCCATGGGGTGCTTTCAGTTGGAACAACATTAACATCCATTTCCCTGACTCATGCAAACATGCCTCTCAGTTCCTCACCTCATTTCCAAGGACATTCTCCCCCCTGCCTTGGCTGCTTCATTATTTATAACTGCTCCACCTCCAAAACTTCAATTAAACATCTCATGTCAGCCACAGCCTTTTTCTGTATCCAAGTTGTTTCTTGTGTAACTACCACGACTACTCACTTGGAAAAATCATCTTTCTGGTGTACTCTCGGAAAAACAACTAGTTTTCTGTTACTGTTGAGGCGTCCCCTCTTCCTCGACAATAGAAAACTTGTATGTTGTCTTGGTACATGAACATCTGGAGTAAATACCAAATTTAATCTTGTTCTCTTAACCAACCAGCAGTTTCAGGAGCAGGTGGGATGAATTTCTTTACCTTGAAATAGAGAATGCAAGGAGTGTCCACGCTGGGAAATCTTAGGATTTGAATTAAGCTGGTGCAGTGTGACCGGCAAATGCCCAGTGTTCCTCCAGCACAATCTCAATCGGTCTAATAGCAGGAGACAGCAGATGTCCTGGGAGTTCCAGACGGACATAGGATCCAGAATCATCCCTGTCTGTATTTGACCAGGAGTGGACAGCTACTGCGTAGTGGAAAGGTGCAGCCAGGACTTGGACAAATGTGGATCGCATAGCCGGACCCTTCGAACTCCCAGCATGATGGTTATACAGGTCATTTCATTAACCTTGAAATAACGGAGCTTCATGTCTTATATGGTTGAAATGCTTGGACTCTGTGCGTTGGGTTACAGCACAGTCTTCTGAAACCATGCTCTGCCTCCCCTACTCTTTGACCCTGGGTAATCGGGTTTCACTCTCCCACACTTGACTGAAGCTGTTTTTGTCAAGGTCGCTGGTGATAACCAGAGTGCTAAATTGACTATACAAATTGTTTGTCTTTATTTTACTTGACCTGCATTCAACATACTTGACCACATCCGCTTTTTTTTTTTCTAAAACACTTCTAACTTGGATTCCATGACAACATCCTCTTATTTATTTTTTTCCCTTACCTCTAGGGCTATTCTTTCTTAAATTTCTTTGATGTCTGACTTCTTCCATCTGACCTCTAAGTACTGAAGCTCTTCAGGGCTCTATCCTAAATCCTTCTGTCTAGATGATCTCATTCACTTCCATGGACTTAAGTAGCATATTGATGTTGATTATTCTCAAGTTTATATTTCTACTATATAAGTCTCTTTGGCATTTTATGATTGCATATCCAATGGTCATCTGGGCTTGATTTTCTTAAATTTTATTAGGACAAGATTTTATTATAAAAATCTTTTCCCCTCTTCCCGTGTGCCCTAGAAATAACCCTGTTCTTTCTGAATTTTCCATCTAAGCAATTCTCAAGGGTACTATTCAGAAACTAAGGGGTCATCCTTGATTCTTTTCTTATTTCCCGTTAATTATGTGTGTAAGTTATATTTCTGAGTCATCCACTTCCTCTATTTCCAAAATCATGCCCTTAGACAACCACCATCTCTGGTCTGAACTACTGTGGTTGACTGCTACTGACTGATCTCTCAGTGACTTCCTTTCCCTCCATCTCTTCTCCACATCTTAGGAAAAGGGGTCATCTTTGGGGTAAATTAAGTAATGTTTCCCTGTACAAAATCCCTCAGTGGCTTCCCTATCAGTGCAGAAGAAACCCTGATTTTTTAATCCATCCCTGCATGATATGGTCTCAGAAATAAATCACTATCCCCATTTCTCACTGGAAGGTGGCCCCGCCAAAGGTTCCTTTAACATGCAGGGTCTTTGTCATTGCAGAACTTTTGTATTTGCTCCCTCTGTGAGATGATTTCCCTCTGCCCTCCTTTCTGTGGGTCTCAGCATAAATGCAACCTCTTCAAGGAAGACTTCCTTGATCATCCCAATTAAAATTGGTCTCTTCAGGGACTTTTTTATTTCAGCCTTTTTTAGCACTTAGTTTCATGTGGAAGTGAAACAAAGTGCTAATATTTATTCTTCATCAGTATTCTTAACATTATCACAGGGCCTGGTACCTAGTGGACAATCACTGTGGGTACTAGACTTTTTCTATACAGGAATTATCAGAAGGAGTTATCATAGAGGAAATACATTTATAATTTTACTTGGCAGTTTCTGGCATATTTTATGAACTCAATAAATGTTAACTGTTAGTCCCTGTTACTATATCTGTGATTTAAGTCTCACTTCCCTGAGAGCTCAGTTGGTAAAGAATCCACCTGCAATGCCGGAGATGCTGGTTCAGTTCTTGGGTTGAGAAGATCCCCTGGAGAAGGGATAGGCTACCCACTCCAGTATTCTTGGGCTTCCCTTGTGGCTCAACTGTAAAGAATCTGCCTGCAGTGTGGGAGACCTGGGTTTGATCCCTGGGTTGGGAAGATCCCCTGGAGAAGGGAAAGGCTACCGACTCCAGTTTTCTGGCCTGGAGAATTCCAGGGGGGTGCAAAGAGTCATCAGACATGACTGAGCAACATTTATTTTCACTTTGCCAATAACAGATTTCTTTCCCAGGTGACAAATCCAGCCTCGGCTAAGGTTCATACTATCTCAACTCTCTCATTGTCAAACCATGGCATGTTCAAGGTATAGTTTGCATCTGAATCACGAGGGAAGACTATTCTACATGCACATTCCTAGGACACATCCCCAGAGACTCTTTCATTATAAATGTAGGGAAAGATTCAGAAATATGTGCTTATAATAAACACTCCAGGCTTTTATTTATGAAGATGGGGGTTCTAGGACATCAATTGGGAATAAGTTGACATGGGATCAATCTATTTCCTCCTCATTGTTGTTCAGTCACTAAGTCTTCTCCAACTCTTGACCCCATGGACACTGCAGCACACCAGGTTTCCCTATCCTTCACTGTCTCCCAGAGTTTGCTCAAACACATGTTCATTGAGTCAGTGATTCCATCCAACCATCTCATCCTCTCTTGCCCCCTTCTCCTCTTGCCCTCAATCTTCCCCAGGATCATGGTCTTTTCCAGTGAGTTAGCTCTTTGCCTCAGGGGGCCAAAGTATTGAAGCTTCCAATATTCCAATGAATATTCAGGACTGATTTCCTTTAGGATTGCCTGGTTTGATTGCCTTGCAGTTCAAGGGACTCTCAAGAGTCTTCTCCAACACCACAGTTCAAAAGTACCAGTTCTTCACTGCTCAGCTTTCTTTATGGTCCAGCTCTCACTTCCATACATGACTACTGGAAAAACCATAGCTTTGACTATATAGACCTTTGTTGACAAAGCAATGTCTCTGCTTTTTAATAGACTGTCTAGGTTTCCAATATTTTTAGCTTATCTTGTAGGGTTGACAAGAAATGTTTTTGCTGAACAGGAAGGAGGTTTGTTAAAGAGAAACTTTATAAGGAAATGTATGAAAAGAGGGCTTGTTATAGAAGACCATGAGATAAGGAAACGCATTGGAGAGAGTCAGTAAGCATCAGAGCCTTAAAGCTTTGTCAAAACAGACTTTCCTCTCTCATCTCTGTCTCTCTCCTTTCTTCCTTCCCTCTTTCTTTCTATCTCTCTCTATATCTGCTTCCTAGTTCTTGGTCATTCATTGATCTTTCTACTCATATTTGTGTGGGTACAAAATATCTATATCAGTAACATCATCACTATATACAAAAATCTATAAAGCTTTGAAAGATAGCTAAAGGGATCCTTAGTTCTTTTGTTGAGGCTGGGCTTAGTCACCCAGTCATGTCCCAACTCTTTGCGACCCCATAGACTGTAGCCCACCAGACTCCTCTGTCCATGGGATTCTCCAGGCAAGAATACTGGAGTGGGTTGCCATGCCCTTCTCCAGGGGATCTTCCCAACCCCTTTGTGAGGCTAAATCTGCTATATAGGGTTCTTAGTCCTAAAAGGGAGTAGCTGTTATACAAGTCATGAATATGCTACACGGCACATTGATCTTGATAACATCCAACATGTCTATTTAATTGTTCTATCAGTGCAATCTATGTTTTGCCTCTTCCTTCTCTGCACCATTGGTAACTACAGCCAAGTGACAATGGAGAAAAAAAATCTCATATACCAAAAAACTTTCTAATATGTAACACATTTCTTACCAAAAACTGTTTAAATCTTGAGTTTTGTTATGTGAATCAGTGGATTTTATCGTCAAAATCATTTTCTTCTATTTATCCACAGACAAATTTAATTGAATCATTGGGGTTGAATGTCATGCTTCTGAATTGACTTTATTAAAAACCAAAAGATCAGATTTTTTTGAGCATTTCTCCATGAGGTTGAATGTCAAAATGTAAACCTTTAATTTGAAACAAGAATAAAACAAGAAATTCTTTGTTCTCCAGCTCTTTCTTAAGAAAGGAGATGTACATGTTGATCCACCGTCTGTAATCAGATTGTTATCACAAAGGTGTTTGTTGGTGACAGAAGTGGCCCATCAAATTCTAACCTTGCACTTTCAATATGAATTCTGCTGTCTCCTTTGAGGGTTATAGTAATGAATGCTTTCATTTTAAGTGCAATAGAATAAGCATCCTCAGGAAAGATCAGAATTTCTTTGTTGTATTTACATCAAATCTTCCCTCAATTGTCGCCATTTAGCTGCCAGTGTAATTGTAGATGATACCCTGTGTCTGGATGTCACAGAATCAAAAATGATTGAGCAGAAGCAATTGCTAACTCTCCTTACTTACCTTAGTAGAAAGTTGACAATAAATTGAGAAGAGGGCACTCAGGTGAAGTACTTCAGAGAAGGTGTGCACTGACGGGTATTGCCTTTATTGCCTGCAGGAAGTACTGGAAGACTCAAATCCCTCAATGATTTATCCTCAAATTATCTTCCTAACTTCCACACTCCTGACAGTTCCCATAGATCTTTAACTCAGAACACATCAACCTAACCTGTTCCTGATCGTACTGGCGACTGGGTCTGTTGCAGTGCAAGTAACCAACATTCTAATAGTGTAATTGCTTAGTTGATGAATATTTATGGGTTCCATCATGTTCCATGTATTATGCTAAGCACCGGAGATACAGGAATGAATAAGACATTTGTGATCACTAATGCATGAACTTTCAGTCTAGTAGAAAAAAATGAGACACAGTTAAACAAGGAATTATCATAAATTCTGAAAATAATATGTAGTGAGCATATTAGGAAGTATTAGCAAATGAAAAGGAAGATTGATCTCCTGTATCTACTAAATTAGTATAGGCATTCCAGGGGCAGAGATAGAAAGGTTGAAGCTGGATTGAGGAATTGGGAAAACAAAGAAGTATGAGAACTTCAGGAAGAAAACACCACATATTCAGATGACCTAGGAGAGCACATTTGAATATCTAAAAGAAGTGTAATACAGGTAGAGTGTAAGAGTGTGTGGAGCTTAATGAGAGACCCTAGAAATAGCTAAGAGTTACATTATGGAGGAACGACTCAAGAAGTTTGGGTCTCATACTGACACCAGTGGAAAGCTGTAGAAAGCTTTTAAGCAGGAAAGTGAAATCATTATATCCTTGCTATTGAAAAGTTCACCCTAAAAAGAACCTAGGGGATGACTAGGTAGAGAACAAGACTCAAGAGGAAAGAGGAAATGAATGCTTGATATGTGAAGCTTAGCAGTTTAGAGCTTGTTAGACATTTAATTTCCCAGGATAATGACAGGACTTGGCATGGAGAAAAAGACAGTGAACCAGAAACTAAATTCTTAGAGTGAGACAGCAGATGATAACAGTGAGGAGTAGCAGTGGAAGATTCAGTCTATGTATTTCAAGCCTTTGCTTGGATTATGTCTTAACAACATCTTTTAGCCAAATCAAAGGCATGGCAAAGCTCACAGTCAATGGTGTAGGAAACTGTTCTTTACCCAGAGGGTGAGGTGAGACTATTTGCTGAACCCAAACCCCAGTATGGATTACATTCCTTAAATTAAAAGTCATGGTAACCTATGGGGCTCTGAGAGTGCTTTTGTGAGAACTGAGAAGGAAACTGCCTGGCATATATTGGCATCCAGCAAATATTTGTTGAGTTACTGGATTTTTTTCCCTAGTCTCTCATCCAGCTAAGTGTCATTTGTTGTACATTCCGTGCCAAGGAAAATACTAGTGAAGACTAATATTGTACTTGGTGTGTATAGACTTAGTGTGTATATACTTAGCGTGTAGAGTCAATTGGATTTTAGAGATTTACTAGGCTTTGATCCAGCTAGGATTTCCAGCTTCTGTCCATTTCAACCTCTGACCTTAGGCAAATTCACAAATGCTCCTTTTCATTTTATCTTGCACTTAAGTTACAGATCGCAGACGCATCTTTATTAGAGAATATTTGCGGATTCTATGATATATATTATGATAACTGTTCCAAATATTCACTTTTAGTTTCTAATCAGACCTCAGCAGTCATTGTGTGGAAAATATTGCCTCTTAAATTACTAAGTTTTTATTTTAAGTAACTAGAAAAGGTCAGTTTTCATTCCAATTCCAAAGAAAGGCAATGCCAAAGAATGTTCAAACTACTGCACAATTGTACTCATCTCACACACTAGCAAAGTAATGTTCAAAATTCTCCAAGCCAGGCTTCAACAGTATGTGAACCAAGAAATCCCAGATATTCAAGCTGGATTTAGAAAAGGCAGAGGAACCAGAGAGCAAACTACCAACATCTGCTGGATCGCAGAAAAGCAAGAGAGTTCCAGAAAAACATCTACTCCTGCTTTGTTTAGACTATGCCAAAGCCTCTGACTGTGTGGGTCACAACAAACTGAAAAATTCTTCAAGAAATGGGAATACCAGACCACCTGACCTGACTCCTGAGAAATCTGTTTGAAGGTCAAGAAACAACAGTTAGAACTGGACATGGAACAACAGACTGGTTCCAAATTGGGAAAGGAGTACATGAAGGCTGAGTATTGCCATCCTGCTTATTTAACTTCTATGCAGAGAGCATCATGTGAAATTCCAGGCTGGATAAAGCACAAGCTGGAATTGATATTGGGAGAAATATCAATAACCTCAGAAATGCAGATGACATCATCCTTATGGTAGAAAGTGAAGAAGAACTAAAGAGCCTCTTGATAAAAGTTAAAGAGAGTGAAAAAGTTGGCTTAAAACTCAACATTCAGAAAACAAAGATCATGGCATCTGGTCCTTTCACTTCATGGCAAATAGATGGGGAAACAGTGGAAACAGTGGCTGACTTTATTTTGGGGGGCTCCAAAATCACTGCAGATGGTTACTCCAGCCATGAAATTAAAAGCTGCTCCTTGGAAGAAAAGCTATGACCAACTTAGACAGCATATTAAAAAACAGAGACATTACTTTGCCAACATTGGTCTGGCTATTCCAAGCTATGGTTTTTCCAGTAATCATGTATGGATGTGAGAGTTGGACTAAAAAGAAAGCTGAGCACTGAAGAATTGATGCTTTTTAACTGTGGTATTGGAGAAGACTCTTGAGAGTCCCTTGAACAGCAAGGAGATCCACCCAGTCCATCCTAAAGGAAATAAGTCCTGAGTGTTCATTGGAAGGACTGATGCTAAAGCTGAAACTCCAGTACTTTGGCCACCTGATGCGAAGAACTGACTCACTGTAAAAGACCCTGATGCTGGGAAAGATTGAAGGCAGGAGGAGAAGGGGATGACAGAGAATGAGATGATTGGATGGCATCACTGACTCAATGGACATGAGTTTGAGTAAACTCCAGGAGTTGGTGATGGACAGGGAAGCCTGGCATGCTGCAGTCCGTGGAGTTGCAAAGAGTTGGACACGACTGAGTGACTGAACTGAACTGATTTTAAGTAAAACCCACTTTCCACCTCAGGGAATACCGTGAACTTTCCAGCCTTTCAGGCATCAATTCTTACAACACATAAGTCCCAAATTCAAAATCTTCTGCTTTGAAGCTTTATTTTTTGAAACTTTATTAATATAAATAAGTTCTCATGAAGTATTAATGTATCCTCTCCAGGCCACAAGGAAAAAAAAGCCATAATGAATAAAGGAATGAAGAGACTCCAAATATCGTTAAAATCATAATGAAAGAGCACATTTATAAAGCAATAATCAGAAAATTAAGTTACTAGTAATAAGTCATTTAATATTTTCCCCCAAAATAGGAAAAAATGCTACCATACTGCACACAATAAAAGACACAGGAGTGTGTAATGTGATAGTGATCAGGGTGTCAGAGCAAAGAACAGTTTGCAGGAGACATTATTTTCTCCCGTGGAGTTTGAATTCCTTACAACCATTAATACTTTAAAGGAGAGTTCCAGGAAAGTAGAGATCTCACTATGTAGAATGATTACGGTTTAAAACAGGGACTGTGTAAATCTTTTTTTAATGTTGTGTTTCCTTGAACACGTCACACAGGTTATTTTATAAATAATATGAATACTTATATTAATAAAATATATTAAGGTATTGATAAATATTTGTTCACTGATTCACTCACATTTTTCACATTGCAGGGGGACAGAGTCTATGTCTATAAATTCTGTGCCAAGAAAAATACTAGTGAAGACTAATATTGTACTTAGTGTGTATATAGTCATTCTTCTAAATGTGTTACTATAAATATATTATAACAACCTATAACAATCCTATTATTATCCCCAGCTTACAGATGAAAACATTGAGACACACAGAGGATAAGTCGCATACTGAAAGTCACAAAGTTAAAGTGTCAGTGAGTGGGATTTGAACTCACACTTCTAAGTCCCTTAATCTGTGCTGTTAGCCATTTAGTAACCACATCAACTTGGAAGATGGACACTTCTTTAGGAAGGCGTCATAGCATAGTGATTAAGGACATTGGTTTTAGAACAAAGAGGTTTCAGTTAAAATCCCATTTCTACTCTTTATTAGCTCTGTACCTTGGGCAGTTTTCTTACATCTGTAAACCTCAGTTTTTTCTCTGTGTCAATGATGAGTGTATTTACGTAGAAAAGGGTTATTAAAGAGATAAGAAAGTATACTTAGCAGAGTATTGGCATTTAATAAACTAGAATTTTTAATACTATTTCATCTAAGTACCCAGGGAAATTAAATGGCTTGCCCAAGGTCACATATCTAGTTATGGAAAAGAAAAGTTTAAACTATGGATTTCTTGGTTCAGATAATACCCAATACTGTACACTCTGGCAATAGCTGGTCCCTAGGGATCTCTTACATTACTTGATCAGGTGAGATGACCCAGAAAGGAAACATATCCCCTCACAATGGGTTACAGACCACACAGGGTGGGCAGGCTTTTGCAGTGTGCTACGTCACTTCCATCAGCCTGCATGCTATTGTCATCCTGTTTTCTTCAACAAATCAAAAACAATAAGTAACAGGATATTCACAACAAAGTCAATCTTCTTCATGAGATTCTTCCAATTAAAATTTTAAGGTGCAGTTAAATTTACATCATTAACATCTCCATCCCCATATTAAGTGTTGCTCTGTTTTCCACTCTACACCCTAACATTTATCATCATTCACTTAAGAATTTCACACATTTATAGATTTCCATATAAGCATTCATCTGCTCGTTTCCTGCTTAATATAAGGTTATATGAAGAATGCTTAAAAATCTACTTGT
Organism: Cervus canadensis; assembly: GCF_019320065.1. Taxonomy (NCBI): domain Eukaryota; kingdom Metazoa; phylum Chordata; class Mammalia; order Artiodactyla; family Cervidae; genus Cervus; species Cervus canadensis. The sequence continues at coordinate 28,210,202 of NC_057416.1, forward strand.
TCCCAAATCACTGAATTATCTTTTTACCCTCCCATGTTTAACAGGAGGAGATGTACATGTAAGGGATGTTTACTATTTGCCTGTTATTTTGTATTTTTTAAACCTATTCATAGACATTGCAGTACCTAAGCCTTATTGTGCCCTTCTTACATACTGCATTAGTAAAATTGTTTCAGTTGCATTTAGTTTCTGGGAGTTCAGTTAATGCAGGCATGCTCAAAAGTGGTTTTAAACATCTTGTGGTCTGCACAGCGTTCTTCCAGGAAGGCCCTAAATGTTGTTCTTTCAAGTCATAGTTTTGACGACCCCCATGCACTTTCTGCTAATATTTTCTTTAGATTCTCCAAGTCTGATTTGATTTAGCCCCATAGCTTTATAAATGTCCCTGAAACACATGGGTTAGAACTATAATTGATGATTCAGCACATTTCCATCACATAAAAATCTAATTTCCAGTGGCACCACTTACTCTTTCATGCTGAGATCAATAGTTGGAGGGACCCTTAACCCAGCCATGTACCTGTCTACCCAACATGTATTCATAACACCAGTCTATAGATTCAATAGAGATATTAGGTTGCAGGGACATTCATGCTCAGAATAGCAGAATTTCCTGTTTTTTGAGTGTGGCTTCAGACAAACTGCTCTCCTGACTAACCGTGGTCTTCCCGAGTGAGAGTGAACCCCAGAGCAGGACTGTGAGTGCTTACCATTGTGTGTGCTGAGTAGACGGACAGAGTGAGTTCTGGGATGTTTTTAAGACCGGTGAAAAGTCAGTCCTTCCATCTACTTGGTTGGTTTTAAGAACTGATTCTTGGATAAATACATATTTTTTCAGTTGCTGGACTTTTTCAAATAGCTTGTTCAGATCCTTCTTTTTTCTGAGTCAGAAAGGGAGCTCCCAGCATCATACCATGGAGAGTTGAACGAATATGTACTCAGAGCTATTTATTCACCTGGTCATGCTTTTCTTCTTCTTCATGCTTTTCTTGTATATGTATAGCAAATGCAACTGTGCATCTTCTCAATGCCACACCTAAACTCCAGTGAAATATTTAATTGGACAAGAGGCATTTGACACAAGCTATCAAAAGCCACAAAGTTCAGAAGCACTTTTGAAATGCTTCTTAAACCAAGGGTGAAGCTCTTTTAAATAGGTTTCTCTGGTAAATTTTAATGCTTTCTAGTTTACATTGTTTTAAAAAGCGTGAAACAAAACATATGTTGTTTTCTTATACTTTTCCTCAAGCTAGCTCATTGGTATATGTGTGTGCTAAATCACTTTAGTTGTGTCTTGACTCTTTGTGACCTCTTATACTATAGCCAACCAGGCTCCTCTATCCATGGGATTTTCCAGGCGAGAATCCTGGAGTGGATTGCATTTCCTTCTCTAGGGGATCTTCCCAACCCAGAGATGGAACCTGCATCTCTTATGTTTCCTGCATTGGCAGGCAGTTCTTTACCATTAGCAGCACCTGGGAAGCTCATTGGTAGCTGGCCTAAATCTAAGCTTCCTCCCCCATCAAAAGTTTGCTTTGAATGGTCTTTTACTGAATTGTTCCCGAACTGAGATTCCACCAAAAGACTTTGCTGTTTTAAGGCAGGAAAATTAGATTGAGAAGTGACCTGTCTTTTGTTTACCAAAAAGACTTGATGAATTATTTTGATGTTAGATTTCAGAGAGGAGTAAGACTAAGAGAAAGCTATGTTGCTATGCATGATAAAATAAGGAGAACAATGGAGTTTCTAGTTGTGGCCTGGAAAGACAGGATGGGAGGGCCCAGGGATGGAGAGAAGAAAAGACAGACATAAAAACAGTGACAGGAGGCAGAGGTGGTCCTACAGCAGGAGACCTGGTATCTGAAGGAAAAAGCAATCAAGACATGATGGTGAAGATGCCTGAGAAGAGACAACTTAGTGTTCAAGTGTTGACTCTACCATGACTCTCTGTAATCTCGTTTATTCTCTTGATCTTCATCAAAAAGTCTGCTACACATTGGTTTATATAAATTGCATTTTATTTTAGCTGAGAAAACAGTATTTGTACCAAAGTGGTAGGCTACAGTCCATGGGGTCACAAAGAGTCGGATACGACTTAGTGACTAGGCACCCGTGCATGCGGGTTACAGAAGAGCTGAGGGATGTGGGAGTGTGTTTACACTTCCACATGTTTATATGTGTGTGTGTACATATTTATTAGTTCAGTTCATTCGCTCAGTCATGTCTGACTGCTTGCAACCTCATGGACTGCAGCACACCAGGCTTCCCTGTCCATCAACTCCCAGAGCTTGCTCAAATTCATGTCCACTGAGTTGGTGATGCCATTCAATCATCTCATCTTCTGTTGTCCCCTTCTCCTCCCGCCTTCAGTATTTCCCAGCATCAGGAGCTTTTCCAATGAGTCAGTTCTTTGCATCAGGTGGCCAAAGTTTTGGAGTTTCTGCTTCAGCATCAATCCTTCCAATGAATATTCAGGGCTGATTTCCTTTAGTATTGACTGGTTGGATCTCCTTGCAGTCCAAGGGACTCTCAAAAGTCTTCTCCAACACCACAGTTCAAAACCACCAATTCTTCAGTGCTCAGCTTTGTTTATAGTCCACCTCTCACATCCATACATGACTACTGGAAAAACCATAGCTTTAACTAGATGAACCTTTGTCGACAAAGTAATGTCTCTGCTTCTTAATATGCTGTCTAGGTTAGTCATAGCTTTTCTTCCAAGGAACAGGCGTCTTTTAATTTCATGGCTGGAGTCACCATCTGCAGTGATTTTGGAGCCCAAGAAAAGAAAGTCTGTCACTGTTTCCATTGTTTCCTCATCTATTTGCCCTGAAGTCATGGAACCAGATGCCATGAACTTAGTTTTTTGAATGTTGACTTTTAAGCCAGCTTTTTAAAATCACTCTATTCTTTTCACTTTCATCAAGAGGCACTTTAGTTCTTCTTCACTTTCTGCCATAAGGGTGGTGTCATCTGCATGTCTGAGGTTATTGATATTTCTCCCAGCAATCTTGATTCCAGCTTGTGCTTCACCCAGCTTAGCATTTCACATGATGTACTTTGCATAGAAGTTAAATAAGCAGGTGACAGTATACAGCCTTGATGTACTCCTTTCCCAATATGGAACCAGTCCCTTGTTCTATGTCCTGTTCTAACTGTTGCTTCTTGACCTGCACACAGATTTCTCAGGAGTCAGGTCAGATGGTCTGTTGTTCTCATTTCTTTAAGAATTTTCCACTGTTTGTTGCGACCTACACAGTCAAAGGCTTTGGTGTAGTCAGTGAAGCAGAAGTAGATGTTTTTCTGGAACTCTCACTTTTTTATGATCCAGCAGATGTTGGCAGTTTGATCTGTGGTTGCTCTGCCTTTTCTAAATCCAGACTGAACATCTGGAATTTCTTGGTTCACATACTGTTGAATCCTGGCTTGGAGAATTTTGAGCATTACTTGGCTAGAGTATGAGATGAGTGAAATTGTGCAGTAGTTTGCACATTCTTTGGCATTGCTTTCTTTGTAATTGGGATGAAAACTGACCTCTTCCAGTCCTGTGGCCCCTGCTGAGTTTTCCAAATTTGCTGGCATATTGAGTGAAGCACTTTCACAGCATCGTCTTTCAGGATTTGAAATAGCTCAAATGGAATTCCATCACCTCCACTAGCTTTGTTTGTTGTAATCCTTCCTAAGGCTTACTTGACATCACATTCCAGGATGTCTGGCTCTAGGTGAGTGATCACACCACTGTGGTTATCTGGGTCATGAAGATCTTTTTTGAACAGTTCTTCTGGGTATTCTTGCCACCACTTCTGAATATCTTCTGCTTCTGTTAGGTCCATAACATTTCTGTCCTTTATTGAGCCCATCTTTGCATGAAATGTTCCCTTGGTTTCTCTGATTTTCTTGAAGAGCTCTCTAGTCTTTCCCATTCTATTGTTTTCCTGTATTTTTTTGCATTGATCACTGAGGAAGGCTTTCTTATCTCTCCTGCTATTCTTTGGAACTCTGCATTCAAATGGGTATATCTTTCCTTTTCTCCTTTGCTTTTTGCTTCCCAGCTTTTCACAGCTATTTGTAAGGCCTCCTCATACAGCCATTTTGCTTTTTTGCATTTCTTTTTCTTGGGGATGGTCTTGATTCCTATCTCCTGTACAATGTCACGAACCTCCGTCCATAGTTCATCAGGCACTAGTTCATCAGATCTAGTCCTTTAAATCTATTGCTCACTTCTGCTGTATAATCATAAGAGATTTGATTTAGGTTATACCTGAATGGTCTGGTGGTTTTCCCTACTTTCTTCAATTTAAGTCTGAATTTGGCAATAAGGAGTTCAGGATCTGAGCCACAGTCAGTTCCTGGTCTTGTTTTTGCTGACTGGATAGAGCTTCTCCATCTTTGGCTGCAAATAATATAATCAATCTGATTTCTGTATTGACCAGCTGGTGATGTCCATGTGTAGAGTCTTCTCTTGTGTTGTTGAAAGAGTGTGTTTGCTATGACCAGTGCATTCTCTTGGCAGAACTCTATTAGCCTTTGCCCTGCTTCGTTCTGTACTCCAAGGCCAAATTTGCCTATTACTCTAGGTGTTTCTTGACTTCCTACTTTTGCATTCCAGTTCCCTATAATGAAAATGACATCTTTTTTGGGTGTTAGTTCTAGAAGATCTTGTAGGTCTTCATAGAATCCTTCAACTTTAGCTTCTTTGGCATTAGTGGTTGGGGCATAGACTTGGATTACTGTGATACTAAATCATTTGCCTTGGAAACAAACAGAGATCATTCTCTCATTTTTGAGATTGCACCCAAGTACTGTATTTCAGACTCTTTTGTTGACTATGAGGGCTACTTCATTCCTTCTAAGGGATTCTTTCCCACAGTAGTAGATATAATGGTCATCTCAATTAAATTTGCCGATTCCTATCCATTTTAGTTCACTGATTCCTAAAATGTCAATGTTCACTCTTATCGTCTCCTATTTGACCACTTCCAATTTACCTTGGTTCACAAACCTAACGTTCCAGATTCCTATGCAGTATTGATCTTTACAGCATTGGACTCTACTTCCATCACCAGTCACATCCACAGCTGGATATTGTTTTCACTCTGGCTCTGTCTCTTCGTTCTTTCTGGAGCTATTTCTCTGCTTTTCTCCAGTAGCATATGGAGAGTTTTCTCCAGCCTGGAGAGTTCATCTTTCAGTGTCATATCTTTTTCCCTTTTCATACTGTTCATGGGGTTCTGAAGGCAAGAATACTGAAGTGGTTTGCCATTCCCTTCTCCAGTGGACCATATTTTGTGACAACTCTCCACCATGTCCCATCCTTCTTGTTGTTTATATTTACACACAAATTCTAAATTTGAAGATTTTTATTTACCAAGCATTGAAATGAATCTGTTCAACAGGATTGAAAAAAGTGAAGCAAATGTAAATGACTGCCTTGAGACAGAACAGAAGCAGTTCAAGAATGGTATGGCATGATACTACTCAGTGTCTGAGAGCATAAATGCAATTCTTACTCCTCCACAGACACTGTGTGATTATGAGACAAAATAATGTGATAAGGTTCACTTCATTTATATGAGCCCATGGCTTGTCTTTGTTTCTTTTTGAGAAGTGATTAATATCTTATCGAATTTTTCACAACAAGTGTACACATCAGCTGAAAGATACTTCTGTCAGGATATCCCTAATGCAGAATCAGAGATGACCACTTAAACGAGTATTGTGATCAGGAAGGCAGAATGATACATTTTAGTTTTCTTAACGTCTCTTTGAAGAACCTACTGTTGAATCTCATGATCAGCTAGACCTTTGTCCCCCACCTCCAATGGCATAAAACCTCAGACACACACTTTACATGCAGTAAGATATTTTAGAACATATACAGGAAAACACAGATACCAAAACAAAGATACATTCCACCGTTTCTTTATCATGAAGTTTGGGGCCAATTAGTTCACATATCTGAAATCTCCATTTCTCATCTGGAAAACAGAATAATCATAACCAAGAATACTTTGTGAGAGTTAAAACATAACATTTTAAAAGTGCTTTCTAACAAATAGGTAAATGCTTAAGAATGCCTGTTAGTTTCAGTCTGTAGAGCCTTCTGGGCTTTCTCTCCGAGACTGTTGTCTCTCCTCCCCCATCACACCATGGCTTCTGCCATTTGTAATCACCAGCAAAGCCAAACTGCCACATAGGGTAAACACATTTTCATTGCTCAGAGGCAGGAGTCTTGCTAGTCACTGCATTGAGAGACATTTTTGGCCCTGCTTGATTGTAGCAATTACATTCAGACGAATGGAAGGGCTAAAAGCCAGTATATCAGCCAAGCAAATGCTACAAATGCCTGATCTTTTAAAACAGTTAAAAGCTATATTTTGAAAGGAAATATACATACACACACAAACACATAAACCATACTGCAGTACTATCTCCGCCAACACTGCCAAGCCATTAGCCATTTGCTTTCCAAAGCCAAAATAAACTATTTGCATTTTACTTTCACTTTTGCTTTCTTGGAATATTTTTCTATGGTAGGTAAATGTGTCTAATTTCCTACCTAACCCATATAAATTCATGATCTCACCTCTTCTTTAATGACTCTAAAAGAATAAGTAATTTTGCTAAGAGTTTTGCATCTTGGCTGTGACACCTCACACTTAATTGTCCTCAATTTACAGCTACAGAGAAGTAACTCCCTCAGTGTTCTGTGAGTGTTGAATGCAAAATGCTAACTCTTGAGTCCAGGCTATTACATGTCATTTCACATCGCCTCCCAAGTTCTTCATTATTAACATTACACATATTATTAATGTATTATTTATGCATATTAACAGTTATGTTAACACATTATTTATACATGTTATTAACATTATTTAGTATACTTCTATGTGACAGGCACTGTTCTTAATTCTTTAGGTAAATATTTCATTTGATCCTTTAAATCATACCATACCATGAAGTTGGAATTGCTGTATTATTCCTGATGTCCGGAAGAGAAAACTGTTGCTTGCATAGGGTGAAGTGAAAGTGAAGTCACTCAGTCGTGTCTGACTCTTTACGACCCCATGGACTGTAGCCTACGAGGCTCCTCTGTCCATGGGATTCTCTAGGCAAGAGTACTGGAGTGGGTTTCCATTTCCTTCTCCAAGCTTGCATAGGGTAGTAACTTGCTAAAGATCACAGTGTTAATAAATTGGAGGACAGGCTACAGATTCAAAACCACTAACTCTGCACCACACATACCTCTTCCTCCAGGGCCCACACTCAGGATTGATAATCACAATAAACTGTGGAAAACTATGAAAGAGATGGAAATACCAGACCACCTGACCTGCCTCTTGAGAAACCCATATGCAGGTCGGGAAGCAACAGTTAGAACTGGACATGGAGCAACAGACTGGTTCCAAATAGGAAAAGGAGTACGTCAAGGCTGCATATTGTCACCCTGCTTATTTAGCTTATATGCAGAGTATGTCATGAGAAATGCTGGGTCAACTGAACTGAACTGAAACTTGGTCACAGGCTACATTTTCTACTTTTTTTTTAATTGAAGTGTAGTTAATCTAAGTTCAGTTCAGTTCAGTCACTCAGTTATGTCCGACTCTTTGTGACCCCATGGACTGCAGCACGCCAGGTTTCCCTGTCCATCACCAACTCCCAGAGCTTGCTCAAACTCATGTCCATGCAGTCGGTGATGCCATCCAACCATCTCATCCTCTGTCGTCCCCTTTTCCTCCCTCCTTCAATCTTTCCTAGCATCAGAGTCTTTTCCAGTGAGTCAGTTCTTCGTATCAGCTGGCCAAAGTATTGGAGTTTCTGCTTCAGCATCAATCCTTCCAATGAATATTAAGGGCTGATTTCCTTTAGGATGGACTGGGTAGATCTCCTTTCAGTCCAAGGAACTCTCAAGAGTCTTCTCCAACACCACAGTTCAAAAGCATCAGTTCTTCGGTGCTCAGCTTTCTTTATGGTCCAACTCTCACATCCATACATGACTACTGGAAAAACCATGGCTTTGACTAGATGAACCTTTGTTGGCGAAGTAATGTCTCAGCTTTTTATGCTGTCTAGGTTGGTCATAGCTTTTCTTCCAAGGAGCAAGTGTCTTTTAATTTCATGGGTGCAGTCCCCATCTGCAGTGATTTTGGATCTAAGTTACACGTGTATAATATAGTGATTCACAATATTTAAAGATTATGCTCCATTTGTAGTTTTTTATAAAATATTGACTATATTGGTTGTATTGTACAATATATCCTTATAGCTTTTTTATACCTAATAGTTTGTACTTCTTAATTCCCTCCACCTATATCGCCCCTCCCTGCTTCCCTCTCCCACTGATGGCCACTAGTTTAATCTCCATGTCTGTGAGTCTGCTTCTTTTTTGTTATTTTCACTGATTCACTATATTTCTTAGATTTCACATATAACTGATATCGTATGGTATTTGTTTTTCTCTGTCTGATTTATTTCACTTAGTGTAATGCTCTTTCACCCCCATATGTGTTGTGTTGTCGCCCCACTAGACTGCCTACTGTTTGGGATGTGCCCACGCTCTGTGCTTTCCCCACGAGCTGGTCCCCATACCTGGGATTTTCCTCTCCCTCCCTCTTCCCTGTGCTCACCTGGAGAAACTCCATCTCTCAAGGCCTCCAGTGTCACTGTCCCCTGGCAATTTCTCTGCCCACCTCCTGTCCCTAGACGCCATTTGATTACTCCATGGCGCTATGATCTGTCTTCCATCATGCCGGAATTTATCTTATGCCATTGGTAACTGTTTACTGTTCTAGCTCCTTAAAGCAGGGATGGTGTTGCAGGAGGTCATTGATGGTCATCGATATTATGTGACTATAGATTGACCCTTGAGCTGAACCTAGGCAATTAGGTCTCCTTACCGATCTTCTGTCCTTGAAATATGCATTCCATCCATTGTTCCCACACATTGAGACCATTTGGACAGTATATGTGACTTAACCCCCTTAAGGCCCCCATAAACTCCGAAGATTCTGGAGGTCAGTGCAGAGATTACTCATCTTGTGGTGCCCAACACAAGCCTCGTATGAAGATTCCCTTGCTTATTAAATCTGCCACCCACCAATCTGAGTGGTCTGCCTCTCTTATTTTGGTCTCTCCATGGTTTCTAAGTCTGAGGACCAGTTTTCACTCAGGGAAGCTCCCAGGTTTCATGCCAATAGATGGCATTTTATTCTTCTGCATTCTCTACTGTCTGTCACAGTGACTGGCCTATACCAGATATGAGTGCCCTTCATTATATTTTGAACTGATTTGGTACAACTGCTTTAGCTGTCTTTTTGATTCTGCCTCCAATAAGGATTAGAACCAAATAAAATCAAGAGATCCTTTCATCTAGTTTTGCTCTCCCTAGCCCTTTTTTAGTAAATAAATCACAGGTTTTAGTCCCTTTTCAGAATGTCTCAGTCTGATTTTTCTTTCTGTGAGGTAATTTTAGTCCAATAAAAATAGCTGTTAGGTGTGTCAGATCTCTCAGTGTGACGTGGTGGCTTGAGTTTGCAGTTTTCTTTGTTTCAGCCCACTGACATTTCTCTCATTTCCTTTTCATTAATGGTTGGTTTTCAGGCCTTTCATAAATTACTTTTGTCTATTAGTGAAATCTGCCTGTTCCTCTTTAAAGTACCATATGTTCAGATATAGGCAGCCATTTTAGGAATATCTTGAATAAAACCTTATTTTATGCTTTTTTGTATGATGCTATTATTAGTTTACTCATGGGTTCTAAAATTTCTCTCTTCATATGGTTTCATTATAAGAAGTCAAGAGAGATCAAACATGATGTTTGATGTGTGAAAAATTTAACTTAATCTTCCAGTCCTACAGCAGTCTTTCAAGTTGATGTCAGAAGCTCTCATAGTCCCCTTAAAGGATAAAGAGGGGAAGTGGGAAATGGGAGTCCTGCCATGCTGACAAGCACCTTCCAAGGCCAAGTGGAGCAGTCGTGCCTATCCTGTGGAATGTGCCATAAGACCTTTGCTTGCAGATCTTGGTTTTCTACCCTTTGATGCTCCCTACAGCATCTTGTGTCTCTCAGTTGGCTTGGCTTCCACCTCTGTGTCTACTTCCCATGGATGATTACCATCTGATTATTGTTCCCAGTAGGCTGTGATTCTGTCTGATGCTTCAGCTTTCTTCCAGAGCTTTCTTCCCTCTTTCTGTTACTCTGAATGTTGCCACCCCTGCTATCCCACCTCTGGTCTCATTCTTTCCCAGACTCACACAGTTTAGCAGTGACTGTGGATTGGACCGTTTGGATCCTTTTACTCCCAAAGTGCCCACGTCTAGATTGTCTCACCTGGTGCACAGGGCTTTATCTTTGACTTAAGTTTCTCATCCTCAGAATATGGTGATGCAAGAGAAATGACTGTATTTGTATTTTTTCCTTAGATGGCATAATAGAAATATTACTAAAATATATTACAACTTGTTTCTTGTCCAGATTCTGTTCTTAGTGAACTCTGTAACCTAAGGCAAACAGTGATGAGTCTGCATCAGAATAACCTGTACAACCTTTTCAATACACAAATTCTTGTGCTCAATCATGGACCTATTGAATTGGAATCTCAGGAATATGTACTTTTCAGATCTAGGATATTCTTGTTTTTGTTATCTCACATTTCCCTCCAGGAATAAAATTTTTCCCTATCAAAAGTGTTTAAGAATTCAGGAGAATTAGAAATAGTAAACATTTGATTTCATATTTATTGTGTTGTTGTTGTTTAGCCACTATGTAGTGTCTGACTCTTTTGTGACCCCATGGGATTTCCTGGGATACTGGAGTGGGTTGTCATTTCCTTCTCCAAAGGATCTTCCCACCCCAGGGATTGAACTCACATCTCCTGCATTTGCAGGCAGGTTCTTTACTACTAAGCCACCTGAGAAGTCCTTATATTTATCTAAACAGTGATAATTTTTTCTTCAATGTTTATGCTGCTTATCCCTGTTTTAGCATATTGTTTCAGGAGGTTATCATGACCCAGGCTGCATTTTTATTTTTAAAATAAAATACACAGAACTTGAGTCATAGAAGAGTAACTATAAATACTACTTTTTAAATTCTGAGTAGTTGTGGCACAGATTTCTCAGAATCTCTTGGACTCGTTGTTAATTGTCATTCTTGATAATGTCACATAATATGACTTCTGAGTAACTGATTGTCCCCTAAAAAAACCACTGGGATTTCACCTGACATCATGCCTCATACACGTAGTAACTATTGTTCCATGACAGTACAGTCTGTACTCTAGAGCTTGAAAATTCTAAATAGGAAAAAAAAAAAAATTCACCAGTGCCAACAGAGCTGCTTGCTGGAGGTGAAGAGATGGCATTAAAGGGGAAAGAGAAGAGTTAATTTATAACATAGCAAGAGAAGTTGTGTTGAATAATTGGCTTCTGCGTAACAGGGTAGGTTTTTTCGCTTAATGCCCAAGTTGAAAATCTTTTCTTTATACAAAAAAACACGGCAATTTACACAGTCTCTTCAAGCACCACATCCAAAGGCAGAGCAAAGAAAGTTGTCATTTGAGGGTAACTGGTAACAGTCATCTTGTAGGGAAGACTGACAGAAACAAAGCTTTTAACATAAAATAGGACATCAGAAGAGAGATAAATAGGGCTATGAATTTACAGCTGATGAAGAATATGTGTCTTGAAATCTTGATATTTTTGCAGTTGAGCTAAAAGACTGAGAATTCTCTGCATTTATTGTAAAAGCCACAATCTTGAAAAAAGTCCATTTTGGCCAAGATTAAGAACAGTACAGGCGGTGAACAAAAGGCATGGAATCAGAGTCAGATCTGGGATGTACTAAAGCTGAGCGAATTCATTCCAGATGCTCCTGACTAGCCCTGCGTGTGCTTAGCAGGCAGGAGTGAGCGCCGCACACAGGGTGTGCGGTATGCTTTCCCTGCATACTTTAGTGATAGTTTGGTAAACTCCACGTCATTAATTCCGGGATATTTTTCAATCATTTTTCTAAGCAGTTTTGTTGTTTTTCTATATACAGTTAGAAACGTTTAAAAGATAGTTATTTTATACTCAGGTGGGTGGACCTATTTAGCAACGAAGCAGAACATAGACCCAAAGTTCCAACATTCACAGCATGGTGACTGAGCATTGTCAAGCCTTGTTTTGCTTTCTTTTGGGGAGGTAAACTCCCCGAGAAGGTGAAGCCTTAAAGGAGAAATGCAGTCACATTTCTTTCTGTAAGTCCGCTCCATCTTCTCGCCTTCCCTGTTTCCGTTCCCCACCCTCATCCCCTCACTTTCTTTACTCCCCTCTTCCTTGATTCTTTCCTTCTCTTCCTCTCCGTGTCACACCTACACCCTTCCATCCCTCTCGTAAATGTATATTGGGTAGCAAACACGGTGCATGTTTTACGTTTCTTCATCTTCCACTGTGCCTAATGAAAAAGGCCCCCGAAGGGTCATCCTCCCGGGTTCCTGCTGTGGGGTCCCGTCTCACGGCCTGAAATGCTGCTCTCTGGCGCATAGCTCTGCGGAGTTGGACACACACGGCAGCGCTAAAATAACAGGATACTCAGACGATGCTGTCGGTGAACTGAAGTGCGGCAGCTGCAAGTGAGAAGGGTGGAAAAACACTTTAAAGGTGTACCGAAGCATGGAGATGAGCAATCTGCCATAGCAGGAGCTCCTAGGTAACAGGGAAGTCGACAGAATGACCTGCTTTTTAGAAATTGAAAACTAAATTTTAGCTGACTCTGAGGCCATAATAATTGATACTGAAACTTCCTAGTTTGATGTTTTTCTGTTTTTCTTAAGGTGGAAAGCTTTCCTAATTGTCAGTCTCTTTGGTCATACCAGGATCACCACGAATGGTGTCAATCTTGAAAAAAGTTGGACAGTTTGGAAGATAGCTAAGTATATTACCCATGTGACTTAATAGAAAGTATGAGCTACAGTGCTTTGGAAACATGGAGAAATACCTGGTGAATCCTATGAAGAGTTCTTTCATTGTTGCTTTTTTTTTGTCACATAGGATACACCAGACTGCACCTGACCCTTAAATTATTGATAGATGGATGACTGATCAATAGATCAAAAGATAGGTATAGGAGGAACACATGTAGAAGATTGTGGATATGACCAATTAGTCTGAAAATTCAGCCAGAGTGATGGGCTGTCCATTGCAATGCACTTGAAGGAAAGCTTTGTAGCAGAGAAGAAAATATCAATACATGGAACTCAGGAACAGCCAGTAAACTTGTGCCATGTCTAAGGGCAGCCAGCTTGGAGCATCATAGTATGTAGTGTACGGTGACTTGCTTTATAAACCTAATTTAGAAGAGTTTGAACAACCTTCTACAGTTTCTTTATCTTCGAAGAGGTGCGAACTATTACTGCTTCCGCATGACAGTTCCATAGAGACAGTATTCTCTCTCATTTGTTTGGGTAGGTGACAGCTAACCCAGACTCCTGTTTTTCTTTAACTTCAGTGTCGTTTTACAGAATAGGAACGTTTCCCATCTCACCTCAATAACTGGTCACAGTGGATACAGTTAGCAGTCCCTTAATGCTGTCTCTATTCTGCCCATATTCAAATTCCTTTAATTGTTCACAAAATGCCTTTGCAGCCAGGTGTCCAAACCAGAATCGATCCAGGACCAAGCATCACATATCATTATACACCCAATAATTCTCTCTTGCTTTGGAAGAGAGGTTTGTTTCTTTGTTTGTTTCCTTTTAACAGCAGATCCCTATTTAAAAAACAAAACCTAACAAACAAACAAAACTCTACTCCATTATCCTGCAGAAAACTTTCTTACTGTCTAGATTTGGCTCTTTATTTTCTCCTACTGTCATTTTTTTTTTTTTCACTTCTGTTTTCTGTATTTCTGATACTTTGGAAATTAGCTCTAAACCTTGAGTTAAACTTAAGCATTAATAGAATGTCCAGAATATTAAATAAATCATGTTCTGTTCCATAACAACACTGTGAGGAGAGCCATTTTTGCCTCTGTTTTTAGCTGAGAGAGTTACAGTTCAGATAAGGTAATTTTCCTGGTCTCCCACAATTAATAATAGGAATACCCCTGGTTTATGTGTTCCAATGTGTAGCTACTCATTACTGTGATATTTTGAATGTCATTTTCCAGGGCAATGTGCCCAAGTTCTAGTCTTTCTGGCTCCTGCTTTCTTTTTTCTTCTTTTTCTTCTCCTCCTCCTTCCTCTCCTGTCCTCTTCCTCTTCCTCCTCCTCTTTTACACTTTTGCTGAGGTACAGTGAAAACATAATAAAATAAAATGTGTGTACTAAAAGTGCACAGTATGATGCATAGTAGTTTGAGTGTATTTTTGGACTGTATTGCTCAGTGGATCTACATGTCTGTCTGTTCTCCAAAACCAAACTGTTCTTGATTATTTGCTGTAGCTTTTTGGTATAAGTGTTGAAATTAGGTACAACAGGAATTCCAATTTTGTTATTTTATCAAAAAATTCTTTGGCCAGTCTAGGTCTTTTGCATTTTCTTATAAATATTAAGCTTGTCAGTTTCTACAGAAGTATTCCCTAGGATTTGTTTGGGATTTGCTTGAAAAGTCCTTCCTTTTTTAAGCAGCCATATCAGTCCTCGGCAGGTAAATAAGTTTCTTACTACTCAAGTTTTGTATGAACTCCAACTTTCGCATGGTTTTGAAAGCCTCTGGCAAATGCTGGCCCTTGCCAGTAGAGAAGTTTTAGCTGGCAGTGTTTAGCTGCAAACTCATAAAGATACATTTTCAACTACTTTGAAACCCCTGCAGTTGAAGTAACTTCTTTAAAGGAGGGAGTGATACATTGGAAGTTAAGATCGTTATCACTGCCCATTAATTTTTTTTTGGTATAAATTCACTTCTTCTAGATTTTAAGAACTCAGTTTTCATAATTATTAAATAAATATAAACTGAAAGAAAAAATTCTACCCGAATCCCAGAAGTGGAAATAACATTACAATGCTAATACAGTCAGTAAGAGGCCACAGTAGTCGAGATTATCATACATAACTGTCTCATGGAAACTAATTTGACTTTTATTGTGCTGCTAAATGAAATTATTACATGATCTATAGATTATTGAGCCCTGTGGCAATGCTGGAAAATGAAGCACTGTGCTGCATCTTTTACTTTGATGGTTGCAAGGTTTTTAAAACATTGTACATATTAAAAGTGAGTAAAGAAGACTATAATGCCCAGAAACAACATAGTGACTAAATAAATTACTTGCCAGAAACCATAAGTATGGCAGAAATAATGCAGCAAAGCATTTTCTAATTAACCATGTGCATCCAGTGAAGTCAAGGCTTTGAAGAGAACTTGGATGCGAGACCTAAACAATTATGAGGACAAACTTATTCCTCTTGACAGGCATGCCCACGACAGCACCCCAGCTGATTGTTTAGCAATCCCGCAGTGGATTTTGAATATTCTAGAGAGTTCCTCATCTTGGTTGGTGGTGTTGGAAACAATGTACCAACCATGGAAGTTCTCAGGCTTTGAAACCATTGGAAATGGTTCAGTCTGATTAAGGGCTTTATTTATTTTTTTAAAGCACAGTTTTGGGCAAAAGAGAAGAAGTTAAGTGTTTGGAGGTAAAGTCTTTTTGTTACAGGACTTGATTTGAACATTACGGGGGACATATTTCTTGTTACAAGAATTGACCTTTGAGTTTTAATTAGTATGTTAACAGCAATGGCTCAAATGAATGCTAGCAGCTAAATTTTCATATCATTTGGGAGGTCTTCTTTGGACCCATCTGCCAAATAGAGCCAGTACCCTCTGTTCTTCATGGCAAATAGATGGGGAAACAGTGGAAACAGTGGCCAGCTTTATTTTGGGGGGCTCCCAAATCACTGCAGAAGGTGACAGTAGCCATGAAATTAAAAGACACTTACTCCTTGGAAGGAAAGTTATGACCAACCTAGACAGCATATTAAAAAGCAGAGACATTACTTTGCCAATAAAGGTCCGTCTAGTCAAAGCTATGATTTTTCCAGTAGTCATGTATGGATGTGAGAGTTGGACTATAAGGAAAGCTGAGCACCGAAGAATTGATGCTTTTGAACTGTGGTGTTGGAGATGACTCTTGAGAGTCCCTTGGACTGCAAGGAGATCCAACCAGTCCATCCTAAAGGAGATCCGTCCTGGGTGTTCATTGGAAGGACTGATGTTGAGGCTGAAACTCCAATACTTTGGCCACTTGATGCGAAGAGCTGACTCATTGGAAAAGGCCCTGATACTGGGAAAGATTGAGGGCAGGAGGAGAAGGGGATGACAGAGGGTGAGATGGTTGGATGGCATCACTGACTCAATGGACATGAGCTTGGGTAAACTCCGGGAGTTGGTGATGGACAGGGATGCCTGGCATGCTGCAGTCCATGGGGTCGCAAAGAGTCAGACACAACTGAGCGACCGAACTGAACTGAACTGAACCCTCTGTTCTGTTGTGAGAACAGCTGTGCTTTAGATCATCACTGAAGCACTTGTCACATTTACTGCAGGTAAGTTCTTCGTGTGTGTGTCTCCTACCACCTCGAAAGCTCTGGTCATTCAGAGTCAGTGCTTAGCAGATTTTGCCACCCCATTGTCCACTAGGTACACCCACCTACCAGCCACCCAGGCCCATTTATTGCATATTTTATAACTTGACCACAATCCTCTACTCTACCTGGATATATCAAATATACTGTACATATCGCATAGTCAAAAGTGACTGTATGATTCACTGTCATGAACAGGGAAACATACTGTTGGTTCTTGTGTGCCGCCTTTGATCTCAGTGGAATAGCATTATCATTTACCCAGTTATATAAACCAGACTCCTTGAGGCAAACCTGACTCTCCCTGTCCACCAACCTGTGTTTCCATTTACTGCTCTGGTCCCTTCCTAGCCTTTGTACTGTGAACATCTTTTAAATTCCATGCCCTCTTTCCATCTTCCTGGTTGCTAATACAGCCCAAGCTGCCATCTTCTCTCACCTGGAGTCCTATAATAGCCTCTTACTTGGTCCTCCAAATCTATAATTTATTTTCCAAAATGAAGCAAAATTGACTGTCTCAAAATACAAATATGACTGTGCTCGCTCAATCTCATTCCTGTCAAAAACCATTTAGTGTTTCCCATTCCTCTAAGGATAAGGAAAACAAAGTCTTTCTGGGACTGTGGCCCAGCTCCTGACCGTCCCTGACTACTCTTTCTCCATATTCTTGGCCCCACTCTCTGGAATCTTGCCACATCAGCCCTCTCTCCTGAAATTCCTCCAATGCGCCACTTTCCCTCTCTGACAGGGATTTGACCCAGTCAGCGCCATGTCTGCTTACCCTTCCTTTCTTTGTCATAGAGTAAATTCACAGTCACCCCTGACCTCTACTCAAGCCAGTGCTTCGTGAGACAAGCTTTCCTGACCCACAAGCTAAACTAGATCCCTTTTCTTTGAAGCACCCACCTCCTTTTCACATGTCCACTTTGCTTTCTCACATGTTCCTTCATTCTGTGCCTGTCCCATCTCGACTGCCTCACAAAGTCAGATTCTCCATGAAACTGGGACAGAGTCTATTGGAAACCTGCTCATTATAAGAGCTCAGTGTGTATTTTTGTTGTTATTCAACAGATAAATGGATAACAGTATGAATAGATGTGTGCATAGGAAACCTTAGAGCATAACATCACGTTCAAAATACGAACAATAAACTAGAACATAGTGTTTTTTATATTTCTTTATTTTTCATGTTTCTTATATTTCAGTCAAGCAACATCTGTTAGTGAAATTTTAGTTTCTTAGTTTTTTCCTAGTAAAGAAAAAAGTGAATTCTTTGATGTTTTTTTTTTTTCCTTTTTCCTTAGTTATTGGGCTTTTTATATAAATTCAGTATTCTGGAATAACCTTTCATCTCCAAACCACCCACTTTTCAATTCAAAATTCACAATACTCCACAGCAGGAAAGAAACCTTATTACTTAGTCTAATGAGAATAGGTTTCTTTTACTCAAATCTTTGATGTTCCATAATGGCCATGCTCTTAAAAAGGGAATTGTGATCATTTATTTTCATTCATTTTAATAAATATCGACCACCTACCAGGTGTCACAGGGCTGGATTGTGAGAATATGGAAATGAACAGGACTGCATGCTTCTTGTTCTGGTGTGAAGTTCGCAGACAAGCCAGTGGTCCAGAGATAACAGTTATGTTTAGAGCCATGATAATCATTTGTTGTAATATTTAATTACATTGTTGTTTGAGTTTCCTGGGCCTTTCAAAACACTTAACTCAATAAATAATATTGACCAAGAGCGGCCCCTGGATAGAACCATTCAGACTCACAATAACAATTTTGATAAACTTGGGAGTCCTCAGAATCAAATAGGCAAATGGTTATACATGACTGGAGGAGAGAAACATGACTTTATTGTGAACATTTCTAATAATCAATCACTTTTTATGATCAATCTTTAGCCTAGAGACTGTATCCCCAGCCACAAAATTAAAAAATAATGATAATTATTATTATTTTAAAGAACCCTGGGAAGAATAGAAAATATAAATAATTTCTGTAATACCCTAAGCATGAAACTCAGTGTCTGTTTGTTCAAGCAAATTAAATTTGACAAGAGTAAGAAATTAAAGAACAAATAGTTTTAAAATATCAATATTAGAAAACTTAAAAGAAACACATTGCCTAATTGAACATCTCTCTTTCTGCTAGCATTTGCTTCTTGAACACCAAATTCCTTAAAGCAATGATTCCCATTTCTCCAGTTTCTACCCATTGTTATTTTTAATATTGATTGAGACCTTGGTATATGCTGGAGAGACACTAGGCCAAAAACTTTCTATAAATCATCTCATTTAACTCTGCAGAAAACTAATGACCCAGGAACAGTTATTATCCCATTTCATTAATGACTAAAATTGAGGTGCAGATAAATTTAAAAACTTATTCAAGATCATACAGCTGGTCATCAATAGAGTCAGGATTTAAAACCATGGCATCCACCCCAGTGTCCTTAGTCATTTTGGTATGCTCTCCTCTAATAAAATATTCTCTAAACTGAATAAAATTCAAAGAAATGAATAAGGCACAGATTTTAAGAGGGCAGCTTTTGGCTTAGAAATCAAATAATGGATTTCAAATTCTAAAATGTTGGAGGACACTGCCTTTCTCCTTCCCCATGGGGGGGGAAAATAGCCATCTTGGTAAGAACAAAATGGATGGACTCTTATTTTGAATGGCTCAGTGGATCAGAAGCCTCCAGCTGGATTTTAGCAGTTTTTCTTTTTCTTATGGTTTTCTTTCTCAAAGATCTTAGCTGAATTTGTGGGGAGACTGAAACAAATTTTCTTTTTTCTTTCCCTATTTCTTGGGAGTTTTATTGGTTGGTGTTTTTGTTTGCTTTATAAAAATGATTGTTAGTTTTAGATACAAATCTAAAATTTAAATCTTGCAGTGAGGTCAGAGGAAAACACGTTGAGCAGGTGGAGTTACACAGGGCTGAGAACTGTAAAATGGCGTGACTCACAGTCCAAAGACTATGAACTTTAACAGCTTGGCTGGGCCTGTATTAAAGGGCATACTCACATGCCACACAGAGTGCCTTCCTCACTCACAGGGGCAGTTCTGAAATGGACAGTTTGCTAGGAATGAGGAGGGGGAGGTGAGGCCAAGTCATCTGCCACAGTCGACTTGTTGCTCATTGTAGCTACCTCAAAGGTATGTGCTGAGTTTTCAGGTGAACCAATTTTGTCTTTCCATTTTTAATTATTTGTGGTCAACGATGAAATTTGGTGCTCATTTGGCATGACAGAACATGCTAATTGAAGATTAATCTACCTACCCTACGCAGGTATCTGCGTGAGCAGTTTTAACTACTTGCTCATTTTTGACAAAATGATACACACAGGCACATACACAGGTGTACTTTTTATTTTTTACTACAGTCTTCTGGACATGGTGGTTGGGGACTGCAGTTTGAGGGGGGAAGGGAGAGAGTGACACATGGCATTTACAGTGTAGCATGTGTATAACTTCACAGTGAATATTTGGCTCCCTCCTTTTAAACATGTCGTTTATTGACCTCTTTGTGGAGACACTTTGATAACACCATAGGTCCCAGACTCTCCCTATCCAATCATTGTTCTCTTTCTGTTTCTTCTCTGCCCATTCTTCTTTCTTATTTCCCCCTTCCTCTCAGAAGAGGAGGGGAAAAAAAAAACTAGTAAGGAAAGAGGGAAGAGAGGGAAATTAGTGGAAGGAGAGAACAGAGAGAGAGGAAAGATAAATATACAAATGGACAATGGCCAGACCTTATATAAAAATAGAATTTGAATCTGCCCAGAAACCAAACTCCTTATCTACAAGAGCCAGCCCAGGAAGCTAGCCTGCTACAAATGAGATTTACGAGAAGTCAGGGAATTAATTCCCCGGTGGGTCCAGTAGTTGACTCCTTACTTCCGCAGCAGGAGGCATGGGAAGGTATAGAAAGTCAGATGGCTATCTCTAGTAACAATCCAGGAAGCTAAGCAATAATTTTTCTAAACAATCCACCCCAAATGACCAGGGTTTGGTTAATAGCTCTAATTTTTGTCCTCGCTTTCACCTTAGCATCAACCAGGGAAAGTCAGATCTGCACCCTCCCAATGGCACAGGACGCCCTACTTCTAGCTGGCCCACCTACAGCTTCCTCATGCCAACAGCCTCCAATTACAACATAGCCGAGGCCTTCCACTGGAAAACTTTTGAGTCTTTGCCAGAATGCAAATAACAGTGTCTGACTCTCTTGTGGTAGTAGCTCTGAATAAATAGCCTTTGCTTTTCTCATTTGGTTAGTCTTTGTTTATTTCCACAGAAAAAAAGGAAAAAAAATGGAGAAAGGAAAACAAAAGAAAATTTTAAAATCCCGTTACTAATTGTTACTTTTAATTTTTGTTTATACTTTCTACATATCAAAAGAATCATAAATTGATTGTGAGTGAGAAATGTATGTTTTATGCATCTTTGCATGTCTCAACATTTGTAGCTAAAAATTTTTAATGTAGTAGATGATATTTTTTTACATTTATTATTGAATGAAATGAAGCAACATAGTAATATGCAGACCCAAAAAATCCTTGTAAGAACTTTGATGTGACTTCCATTTCAAGTGGGAGAGCTCAGTCACAAAAATGTGAAGCTGTAGCTCAAAACACACAGCTAAACAGTAACTTTTTGAAACTCCTGAATTTTGCTTCTTTCCTACTACATCATGCTTTTTTTCACATTTAATCTCTGAACATACATATATAAATTATATTAAAGGATGTATATCTTTATCTGTCTCTCATATCCATCAGTTAAGTCTTTCATAAAAGGAATGATTCTCTTAAAAATCACACCCTAATTTATATATTGGATATAAAAAAGTAATATTTTCAGTGCTGTGAATTTTTATTTTAAATGAGTAGCTTTTTTGACTATGTGATTAAACTCCTGTTTCACTCCAAATTCTACTGAAATAACAGTAATAATGATGATAGGAATAATAATAACACTATTCATTATATAGCTACTACATAGTAGTATTACATTTATAACTTCTATATACTTCTAGTATATAAAAGTATTAAAAGAGAATAACACCACAAGAGTGCTGAAAGTGGTAGAAAAAAAGAAGTCTTTAGAAGATTTTAACCCATTTCTGTAAGACAGAAAGGCAATGGCACCAAGTAAGGAATTCCTGAAGATGCCAGAGAGCTTTTGTTTATAAAGTTATGTTTGTTTATATATATCATATTAGAAATCAACACTGAGAAAATTAAATAATATTGATTTATTTTTAAATGGCTATCATAAAGCCATTAAATTAACATGGAGAGTAACTATGAAAAACAACAAAAAAATAATGAAGAGTGACATTGTTCATACATTTTTGCCAATCTCTTTTATGTTTGGTTTAAATGGAAGAAAACTGGATTATCATATTTGCTTCTGCCTATAATCTGTTAGGATTTGGTTTTTTGGGTTGCTCTCTAGGCAGAGAATCTGCCCTCACACAGACATGCAGCTGCAGAAGGGAGGAGTAATTTAATAGCTATTTTGAATCACTGTAGATCGTCTTCTTTGATACATCAGAATAATTGTAAAAGTTGAGCATAGGGACCAGTGCTATGGATCTGCCTCAACATGTCTAGATTCTTTACAAAGTTTCCTTATAGTCAGAATTGTAAATGAATAAAAACAAGAAAACTTGTGACTTCCCTGGAGGTCCAGTGCTGCACTTGCAATACAGGGGGTACAAGTTCCATCCCTGGCTGGGATCCCACAGGCCTCGAGGCACAGGCAAAAACAAACAAACAAAAAAACAAGAAAACTAATGACGTTTATTAACATATGTAAAGTATTTGATTCTATAACTTAGTATAAAATGCATCAACACAGTAAGATGGAGTGATGTATGACGAGAAGGACGGTTGGTGGATGATATTAATAAGTTGAGTAAGGCACTAATTTTAAAATCTAGTAGCGAGTACATGGGTGTTCCCCTGAACAGTTTTTCAGCTTCTCAATATATTTAACATTCATTAATAAAATGTTGGGAAATTTTTTGAAAAGTTGCACACAAACAAAAAGCATAAAAAAATAAAATAAGTGAAATAAAAATCACCCTGTCCTTGCTATCGACAGTCTTTAGTGTCAGCTGTAGGCTCTCCTTTCAATAAAAGACTCAAAAACTGCCCCACTTCGGGTTTGCAAAGGAGCAATCCAAGTTCTGAACAAAAATCTCAGTGGAAGAAACTAGTCCTTTCACAGCGGTACACTTTTCCAGTGGTAGTTTCGTTACAGGGACTTTTTCGATATTTCCATTTTAGAAACTTGCCTTAGAGGTTCTTACAGTTTGTTTTCAAAATTGATTCTTGGTCTAAACACGACATAAAGTTCTTTGGCCTCAGGGAATAAATAATTTTTCTATGAAATTTGAACATACCTGTTTGACCTTTGTTGTCATTTATTGTTGTTTTTTATGAGAAACTTTAAAATTTAATACATGCTTATGAAACAGTTACAAAGAGACCTCTACAGGATCTCAGGTTCAGAGGCCAAGAGAGAGATATTAATAGGAAAGAGAAATTGGTATCAGCAACAAAAATAGATTACTCAGAAATGTTAAAGGTCATCCCACAGATTTACCTTGTGATATCCCTTCTGGTTCCAATTCTTTTTTTTTTTTCTTTTTATTAGAAGCAAAACTTTTATTTTCATATAAATAAAGCCTATTGAAGGCTTGAACTTTTTTTTTAATTGGGGTACAGGTGGTGTACAATGTCAGTTTCTGCTGTACAAGGAAGTGAGTCAGCTCTATGTACACGTATATCCCCTCCCTCTTGGACCTCCCCTCCACCCATCCCACCCGTATGCATCACCGCAGAGCCCTGAGCTGGGCTCCCCACACTGCCCTGCAGGTCCCACTAGCTGTCTGTTTGACACATGATGCTGCATGTACGTCAACCCAGTCTCCCAGTTCATCCCCCTCCCACTGTGTTCACATGTCCCTTCTCTACGTCTGTCTGCATCTCTACCCCTGCCCTGCAAAAATAAAAATAAAAAAGGTTCTTCTGTACCATTTTTCCTAGGTTCCACATTCATGTGTTAATATGCACCATTTGTTTTTCTCCTTCTGACTTATTTCACTCTGTTTGGCAGACTCTAGGTCCATCCACATCTCTATAAATGGCCCAGTATCGTTCCTTTTTCTGGCTTCATTCCTTGATTTCCATTGCTAGCACCGAGAGACCATGGCAAAGCATTTCACCAAAAATAACTGAAACTTCCCTACATTTTGTGTCTATTTTCCAGAAAGGCTAAATAAGAAGAAAGGAAATGAATGTTAAGGATTTCCCAAGTCTTCTATATTTTGGGACTCAGACACTCAGGAATCTCAGGAATTCTCCTCAGGGCTATACCTGAATAAGGACTTCATTTTTTTTTTTTTTTCCCTTCAATCCTACTCACTTTGACATCCATTTTCACAAAATGAGAAGAAGAATGTGGGTTCCACACATGCCAGTTTTACTATGGCAGCATTCTTTGCTGCCAGTAAGTAGGACCACAATAGAAAATCCTGCAACACCTGTCTTTATCACCGCCCTCACTCAGAGAGTTAGGTGCTGAGAGATTTGTTGTTGTTGCTTTTGTTTCTTAACTAATATAAAGTTACAAAACAGCTCAGCAGCTCTTCAGCTTTTCCCTTAGCAGTGGAGACCTAAAGTTTCATCTGTTAAGATAAAAATTAAAATTTAGGAAATGCATAGCCAGAACTTGCTAAATGGTGAGTTTGGCTTTTCTAAGCAGTGCTAAAATATGATATATGTATTTTAATTGATCTAAGAGAGACTCTTTGCACACCCTTTACTTCATTGCAGATATTGAGGTGTTGAAGAAAAGTGACTCAGTGTCAGGACTAAAGGATCTCAGAAGCTAATAGCTCATTAATACCCAGAACTCCTCACAATCCTGTGTAAATCTCCTCAATTAAAACCAAGAAGTAAATAGATTAGTAAATAAAAATAATCAACTGAACAGCATCTTCAAGGCATTAAGGAAACACATGCAATATGTAGTATTTTATAAGAAAAGGGAAAAGAGAAAGAAAAGAGGTTTAGATAAGAGGATGGACAAGGGCTTCCCTTGCAGCTCAGCTGGCAAAGAATCTGCATACAATGCGGGAAACCTGGGTTCGATCCCTGGGTTGGGAAGATGCCCTGGATAAGGGAACGGATACCCTCTCCAGTGTTCTGGCCTGGAGAATTCCATGGACTATCTAGTCCATGGGGTCACTAAGAGTCAGACAAGACTGAGCAACTTTCACTTTCACTTTCACTTTTTTCATGGACAGGGAGAGGTTTTGAGAGGATTGAGTCAATAATGTGAATCAGCTCACATTGAGAACCTTATTTATATTTATTACCTATTATAAGTAATAAAGATCTGACTGACCCCTTAACTTAGTCATCCAGTACACCTCGGCCCTGTTGATGTGTAATACCTAGTGTTTATATTCATCCTTGCTACAGGATGGGTTGGATTGAGTATCCAGGGAATGGAACTTCCTTGAAGATTTTGTCTCACATTCAAACTGAGATTATATCACTTTCACGGTTTCTCAGTTTTGGTATCCACCAAATGGAAGGAGCCAGACTCTCAGATTTCACGCAGAGTTCCAATACATTTCAAAAACTCTTGGAACAGGCTTTGGACTGACACTCAGGAGGTTTAGTCTTGCCTATAACACGACCTCATTAGTCTTCAGTAGAGTTTTTCCCATCCTGGGTATTAAGTTCCAAAATATGAAAATCAGTAGTGAACTATAAAGTTCTACCCTCTGTCTTCAGGAAGGTTGTTATAAGGGGCTGGGGAGCTGATGACGGTGGATAGTGATGATCACTAACATTGATTAGGCACTAACTGTATTTAAACACTATTGTAAATATTTTACAGATGATATTTCACTTTATTCTCCCAGAACCCCTACAGATGACAAATCTAAGGCATATTCTTACAGTTAGACTTCGTGTATTCCAAGAGTATCAGTGATTCTTACAAATCTACTATTATTTTTAACCTCCTCCACCCCAGATCTGTTGAGATGTCAGAATAAGACAATGTGGATAAAAATGCTTTATAAATTATAAAACAAAATGTAAATGTGAATTACTATTTGACTCGCCAATCACTACCACATGCAAAATATGAGGCAAGCCATTTGCCTCTTTCTCTGATACATTTCCATCTTAATTTCATCTACTCTAGTCATTTGAACTTTTCTTTCACTTCCGTTCTTTTCATCTATCTTTTTATTTCATTATATTGCCTGGGAAATCCCATGGATAGAGGAGCCTGGTGGGTTACAGTCCATGGGGTTGCAAAAGAGTTGGACACGGCTTAGTGACTAAACAAGAAGTTCCAACAAAACCTTAAACATTGTTTATACCCACTATTGAAGCTTTATTTTCAAATTGTAAATAAAGTCTAAGTACATTATCACAGATTATTTCCCATTATAACAAGATGAGTTTTTCAACAGTAAAAATGGCAACTGTTACTGGGCTGCCAGATGTTGTGTCCCCATGCAAAGGGTTATTTGGAATTTTCTAGAAAAAGTAGCCAGCAAAGAAAGGATAGGAAGCAGAATTGGTCAGAAGAAGTTGAATGCAGTATGGAGTTGATGGAAGTGGCAGCCAACTCTGCAGAGAATTCTGAAGCTGCAGAGCTATTCCAAGTTGGTATGAGAGGGCCAGTCCTCTCTCTTCCCATTGAGATCAGTCATTAATGTGGGCAGTCCCTCAGCAAGGGGTGTGATTTTGGCTTTCTCCTGGAGAGACAAGCCCCACAGTGAGCTGACTCCTGAAGACTGGCTGTTCCAGCAGTTGTGCTCATACATTCATTTCTAAAGAAGAATTAGACTGACCACACATCACAGGGGGCCCCAGCTAGATCTAGAGGAACACACAAATTCACCTCAGAGCAAATCTTTGTTGAGAGTGTTCCTTGAGTAACCTCCTCTATTATGCAGGTAGTATAATTTTAGTAGACACCCACTGCCCTGGGGTTGGGCAAGAGGACCTTTTGTGACCTGAAAGCCCCTTTTCCAAATATGCTTCCATAAGTAAAACTAGTCACTGGTAAATTTGCTAAAGATTATCTGAAAGGGAAAAAGTAGAGCCCCTGACCTCTTCGCGTTTGAGATTTATTACTATAAGTAGACAATCTTCTATATCTCTACTGAGACATTACTGAGATTCATTGGCAGGAAAGAACCAGCAACAAAACTGAGGGAGAACTTCAGTTCAGTTCAGTTGCTCAGTCGTGTCTAACTCTTTGTGACCCCATGGACTGCAGCATGCCAGGCTTCCCTGTCATTCACCAACTCCCAGAGCTTGCTCAAACTCATGTCCATTGAGTTGGTGATGCCATCCAACCATTTCACCCTTTGTCATCCCCTTCTCCTCCTGCCTTCAATCTTTCCCAGCATCAGGGTCTTTTCCAGTGAGTCAGTTCTTCGCATCACGTGGCCAGAGTATTGGGGCTTCAGCCTCAGCATCAGTCCTTCCAAT
This sequence comes from Cervus canadensis, assembly GCF_019320065.1. NCBI lineage: Eukaryota > Metazoa > Chordata > Mammalia > Artiodactyla > Cervidae > Cervus > Cervus canadensis. The sequence continues at coordinate 28,237,312 of NC_057416.1, forward strand.
GAACATTCAGGACTGATTTCCTTTAGGATGGACTGGTTGGATCTCCTTTCAGTCCAAGGGACTCTCAAGAGTCTTCTGCAACACCACAGTTCAACAGCATCAGTTCTTCGGTGCTCAGCTTTTATTATAGTCCTACTTAGCAGGAAGGCCCAATAATCCAGTGGTTTCTTGGAATCTGAAAGGTTGTCCTCAAGATGAGGTAGATTCTCTTGTTAATCTGTCTTTTGTTATAGGAGCCCCAGTCAATAATTCAGAAGGAGAGAAGGAAAATTGTTTTCCCCCTTCACAAGTGCAAAAGCAGAGAATGTGATTTGGAACTAAGATTGTTAGTTAATCAAGGTAACCATGCAGCATCACTGCAGATGTCTAGAGGTGTGAACTAAGAAAGGCAGTGCCGTGGTGGGCAAGAGTACTTAGAACTAGATGAGACTCATTTTCCCTAGTTGTATCTTATTTGCCTTGACAGTTCAAATATTCATTTAATAAATATCTATTGAGTGACTGTAGTGTAAGGAAATCTCATCTCATCCCGACAGTGGGGCTACAGCCACAAACAAAACAGACATAATCTCTGCCTTTAAGGAGCTTAAGTCCTAGTAGCAGAGGCATAAAATAAACAGGCAACTAAGGAAGTCAAATCATTTCAGATGGGATCAGAATGAGGGAAATAAAGCAGAATAAGTTGTATGGAGAGTGAATCGAAAATACTGGCTCTTGACCAAGACTGTCTCCCCTACTGAGGTTCTGGGATTATTTAGTGATGATGGAAAGTCATTAGGAGGCAGGTGCTGAATATTCTCTTAGTTCTACCAGGAGGTAGTGTTGTAAGTAATTAATTGGAAAAATTAAAAGTGACCTTACTTGTTCCCCAAATGGTGAAACCAACACAGATCTTACACCACTACCACCACCACCACCAACAGCAAAACTCTTAGCTGGAGGGCTGGAGTCTCAGAAACAAAATTTCTCAGCTAAAAGGTCCAGTTTCATCTTCCCTGCTTCCTTTCTCACTCCAAATGTGGATTAATATAACTAAGAGAAATGATACTGAACCACTGAATATTTTATAGATCCATGAAGGTTAGCCATTATATATGTTCCTGGATGTGCCTTATTCACAGCCATTTGCAGCTAATTATGAAACAGCCTTAAGTTCTGTCTGAGATGGGTAGGAGGTGGGGAAGTGGAGGGAGCCTTTAATTGCCATAGAGAGGAAACTTTGTAAATATATATATAAATATTTCAGAAGACAGAATTAGGAGAAATATATTCTATAGTTTGAATCCAACCTCATAAAACATCTAGCATAATCCTTTGTATGTAATAGGTGCTCAATGACCATTTGTTGAATGAAGACTAAAAGTAAAGACGAAGCAATGAACATCACACACACATGCACCCTTGAAATTATTGTTTCCTGATTTTCCATCCAGTAAGCACATGTTCTTGATAGACTGTTTTCAGTTTCTCTCATACCCCTTCCCATTTGGTCTTTCATTGCTTACTATATATAGCTCCTCCTTAGATGGAAAAAAACTTGTATCTCTCTTTTTTAGGAGTTGTTATGGTAAAGAGATTTAGACATAAAAGAAACTCATATAACAAGATAAAATGGGGATTGATGATTTCACTGATATTTTTTTAAGCTGTCCTGCTTTAGCAATGTAATTTCAAGGTGGCCTAAGCAATATAATTCCAAGAGAGAAAATTGCTTTAAATTATACTATCTGTTTCAAGCTGAGTTAAACTTCATTCCATAGTTAACTAGTTGCTGTATGGAAGTAAAAACTTTGTAGTTACTTTAGTCTTCTTGCCATGTCTTCATGCAAGAGAAGAGATAATTTATCAAGCCACAGAATATCACTGAAAAAGACCCAGGAAAGTTATATCTTGTCTTCAGGAAAAGTGGTACTTTTTGTTGTTTCATGACTACTCTTAGACCATTCTTTCTTTGCCTGAGATCTAGCTAGAAGTGTTCAAGTCCTTTATCTGTGCAACTCTTTCTTCCTTCAGGTAACTTCCCCTCCAATTCTTTGTCAAACCCAGTGGCAGTGTTCCCATTGTCCAGGGATGAGCTGTTCCAGCAGCACTCTTTGACATGTTTTTTCTTTTAATATTTATTTATTTATTTATTTTTGGCTGTGTTGGGTCTTAGTTGTGGCATGCAGGAACCTTGTTGTGGCATTCAGATCTTTTGATGCAGCACACAGACTTCTCTCTAGTTGTGACTCCCAGGGTCAGTGGATGCCCCTCACAGGCTTAGCTGCCCCAAGGCACGTGGGGTCTTAGTTCCCTGACCAGGGGTCAAACCCTCATGCCTTGCACTGACAGGCAGATTCTTAACCACTGGACCACCAGGGAAGTCTCCTCTTTGCCTTACTTATTAGAAAGAAAAAAAAAATAGAGACATTTCATATTGGAAATTGGCTTTGTAATAGGTATCTATGCCCAGAGAATTTCAATCCATCTCTTTCTCATGAAATTGACAAGCTGGAAGAAAGCTTATCTTTCTAGGACTTGTGTAATCCCATGGCCCTTTCATGATTGCAGGGAATAATTTGTTATTGTAGAGAGGAAACATTTTTTTTTTTCTCAACCCTCTGAGGGTCCCTGGCTGGGTCTGAAAATTAAACTGACAGATTGACAGGAGAAAAAGCATACAGGTTTATTTAATATAAGTTTTACGTGATACAGAAGCCTTCATAAGAGAACAAAGACTTGAAGAAATGATTAACCCCAAGTACTTTCATGATAGGCTTGATGAAGAGTAGATAGTCATGAAGAAATATGATAAGTGAAAGGGTATGGGGTGAATGTAATAAATCAAGGGAAAGAGTAAGGCCTGTTTGTTCGAATTATTCTCTGTGTCTCTTTGTCTTTGGGAATAGGGATGTTCCTTTCCTCCAGAGGTAGGGAGGGTGCCACTCACATGAGGGTCTATGACTGGTTTCAGAGAGAAGGGTAGTGGGAAGGTCGGACTAACCTTCCTGTTGCTGCCATTTTCTGACTCCTTCAGCGTAAAATATTCAATATGCAAAGCTACCGTATTTTGGAGTAAAGTCTCCTGAAACCCATCACTATCTTTGCGTCAGTATCTGTTCTGAAAACATCCCCTTCTAATGATAACCATGCGTAGAATTGACCTCAGAAGTCAAGAACATGAAATTGTAAGTAACATGAAGACATGTTCACAGTATAGACTTGGGATAGTACACAAAAGTGTGTGTAGGCTAATTTCCCAGCTAGTGATATGCATTCTGAGCTTAGTGAAGAAGTTTGAAGATGTGAAAGCTAATATTTTGGATTTTGTTGTTGTTAGTTTTTGAAACAGAAACTATGTATAGGTAGAGTTGAAGGAGGTCCCGGACATGTTTCTTTAGATCGTATGTTCTCAAAAGAGGTAATATCACTCCCCGAGGGGCAAAATTGATTCTCATGTGGTAAAAAAAAAAGTGACATCTATGTAATGTCGACCAGAAAAACAAGAGAAAAGTTTATTTGGGGTCTTAGGTATTGCAATTCAGGAAACACAATAAAACCAAAAGAGTGTTCCAAGGAAGAGAAAAATGTCAGGGACTTATAAAGGCGAAAGCCCAAAGTTGTTAAAGTTGTCTGACAGGAATTATGATCAACTCTGATTCAAGAAAGAAAATGTCTGTCCTCAAGGGATAGGCTGACATGAGTTACTTTAGGGTGAGGGTCTGATAAGTGTCTTGAATTGTCAGAATACTGGGTGGATGTTTTGGATGCTATGTTAAGACAGCTAGGAAAAAAAAAAAAAGACAGCTAGAGGTCAAAGTTCACATGCATAAGTCACCCTTCCTCAGTGGCCTCCCAGCTCCACTTTAGGGAGTTCTCACAGCAAAATGAACCCATTTTGATTTTCCTTTTACACTATATACACATGTATACATACATATATATGTGCACACACCTAGACATGTACATATATATTTATGTGTGAGTACTTTGGTAATGGCAACCCACAACAATGTACTTGCCTGGAGAATTCCACGGACAGAGGAACCTGGTGGGCTACAGTCCTTGGGGTCACAAAGAGTTGGACATGACTGAGCAACTAACACACCTTTTTTTTTTTTTAATCACAAAGTAATTTTTGTTGATGCACATATAAAATAATATATATTAAATGTATATGTGTTATATAAACTGGCAGTGTATCTGTAGTACTAAACTTCAATGAAGGGTGCAGTTAGGAAAAAAATTATCTAAAATCATTGCATAGGAGAAAAATATACTGTGACCAGTTTCCACCGCCTTTACATTGCCCGTGAAGAGTTGCTGGATAGAGGTTAAAAGAAGTAGTCTATTAAATCAAATACAATATATGCTCAACTGGCCTTATTTTTTGCATCTTCAATCACATAAGGTTATATTTTGAAACCAAGGGCTAACGATCAGTTAGATTCTTTGAACTACCAACTTGTTTAACAAATAATATTCTATAGCCTGTCTTCACTAATCAAGCTTGCTTTAATCGTTCCTGCAAATTGCATACCCTCCAAGTCACATAACTTAGACAATATGTCACAAGACTCCTTTAATGGCCCCTCTGTAGATACCACCTCTGACAAATGAGTCACTCTGTTCACAGTTGCTGAAATCATTTTTTCAGGAACTTAGAGTCAGCTCTTGTCCAATTCGAGTTCAAGCCAGTCTAGACTAGTTGGAACCACCAACTCTCCAACTGGGCCTGGGCAAGTAGCTGATAGTTGACCTTTTGATGTCAGAGGGACAAAAACATCAACCTCAGATCATTCTAATGTCCCCATATTCTGGCCTCTCATGAAGAAGGATTTAACTCAGAGTAGTGATTACTTACCTTTTTCCTGCCTCAGTCACCTGCCCCTGCACCTCTGACCACCCTATACTCTTCACTCCCGAATATCCCAAGCTCCTTCTCTTTGGGGAGGTGGACCTGAGGCTTGTTCTCTTGTCTCCTCACTTAACCACCTCATGAATAAACCCTTTCTCTGTTGCAAACCTGGATGTCTCAGCTTTTGGATTGCTGCCTGCCGGGTAAACAAACCTGACTTGGCAACACTTTCATTATTGCTATTGTAAATAAATAAACTCTGAAAGTAAAGCTGTCCCAAAAACCTTCACTCCTACCAACTCTAAACTTCGATCCAGTTAGACAGAAAGAGTAGGAGAAATTATGGGTAATAATGAGAGATTTGCTTCAGCCGGTGTGAGGAAGAGGTACAAATGAAAATTTGTGGGTGGGCTAAGAAGAAATTTTTGCCTGAGATGTTTTGAAAACTGTCTGCAAAATCAAGCTGGAGCAACTGTTTGCAAGACAATTGTATTTCAGACGCAGAGGAACTCTTCCTTGCTGGAAGTGTAACCTTGGCCATGGCAGAAATAAATGCTCATGGAAAGTGTTCTCCCTCCTTCTGTGTGAAAGCTTTCTGTCCTGAGGCCTCTGAAGAGTAGAGACAAGATCCTTTTCATGGCATCAGCCCTATTCAAGGATGTCAGCAGGGAGTCAGAAAAGAGACACTCAGCCAGGGAGCTGCCTTTTTCCCTCCGGGAGCCTGCCGCTCTTTACAGGTGATGAGAAAAAGGTGTGATTCTCAAATTTAATGAAACCCCTGAAATTTGAGACTTTCAGTTAACATCAGGCTGTGCTAGAGAAACACTTGGCAGGCTGTGTTCCTACTGCGGACTGGCTGGCTGGATCATGGAGAATTCCTGTCCTCCTCCTCCCCAGTCAGGGTAGTTTTAGCAAAGGGTTCAGCTCCCTTCAACCCAGTAGGGGGAAACAGGCAGAGGGAGCCCCTCAAAGTGCCAGAGACTCTCCTGGCAGCTGCTCCTACCTTCTCCTGCCTGTGCCCTCTAATCAGGTAGCTGTTCAGTTATGTCCAGTGAACCCTAGCTGAGCAGTTAAAAAAGCAAACACTTCCTGAGAAGGACAGAGCGGGAAAAACTGATAAATTCGCCTTTGCTCATGACTCAGGGCAGTGGCACCCCACTCCAGTACTCTTGCCTAAAAATCCCATGGACGGAGGAGCCTTGGTGGGCTGCAGTCCATGGGGTCGCGAAGAGTCGGACACGACTGAGCGACTTCACTTTCACTTTTCACTTTCGTGCATTGGAGAAGGAAATGGCAACCCACTCCAGTGTTCTTGCCTGGAGAGTCCCAGGGACCGGGGAGCCTGGTGGGCTGCCGTCTATGGGGTCACACAGAGTCGGACACGACTGAAGCGACTTAGCAGCAGCAGCAGCAAGGCATATTTAAATATTACCTTGGAGCCTGGCTTAGTTGAGTTTTGAAGAGGGCTTACCCTTCCCACAGGGATGAGGTTGAAACCTACAAAGGACAGTGGCAAATTCTTGCACAATCAACAATTTTCACAGCTCTCTCACCCTCTTCATTCTCCCCTCCTGGTGAAAACTGTATCTCTCTGATAGTGATGGCAAGTCATATTACAGCTACTCTGATTGGCTGGTCTTCCTGTGATATTTCATGCCACATGGAACCTCTTTTTCTCTTCAGTAACTGGGGTTGCTATGATTACAGCGCTGATCACATGAAGACTTATTTCCTTAGTCATTACCTCATTCTTCTGTTCTCAGCCCTTTTCCTCTCCCCTTTTCTGTCTGATTTCTGTCCACTTCAAATGACCCTCAGGCTTTTCAAAACAAGAATGTCAAAAAGAAATAGTGCAAGCAGGACACAAAGGGCCAGAAGGGAGCCTGAGATTGCCCTCCTCTTACTGGGAGTGACTGTGCATTGAAGTAGTTACAGATCTCTGAGAATAGTTTTTCCTACCGGTGGAGCTGGTAGTAGATATACTCTTATTTTCATAAAGAAATGCTGTTGTATTCTATGAGATCTTTAAAATAATAGTTTTGACCTAAGAGATACCATGTTTAAAACTATATTCTTATTAATAGAAATAAAACCCAAAATATGTGTAAATATTATACAGCACAGGGAATGTAGCCAAAGTTTTATAGTAACTTTAAATGGAAGACAATCTGTAAAAATATTGAATCACTATGTTGTAAGCCTAAAACTTATGTAATATTGTAAATCAACTACACTTCAGTTTTAAAAAATGTGTGTAAAGATACTACACCTTAGAAATTTGGAGAATTTAAAAAATATCTGTGTCATATTGTAAATGTAAAAAAAAAAAATAGGGTATAACCTAAGTGTGAACTAGTAGTATTGGCTAAACAAATCATGGTATGTTCATGCCATAAATTACTAAAGGAGGAAAAGGATTATGTGAATGTATAGTTATTAATATTGGATTTAATATGGGCTTCTTTGCAACCCCATGGACTACAGTATACCAGGGTTCTCTGTCCTTCTCTATATCCCAGAATTTGTTCAAACTCATGTCCATTGAGTCAGTGATGCCATCCAACTATCTCATTCTCTGCCACCCCCTTCTCCTCTTGCCTTCAGTCTTTCCCAGAATCAGAGTCTTTTCCAGTGAGTTGGCTCTTTGCATCAGGTGGCCAAAGTATTGGAGCTCTAGCTTCAGCATGAGCCCTTCCAATGAATATTCAGGGTTTATTTCCTTTAGGATTGACTGGTTTGATTTCCTTGCTGTCCAAGGGACTCCCAAGAATCTTCTCCAGCACCATACTTCAAAAGCATCAATTCTTTGGGCACTCAGCCTTCTTTATGGTTCAACTCTCAGATCCATACATGACTCCTGAGAAGACCATAGCTTTGACTATACAGACCTCTGTTAGCAAAGTGATGTCTCTGCTTTTTAATATGTTGTCTAGATTTGTCATAGGTTTCCTTCCAAGGAGTAAGCATCTTTTAATTTTGTGGCTGTAGTCACCACCCACAGTGATTTTGGAACCCAAGAAAATAAAATCTGTCACCGTTTCCACTTTTCCACCATCTATATGCATATGTGCTACCTTTAGATGGTAAATTTATGAATAAGAGAAGAGAAGGGTCTTTCTCCTTTGAGGCCAACCTTTCAGCTCTGTTATATGATACTATGCCTTCATGGCACTTCTTGCATTAATAATTTCTCTCAGGAATGCCTCCACCCAAGATCCCCATTCTTTACTTGCTGACACCGGATAATCATGAAGTAACTGGAAAAAAAAGTGTGGACTAATCATCTTCCCTCTGGGCCTTATGTTTTCCTTTGTATAATGAGGGAGTTTGACTGAATTTTTCAAAACCTTTTTTCCTCTAATAGCCTATGATTGTCTATGTTGTAGTTATTAATGATGGAGTTGTGGGTTTTTGTTTTTTGTTTTTTTTTTGTCTTTTGGTGACTGAGATAGGCATATGATGAGTCTATTTTTGGTGGGCAGCTGTCAGCAGCCCTCAAATCAGAGGGAACAGGTATTTGTCTTTCCACCTGGTCAGCCCACACACAGCACTAACCTTGCCTGTGTAGAGAAGAGAGAGCAACCCCAACAAACAGGCATCATGAAACCAGAAACTGTTTATAGCTAGTATACATAGACAGTGTGTCTTTGATATTTAGATGATGTGAGCCAAATTAAAAGGTGTCATCAACTGTCTCATTTGTGGTAGCCCAAAAGGTTGCTTCTCCTCCAGACAAAGGGAGGCATGAAGCCCAAGGAAATGTTCGCCGATGTGTGTAGGGTGTGTGGTGAACACATACAGGGTTGTGTGTGAGTGTGAGAACAGGTAAGAATGACATTTTCTTTGTCCAGATAGACTGCCCTCACCTTTTCCCCATCCCAATAAATATAAGGCTTCCCCCTTTTCTCCTATAAACATTATTTCCTTGAGAAATTACTCTTCGTGGATGCCACACCCCACCTATCTGGCCCACTCTGAGCTCCATAGGTGATGCTGCAGAATAGTCAGAGCTTGACAATTGCTCCACTCTGAGGCGCGGGCTTCCCCTCTTTCTCCGACTGCCTCGACTTGTCTAGTAGGTTGTAGGTGACAGAATAGACTTCAGGTAAGCAAATTGCGACTTTTGTCTATGAAAAATGAGGGGCTTTTTATTGTTTCCATTTCCCTCCAAATCTCCAGACAACTTATTGCTCTAATGACTATATTTTTCTTTTCAAACAGGAGGGGAGGAAAGTATCCTTTTGTTTTGTTTTAAATCTTTTTTTTTTTTTTTAAATCACCAAGTTGATATATTTTGTGGCTAGACAGAAATAACCATCCAAATACTAATATAATGCTAACACTTTACCCATTTGGGAAATAGATGTTCTGGAAACATGCTTTACTTCTCCCCTTAGACTAAGGAGATGTGGCAGAATTTTCTTCAATATCCGTTTAAATTCTCTCTTTTTTTTGTTTTTGTTTGGTTTGGTTTCTCCTTAGGAGCCAAGCATTTTTTCCTTCTGTGAACCCTTAATGTATCTGATTAGAACTGAACTCCTTTTAGCAAAGATTTACATTGCTTATGCATTCACATGTGCCAAGCTCATGGTTGATAAATTCTTTCTGTATTCGCTTCACAAGTAGGCCACAGATCATTCAACTGAGCAGACCTATGTCTTAGACATCTGTTACCTGTGGCCTTGAGTATATCCATTAATTGAGCTGTAACAACTAAGACCCAATAGCATCTAAATGAGTATAACCTAAGAGATGATCTCATGAAAGTTACGTTAGAGATAAGCCCTGAGTCCATATTCAATGACCATCACAGGTCCAGAATAAAGTTTTTTAAAAGTCTAGCTCTTGAGAAGCTTTTAAGTTGAGAAGAAATGCAGGTATCAGTGAACATAAACAAATGTAACTAATACAAAAATATTAACTCTCTGTTACCTAGTATTATTTAAAATGGAATATTCTGGTTAAACTCTGATGTCTACCAAAGAATTACCTTTCACTGGCAATAGGTTCAAAATCCATTCTTTTAATTATTAAGCTATTTGACATTATGATAAGCATAATAGTACTGTCTATCTTCTGAAATGCCAGTTAAAGTTATGAAAAGCAGAATGTTAGATAATCAAGATTATAGATTTAAATGGCATAGAATCATTTAAAGCTATGCTAAGTCTTATATGAGCTTATTTGTATAACTATGCTTGTATCTATATATAAATATTTGCATCAGCATGCATGCAAATATACTTATAAAATGGCAATAATGTATGTCAGTGCAGGAAATTAGTCCTTTCATAGTGTATAACCTGTGATTTGATGAGGAAGGATAGCTGCTTTCTTTCCACAAATATGTACCATCTCTGTGACACATCGATTTATATTGAGTCTGGTTTTGCAATATTTCTGACAACTCCGTTCCTTTACTGTGGTTTCCTGATTACCATGTTTTACTGTGTTTCTTGAGCCTGAAAATCTAGTAATTGCCTTTCCTACATGTATGTCCTACTCTATCCCCATCTATATTTCATCTCATTCTTCACATAACTAGGTTGTGATAAGCACCTGTGAAATATAGCCACTAATCATTAAAACAATATTCCTTCAATTGACATAGAAATTCAGAAAACTCTCAATCCATTTTCTCTGTAGTTTAGGACTTCAATTTAATGACCATAAAGTTGTCTTACAAAAGTTGTCTTACATAAAGCTGTGGATACAAGTAAGTGCCCTGAACTTCCAATATTCTATGCATTATCACCTTGAATGTCCATGGAAAGCTATCATTCTCCACTGCTGCTGCTGTGACAAATAATATATTAAAGTGCTGCTATTATATAGATATGATGAATATCTCTTTTCCATCATAAAGAGTTCTGAAATATCATTTGTAACTTCTCTTGTATTTTCTTAACTTCTAAAGTTGAGTAAACTTATTCAGGGTGTTCAGGTCCAGGAGGTAATTGGTCAGAGAGTGAAAAGCTGGCATCACTGGTTTCGGCGCATTATTATCTTGTTGCCTGAGCTCTAATGAGTGCCATTCAAGGAGGCCAGATGCATCAGCCGAGGAAAGAGCTTGAAGAGGGACATTATTATCATTGATATTCACTGTTGATGTTGATGCGATTATTTTGAGGAATAAGGAAATCTGCCAAGTGTGTGGTGAGATCACGAACCACTGTCTTTTACAATATAAAATGTCTTAACAACAGGAAAAAAATTTAGGACATGTTTTCTCTGGAAAAGAATAAAGTCTCATCCAAGGGCAGAACTAATAATATAGAGTCACCATGAACGAAATAAACACATTGGTTGAAGGATGGTGAACATCCTTGGAGAAAATAATATAACCTCGGAGTATAAAATCACAGTGCACACTTGTAATAGGTTTCTTTCCCTTTCTTATGGAATAAAACTCAGATCCACAAGACTAAACCATATAATTCAAAGCTGTTTTACTGTTATTAGAAGGCATTGGCTTCTGGATTCAAAGAGCAAAATTCTGATGAAAAAACTTCTGATTATGACTATGATGGCCAGGAGGCTGGAATCTGTAATGTTAAGAAGAAAATATTTTCATTTTTTTCAATCATTTTAGATATAAGAGGATACAGCAAGCTTCCTGGAATATTATTAGTTTTTTTTTAAATGGTAGTGTATGAAAAAGCAGGCTTGGGTGACATTCTTACCCTTTACTACTGGTGCAACAGGTGGTTTCATTAAAATTTGAATTTGCCATTGCTTTGTCTTCACTATCCTATGTTTACTTGGCAATTTTCTAATTTTCTCTATCCTCGGGGGAAACTATTAAGTCTCCTGTTGAGTTCATTAGCATTGCCCAGTAAATTAAAATGTAGGAGACAACTTGAAAGAAACAAGAGAACACTGTTTGTTAATAAAGCATCTTACCTGAACAAGTTTTTACTAATCAGGCCAGGGAAAACAAAGCTATGTTTAACAAAAAGTGCCCACGCAGGAGAAGGAAAAGAATCACTGATTAAGGGAGAAAACGGCTGATATTCAGCCTGACCAGTGGGGAATGGCACTCTGACTGCATTTGTGTAGAATCCCTGGCATATTTGGTTGACTGCAGTCCATGAGGATGTGTTATTCAGTCCACTTAAATGGAGACATACTGAGACATTATTAGGAAAAGTGAATTGTGAGGAAATACCTTCTAGTGATGATGAAGGGCAGAGCGAGGGGGCTGCATTTCCCATGGATCTTAGTTCAATCTCTCATCATTTCCTACCCACATCAGTCATCTATTCAGTGTCTAATGTTCCTGTGCAAAGCTCGAGACTCCCATCCCATCCAAACTCGAAACTCCTCAGCGTGATTGTCCTAAAGTGAAAGGCTAACCATGTCACTCATCTGCTAAAAACCCTTCAGAGTTTCCCATAACCTGAAGGATAAAGATCAGAACCCTCGGTCGAGCAGAGAAATCCCTGTTAGTCCTGGCACCAGATGACCTTTTCAGGTTTTTCTCCTGCTGCTCTTCACTTTGCGCACACGAGCATTATCTGTACCAAACCCCCTTCCTTCTCCCACCTTGCCGTACCTCATCCACAGGGTCCTTGCATGTGCTGTTCAGCTGTCAGTGGGGACCATGGTAATCCTCCCCATCTCGTCTATTACTGGTGAGCAATTACCCTTTCTTTAAGACTGAGATCCAGTACCATCATCTTATCTCACTGTATGTATGTGCAGATACATGTACATCAACTAGGAAAAAAACTTCACAACACAATAGCTGTGAGTTGAGTTTATTCAGTGTCTTCCTGAGGACTATAGCCTGGAGACAGCCTCACAGATAGTTCTGCGGACGTGCTCTGAAGAGGTCGGGGGAGAGGTCTGTACATGTGTGATTTTGGCAACGGGGTAGGGCATTCAAGCACACATCTCATAGGTTACTGCTAATCATGAGAAATAAATATCTCAGGTAATAATTCTACTGCTTTTCTAAATATGGAAAGATGCAAGAATCCAGGTTCATAAAAAATTTCTCCTGAAATATTTCTGAGGACATGTTCTGTCCATTTTCCTAGAGCACAGTTTTCCTGATCTTCACCCTGAAATCCTTTTCAGAGTGTATTGTAGGTCAGTAACTGCAGTGGTTGACTCAGTCCTTGCAGAACAAGATGATGGGCAACATTCTTTGTTTTAATGTATATGTGTACACATGTGTATACATGTATATACACAGAGACAGTCCTGTCTCTTATGAACAATAGCGTGAGACCACAAGATGACAGTGCAAGCTAAAGCCAAGTGAGATTATTTTAATAATCTATGAAAAATTATAACTGTGTCATGAACTTTGACAAGAGTGAAAAAGTTGGCTTAAAATTCAGCATTCAAAAAACGAAGATCACGGCATACAGTCCCATTATTTCATGACAAATAGATGGGGAAACAATGAAAACAGTGACAGATTTTATTCTCTTGGGCTCCAGAATCACTGCAGATGGTGACTGCAGTCATGAAATTAAAAGATGCTTGCTCCTAGGAAGAAAAGCTATGACCAACCTAGACAGCATAGTAAAAAGCAGAGACATCACTTTGCCAACAAAGGTGCGTCTAGTCAAAGCTATGGTTTTTCCAGTGGTCATGTATGGATGTGAGAGTTGAACCATAAAAAAAGCTGAGCACCGAAGAATTGATGCTTTTGAACTGTGGTGTTGGAGAAAACTCTTGAGAGTCCCTTGGACTGCAAGAAGAACAAACCAGTCAATCCTAAAGGAAATCAATCCTGAATATTCATTGGAAGAACTGATGCTGAAGCTGAAACCTCAATACTTTGGCCACCTTTTGCAAAGAACTGACTCATTGGAAAAGATCCTGAAGCTGGGAGAGATTGAAGGTAGGAAGAGAAGGGGACGATAGAGGATGAGATGGTTGGATGACATCATTGACTCAATGGACATGAGTTTGAGCAAGCTCTGGGAGTTGGTGATGGACAGGGAAGCCTGGTGTGCTGCAGCCCATGGGGTCGCAAAGAGTTGGACACAACTGAGTGACTGAACTGAACTGAGCTGAACTTTGAATTTTTTGTTAATACGTTAAAATCACTGTCAGTTACAAATGTATAGAAAAGTAAAAAAGTAATAAGCGTGTTTTTAGTATGCTATGATTAAAAACATTAGAAATTGAAACTGAAAATCTTTAATTTCCTTGTAAAGAAGGTAACAGTGCTTTCCTCCCCCTTCTCATGCTATAACTTGCACTGTAGAGCAAGCATCTTTTCTATGCCTTGGCAAGTTGTCATATCCTCTATAAGTTGGAATCAGCTTCCAAAATTTTGTTCTTTGAACTTTCAAGGTCCTGAAGTACCTTGAAGGTTCTCTTTAACAGAAAGATTATTTTTGCCAGGATCACTTCCTCTGATACAGTCTCTTTTCTCACTTCTGTTGGCAAATTTGCCTTTATTGAGTTCTGGCTGCATAGCCGGGGTTTCTCAAATGGCAGCAGTATCAACATTCCCTCAGCCAACTATATTTTGTTTTAAGTTCAATTCAGGTGTCACTGTCAGTGTCATCACATTTTATTTCTTTGTAGAGATTTTATCTTTGTTAGCCACTTTCCTCTCTTAGTTACTCATACTTAGAAAATATCATATGGATTTACAACTAGGAGATAACAAAAACACAACTACACAGTTTCCTGTCTGTGCCTAAGGGTGCACAGTGAGGAATCAATGACAGAATTGAAAAGAATTGATATGTTCATCACTGATTGTGATACACATCTGTTATTTACATTATTGGTGAATGAAAGAGCTGGCAGTGGGGTTTGTCGTTTTTGTAATTACTCATAGTTAATGTACTGTGGAAATTAAATTTAAACCATGTTGCTAAGGGACTAGTGATTTTTGTGTAAACTATGTATCATAACTAAATTTCACATATATTGGAATGGTGGAAAGCAAGGACTTATGTGTGTGTTAGTCTTATAATTTATATGCAAGCCCATTTTTCCATCTATACTGTAAATCTCTGTGTATCAGACACCTCTTAAGTTTTTTCGTAAGAGTATCAGACACTTCTGATGTTTTTGGCTGCTTCCTTTACACCACCTGATATGTGACTGGTTTCAGATGAAAACTTACGATTGTGCCTAGTCTTATGTTCACATTAGGCACTTCTCATCCCAAGTTCTCCACTTATATGGAGGTGTCATATATGGAGGGGTTTATATGGAGGTGTCTCCTGTATATATGAGATGTCAGAGGATCTGCTTTTCTCCCTTCCTCTAATTTAGATACATTGTGTTGAGACTCAGGAACTTGTACATCTTCTCTCCTTCTTGCAAGATCAAGAAATCTGTTGTGCTGAATCAAAGGCCAAGATTTGGTGCTGACTCCTCAGATGTTAACACACATGGATCTGGGAACTGTGGGACATAGTATGTCTGGCCTTTCACATCATCTTAGAAATCTACTTCTAGAATTTGCTTGCTATCCTCACAAACTTGGCTTCTGCTAGGTTACAGTTTCTCATTCCAAAAAGAAGAATAATTCTTTTTCAGAGTAGGGTAAGTATTCCAATGAACTGGATTCCTCTACTGCCATGTGGTTACTTTGAGCTGTTCATGTCAGCAGATCAACATACAAGGAAGCATTTAGTATACTTATGGAGTAATGAACCTAGAAAAACAAAAATATATGTATTTTTATATATGGAATTGAAACTAGCCAATGTAAGTTAGTTTCAAGGAAGTTGGGCTTCCTCGTATCTCAGATGGTAAAGAATCTGCCCGCAATGCAGGAGACCCAGGTTCAATCCCTGAATCTGGAAAATTCCCTGAAGAAGGGAATGGCAACCCACTCCAGTATTTTTGCCTGAAGAATTCCATGGACAGAGCCTGGCAGGCTACAGTCCATAGAGTTGCAAAGAGTCAGACATGACTAAGCAACTAACAAACACACACACACAGTAGGAAATACGTAGTATAATTGAACTTGGGATTTACTAAAAGACATCTCATGGTGTTTTCCTGCCAGTAATAACAATAGTATCACTGGTCATCCAGTATTTCGTTCATCTAATGGGAACAGATGACTCACTGGAAAAGTCCCTGAAGCTGGGAAAGTCTGAGGGCATAAGCAGAAGAGGGTGTAAGAGGATGAGATGGTTGGATGGTATCACCGAAGCAGTGAACATGACCTTGGGCAAATTCCGGGAGATGGTGAGGGACATGGAGGTCTGCCCTGCTGCAGTCCATCGGGTCACAAAGAGTCAGACACGACTGGATGACTGAACAACAATAACAATAGAGAATATGAATAAGAAGAAGGAAGATGCTGAAGAGACTTGTAAAAGGTAAAAATGATGCTGCTTGACAATGTTTGAGGTGGTAGGGAAGAGGAAAAAGAAGAAATAGTCTATGACGATTTCCACGTTTCTGGCTCAAGCAGTACACTGAATTAGGAAATTCCCCCAAAGAGCTAACTTTTTCTCCCCTGGAGATCTAGCAGCAGAGTGTTTTGGTACAGAGTTGGTGTTTTGTAAATTTTTAATTGAGTCTAAGTGATCCAGCTCCCTTAATACAGCTGCTTATCCAGCCCTGCAAATGGATTCCCTTTGAGGAAGTCAGCATGAATTAATATTGTTTTCTCAAGGAATAATTTAAATGTTTCTCTCTTAAAGAAAAGTGATTAAAAATGTTCAGCAATAAGTAAGGAAAATGTTTTGACTATATTCAGGCCTTGAAGCTTAGTTTCCACATTTGTGAGTTGAGTGTTCGGCCATCTGGATTTTCCACATGGATCCATTTGAAAGGGAAACTCCAACGGTTTATAATGCTAAATTAACTTGTTTCAAGGGCCAAGTGACATATTTCTTTCTTCTTGACTATCTTGACAGCTTACTTCTTTGCATTTCATCTGTGCACATATTTGGTAAGAAATGCGTCTTTCAGTGTGATTCCTGACAGCCATATTATTTAAGATTCAGTGTGTTTTGCCTCCCAAGAACGCAAGTCACATTTGTTAATTTTGATTTATAGATAATGTTTGGTACTCCACTCATGATTTTCACTTAACACACTTAATGAGCATCAGTTCTCACAGGGCCCCATATGTGGTCTGAAAATGTTATTTACAGCCTTTCAAGGAGGGAAGTGTCACAACAAGAACTGAGATCTCAGCAGGCAGCAGAAGGAGTCAGAGCGGGATGCTCCAGGATCCAGGAACTTCACGAATGCAATTTCAGTGGGTCACATGCTCAGAAATGAACCTCCCTATAGACAGTAGGTGTCTATTTAGCCAGATAGGATTAGAATAATTGCAAAGTTTCAAAATTCCAAGTGTCGCAGGCAATTGAAATGCCATGTTGTTGTCTTCCATATAGAGAAACTAAAGGGCATTTGAATTTAGCAAGTAGGTCATGACTGATCACCATGTATTTTTAATAGATGACAGAGGAAGAGGCCAGAGTGCAATAGACTGAAGTAAGAATAAAAGTGAAGAAATATGGGCAGTGGTTGTAGCTTTTCTTATAAGAAGTTTACAGTGGTGAAGGACAGGTAAGAGATAAGATTGGATTTTGATTATGAGATTAAGGCAGTGGTGGAGAGGTAGGGTTCTGTAATGTGGAATCTTTGCATCTATTTTTAGTTGTAAAGGAAGAGAGCCAATAAAGAGAGAACATTTGCAGAACAAAGAGAAAAGGGGATTTGAATAATGCTGGAGA
Organism: Cervus canadensis; assembly: GCF_019320065.1. Taxonomy (NCBI): domain Eukaryota; kingdom Metazoa; phylum Chordata; class Mammalia; order Artiodactyla; family Cervidae; genus Cervus; species Cervus canadensis. The sequence goes on from NC_057416.1 coordinate 28,254,835, forward strand.
AAAAGGGGAAAAATTAGGTCACATAAAGGGAAAATAACTGATTGTGTTTACCTACAATATTGAAGCAAGACTTTGGCTTATTAGATCACCCATGACTCAGAAAACTGACTTCAAAGGAGATTTATGGTGAAGCCAGTATAACTTACCTTCAGGACCTGTGACTTTCACAGGCTCCTCCTAAAAATTAGAGGGGCCCTAATAATGTTATCCTTGGTCATATGTGTTTGTACAATTTCAAAACCATGTGGTATTTTACAATTGATAAAGACTGCTATGTATTCCTACTCCAGCTTCATCCCCACCATGCTCCTCCTTGTGTCAGGTACCAGAGAATGGCTGTGGGCATCTGAGGGATCTGTCTAAGTGGAATTTAATTTAGGAATATATTTAGTTTGTTTTTAGTGAAATAGCAGTGTAGCTTATATTAATAGATACAAATGTAGAGATAAATTTTTG